>NC_090925.1:272316294-272941294 GCF_040938575.1 Ambystoma mexicanum
ATCCAATGTGAGGCTACATATACAATAATCCTTTTTATTTACGTTTTTATTTACGTTAAATTAATTAGCTGACATACCTGTCTCGGAGAAAATTGAAGTACATCAGGCTGTTGTGTACCATGCAACTACAGTCTGTGATAACAAACCCTTAATGTAGAAAAAAGGGGGAAAAGCACAAGTAGCACTAAGAAACTGAGATTTTTAAGTGTAATCAAAGTATTCAAATATTGCATATATGTACAAATAAAAATACTCACTCACCAAAAAAATCAACACAGTGTTTTCCACAACAATGTAAATCAGTAAATGCATATTCTGACTTGTAAGCCGCTGTTATGAACTAACAACGCCCTTATGCACATAGAAATGCAGTGATGTCATTGTTTCACCAATGTGATGATGTCACAAATAGATGTGTCCAAATGCTCCAAACATAGATTTTCATGTGTCGTTTTCTGGATTGAGCGTATACACAGTACTTACTGCATCACATTTAATTTGTGTATAACAAGCAAACATGAAAAGAACATGTATGAAATATTGCAATCCCTCCCATAATATTTAAGCAATAAGCCCCGAGCTGGGAGGGCATTCCTGCTTCAGGCAATGCCCCGGAGCCTGCTTCAGGCAATGCCCTGGAGCCCAGAGTTACAGGCCCGAAGTATGCAAGCTAGTGTTGAGGCTCTTCACATTTGTAGAGGCTGCTCGCCATCCAACCCACTTTGAGTCAACCAGAGTCTAATTAAGTATATCTCCAAACCATTATAATGTGGGCTGAATATATATCAAGAAATACACTGAGAACCTTCATTTCTGCTGTCATGTTTTAACAGATTTTCCAAATATTTTACTCTGGGTAGGTACCCTTCCCCAAAATCCCCCCATGAGAGTAATCACATCCATGTCATGTTTATTCATTCCCTTCCCTATGTGACATTTTGCTAAAACACACGAACCTTAATACAAGTATATTTAAGGCAGAATGCTCTTTCCATTGCCCCTTTCAATGTTATAAGCAAAGAGGTTTATAGAGGTTAGTTGACAAAGAGCAACAGGCTTCAATATCCCTGCAAAAGCCAGTAAATGTATTTCAATAACAATAAAACCCCCCCACAAAAAAGAAACACAACAGTAACACTATTCATGAGATAAATGAACTCCTGGTGCAGTATACAATAACACCAGATGCCACAATGTGTTCTTTATAATACAGTGCCCTCGTATAAGGGGGCTCATGGAATTTTCTGTCTTCCATTTCTCCCTAATATTGGTGGTTTGATCAGTCTCCTCAATTTTCTGACTCCTGTGACTCACTTTCGAACAGGTCCCATTATTCCAGAAGTCGTATCCCAGTGTCCCTTCCCATTTGCTTTATTACAGTGTGAATCTCATCGGATCATGAGAGAGAATACTGGTCTTCCGCGATTTCAAATATTAAAGCAAAGAGTTAGCCATATCTATATTTGACAACTCTTCTGCAGCCATCTTGTGGTAGGCTGACACTACTGCCTTTCCCTAAGTATAATAATTGAGACATCCTGGAAGACATGTATTTATGTTGCTTGAAATCATATGCCACCTTTCCTCTGATCTTTGCAAGAATCCTCTGGTTACCTGCACAGTAATGCCATTTTACCACAATGGTTCCTGTACTATTGCACACCCTGGCTTCTTCATGCGCTCTTTCCATTAGGTTGTCCATACCTGACTCTTCAGCAAATAAAGAGCTCAAGATATCCTTCACAATTGTTATCACTTTCTCTGTAGTTTCCCCTTCCTCATCCAGGATTCCTAGAAATTCAAGGTCCCATCTCCTTTCTCTTTTTTCAATATCATCCAGCTTAATTTCCAAATTCTTTGGCTGGATCTGCATATCAATTAGTATGACCTCATATTTTATATCGTGCAGGTGCGTTGTTGTTGTTATTTGTAAAGGCCTCCAGCCCTAAATGCCTTTGACATCCTGTCCTTCAATGCAGTCAGAGAGGCTTCACATTCTATGCGGAAAGCACACATGTTTGAGAGTATTTCCAAAATGTCCAGATTTGGAGTATGTTCATATGGGGTAGCAGAGGTCTAGGTGCTGTATTGGCCACCAACCTAAATCTCTATTCAATTGCCATGCAAGGAGAGTCTCTCAAAAGGATTGAGATACAACTTCCTGTTTGGCAAATATGGTAACATTAGCAGCCCCCTATGAGGAAAAGGGACCAACAGTCTGGTCCACACTGAGACAGATCTTGCTCAACACTCATCCCCATCACTCTACCAAAGACCAATCTAGTTAGGGATCTCCTAAGGTGAAGATTCGGTTAGCACCTCTGTTGCTCAGCCATTGGGCCTCCGTCAGCTTGTCCCACTCAGTGTTTCTCCGCTCTAGAAAAAGTCACAGTCCTCGTGTCAACACTCATGGGTAGCTGCTGATTATCTTTTTTGCTGAGCAACCGGTCAACCAGCACCTTCATTTGGCATATTGCTGCTGCAAACCCTCCAGGCACACCGGGTTTCCATGGGCCATAGGTCCACTAGGCCTCACTCCACCGTGCAATGTCTTCCCTTGCTTTTCCCACCTTACCTGTATCATCAAACAGCAGGAAACACCAGGAAAAGGAGTGGGGATTCACCGCCATTCCAGAAACCTTGGCCTGATTCGAACCACCTTCAAATAACAACTGGCAAAGCACTGAATCCTGATACTCTGTTCGACACCGAGGAAACTTGGCACTCTCCTCTTAGGGAAGATTCAGGCCTGTTGTGCTGCTGTTGGACCTCTGGTGGTTCCTTTCGGTGTCTCTTCCCTCTGGAAAAAGTCTCCAGGAGATAGACTGCCCACTCCTCCACTCCCACGAGTAGGCACTGCCACCCTTCCAAGATCAACCAGTACTTTCAATTGGTGCACTTCAACATGCCTCCTCCAGGCATGCCAGGGATTCTAGATATGCAATTTCTCAGGGCCTCAGTACATCATTATTATAGCTGCTGTGTAGTGTCTCTGCATGACTTTATCCACCTCACCCGAATCACAAAGCAATAGGAGTGTCCATTTGCACCTCACCTGGGGATGGGGGTTCTCCACCGTCCCTTTGGGAAGAAGATTGCTTTTAAACATGCCTTGCAAAGAGGAGCTGAATCCTCGGGTGACTATTAGAGCTGTTCCCCTCAGGGGTCTCCTGTACCTGTATTTTGCTGTGGTAGAAAATTGGACAAGTGAGAATTCCATCTTTTGGGACTGGGATCAGAATAGTGAACCCTGAAACCTTTGGATGCATACACAATGCAGGGACACCCTGGTCAGAGTTTTTTTTCTCAAAGAGTTCCTGCTCCTTTGGGGGTTCAGTAGAAAATAGGTTTCATTGCGAGTTTGCCGGTAACCCGCTGTTACTGGCAGGCTCACCTTACTGTTTTTGCCGCCTGACATCCCGGTGCTGCCGGGATATTACAGGCGGTGGAGGAATGATAAGCTCCAATTCCTGTGGAGTCCCGTTAATAACGGTGAACGCGCTTCAGTTAAAAACCTACTGGTAGGAGCCTGGACTACCAGCAGGTCAGGCCTGGTGGTAGTTCTCACCCCCTACCGGCAGAATCGAAGTGAGCTGGTCCCGAAAGGGTGCTGGTAAAGCTATTACCAGCACCTTTATTTCCAGGCGGGATCACTTATAATGATGCCCAATGTGTCAGGAGTGGCGAGATACAGTAAATGCCTTTTTTCATTAATTTTCTCACACTACTTGTTGAGAATGAGACTGTATGTATAAAATCTAACAAGTGTATGATACACTATACCACTCAGCTAGCGTTATTTGCTTCACAGGATCAGAACCCCAGGGGACTCAACCTTCTTCTTCAGCTATGGATAAATCTCATATCGGCCATCTTCTTTAACCTGGCTCTTCAACACCACAGACTAAATCGGAAAACCAAAACCGGAAAAAGGATGACTAAACCGGAAAGGACACAGACATCCTCGACCCGATAGGGTAACTCCCACGGCACCTGGACGGGTGACACCGGATAGACTGAAACACAGGCGGCACGCACGGAGACTGAGTCAACTGCCCCAGACAATCCCACCAACACTTTCGCCCACCACATAGTTACCGCCAGGTATCACAGTGGTGTGGAATTGTCGAGATATTGGCAATCGCCACACTAGCTGAGATGTTGACATTGGCAGGTGCACTGGCCACAGGAGTATGAAGGGAAGATAAGGGGAGCTATAAGAGAACATGTTAGAGGTGGGAGCCAGAGGAGTAAGGAACCTGTATGCCAGTCGGACCCAGATCGGGACAGAGCTGCATCAGGGGAGACTACGCAAGCCGAGCACCTCAATTCAGGATAGAGACGCAAACTAACCAACCCTACTAACAATTTCCCTTTCTGCATACACCTCTCAAACTCCAAACACAACCAAAACCTACAGCACAACAAACCGCACAAACTTCACTACTTTGCAACAACAAAACAAAAACACACATAGTCTTGCACAACAGTACACGACGACTACCGTCCGCAAACACCCCAGGCCCAGCCAACGGACCCACCGGGCTGAGGCCGCCAACAGCACATCACTGCTCTCTTGCACTTTTCCTGCTTCCTCCCACTAACTCAACCTCCCCTCCTCTTTCAGAGCCGCCAGAGTGCCAGGGGACCACTCCGGTGGTGATAGTGTGTGGTACAAATGTCCTTTAACATTAACATTTAAAAGGTTGTGCACTATATGCATGCTTCTTACATTTTTTGTTTGGGCTAGTAGTTGGTGCTCGCACCACGTATAAACCGGAACTATCATATTGAGAGAAATGGCATATTAGGAGGGGCACACAGCTTGCAGGTGTTGTTTGGCTATTTGTCCATGCATTGACTGTACGTGGCTATGCTAATCCCTTTGGGAACTCTTTGAACTTGCTTCAATCAATCTTTACCATCATACTTTGCACTCAAAGTGCCTATTAGTTTTTTTTTTTCAGAGCAGTCTTCTTAGAGTTAATGACTTCATTGGGGCAGTAAACACGCTACTTATATAATACAAATGTCTTCACCAGGTCTGCCTACAGCCACTCCATTGTAGTCCTGTTAAAAATAAGCATTGGTAGAGCCAACAGTTTTGGCTTGTGTATAGGTATTAGTATTAGATTTAGTATTAGTATAAGTATTAGGCATTTGCCAGACACTGATAGTAGATGCCCAGGTACTCACACCATGTTCTCACCTGCTACTAACAATGGTCAGTTACTACTACTATGTCAGTGCCTGGCAAGTGCCTTTGCCATGCCTACACAAAATCCCAAACTCTTGGCATTGCAAATGCTTGTTAAAGTTTGCAGCACATTGTATCATCCCTGCCTGCCCCCTCTCAAGTATTAATAGGCACAACAAACACTAAATTCTAAGGAAACCAGGCTATAGAAAGGGTATTTCTATATTCTGCACAAGCCTTCTAAAACCCAAAATAAACAAATAAATTAGCAAATACAGAAATACTATGTTTTACTTAAATAAAACGCAATTTGTTTCAATTTAACAGCGGAAACAGGCATGCTCCCCAAAACGTATACACTGCCTAGAAAACCAGACCAACCCTCCTTTCACTGGGTTAGATTTTAATACAAAGCTGATACAGTTCATGATTTTTCTGCATTTGATATTTTACACCCGCAGCCCCCATTCTCCTCATCCTTGGATCTCCACTAAATGAGCCAATCTCCCTGCACTAAAACTCAAGAGGTGGGTGAGAGTCCGTTTCACGCGCCCTCTGCAGCAAAACCTTTTAGGTTAAAACCCCATTCTATTGGACATAATTCCTGCAATGCAACTAGCGCTCCATTCCCAACAACAGCACATCAGCACTATGCTCCTGCAAATTGACCAAGCTGCCCAAAAGAAAAAAAAGTGTGAGGCATGGAAATCTTTCTCTGTATACGCAGCAAATCTGCGAACTCCTTTCTCGTTGGGGATGCTAAAAGCAGCACGAGGCGGGATATTTGGAAGATGTTGCAAACTACACATAATGTTGCAAAGCCAAATCAGCAGCTGCTTATTGACAAAGGATTAGAGGAAAGACGTTTATTTTCCCTAGACCTGTCAACAGATCTGCATGTTGATGTCAGAAAGCAACTTTGGCCCAGCCTCCAAGACATGTGCATTCTTGCAGCCCTGCCCTGGTGGAAATGCACAATGCTCTTCTGGATGTAACGGGGTATATGGGTGGTGCGTTGAGTATACCGTCAGCTTCCCCTCATGAAATAAGTGTACACAGAGGTGTGCATTGTTGCAGCCCATTGATTTGTGCTCGATATCAACTCTCTGGGTGTCACATCTGAAAGAAAGCAAGTGGCGGGCTCCTTAGGCCCATGGACATGTGGCGCTTTATAAAAATTAAAATAAATAGATGTCTATACACCTTGGCTTGGTGCCATCATCTGGCAATATTGGCTTATGCTGATGGCACAGTCCTTATGACCATAAACTTGAAGTCCCTCAGACTGAGGTCACCACCTGTTATATAGTTGCCTGAAAAAAGGCTCCCCATTAACGTTCTCCAATGTTACATGACGTGTATTGGCCAGAGAGTGCACACATGATGAATACCCTTTTCATACAGCATTAGCACCCTGTGAGCCTACCAGATAATGTAACTATTTAGTTATTTGTATACACCAGCTTCGCTTTAGGCGTAAGCAAGCGGAGAGGAGGTTGCTCAGCATGTTGGTGGCCATCTGACTGGATCAGTGTTTAGGGTATATCAGGCAATATCTGTGCAAATTGTTCAATAGGTTTTAGGGGATTTTAATAGATCCAGAACTGTTTTGGGGCAGAAGTTGGGACCCGACTTCATCTGCAGACAGCTACCTATGCTCTTCACTCAGCTTAGATCGAGGTCTCCATTAAATGCAACCCATTACTTCTGAGGACCCCTGGTTGGTAAAACTCGGATACCTGAGGGGCATCATAGTTAGTGAAGTTGCCACCAAAAAGACATGGCTTGAATATGTTAAACAATCAACTAGTGTCTATACACCTGCCAGACTGAGCTCTGCCAGGAATTATGCTAAGAAGCGCCTGTGATGTCTCTGCGCACTGGACAGAGATAGTAAGAGTCATAGACCATTCGACCTGTTGAGTTCTCTCTTTGATAAACACAAGAAAGGCATAGTGAAATCCGTGTAATGTGCAAAAACATTGATAAGAACCTAATTACGCACTTCAGATGCAGTATATTGCCACTTGCCGGAGTGCAGGGACAGTGGCAGCCTAACCCCATCAAGTAGTGAGACATCTACTAATTTTATTTCTTTTGACACCACATATCTGCTACCACGGAACCGAGCATCTGCAAAGCCAGTCGTTTGGACGTTTGCAGTTTACTATCACATGACCAGGCAGATTGCCTTATTTGCTTTATCAATGGTCACTCTCATAATTATTGTCACACTACACTCTGACGAATCCGTTTCAGCCAGGTAAATTGGTAGCCCACTATGCTCAGGGATACATTCAAAACATGCGAGGAACGTTCATATTTAACTGGTTGGCATTGTTTGAGTGTACACCAAGGACCAGTACTACAACAAGGAAGTTCTATGTAGCTGGCTACATCTTCAAATCCTGCCATATTCTTAGTTAACAGACAGGCTTGTGATGAGGAACCAGGTCTCGTAACTTCTACACACGGGGTTAGGGTGGGGTGTGCTTTCCTATGAGGCTAGGGAGGTGAGTATGCTATCCAATAATGCCCCTAGATGTGGTAATAATTAGGAGGACCTCATAGGGAGAGACTCCCCCATGGGGACAAGGACTCCCATCTGGTGAAAAACCTGCCTAAACCCTTTCCCCTAAATACGTCAACACCATTTTCTCTTTCCCACTTTAGAAGATGCAACCATATGTTACTGTAAAGTCACACAATTCTCATGTAAAATCTAGCAATACAGAGAATAAGAAGAATATCAAAGAAATAATGCTGATTACTCCGTGGTCAAGGCAAGACCATATTGAGACGAAGAAGCACCCAGAGGCATGAAGATCACTAAGTAGGAATCAAAAACAGACTTTGACAGTCTGCTGGGGACGAACCATCTAACAATCATAATTTCAAACAAAGGATTAGTTGAAACAGAGAACCAGCGTGATTTCTGGAAACCCTGAGAAACAAAAACCTGGGAAGAGGTTGGAAAGCTGCAGAAGTTGTTCCTCGGCAAAGAGGACGCCACATGCAGGTCAGCAGGGCATGCTGAAGGAGGATTTCCGGAACAGCCAGCAGCTAGAGGAAGGTCCATAGTGGCGTGACCTCGCTGAGGTGGGTGGTCCGGTCCTGCAACAGTGACTTAACCAAGAGGCCAAAGACCCTGCAGAGCCAGTTTGGAGCTGAGAAAGCGAAGGACATGCCAGCCAAGCAAAGTGGCCACCTCCAAGAACCAGTGACATTGTTGCTCCAAAGAAGAGGCAACGGGGGCCATGGTACACCCGGTTGGAGCATGGGGTAGAATCAAGAGGTACTCAGGAGTCATCTCACCGTCACAGTAATGATATACATAGAACTGAGAGCCAAAAAGTACTCTGGAGTCATCTCCTTCGTCACATTAGTAATGACCAGAGAACCAAGAAGTACTTATGAGTCATTTCCCTCACATTAGTGAAACTCAGAGAACCAAAAGCCAAGTAGCACCTGGCAGTAAACTCCCTCCGTCACAATAGTGAAACCTGTAAAGTGGTGGATACAAGTGGTTTTAAAGCATGGACATTAGTATTCAGATGGAAAGAACTTTGAAAGGCTTATGAGTGGAACCAACAAGAACTAGTTGAAGGAACTGTTATAAGCAAACGAGGAGAAGGGAGTCATTCTCCTGGTCCTGTGACAACAGGTAAATCAGACAGTAAGTTAGACTGTTGTTGAAGCAACTCGAGATTGGAATACTTTACCAGGAAAAGGGAGTCATTCTCCTGGTAAATGGAAAGTAATTTTATTACCCAGTTTATACTTTACTAGAGGCAGGGAAGTTGAAGGTGGTTTGGGACAGAGGTCGCCCCACCATCGCAATCTCTCAATCTCCACCATCACCACTCTCCTCCCCTCCCTCACCCTTCTTCCAACCCCTCTCCCTCAAATTTTCACCAACCACACCTAGACCCCCTAACCCCATGTGCTTCACCCTTGAATCCCCAGCCCCAAATCCGTCTTCCCAACTGACTACCCACACACACCTGTCCAACACCATCCGCCCCACACCCATCTCCTCCCCTGCCCGCCTACTCTTCCCAACCATCGACCAATCCACTCCTCTCACCTCCCTGATCCCGCTCACTCCCCACCACACCACCCCCCCGCCCTTCTCAGCCATTCACCCACTCCTTCCCACCACCACCCCTACAACCTCCACAACACCCACCCATGCCGAAGTAAGATTAATCCTTTTTAATGCCCGATCTATAGCAAAAACAGACACTTGCATCTTTGACCTCCTCACCTCAGACAATCCAGACCTAGTCTTTATCACAGAAACCTGGTTCTCTGATGACTTTCCCCCGATTGCCCATGAAGCCTTCCCCACAGACTACTCCCTCATCCCACTCAACCAACCCTCTAGAGGAGGAGGAGTAGCAATTGTTTTCAAGTCACACTTCTCTGCCTCAATCATCGACTGCCAGACAATCATCCCTTCCTGCGAATCACTTCCCGTCAAACTATCCCTCCCCCCAGCGTTCTCCCACAGCTTGCTAATCATCTACAGACCCCCTGGCTATGACAGACAATTCTCAAGCAACCTCAGTGATTTGATAGCCACCATCCAGATAAACCATCCCACCCTCACTTTTCTAGGGGACTTCCATATCTGGCTCGACATTCCCACCAACCCCATGACACACTCACTGGTCGACTGCCTAGATGCATTTAAACTATGCCTTCACATAAATGGGCCAACTTACTCTAAAGGACAAACCCTTGACGCCATCTTTAGCTCCCACGATCGGATATATCTAAGCCCCACTATAACTATCATCTGGTCTGATCACTTCATTGTGCCTTTCACCATTCGCTCGCCCGCCCCATCCCCATACCTGAACCAGAACCGCCAATCAATGCAAATGCTGGAAGAAACTAAAGATCCTTCCTGACCACTCCAATGCCCTGCTTCAAACTCCTCCCTCAACCATCCCCCATAACGAACCCTTAACCATCGACTCCTTCGACTCATGGCTCAATATCTCACTAATCCTGCTCACACCCACTTGCCAATCCTCTGCTTGTCGTGGCCCTTATCCCAGATGTTTTACACCAGAACTGAAGACGGCAAAACAACTGTATAAATCCCTCGAACACAAATGGCAGAAAGATAAAAACAACCTGAGTAGATCCACAATGGCCTGGCACCAACGCCACTAAAAAAAAACCAGAAATCCGAAAAGCAAAAAATAGTTTATTACAGCTCTCGAATTCTCAACTGTGAAAACCCCAGCAAGGAACTCCACAAAATAATTTCTGAATTCACCAAACCATCCTGTACCTCGACGCAATCCACCTCATCTCAGTCACTCTGTGGCTCACTCTCTCTCCACTTCTACACCACTGCTCTCGACAGAACAAATTTTATCAACAAAAAAACTGCTCCTCCTGTTCCCGCCAAGTAATCCACCCGCCCTACTAGTCACCGCAATGCCTGCCACAGCAACTACAACCTAGCCCACCTTTGACTCATTCACACCAATATCGAGAGACAAATTTCTCAAGCTTCTGTCTGCCCGGAAACCATCTGGCTCTCCCCTTGAACCCTGCCCCACCTCAATCTTCAAAGAAATATTCACATCCACCTGTGCAGGTGAGTACACAAGAACCATCATAAATGACTCCTTCCCCTTGGGAATTTTCCCTGACGCCTTCAAAACTGCACTTGTCAAGCCTCTTCTAAATAAACCTTCCCTCGACCCCCTCAACCCCAAAAACTACCACCCCATCTCAAACACCAAGTTCTTTGCTAAACTCATCGATCGAACCGCATACTCCCAACTAAATGCCTTTATTGAATCCAACAATCTCCTAGACTCTGCACAATCAGGCTTCAGACCAAGACACAGAACCCGGAAACCACTTTGACCTCAATCTAGGATGACCTTAATATCACTGCAGACTCTGCGGGATGCGCTGCACTAATCCTTATAGACCTCTCCGCCGCCTTCGACACAATCAACCACTGAAACCTCCTCAACCGCCTCCACTCCCTAGGAATCCGTGGACATGCTCTCAAATGGATAGCATCCTTCCTCAACAATTGGAAACAAATAACCCACCTATCTACCTTTGCAACCACCACCAGACCAGTCAATACCAGAGTTCCACAAGGTGTAAAAGCAAAAGGAAATATTGAGGCTGTGTACCCCAAAAGGAAATACAACAAACATGGGCTTATAAAGATTCACAGATCTTTATTCTAATACTGTAGTACAGTTACAAAGAAACAAAATCAGTAGGCTATCTTGGAACTCAGTACATCACAGCGAATACCAGCCCTTTCGGTGTGAGAAGTGAGAGGTACTGGACGTCTAAACAGTTGTACATTTTATACATTTCCAATCATAATGTCCAGCCCCTCTGCAAGTTAATAATCCCTGGTCTAGAGTTCATGCCGAGTTCACTTCTGGCTTGTCCGACAATATGCATATGGATCATCCTCAGTTTACATACAAACAAGTTACAATGGCAACAGTGTATTCTTGGATTTGACAATAAGCCTTAACACATATCCTTTACAATGCAGTTCAGCTAGTGTCCACGTTCAGTATGTTTTCAACATTGTGGTCGATGTATGTCCGTGGATCAGGCCTAATGGCGCAGACAATCCTCTGTCTACAAGTCAGGCATGGGACAAGGTCTCTTTACTCAACCCAAACATTCGGCCAATGGACAGTTTACACATTAACTAACATACAAAGTGCAGGAAGGCTCAGTTACAAGCAGGAAACACTGTCCACCATTTTAGAACACAGAATTACATTGGAATGGAAATCAAAATGGTGGATGGACCTAAAATGGCAGCGAAGTTGATCTAGAATCGGAACTTTACAACGCGGTTTTCTTCGTAGAGCGACTGGGTTTATGCCAATACATACAAGAAAGGAGGCACAATATGATATCCCGTTTAACAAACCCTACTTTTGGCCTAAGCCAAGCACTAAACTACTTCTAGTCACTTTACGAGTAACTCCACGTCTCAATGTCCATACATCCTGAATCACTATCAGAGATATATCGATCGCCATGAGGTCAGATACTGAGATTTCTTTCAGCACAAATTTGTTGGTCATTTTCTCAGGGGCGCATACCTTGTGTCCTAATGTACCTATCGCTTGTGCACAACATCCTCCTATCATTGAACATATACCAGGAAGACATTGTATACAACAACAGAAAAACAATAGAATACCTAAAATAATCAGCAAGACCGAAAGTAGCTTCAATCTCCAAGATCGCAAGAAGTCCCAGGACCAAGCGTTAAGATCCCAGGTTCCTTCGGGAACATGCACTTCTGAACTAAGGACATGCAGATTTTGTTTTGCTCTAAAGATCGTTGGGGAGGAATCTGGCATGAAAACACAACAAGCGGACCCCACTAATTTACATACCCCACCACGCTTAGCCAGGATGACGTCTAATGCCATCCGGTTCTGAAGTGCTACTAATCTTATCACTTTTTGTTCTAAAGTCATTTTATAGAGTATGTCAGTGGTCCGGCTGATGGTCCTCTCCAGTACGCTCGCTAATCTTCTGCTATCCTCTGAGTTCAATATTTGCCCCCCAAAAATGAGGATTTAGCTACATCACTCAGAACTTGTGCTGAAGTATCGCCATTCTCGTCCCGCCTTGGACAAGCCTTTGATATTTCTACAGTACTAGCAATTAATACCCCGGGTAACAGAATCCCTAAATAACAGGTTCCCTGCCAATCCCTGGGTAACCATGGGAAAGCTACATTATCGCAAACAAAGTAGACAGGTTCGCCTACATACAAAGGTTGTTCCTCACTAGTCAAGTTCGCAACGTTGGCGCAACCCTTGAAATCACCCATTGACTGAGTACCATTCCTCTGTATGCAGAAAGAAACTGAATCGGGCTGTTGTTAATAGTATGAGAAGGTGGCGTGGCATCCTTATCCTCTATAGAAGCCATCTTGAAAGAGATCAGAGATTGAAAAGGAACGGGACAGACTATCAGAAGGCCTAATAGAAGCAACATTAGGCTTGATCCTATTCGCAAAGAGTGAGCATCCCAGGGGCGTTAGAACACGTTTCTCAAAGTCATTCAAGTTAGTTCCATCAAAATTCCCCGAGATGCTATCGTTCCATCGGCCAAAGAATAGTGCCCTTAAAGAAGCATAGCATGCAGTAGTCAACGGTAAAGGGTGAATATACCAGCCCAGCCCTTTATCCCCATGTTGCGGTAAATGCGAGCAGACGCAGCAATTGGATTTGTTAAAAATGGCATGTGTGGCATTCATAATGAGTAATAGAGTATTGTTATGGTAACTCTGTCTGTGCTGAGAGTCTCTAGGAGATAGAGTGTGCAGATGCACGCAAGGTGTAGAAACAGTGGGTACATTTTCAGTGGGTAACAGAATTTTAAGCTGATGTACATCTTCCAAATACCAAAATCCTAAGGCAATGACTATTGTGAAACCAGTTAACATAATCACAAGACAACAATACGTTTTGGGGGCCCACACATTCGATTGTTCATTATTATGGTCGGTCACACAGTCTCTTATCTGTTCCGTACGAGTGGAAGTGGTTGCAGGCATTGTTTCTTCAAACGAATACGCCAAAGTCAGTTTGCTGGCGATCTCCAGATCGAGCGTTTTCTTAGTCCTTTCCCAAACCCTAGCCAGCAGAATCCCCTTACGTGCAAAAGATCGGGCCAAAAAGACAAGCCCTTTGATGATTTTTCCTTGATCACACAGCCGAACCGTGCAGTAAGTCTAATTCCTTGGACGCAGATCGTACCTTGTGATCCCTGGTACTGAGTGATCTGCAAACAATGTGTTGTTACTTCCTGATGGAAGCGGTGAGTTCAAAACAGAATTTGAAGCAAGAGTCGAAACAGAATTTGCACCAGGAACTGTTGGAGATTGTGGAGATGAAGCGACTGTTTCCCCAAGCCCCACGGGCTCAGGGAGAGTCTCCGACGCACTCTCGATGCCGTTTGATGATTTGTGATCATTGGTTACGGTGCAGGTAGGGGAAACTGTGTCTTCTGTATCGTGTGGCAAAGGGAAGGGAATCCTCTTCATGTGGGATGTGTGGATCCAGTGCTTCCGGCCCTCCACTCGCACAGCGGTCTGAGTGACCAGGAGAACTTGGTGTGGGCCCCGCCAACGGGGTGTGAGGCAAGATGATCTTTCAAATGCTTTAAACAAGACCCAATTTCCTGGCCGTATGCTGTGGCCAGGGCCCTCTTACCTTACGGGGAGAGCTTCTCGCACCTGTTGGTAAATCAAATACAGATTTTTTGTTAACTGTCCACAATAATCAGAAAGAAGTGCATGCTCAATGTCGCACAGAGAGCAGGGTTTAGAGAGATTCCAAATGTTAGCTGGCCTACCCATGACCACCTCAAATGGAGAGAGCTCAGTCTTAGTTTTAGGGGTCATTATCATAGACAATAACACGATCGGTTAGGCATCCAGCCATTTTAGTTTGGTGCCTGCACACATTTTAGCGAGCTTGTTCTTGATGATGCCGTTGTGTCTTTCTACTAAACCAGCACGTGTCTAGCCAAATGGAACCATTTATCGATCTGTAATCCCGCACATATCTGCAGAATTACAGCAGCGATAAAATGTGGACCATTGTCCGACCAGATGACTCTTGGCAAGCCAAACCTAGGAAAATATTCCTTCAGCATGGCCTTCGCCGTTGTCATAGCTGTGGCAACTTTGACAGGAAAGGCTTCAACCCATTTACTAAAAGCCCAGACAACCACTAGTACGTATTTGTAGTTGTTGCAATGTTCCATTTCAATAAAGTCAAAATGTATCACCTCGAAGGGGACAGAACGTGGACCAAAATTACCCCTAGGGGTCGATGTGCCCTTTCCCACATTATGCTGCAAATAGATCATACAGCTTTGGACAAAGTGCCTGGCTACTTTGGAGATTATTTTATCATTCACCTGCACATTTTGCAACATTTTGGTAACTTTTGCACAGATATGGGTCGGACCATGAGCCATAGCGACCATCATTGTAATATATACGCATCCGGCAGTAACCATTTCCCTTCCACCTTGCCCACCCAAAACCCGTCATCATCCAATTTTGCCAAACCCTCAGCCCATCTCTTAGATTCCTCTAAAGTGGCATCAGCTTGAATGTTTTTCACATATTCGATACCCTCATCCAAGTACAGGCATTTGTGGCTTCCCTTGAAGTATACATTTCTGAAGAGAGATCAGTGGCAGTCTGTTTGGCTATCTGGTCAGCGAAAGTGTTCCCTTTTCCCACATTATATATAATCTTCTGATGCGCTGCACATTTCATAATTGCTAACTGAGTGGGGAGTGCAAGCACTGAGAGTAACCGTACTATCAAGGAGCCATACTGGATTTTAGTGCCATGTGAGGTCAAGAAACCTTGTTCTGCCCAAAGTCTGCCGAGGTTGTGAACCACCCCAAAAGCATACTGACTGTCAATATATATATTTACAGTAAGCCCTTCGGAAAGTTCACAAGCTCGGGTCAATGCTATAATCTCTGCGGCCTGTGCAGAGTTATGCATGATTCTTTTGGTCTTTTGGTCTTTTGGTCTCCACAACCGTGCTCAATGTGGTGATTGCATAAGCAGCCGTGTTTATGTACCATCCGGGTGTTTGAAACAGGAGCCATCACAAAACAGCTCCCCTTGTGGATTGTTCAAAGGAGTATCTTTTAGATCGATTCTGCCTTTTGTCTCTTGCTCTGTGGTGTAAAGGCAGTCATGTGAATCTTCATCACTGCAAACAGTACCTTGCAGGAAAGGTAAACGTTCATCTGGATTAAGAACACAACACCTCTGAATTTTGATGTGCAGTGCAAACAAGATCAATTTGTATCTCGTTAATCGTGCAGAGGTGAGATGTTGTGTTTGTGTTCTGTTTAATAGAACATCTACAGAGTGAGGTACCATCAGGGTTAAAGCATGGCGTAGGACCATTCCCTCACCCTGTTTAACGGACGCAGCGGCAGCAGCAACAGCTCTCAAACCTCTTGGCAAAGCGCATGCAACAGGATCAAGGGCGGAAGAAAAGTAGCCGCACGGCCTATTCTTCCCTCCATGTTCCTGCGTTAATACAGCCAAAGCACATCCATCACGTTCATGCAAATACAACACGAAGGCCTTTTCATAATTTGGTGTGCCCAAAACTGGTGCCGAACACAGTGCAGTCTTGAGCAAATCAAACGCTTGCTGGTGTTCCACGGCAATGGCGAAGAAATGCCCTTCTTCGTCAAAGCCAACATTGGTTTAATTGTTAACAAGAATTTGGTGATCCACTGCCTACAGTAGGAAGCCATTCCTATCAAGGCTCTGACTTCCTTTTGTGTATTTGGGACAGACATGCTAGAAATTATTTTTATCCGCTCAGGCGTCAACTTTCTTCCCTCCTTTGACAGGAGATAGCCTAAATAGGTGACCTCCTGTCGACAATACTGAAACGTTTTAAGTGAAGCTTTGTGTCCATGTTGTGCTAGATGAATAAGCAACAACACGGTGCACTCCTTACAGGCGCTCTCTGAGTCAGCAGCTAAAAGTAGATTGTCTACATACTGAAGCAGTGTACAAGTGGTGGGCAACTCAAGTGTGTCGAGCTGCTCTTTCAAAGCCCTACTGTAGATGCTAGTACTCTCCGTGTAACCTTGTGGCGCACGGGTGAAGGTAAATGAGCGTCCCCATAAGGTGAACGCAATCAAGTATCTACTATCTTTGTGTATAGGAATACTAAAGAAAGCGTTCTTAAAATCCACAACACTAAAGTGAGTAGCTGAAGCCGGAATCATAGTTAATATTGTCGTCACATCAGGCACAATGGGAAATTGTGGAGCAACAATCTTATTGATGGCACGCAGATCAATAATGAAACGAAAAGGAATCGCATTATCGCCTTTTTTGTACACGGGCAAAATCGGACTATTGCACAAACTACCTGCAATTTCCTCAATTACCCCATGATGCGCAAAATCAGAGACTATGCATTTCAAAGCTTGCTCACCATCAACCAAAATCTTATACTGGGGAATACGTGGCAACTTTACTCCATGTTTCAAAATAATCTTAACAGGTTCAATTTGTAAAACACCAACATCATTATTATCAATTGCCCACAAACACCCCAGAACATCACTAAATTCCGCCGGCAAAGGTCTGGTCAAGAACTGAGAGACAGAAAGTTGCTGTGGTGAAATTGTCAAAGCACTCCATCAGAAGAACAATGAATTACCGCATTTAATTCCTTCAACAGATTCAACCCCAACAAATTCTCTCCACAATTTGTAGTCAAAAGAAATGGACAGTGGTCCGTAAATGGACCCAAGGTAATTGGTACCGGCGAATAAACCGGACAGACTACTGGTGTGCCAGAAAACCCTACAGAAACATTGGTTTGCCCTGACAGTGGAATGTTTGGAACCCGTGAATGGTCAATGGAACGCTTTTGTGCTCCTGTATCTATCAAGAATAGATGTTTCCTATATCCCACTAACATGTCAATGTAGGGACCTTTCTGATTAACGGGAATAGGCGTTGGTTCCAAACCCTGCTTCGGCAATCAGAATGTGGTCAAAAGGAAGTTCTTCAGAGAGGTAAGCAGAAGAAGGATGATCAAAAATGTTTCTGTTATCCACACTCGGTGCCCGATTATCCTGTGGGAAATGTTGCTGCAAATCCTGCAAAACTTGACTCCTACCAGGACCCCCTGCTCCAGGGCGGCCTCTGGATCGTCTACCCATGTTACTGAATGCGTTATTCGACCTCTCCTGAAGGATTGGGCATTGTGCACGCCAATTACCCTCTTGTCTGCAATAAGCACAATGGTTTATGTTTACAGGACCCAATGCCGCATTTCCCTGTGGAGCACACTGACCCCCTAAACTGTGCATTACCCCCTCTAGGGCCTCTAACAATTTGCTGTAATAGAACTTTTTTTTTCAGGTCTCCCTTTCTTTTTTCGACTCTTTCTTTTCTGTTATTGACACGATTCTCATAGTATTGAGCCACATGCAATACTTATGACTGAGACTTAGCCTGCCAATCACTCTCCGAAGACATAATTTGCGACTGGATCTCAGGCACCAATCCACGCACAAATTTGTCCACAAATAGTCGTTTTCCAGACTCCGTGCTCAAATCTTGTCTGCTGCAATCCGAGAACACTTGTTCGAACCGATTAAAGAATTCAGTAGCACCCTCAGATTTCCCTTGGACACAGGCAGTAAGTTTGTCCCAAATGATCCTTCGTTCAGGAATTATAGATTTTAACCTCGTAACTATTCTATCGGGCAAAGTCAATATTACCTGTGGTGGTCTCTCGCCAGCTGGTCTTTCTCTATCTAGTCTAACCATATTATCCCATATATCTCCTAACTCTGGTACATCGTCTACAGTCCTAATCTGTTTCCATAAATCAACAGGTAGGAGCACAGGAAATAGCAAATCAATATCGCTCAAGGTAAATACTGATGATTGCAAGACAGACTCTATCTCTTTGTAGAACCCTACCTGTTACCTATTAGAATCTACCTGTTAGAATCTTACCTACCAATAACATAGTGTGCCATAATACTAGCATGTCCACTCTTAGATAGAAGCGCCAAATCTAGACAGAAATATGATTGTTAGCATATACCACACTTAGATGGAATTTTAGAAATGTGATTCTTAGCATGTGCCACACTTACATGGAATTCTCAAGCCTAGCCCGTGTCGCATCTAGATAGAAATATGATTGTTAGCATGTGCCATACTTGGATGGAATTCTCAAGCTTAGCCTGCGTCGCATCTAGATAGAAATATGATTGTTAGCATGTGCCATATTTGGATGGAATTCTCAAGCTTAGCCTGCGTCGCATCTAGATAGAAATATGATTGTTAGCATGTGCCATACCTGGATGGAATTCTCAAGCTTAGCCTGCGTCGCATCTAGATAGAAATGTGATTGTTAGCATGTGCCATACTTAGATGGAATTCTCAAGCTTAGCCTGCGTCGCATCTAGATAGAAATGTGATTGTTAGCATATGCCACGCTTGGAAGGAATATCTCAAGTTTAGTCTGTGCCAAATCTAGACAGAAATGCGATTGCTATCATATGCCACACTTAGACGGAATTCTCAAGCTTAGCCCGCGTTGCATCTTGATAGAAATGTGATTGTTAGCAAATACCACACCTAGATGGAATCTCAGAAATGTGATTGTTAGCATATGTGATTCTTAGCAGGCACCACACTTAGAATTATGAACCTAGCTTGCGCGGCATCTAGATAGAAATGTGACTGTTAGCATGTACCGGACCTAGATGGAATCCCACAATTGCAAGGACAGCAATGCCAACCAACCAACCAACTAACAATTCCATCCCTCTGCATACACCTCTCAAACTATAACCAAACACAACCACAAGCCTTAAACGCAGCAATCCGCACAAACTTCACAACAATGCAACAACAAAACAAACCACACATAGACTTGCACAACAGCACACGATGACTACGGACCATAAAACACCCCAAGCCCAGCCGACGGACCCACCGGGCTGAGGCTGCCAACAGCACATCACTGCTCTCTTGCACTTTTCCAGCCTATTCCCACTAACCCAAACCCCCCCTTTTTTCAGAGCCGCCAGAGCGCCAGGGGACCACATCGGTGGTGATAGTGCGCGGTACAAATGTCCTTTAACATTAACATTAACATTAACATTAACATTAACATTAACCCTGTTGGAGTCTTCCTAATATCGGGAATGGATTGTTTAATGGTGTTCACCTCCTGTCTCGAGAACGCGACGTGAACAAACTCTGACACATAATGTGCAGGAATATCCTGTGCAGGTGTACCTGCTGCGACATTAGCAGGGATCTCAACTTTTGGGACAAATGTCGGAGGAACCTCTCTCATAGGCAGCTGAGAAGTAGGCAACTCCGAGGCAACTCATGACGCTTACTGAGCAACAAAGCTAAATCGAGCGCTAAAGCAGTTGAAGAAGTGTTGAACGAAAAAGCACTCTAATAAATATTCAATAATTCTGCGGGACAACAAATCTTTCTTTTTATACATTCATCCTGGAGGTATTCTACCATTACATGTATCACTTTCCTCTGCATTTCTGGTATATACTGACTATATGTGTCATATACTTCTACGGAAGTTATTGACATGTCTGAAATCCACCTAATCGCATTTTTTATACAAATTTGTGTTACTTCATTTATCGATTTATGACAAGGAAAGAACTGTTTCTGTACTAAAATAGCGTCCAAACTATCACCATTTCGCAACCTTTTCAACTCCCTTCTATTCTCAAAAACCCTCTCGACATGCTCATGTACTTTCTGCGCAGTATCTCTTGAATATGCTAAAATGTTCAGATCCCTCAACACATGTGGGAGATCTATATCATTTAATCTATCCCACATTATATGTAAATGAACTCCCAACCCTTCAATAAAAATGTTTTTCTCAGGAAAATTGTCTAAATTAGTGAGTGTGGCAAAAACATCAGCTTGTTCACCCTTCTCTATGCAGTGTCTAGCCTGTGCAGTCAATTCATGATTTCTCTCTGGAGACACAGTATTACGAGTTACAACCCTCGATCCAGCTCCCCGATCAACTACAAGCGGTACGGAACCACTTGAAAGAGAAAAAGTAGGTAAATCTTGTACAGTCGGAAGAATGGGTACTGCCACTGGTGCAGCAGGCAAACCCGCCAAACCCGTAGCAGCAGGCAAAGGCAGATGAGCAGGAGGAGGAGCAACAACAAGAGGAGGAACAACAGTCGGAGGAAGAGGAACAACAAGAGGAGCAATAGGAAGAGCAGGAAGAACTACGGGAGGAGGAATAACAGCAGGAAGAGGAAAAACAGCAGGCATAGGAACATACGGAGGTGGTGCAGTGGCACCAGGCTTTCGTTCATTTAGAAACTTGTTAATCAGCTCATCAGATATATGAAAGTCTTTAGAAGGATACATTTTCTGGATACCAAGTGAAAAAGCCCTATCCATATTCCTAACTGACTCAGACTGTTTATTTTGATAATATAACAACGCTTTATCGGTGTTCATCATATGACGGCGCATATGTTTTTCCGTACTTTTAAGTTTCTGCAAAGCTTCTTTCTTCCAATTCTGTAATACATCAAATGCTGCAGGTCTAGCCTTTTGCTTTAATAATATAGATTCTAAATATTCAATAGAGGAATTTCAAAACTACCATTGATTGGCCACTGAAGTTCGGAAGCATGTCTAGTTTGTTGGTGCCAAATATCATTAAACACTATACTACCAATGCCGTGCCTACAGTACATAGTACACGCCGGCGACCCCTCCATTGGCGCCGGTCAGCCAAATTCCAAAGATTGTCTGTCACTGTGGAATAACGCCCTGAAGCAGGCAGACAATTTCCCAGGCATGTCAGATTACTGGTGTTACCTGGTCAATAATTGTACTCGTGAGTGCAATACGCCAAAACAAATTAATAGAATACTTAAGAATCGGGACATTACTCACCTGATCAAATTCTAAGGAGTTCCGATCGGATATCAAAGAACTCAAAGGACCCACGTGGTTAGTGATTTCGGCAAATCTGCCCGCCTCGATATATGGATCCTCGTCAAGATGCCGTCTCAGACCGCAGGCTCACCGTCCAGAGATCGGGTCGTGAAGTACTGCTGAGGTATCGCGTCCAAGAAAGGGGCCCCCTTTTTCACCGTCCGATCCTGGTCCGATAGCCGCGTCAACCTTCAACGAGATGGCATCAATCTTGAGGTTCCCTATTCGGGCGCCATCTGTAAAAGCAAAAGGAAATATCGAGGCTGAGTATCCCAAAAGGAAATATACCAAAAAGGGGCTTATAAAGATTCACAGATCTTTATTTTAATACTGTACAGTTACAAAGAAACAAAATCAGATAGCTATCTGGCCCTCAGTTCATCACAGCAAATACCAGCCCTTTTGGTGTGAGAAGTGAGAGGTACTGGACGTCTAAACAGTTGTGCATTTTATACATTTCAATCATAATGTCCAGCCCCTCTCCAAGTTAATAATCCATGGTCTAGAGTTCATGCCGAGTTCACTTCTGGCTTGTCCGAGAATATGCACACGGATCATCCTCAGTTTACATACAAACAAGTTACAGTGGCAACAGTGTATTCTTGGATTTAACAGTAAGCCTTAACACATATCCTTTACAATGCAGTTCAGCTAGTGTCCATGTTCAGTATGTGTTCAACATTGTGGTTGGTGTATGTCCGTGGATCAGACCTATTGGCGCAGACAATCCTCTGTCTACAAGTCAGGCATGGGACACGGCCAACGGACAGTTTAAACATTAACTAATGTACAAAGTGCAGGAAGGCTCAGTTACAAGCGGGAAACACAGTACACCATTTTACAACACAGAATTACATTGGAAAGGAAATCAAAATGGCAGATGGACCTAAAATGGCGGCAAAGTTGATCTAGAATCGGAACTTTGCAACACGGTTTTCTTCGTAGAGCGACTGGGCTTAGGCCAATATATACAAGAAAGGAGGCACAATATGATATCCCGTTTAACAAAGGAACATGCCTATCAGTTCTCCTGTTCAACCTCTATATGTTCACCATCCCAGGAATAATCCGCTCACACAATATCCTGTGCTATAACTACACTGATGACACCCAAATAATCCTAAAACTCCTTAACTCAAACTCCAACTGTCAGCCCAACCTCGCAGCCTGCCTCCTTGACATTGATCCTCGGATGACTACAAACACCTCCTCCTAAACCCCACTAAAACTGAAATCATGGTGTGCAGCAACACCAACCTTCTCCCGCACCCTCTACCATGGCCCACATCCATGGGAATCCGCCCACCACCTCGACCACAGTAAAAACCCTTGAATGCACTCTCGACTTTGACCTTACCCTCTCTCACCAAATCAACGTCTCTAAATCCTGCCATTACCACCTCAAAATTCGTAGATGCATTTTTTTGTACCTCTCCTTTCCCAACAGACTTGCTGCTGTCCAATTTATTGTAATGTCGAGACTGGACTATGCCAACTCTCTCTACCTCGGGGTCCAAGCATACCACCTCATTAAATTACAAAGAGCACAAAATGCTGCTGCCAAAATGCTTCTAGCACTTGGCCCAAGAGACCACACCTCTCCAGCTCTCAGAACTCTCCACTGGCTCACGGTTGGACAAAGGGTGACTTTCAAAACCTTATGCATCTCCCACCGAGCAGAGCATAAAACCGGCCCTTTATACCTACAGTACAAGCTAAAACCCTATCACCCAACTTGCACTCTAAAATCAAGCTCAGCCATCCTTTTAGTGATACCAAACACCAACTCAGTCAGGTTTGGAGGATCCTCATTCTCAGCCTTGGCCCCCACTCTATGGAACTTGCTTTCACCCCACATTCGACACACGGAAGACTACCTGTCTTTACGCAAATTACTGAAAACGTGGCTCTTCCCTTTAATAATTGACGCTTAGAGCAAATGGAATGAATAGTCACAATAAACAGAAATCCAGGGTTGTTTGAACAAAGAAAATAAAAGAGCAAAGGGAGTCAATGGAACGATACAAAGACTAAAACAGATAGAGTAACCAAAACAGATAGAGTGAGTGAATGGGATAGAGTAAGTGAAATGGATAGAATGGATGGAACAGATAGAGTAGCTGGAACGTATCGAGTAGATGAAATGGATAGAGTGGATATAATGGATAAAGTGGATGGAACGGATAGAGTGGATGGAACGGATAGAGTGGATGGAACCGATTGAGTGGATGGAACGGATGGAACGGATGGAAAGGATGGAACGGATGGAAAGGATGGAGTGGAAGGAAAGGATGGAGTGGATGGAAAGGATAGAACGAAAGCAATGGACGGAGTGGATGGAACAAATGGAGTGGATGGAACGGATGGAACGGATAGAAACGATGGAGTGGATGGAAAGGATGGAGTGGATGGAAAGGATGGAACGAATGGAACGGATGGAGTGGATGGAACAGATGGAGTAGATGGAACGGATGGAGTGGTTGGAACGGGTGGAGAGGATGGAGTGGATGGCACGGATGGAGTGGATGGAACAGATGGAATGGATGGAACAGAAGGAACCGATGGAACGGATGGAACGAATGGAGTGGATGGAACGGATGGAGTATATGGAACAGATGGATTGGATGGAACCGATGGAGTGGATGGAATGAATGAGTGGATGGAACGGATGAGTGGATGGAATGGATGAGTTGATGGTACAGATTGAGTAGATAGAACGTATGGCGTGTACGGAATGGATGGAATGGATGTAATGGAAGGAACAGAAGGAACCGATGGAATGGATTGAGTGGATGAAACGAATGGAGTGGATGTCACACATGGAGTGGATGGAATGGATGGAGTAGATGGAATGGATGGAGTGGACGGAACAGATGGAGTGGACGGAACGGATGAGTGGAAGGAACGGATGGTGTGGACAGAACAGATGGAGTGGAAGGAATGGATGGAACGGATGGAGTGGATAGAACAGATAGAGTGGATGGAACAGATGAGTGGATGGAACGGATCAAAAGGATGGAGAAGATGGAGCACATAGAATGGATGGAATGCATGCTAGGATGAAAATGGATGGGTGGATGGAACATATTGAGTGATTGAAAAAAATGGAACGTGGAGCAGATGGAATGGGCTGAATGGATGGAACAGATAGAGTGGATGGAACAGATAGAATGGATAGAACAGACAGAATAGATGGAACGAAACGAGTGGTGGATAGGATGGAATGAATGGAGAGTATACACCGGATGAGAGGGATGGAATGGATGAGAGTAATGGAACAGATGAGAGGAATGGAATGGACAAGAGGAATGGACGCGAGGAATGGAATGGATGTGAAGAATGGAACGGATGGAGTGGATGGAACAAATGTAATGGATAAGACTGATGGAGTGGATGTAATGTAGCGAACGTAGGGAACGTAGGGAATGCATGGAGCAGATGGAACAAACTGAAAGGATGGAACAAACAGAGTGGATGGAACAGATAGAGTAGCTGGAACGGATAGAGTGGTGGAACAGATGGGTGAGATGGAACAGATGAAATGGATGGATCAGATGTAATAGATAGAATGGATACAATGAATTGAACAGATGGAATGGATAGAATGGATGGAGTGGACGTAATGAATAGAGAGGATGGAACGGATATAATAGATAGAACTGATGTAATGGGTGAAACGGATGTAATAGATAGAACTGATGAAACAGATAGAGTGGATGGAACAGAGACGTCAATGGAACAGATGAGTCAATAGAACGGATGGAGTTGATGGAACAGATGGAGTGGATGGAACAAATGGAATGGATAAGACAGACGGAGTGGATGGAACGGATAGAACGAATGGAATGGATGGAACGTAGGGAACGTAGGGAATGCATGGAGCAGATGGAACAAACTGAACGGATGGAACAATCAGAGTGGATGGAACAGATAGAGTAGGTGGATCGCATAGAGTGGTGGAACGGATGAGTGAGATGGAACAGATGAAATGGATGGAAAAGGATGTAATAGAAGAACTTATGAAACGGATAGAGTGGATGGAAAAAATTAGTCAATGGAACAGATGAGTCAATAGAACAGATGGAGTTGATGGAACAGATGGAATAGATAGAACGGATGGAGTGGATGGAGTTGTCGGAACAGATTAAGTGAATGAAATGGATGAAGTGGGTGGAACAGATGAAGTGGATGAAACGGATGAAGTGGATGGAACGGATGAAGTGGATCGAACGGACAATGGTTTCTCCATGAAGTGGAAGGAACAGAGAGGATGTATATCTCCTATATAAACTATGTACCCCCCCATGTTATCTGTATCACAGTTTTACCCCTATCCATCTTGTCGCTTTATATATGTATGCCACTTTGTACGCCCCCCTGTCCAGCTCACTTACCTGGTCGCAGGCACCTTACTGATAACCACCATATCACACTACTACTCTTACTCTCTCCTATACACCATCATTCAACTAGAACACAGCTATACCATAATAAATTCAGGCTAGCTGTTCTCATACTAACATCACCCCATGAACACCTCATCATTGTAATAAAACACAGCTAGCTGAGCACATTCCGGCTAGCTTAGGCTAACTTGGGCGTCTCCTCGGGGCTAACGCAGCCAGAACTCCGTCAAGGTGTCCAACCTCCTGACTGAACACATCCAACTGATTTCCTCAGCACCACACCTACCTCGAAGAAGCAGCTATCAGGCAACAACCACACCAGCTACACACATATCTGGTGCGCCCACGCAAAATACGACACTCTATCTCTCTACTGACTTTAACTGCAGTAACAGAGGGCGTTCAACCTACCAGCGCCTTGAGATCATACCAATAATATATAAGGTGCTATATAAATGCCAAGTAAAATAATATAACAAGGTTTTCATTGACTTACGTCCTGATGAGCCCCCAAGTTATTCTAAGTCGAGACAAGGAACCCCCCTAAAGAAGCAGGGCGAGATAGGTTTTTTACCTTAGTTAAGACAAGTTTATAACCAAAATGAAACCAAGTTGTCAGCCTCCTTACTCCACATCGCCAAATCAGTACTCGTGTTTATATACTCCTCCGAAGATTAGTAATATCCTGCATACCCATTTGGTACAATCTTAGAGGTAAGGCATGGATAGCGTGCAGAGATATGCTTATAATGTGCAGCTTTGCAGGCATCAATGGCCTTTCACAAGAACATTTAAAAGATCTACATGCTGTAAGCATGACCACTAATGCATGCAGAGATTATACAGAATTAGGGAGCACATGTCATACATG
Organism: Ambystoma mexicanum; assembly: GCF_040938575.1. NCBI lineage: Eukaryota > Metazoa > Chordata > Amphibia > Caudata > Ambystomatidae > Ambystoma > Ambystoma mexicanum. The sequence goes on from NC_090925.1 coordinate 272,343,348, forward strand.
TACAGATGCAAAAGCAAACATCTTGTATGAGTCCACGAGAGACACTCAGATATTTCCATTCCAGTTTACCTCACGAACATGTTTCAGCACGCATGCTGATGTTACCGATCTGATGCTGTAAATCTGACAGGGGGGGGCTGTCTGAGTCTTCTAGTTCCTGCTCTTTTCTCCTCACCACGCACTCCATCTACACTTCCACACACTTCCCACACTTTTTTCAAGCTGGATGGTTGCTGCAGGTGTTCCAATCACCCACTTGATCGATCCTACGAAATTGTGAACTCAGCAGGTTGCCACAAGTCCTCAGGCTCTGCGCATCACTGCACTTTGGATCGCCCCGTGCTGCCACTGCCCAAGCAGAAAGCTGCTGGGTAGCTCATCAAAGCTCAAGCACTCCAGGCTTTTCAGCAGCAGCAGCTCCTCCAAGCACAGCTCATTGTAGCGTGAAGCCACAAGCCTAATCACTGCATGTTCTCCATCCAAATGCGGACAGTCTGTCACAACTGTTTCGGTGCAGTGACTTTAGGGCAATGTATATTTAGTTACGACTTTTTGGCTGCGGTCCAAAGGGTGCAGGGACATATCTGCGCTGGTATATCATCACTTCAAACAGTAACATCCCAGGGCATGTGTGCCAACCTTTGATTTCTGCTACGGGCATGGACATTCCCACACTGAGCGAAGCAAGTAAGCCATACGCATCCCCAGGTAGACACAACCCATTTTAAAGCTTGTTTTGCAGTAACACTTGGAAACAAGCATTGGCAAAGCCAACAGTTTTGGCTTTTGTATAGGCATGGGTGGGCATTTGTCATGTAGTGATATATGGTACTACCCGGCTTTGAGATGGCAACAACTGGAACATGGTGGGAGTACCTGGGGTTATAATAGAAGTAGCTGCAAAAAGGCCTATCTAATACCTATACTAAACCCAAAATAGTTTGCTTTGTCATTGCTGCCTTTACCAGGACTAAAGTGAAAGAAGGAAATATAAATCAAGTGACTACTTACAAAAGGGTAAAGTTAAAGTGAACTGTACTTGTTCCTCATTCTAACGCAATTTACCCTCAATGTGGTGGGCCCATAGCACAGTGTAGCCTTTCTATGGTTGGTGGGGGTGGTTGTGCAAACATGCCCGTTTTTTAAACGCGGGGCATAGCAATATGCGCAATGCACATGTGACCCTCCGCCCCACTCTAAATATTTAGCAACGGGTTTCCCCCTTCGGAACTTCTCATTAAAGTGAATTGCATAAAATAGATACTTTGTAGGGACCCAACTGCAAAAGCACATGCCTGAGATGTTGCAGGGAAAGTTATACCCCTTTGGAACGTGATGCTATAAAGAAACGTAATGTGAAAGGTTTAGGAAGGAGCGGAGTGCGAAAGGTCGTCGCCTAAATTACCCGAGACACACGTCAAAAAGTTGTCATCTGTGCAACACTTGTACCTCCCTGGAGCGGTGATGATTATGTGTATGCTCTAGTTACGATCTAAATTACACCTGCATGTATTATCAGGTACACAAAGGCGACATGTCAACAATTGTGTTTTCAATGTTTTCTGCAAATGTAATATACCAAAGCGATGTGGCAGCACTTCTTCCACAGAGAAACTACAAAGCAACAAAAGCTCTCCCACCGACTCAAGCTGTCATCCCCTGTACCTGGACAACTTGGATTATCAACAGCAGAGAGAACAGCTGGGTACTACAGAAGAAGGAGGCAGGGCTCTCTTTCTCCCGTACCCATTTTCTAACTGGGCTGCTAAAAAAATTATATCTCATTTCCCCTCGAGAGAACAAACAAACTCACACACAAATTAAGAGTGGTGTTAGAGACGTAGCATGGTGAGAGAAAGTTAGGGGACACAGTGACTACGAATGGATTCTCTGCCTCTTGCCCGACGGTGACGTACAGAGTCCCTGCTCCGCACATTCCCATCGTAGAATCATACTGGACTGCTTGCTGATGGACGTAGGTAAATGTAGCTTTATAAGGCAGATTCCAAAATACCACTTCTCTTGAAAATGGCAATTCGGGCGGTTGCTGAGATCACAGAAATATATCTACGTTGCGTGCAACCTTAACACAGACATTATTTAGTATTTAGTGCCCATCTTCTGGGATGGGGATGATGAAGCTTGTGGGTAGGAGACGGCTTGTTGAAAGTGCATATGGTATTTTGTAGTGATTAGGTTTCTTTGTTGCTTGTGCAGAAGGAGCAGAATGCTAAGTGAGTGACACAGAATCTTGGTTGTGAGAATGTTGATGTATGATTCAAGGGTTCTATGTTGGCAGTTGAGAGATGAAAGCCTACCTGGGAGGATGCAGGTGTATGTTGCCCTGAACCCAGATGTACTTGACCTTATATGATTATCACTATGTACTGGAACTTAATTAAAGAAGTTACTGAAACTTGCCCTGAGATCAGAGTCATCTGTGGGGAACCCAGAACTCTACATTGGTGACAAGGATGTTGGCTGTGCTGGTGGGACAGCATTGAAGATGGCACATACCTCCCCCCAACCCAAGAAGAAGACCTCCCAGGTAGGGTGAGCGCTTAATGCTGTAGGTGCAGAAGGGCCCAGCGCAAGGGGCAGAGGCGCAGAAAGTAAGGGGCTGCGCCAGAGCCAGGGGCCAGCTGGCCTGTCACTAGTAAAACAGGTCAAGCACAGAGGAAATCAAGAGAATGAGAAAGGGTTGAGGGCCCAGAGACTGGTATAAGGGGTGTAGTAACCCAGGCCGCAGCATGGAGAGCTTGGTGCACAAGGCAGTAGCAATTTGAAGAGGCCTGGGGTCTAGTTACGCCTGGATAATGAGGAAGCCATGCTGTGCAGCTGGGGGCTTGGAGCCCAGGGCAGTAGAATCAGAAGAGGTTGGGAACATACACTGCGCCTAGATGTTAAATGGAAGATTGGTGGCTAATGTGCAAACCGCCTGGAGCAGAGGAGGGTTCTGGGGGCCATTCCAGTGTTTGAGGGGGTTTGGAGCCCTACCTGCACCTAAGAGACTTGTAGCCTGTGAATACGCTTGGGGGCTTGGAGCCCATGGTATTGCTGGAGGGGCAGAGTGCCCAAGTCAGCACTTGCAGTGCTGGATGGGCTGGGAGCCCATGGTACAACATTGGAAGGGCTTGGAGCCAGTCCAAATGAGATTTTGCTGACAATTAGAAAAAGCTGTACCTGAAGGGTTCACAGGATCCATGAGCTGGATGATGCTGTGTAGCTGTGAGCGTTTTTTTGGGAGTGGCTCCTGGAGGCGTTGTGGTGCTTGTTTGCTGCCGTGTCTCCGCCCAGTGTTGCCTTTTATTTCAAGGAGTTGAAGAAGCAACAGATGCAAATGCCGAAATTGATATATTTCAGAGGTACTTGAGTTAAAGGGGTAGACATCCCTGTGTGTAGCTGAGAGAAAGAGTGAATGCAAGAAGTGGGAATGTCGTAGCCTCTGTTAACACAATACAGGTTGAAATGCAATGTTATGTGAATTACATGGTAGATTGGAAATGAGTATAGCAATGTTGTTTAATGGATAATATATGTGTTTGCTGTACTAACACATTTTTTTTCAGGTTGGCCATTTTTTTTAAGAATAGGAAATGTTGTAGTAATGCATTTGACTAATTTGTTTCCACAGATGGACTTTAAAATGAAGTGAAGTGGTTTGGTCAGAATTTCAAAATAGGTTGTGGAAGAGTTTGTCTGCACTAATATGTTTCCACAGGTGGGACTGTTCAAAGGACTTGTATGCATGATTTTTGTGGAAGATTTTTCTTTTGTGCCTATTTCTGTATAACATATGTACCATTTTAGGAGAAACAGGAAGCTTGGTTAGAACTTTTAGAAATAATACGAATTTTAGAGTGTAGAAATTATTTGGCAGTGATGTTGATATTTGGTAACACTGTTTTGTGATTGTAGTGTGGATATAAGCATGTGTGAGTAATTGTGGTGTGCTAGGTATTTAACATTTTGGCGATTTTATAGTTGGTGTTTGATGAACGTGTGTGGTGTAAATGATTACTCGCAGCAGTGGTGTTAGGTTGTCTTGAGGAACACAGGTAACGAATAAGGGGTAGCAATAGCACACTGGTTGTGTTCATGGGTGTTGTTTTACCCAGACGTTCGGAAAGTCCAGCCTGGTTTTTTTAGTGTGAGGTGCACATCTTGATGTTGTGTTTTATTGGCTGCGGGGATTTGAGTAGTTGTGGTTGTTCAGGTGACTGTCATGTTTCTGGTTGTGTGGGTTTTGTTTCCATGCTTACTCATTCAGTGGTTGAGGTATGTCAGGTGAACCATTAGAATACAGGCGACGAATTGGGGGTGGCAGCATAGGTATTTGTTGTGCATTTGTTGTTTTGTCATTTACTCCGGTGTTTGGAATACCCAGCCGTGTTCATTGGTGCATAATTTAGTGATAGCTTGGAGCTATATAGTGATGTGGTGTGAGTTAGCATGGGTCGTGTGTTGTTGTGTGGTAGAGGAGGAGAGATTATGATTTTCCTGAGGTATAGATTGTAAGTGGTGCAATTTTTATGGTAGTGTCTTTCCCTTACTTAGTAGAAAAGGGAAGGGGCATTGTAGTTGATGTCATGGTACCATTTTTATTGGGGATGCTTTCAGGTTCTGGATGTAGTCTTAGTTCTAGCGGTAGGGATGTACGTGCATGGAATTTTAGTGTGTGGATGCATTGTGTTTCGTGTATGTGATGTTTGGCTGGTGTGTCTGTTGTGTGTTAGGAAGGGAGATATGTAGTGATTAGGTTTATTTGTTGCTTGTGCAGAAGGAGCAGAATGCTAAGTGAGTGACACAGAATCTTGGTTGTGAGCATGTTGATGTATGATTCAAGGGTTGTATGTTGGGAGTTGAGAGATGTAAGCCTACCTGGAAGGATGTAGGTGTATGTTGCCCTGAACCCAGATGTACCTGACCTTATATGATTATCACTATGTACTGGAATTTAATTAAAGAAGTTACTGGAACTTCACCTGAGGTCAGAGTCATCTGTGAGGAACCCAGAACTATACATATTTATACATCAGATTACTGTCATGTCCACGCAACAAAGTAAAACAAGCGTGAACCCAAAGGGATCAATACTGCTGGTTGCCAAACTCAGATCCGCCCCTTCCCTGGGAAATGTGTCTCCTAATTCGACAGAGCCTTGACTGTGATTCGTTCTGGATGTAGCGAGGGGGAGAAGAATGCAAGACACTGGAACACTATCCACAAATCAATACATGGACAATTTGTAAGCCATTTTACAAAACAGGTATATTCAGTTAAATTCTTTATTTTGAAAACCAAATACATTCAAATATGTAACATAACTTAAACACTGTATTAAATATATTTAAAAGCAACAATCAAGTCAAATTATTTTTTTACAACATTAACACATGGTGGCAGTCATTTTGGAAGAAAAAAATGGCTTACATATTCAGCACGCAATACAAATGCAAGTAAAGAGTGCAAAAGTGGTGGACAATCATATAGATTTGACTTTGTGATGGCCGTTAACTGGGTGGAACACATAGCCAAACAAAACAAATCCATCCTCATATGTCTTCTGCATTAAAAAGCATTAGAGTGCCTCATTCTAAACCCCTATTTAAGCTCTTATGTTAAAACTCTTATTTTAATGACAATAGTTTTGGCTTAAAGGTATCGCTTTCAGTGCCACCTAATAGCCAAAACTAAAATAGCCATAGGATTTACATTTAGGTCTAAACATATAACAGTTTAACAACAGTCGCCTTACATGCTGAGCTGTCATTCCTCACCATTCTGCTTTTTGATCTCCACATTCCGCCTACTACTTCTGCGCCTGCCAAACAGCTTTGGCTTCTCGTCCCTCCTCCATCCCGCATCACCCCGCAATTAAGTCTCAAGTGATCCATTAATGAGGGGCCCTCCTACTTTGAAGTGCGTAGCATTTGCTAATTTTGCAAAGACGATTGCAGCGCAACAGGAAAAGAGCCATACGCCTTATCCCACTGAGCGATTTAAGAGCACACAACACTCAATCCTTTTTTATTGTTTTCATTTTTGGTTGCCCCCATAAACACATGCATAATACCCATGCGGCAAAGTGACACTGCCTGCCCTGTCATTCAAGCAATATGGGATCAACTGCTCCTCCATGTAATGGGCACCAATTTCCCGGCGCAGGGCCTAGCCATGTTGGGATGTTACTGTGCGCCTAAATATGTTGTTTGTCTAATCACTATTAATGCAGGGCTTTGGGAGACAATATATTTAAGCAAATACTACATGGTCAGTACAAGGAACTGACAGCTCTATGTACTGAGCACTTGGTGCGTGTCTTAAATATACGGTCAGTGGAAGGATTACAGTTATCAGTGCTTAGGCTGACAATATATGTAATCAAACAGTAACATTCTGGCATAAATAATTTTCTGCGCCAGATTATAACTATTTACAGTAATGTACTGCTGAAGTTCCCTGTGCTGGTTGACTGCGGCCAAAAGGGCATGCCACATGCGCCGAAGGATGGTGTCAAAATGGCTGCGTCCACAGATGGCGTGCCACTCTCTGCCTGCCTATCAATCTTGCTAGGAGAATGGCGTTTGTATACCATAGCCCTACAAACACTGAGGGCGGGGTGAGGAACCTCACGACTCACATACAAACCAGTCTGAAGTGAAGATAATTTCAAAGTAAAGCTGCAGCAGCATGTGGCAGCCTGGCAGCCTAACTAAGAGGAGAGTGTTAGGTGAGGGAGCTATTTGGTTTTCTCTTGGCAGCTAATGGGACTGATGTAGTGCAGATGCCACTCCAGCTTCAGCCTCCAACTTGCCTGAGCGACCAAATGCACACTCACAGTTTACAGGGGATCAGGGAAAGCCTGCATCTTAACTCCTGTTAGGCACACATTTAATAAAGCACCCCCATTGTTTAATATGGCAAAAAAAACAATAAAATAACCATCAATACACTTTACGATGCATGTCACGTGTTTCCTGTTACCATGCAAACCAAAGTGTTGTTTCTCAACTCCCACTCCATTTTTTCTTCTATGTAGCATTGGTTTGACCAGAGGGGAGGGGGTTCTAATGTACCACCTTATGACAAACAATATATAGCCCCACTTCTTACGTTCCTTAATGTTGCGTTGTGTCGACCAACCTTCTCTTATCTGCAGCTGGTCTCAGCAGATCCATTGGCTTGGCATTGTCATATGTTACATCATGGGAACTCTGTAGCAGACCCATCCACATCTGTTCCCTACCCTTCCGTGAATTTTTGAGTCAAGACTACTGTACTTTCGGGAAGATCATTCTGTGGCGCTGTATGGTGAACTCATTCAGTTTTATAATGCTGCTATTGGCCCTTCTGGGACCCAGAGCTGCTTCATGAACTATTGACTTGTTTTAATTCCCAACATTGTTTACGCTAGAATGCAATAGGAACATACAGCTTGAGCTTTCTTATGGACCTTAGTGAGTACTGTAATTCATGCACATCACTTTAATGCACCATGTTGCAGATACTTGTGTTGTTTTCTTATTATGATTTGGTATACAACACCCTAAATCGTTAGATGAAAAGAGTGACTATGAGGACAATAGGGGTTAAGGTGTGACAAATCAACTTTCTGAGGCACCAGTGGTCCAGGGATGAATATCAGTTTCTAAACCATCAATCAACCTCACACCTCTAGTACTCCAGAAGGGATCAGAACAGATTGGAATACAAGTGAATTATAAAACGCCTTGTCCAATTTTGGTAACATGGACAGAACGGCAGGCTTATCTGTGCAAGCTCATGGATCTTTCGTTAGTTGCAACACAGTGAAAATACAATTATTACCCAATGATAAAACAGACTGCCAGTCAAGGTTGTATAAAAAATATCTCCTTAATTATTACTACAACAGACAGTTCTAGCACACTACAAATGTAACCCACCCTGTAAAGGAACACAAAGGACAGTTTCATGAAGGAAAGGGATGCTCTCTGGATGCTGACAGGAGGGTAGTAGGTAAAGTAATCAGTGTTACTGTTCAAGGTTATTCGGTTCCAGCACTGATGGGTAAAGGGTTGTAACTGTCTCTAGGGCCTTTGGAGAAGGATCGGGGGGGGGGGGCAGAACCACAATGTACCTGGTGCACAAGATGTTCTTGGTGCTCGACAGCATCGATGCGGTTCCAGGGCACTTCATGGCCCTTGAGACAGAGTTAGTGGTGGGAGACAGCTGAGGGTACCAGGCAGCAGGCAGTTCGGCTAGCAAGGCTGGACAGACATCTGCAGGCTGTCCAGCGCGGCAGCTCAGGGCCAGAATTGTTGTCTATGTGCTGGTTGGTGGATCTGGAATTCTGGTCAAGGAGTCTCAGATGCTCTGGTGACTGCGGTGTGACAACAGTAAGCAGTGCAGCCAGATGTGGTTCAAGGACTCGTCTGTCTCATAAATGTACTTAAAGGATGGACGCTGGATGATGCTTGTGTGGCACTCCTCCTAGCTTCTTCGCAGGGCTCGAGTCCTTTCAAGGCAGACGGCACAAAGCTTAGGAGAGTTTTTGCAGGCAACGGCCTTGTCCTTTGTCCAGAGACTCTCTGGAACTTCCCACCTAGGAAGCTTGCTGGCAGAACCTAGCAGGGCACACTGTGTGATGGCTGGGTGCCGGTTCTGGAGCTGCTGGACGGGTCCTCTGAGTCTGGTATCTCCCTCTGTTCCCTGGGAAATGTTTAGGGGAGGGGTCTTCCTTCCCTCTTGGAACTCCTGGCCTTCCTTCACTTACAGAAGATGTAAGGTAGACTGTAACTTCAGCTTGGGTCCAAATGAGTCTGCCTTACTCCTTTCAAAGTCTTCAGATGATCTTCTAAGTGAGGGGTTCAGACCTCTTTTAAAGTCAAATGGGCCCCAGTGATTGGTGCAGCCTAAGGCCACCTTATGAACCAATCCTGGGTCCCCACCAACAATCTTCTGTTCTGCATGAGGCCAGGACCAGAGTGCTCTGCAACAGTACAGACAAGGGGGTGACAACATATACCTAAGGGCCACCCATCTCCCTGTCTGTTGTAGATAACGTTTCTGTCTGGTTAACTGATCCCTCTTTGAATCTTCATTAAAATGCAGGGTTCCCTTGAAGTTTGTGCTGGGAGCAGACTTCCTGTCTCCCCCAAACCACATATTTCTCCCCTGTGAAAGGGGTCAGCTCTGCATGGGTTTGCCCACAGTAAATAGTGGACCCAGGTGTGCATTTCACTACCTTTTATACAGAGAGGTTGGAACTAGCTTCAAGTTGACACATTGCATACCAAAGGGTGTTACCCCAGCCTTACCTGTTTTCTATTCCAGAAACAAAGCCCCTGCACGCTTGATTCAATTATTTCTCATTAGTATGCACTGCCACCAGCCGGAGGACAAAAGGAATGCAGATCCATGGAGCCTTTGATATTTAAATTTGGCTGCTCATGGCTGGAGGAAGGAGAGTCTACCCTCTCCTTGAAATGTTTTGATGTACCCGGGGCTGTCACATTCCAGCTGAATATGACAGTGGAAGACAGTGTCTGTAGGCTGTGTCTTCCTGGAGTACATGTGACTATGTGCCTTGTGCAGGAAACAGATGGACTGTGTGTGGAATGGCCTCACACAGTCCTCGGAGGTCTCATCATTCCTTTTCATTATAAAAAAGAATTTAAAAAAAGCCCAGGCGAGCACACTCTCCCCATGTGGATGGTCGAATTCCTCACATACAGTGAATAAAAAAGGTAAAGAAAAACGTTCACTCCCCAAGTTTACAAAATCTGAATCTAGAACTGACAAGAAGTTATGAAAAAAACAATGTTTTATTGATTACTCTCCATATTATATTAATATGTTGACGCACTTATTTAAATATTTGAGACTTTCTACATGTTTTACCGCTCATTTTTTTATGTACATGATATGCTCTTTTAAGTTTTTTTTTTTTCCGTATCTGAAATACACATGTTTGAGTAGCTGACCATACCACACCTGCATGGATGATGCAATCAACCCTATGACCACAGATCGACTGCCATCTTTCTGTGGAACCTGGCCACTTTGTATCTGTTTGGGTCACAATCTACGTTTGTTGTTGGCAGGACGGAGAGGGGGCACTGCTAATAATTTCAGCCTGTGAGCAGATCGTGACGATGTCACTGTTCAGGTGGGCCTTGCCAACCTTCCCACCCTACATACAGAAGCCCTCAGTCATCCTCCCCATGGACGGACTTTCAAACACATCCACTGAGTTCTCCCGTGACCGTTGACACAGAACCTCTGTATGCGTCTGTGAACTCAGTGCTGCCAAGTGGCAATTACGCAACATGGCTGCATTGTAAAAAAATACTGAAATAAATAATGAAACAATGATTATATCTCGAGCCTGCACCGATATGGCCTCAGCATCCAGTCGGCCACATGGCCTTCCGCATGCCAAGAGACGTGAGACGGGCATTTGCTTTTCAGTTCACCCATGCCACCAGCCAATCTAGCAGAAGACACACTTAGCCAGACGACACAGTACCGCGAGCAGTGCACAGCCAGACATTAAACCACCATTATATAAAATTCGAAGATAGGCCTTCTCCATCTACACACCCACAATGTGAAACATAAACCCTCCTCGCACAATGTGAAACATAAACCCTCCTCGCACCAGACCTGCCTGATCCCATGCACAAGTTACATAAGAATTGAAAACAGACTTCTTGTTCCTCACACAGAGCTCAACCCCCAACACTAATGCCTCAAACCTCATTCTCCTCTATACAGTCCAGAATCTTCTCCCATCACTACTCGGCACCTCCCTCCTCACTGCTGAGTTTCCACACCTATCCACCATTGTACAGCACTCTGTTGCTTTCCCTCTACGTTTGCACTCAACAAAACCAAAACACCGTCAAGTGTCCATATTTGCGGGTTGCTAGGGGAGCTATGATGAACGCCCAGGTGTCAGTGGCTAACCGGAAGAGGACCAACTTCAGTCCACAAAGCCCATGTGCAGCAACCCACGTGGCAAAGACATTAGCGAGGCACATGGTATGGAAAGGGAACCACCGGGGAGAAATGTAAACAAACGGCAACCGAGAAGGAACAGAGACTGGCGCCAGCGAGAAAGGCTCTGTCCCAGACGAGCTGTCATGTCCAGGAAACGACTAATGTGTGTGTTTAGCCACAGCGACCAGTGCAATACCTGCCTCTTCTGTTCACAGTGCTATTGATCAAGAATAGGACAAGGGCTTGATGTGTATTTCTTGCCCGTGAAACTACTCGGCGAGGCATGGGAGCAAGGGGGGGGGGGGCTTGGCGGCGGTTTGAGTGGGGGGGGGGGTAGATGGAAGGTATTTCTAATCAAGGTTATACTGCTTTGCGTGTTGCTTGAATATTAATAACAAATGCATTCGTTTGGTTAAAAAAAAAAAAAAACTAAAAAAAAACAAAAAAAACTGTCCAGCTCACCAAATAATGTGCTCTCAGTTGAAGGCCGAATTTTCCAAACGCTAACAAGGGATATGTAACATTCTGCAGCTCACTGGAATTTCTGGGTTGTTAGGTAGTCGATGTGGAGAATTGACACAATATATGCAGAACATAATTGCCCCAGAAAGTTTTGTAAAACATCAGAATCTAAGTTAAACGTTAGTCGGAAAACTCTTCAGACAGTGCACGCAAGCCCATTCATTATTTGCTTGCTATTAGTCCTTTATTGTACAGACCTCACGGATAGGAAGAATGTGCCTGATTTTTCTGCACCAAGAAAGAAGTGTGGTCCATACCGATGGAAACCGGAATTTCGCCTATCAAGTTTGTAATGGCAGTCGACGTTGGTGTTCTCTAGTAGGCAAATTCTTTGTAAAATGGGCACATTCACGCCTTCTTCATCGATGCCACAAAGTTGTGGAATTGCCCCTGCTTCATCAATCATTTGTAGGCCACAGAGCAGTCTATAGGCACAGGGCCAGGAGTTGAACCTATTTTGCTCTGTCTTGTTTTGCTTCCAAGACAAACTGGTTGCCTCTGAGCTATTCTCCCAGCCCGAATCGTCCGCGTTTTTTTCCTGGCAAGTCTTGTGGTGCCGTGCCTTGAGAATGTGTGGCTGGAGGAGCTGGGGTGGATTAGAAGGCAAAGGGTGTGATGAAAGCCTTGCAGCAACAGGGTGTCTGAGCAGCGTGTACAATATGCAAAGGGAATGCAGATGAGTGAGTGGAGTGAGTTGGAAAGGGGGCAAGTTTGAATCTAAGGTCTTGGATGAAGGGCAAGTAACTGTGGCAGCAATTTAGTGTGATGCAGAGAATTAGCGAACTAAGGCATTCCATCTTGCTTCAGGCCATGAAATGATGCAGGGTTCTGCTCGCCCTGGCGCTCTCCTATTGATGCCCGCCAGAGTCTCCATCTAACCTGTGCAATCTGCTCGTTGACTTATTCGACTGGATATGCTCCTCTCTTTTCCCCCATTTTAGACCTCTTTGCTCATGCCCTCCCTTAACACCTAATACCATGGTACTGGTACCTACAAAGCCCAAGTTAAAGCTCACTTCCCAATTGATCTTTGATAAATCCATTTGACTTCCTCTTCTGAGAGGATTTGCAATGTCCATTTCACCCGAGGTTTCCCCCAATACCCTAATTTGCAAGGATCAGCTAGCAGGAGAACACGCATTGACAATGCCAACAGTCTGGGATTTTGTTTAGGCATGAGAAAGGTACTTGCCAGTCACTGCCGTAGTGGTATAAACTGCAGGTGCTACATGGTGTGAGTACCTGGGTATCTAATAGTAGCGCCTGGCAAATGCCTAATACTTATACACAACCCAAAACTGTTGGTTTTGCCGAATGCTTGTTTTTAACAGGACTTTATTGAAGGACACACAGAGTGCTTATAAATCAAGTGGCTGACGGCAGACCTGGTTAAGGCATTTGTATGACACCAGTAGCAAGTTTGCAAATGCAATTAAGCAGGCACTTCCAGTGCAACGTTTGATGGTAGGGCTTGATTAAAACAAGCTCAAAAAGTTCTCATGAGGAGGTGTTTTGGGCAGGGAGAGGCAGGGACTGGGTGGGAATTGCCATAGGGATTAGCATGGACCTATTCAGTTAATGGGTAGGTAAATAACCAAATAACACCTACAAGCTATGTGTCCCTCGTGATATGCAATTTCTGGGAACTGCTCGAAAAAGAAGCTATGGAAAGAAGCAAAGTTGAAGAGTGAGAGGAATCACAGGGTGGCGTTACCCCCATTAAAGGAAAATAATGTTAAATGTGCAACAAAAAAAGAGCGCGGATGAAGAGACTTTTGGGCTTATTTCACTCAAGAAATTGAATTACACAGAGGGAACTGCCTACGATTCTACGTAGGCACAAAAAGTTCCCCTCCCTGCATGGTTCATCATTTGTATTTGAAAATGTAAAAGTAAGGTCTAAAAACAGGCAATAACTCCTTTAATCCCATTTTGCACAATTATGAAGACAAGCACGTGTAAGTGCCTGACTTAATCAGCACCTGCAGCATGCATTTACAGTGGATTGAAATAGAATCCGCCTTCTTTGACATTTGACATTTGACATTTGTGATGTCATCTTTGATGTCGTGGGTGTTAGTTTTAGCAGTGCACAGTGGTGGCATGAGTTATGGTTGCTTAGCTTACCATAACTGGCGAATTTCAGGGGTTTTTCGGTTTTACTTGGAACCATAACGTCCCTTTAACAAAGTTTTTTTCACTGAATTTCATAGGTCTTTATTAGTGCAACTTAACTGTAACGTCCCTTTAACACAGTTTTTTCATTGAATATTATAATAAGTACAACCATCGCAGCATATCACACCCATAGTGGCTTATAACTTTGTTCCTTATAAATTTGTTCTTGGATCCCAAAGTTATAAGCCACTATGAGTGTGATATGCCGCGTTGGTTGTGGCCAGGGCATAGAGTCTTGGGAGCATGGCCATATGGCCATGCTCCCAAGACTCTATGCCCTGGCCACAACCACTGCAGCATATCACACCCATAGAGTCAAACATTTTAACTATGCCTTACCTTATGGGAACTTTTAATTACCGCAGAAATGATGAGTGTTCTTAGAACACTTTCAACTTGCCAGCAAACAATACGGACAGCGTCCTCAGGACACACCCATTTCGTTTATTTACAGACATTTCAGGACACCGCAAGTGTTCTTAGAACAGTTTCAGCTTGCTTGCGAACGGTACGGACAGGCATACCATCTTCAGGTCACCCCCATTTTATTTATTGACGAACATCCACCGTCCTCAGGACACCCCCATTTTGTTTATTGACAAACAGCCCATAACACATAATATATTCTTAGAACAGTTTAAACTAGCCTGCGAACAAAACGGATAGGCATACCGTCCTCAGGACACCCCCATTTTGTTTATTGACGAACATCCCAGAACACATTATATATTCTTAGAACAGTTTCAACTTGCCTGCGAACAAAAGGGACAGGCATACCGTTCGCAGGACACCCCCATTTCATTTATTTACAAACATTTCAGGACACCGCGTTCTCAGGACACCCCCATTTTATTTATTTACGAACATTTCAGGACACCGCAAGTGTTCTTAGAACACTTTCAACTTGCCAGCGAACAATACTGACAGGGTCCTCAGGACACACCCATTTCGTTTATTTACGGACATTTCAGGACACCGTGAGTGTTCTTAGAACTGTTTCCGCTTGCTTGCGAACAACACGGATACATGTTGCGTCATCAGGACACCCCCATTTTGTTTATTGACGAACATCCCAGAACACATAATATATTCTTAGAACAGTTTCAACTAGCCTGTGAACAAAACAGACAGGCATACCGTCCTCAGGACACCCCCATTTTGTTTATTGATGAAAATCCCAGAACACATGATATATTCTTGGAACAGTTTCAACTTGCCTGTGAACAAAACGGACAGGCATACTGTTCTCAGGACACCCCCATTTTATTTATTTACGAACATTTCAGTGCACTGCGTTCTCAGGACACCCCCATTTTATTTATTTATGAACATTTCCGGACACCGCGATTGTTCTTAGAACAGTTTCAGCTTGCTTGCGAACAACACGGACACATGTTCCGTTCTCAGAACACCCCCCATTTAGTTTATTTAGAACATTTCAGAACATCTGTGTTGTCCGCAGACAAATCGAACACAACAAGAGGGTCCACCACCTAAATAAATACAACATTTAACCCATCTCATACTCTCCCACCCTCCCCAAAACTCTTACACATCAACACACTCAACTAAATAAAATTTTTCAACCAAGTTTCACCGCGCTGTCCGTGGACGTCCGCGAATCCAAGATGGTGGGCGCTACCGAAAATCTGGACTGCTCCATGCTCTTCGCCGTCCAATCAGCGAACACGTTGCATGTCCACGGACATAACGCAGGCCGGTTGGCCAATCAGGACACTGTCCGCGGACCGAACACAGATATCACTAATTTTTTGTGACCAATTCAGAGTGGGCCATATACATTTTTTGCAAAGTTTGGTGAAGATTCGTCCAGGGAGAGCGAAGTTATAAGCCACCCAAAAAGTGCTCTTCCTATGGAAACTGCAACTTAACCATAACTACATGGCCACTTCCTTGGCCATGTAATATACACACATACACACACACACAATAGGAAAAAAATCACATACACAACTGCTCCCATTTGTTTCCTAACTCTCCCTACATGTTTCTGTCCCCTTACATAACTAGATTACACCGGACATTTGCCAGGGGCTGAAAAAGCATGAAGATGACATGATTTCAGACCCTTGTGTGGACTTGAAAAGGTGATTCAATTTAACAGCAGCAATTCTAACACTGCTTGCTATGCATGGTATCTCCTATTAAACAGATGTTCAATCACCAGTCTCTATTAATAGGACTCACATTTTCGCTGATCAAACACTGGTGCTAGATGCCCCTATATATGATGATGCACAAGGGACTCCAATTCAGTCTCTCCATAATTACTCATCACGCTGTGATCTGATATTAATATACTCAGACTGGAGCAAATTCTGCTGTATGTTGCAAGTCATTAAAGGACTCACGGTGCACTGCCAAAACCGAACATACCTGATGAATACTACCACCACCGAATCTGTGCAAGTAGAAGAAAGAAAACACTGAAAGCATGCCAAAGAAGGTTGTTTAAAAAAAAAACCTGTTCAAGTTGATACCTCGAGCCACACTTGATGTGTTGGCCCTGCACCAAACGACTTTACATGTGCAACCATTTGTAAACAAAAAGGGGTAGATGGCATGAATAATCTCTATTATAGATAATGAATCCTGCAATGATAGAAAGTAGCAATGATGCCATGAAAACATTTAAAAAAATGAATGAAAAATTCATTGATAAAATAAGCTGGTGCCCCAAATGGGATTTTGGAGAAGGTGCGCTATTCAATTAAGAAGCGTGCTGAGAAGTGGGATTGGGTGGCCAGCCATGTAAGTGACTTCAATCCAGCATTCCAACTAAGTCAATGCCTAGTCTGAGATGCCCAATGGAAACCCTTAGTTATATATTTTTATGTCAAAAGTTCTTTAAAACTGGATGATGAACCCTCATATAACGCCCCTCTCTTTGAATCTCCCCGACCTCACTGAGCCAAGAAGTAGGTTTGTTTTGTAAATTAAAAGGTTTATTTGAAGAATTGAACAATATATATATATCACACTTTTATGAATAGAATAATATCTAAATAGCACACTTATGAATATGAACAGTGATCAGTAAGGGTAATATTACAATATCAACAATCTCTTTAATCACTTAGGAGTAGGAATAGGAAGGATAAGGTAGCAGAGAATACTTGATATGGATTCAAGGAAATGCAATAATAGGAAAGAATGCAGCACAGAAATAAAACGTGATACGATTTCCACAAAAGACAATATGATGACTCTTCCCCTGTGACTACACACTCTCCCCACTATGCAATATGAAGAGATGGAAATGAGGGCACACAGGTTTTCAGGAATGCAATCAATAATGCAGTTCAATCCCAGTTCCCCCCAGCAAGCTTAGAGAGAACAGGTATGATTTTAAAACAGGTCAGTCACTTTTGAATGTGGTTTGCAATGAATGGAAAAATGCTAAAATGATTTTAATTCACTAAAGGAGATTCAGGATAAGTGAGAGTTACTTTGGATTGGTTGAGGCCAACACTAGCAATGATTCATGAATGTTTATCAGATTGAAAACAAATTTCAGCAGTTGAAAACAAGAAACAGCTATTTTGACATGTGTTGAAATTATGCTAAATTGCAATTCGGAGCAATTTTTCCACGTGCGATAAATGCGATTGCGGAAAAACTATATAGGTTCGTTGGAAAGCTTAGGATCTTAGCTTCAAAATAAATTTCGGTTCTAGGACGTGCGGTTCAAAAGTTAGGTTTTTGTGAAGGTAGATTTTTCAGAAACAGAATCAAGATTTCAAAATGAAAGATTGCACTTTAAAGATGTACCAACAAGGATAGGCTTATACTAAGGGGCTATGAAGAAGCAAGACACTCAACGGGCAGCCACCAGAACAGCGGTGCCTCCGCTCTGATCTCTGTCCGTCAAACACTTGTCCCTCTTCATAAAAATATCAGCGCAAAGATGATTATTGCTCAATTATCACAGACAATATAATGAGAAGAATTTGGGATGGACACAAGATTCTATAATGCAGTTCTGGATAGGTTGAAATGGTTGGAATAGGATTACTTTAAACTAAGAGATGACTATGGACAGTTCTACACTTGATACTCACTCCTATGGCTTTGGAATGGAGTGGGCCCCGTCAAAGATCTGGTCAAGGGTTTGGCTGGGATTCTCTCGCCACCGGACACGCCTCAGGCACTCTGGTCTGTGCGGCCTCTTGGACTGGATCTGACGGGTTCTGGGTTACTGCTCTGCTGGACTGATCTGGATCATGGGTTCTAGCAAGGTTCTTGGCTAGAATAGCAAAACAGCACAGCCTGGCTGTTGAATGTGAGATGCCCCTTGGAAGTTTTAGGGTTTAGAATCAGGTTGCAAAAGATTCTGAAGTCCTGCTGAGAAAAGTTCAGCTTTTGGGTTAGGCCTCTCTGCTTCAAGGTTCTAGAGTTTGGTTCTAGAGGATTCTGGTTTCTGGATCTATGTCCTGATCTTCCTGCAGGGTCTGGATCTTCCTGCAGGGTACTTCACCAAGAAATCAGTTGAGGAGTGGAAGTGTGTGTGTTGCCTGCCCTCAGCAGTCCCTATTTATGTATCACCAAAGTGGGTGTGGAGGCTGATTCTCTATGCCCAATCCTCTAAGGATTTGATAGGCCATTGGATTCCCTGTCCCCTGATTGGAGAAAGGAGCAGTGTGTCATCCTGTGTCATGTGTATGACTTAGGGAAAATGCTCCCCTTTGTGTCTGTACAGTATATCTTATTTTTCATAAAACACATATTTACAATATACACAACATGTAAATACTACATATATTACATGACAGATTGCTAAGGGACATTTCTGTTCAACTCTCATCTTCCTAAGAGGTTTGGTTTAGAAATGCCAACATTTTCATGCTTTTGGTGTGTTTCTCAATATTAGTTCTGCACCAATTTTTATACAAGCATGCATATCCCATCTGAGCACATTTCTGTAATTTTTCATGTTCCTAGCGTAAACACAGTAGCTAAAATATGAATACATTGGGGGTTTAGTCTCAGAACATCACACAGATTCCAGCTTAGTTTTAAACTGTGAGCACATTTTTCATTTTAACAATCTCAAAGTTTCACATTTTTGTCATTTTAGTGCAATTTGTTATAAGCATTTTTCTAAAACATATATTTAATCCAATGTTAAATCCACATTTCAGTCTGGTCCGCTTCCAGAGCTGGGCTGACTCAGAGGGTCACATGTCCTTCTTCCCGCCAGCAGTTTGTTGTCAGTCACACCCGAATTAGCATTCCTATTCAGCCCAAGGATTCCTTTGTCTTTACTCAGAGCAACAGGCCAGGGTGCCCCTCCTAGTTCCCTTTCAAAACAGCTTGTCAATCTCTTAGCCAAGGGCAGGGGGGAATTTCCTTTGTTCAGGGGAAAGATGTGGAATTTGTTTGAAGCACAGTGTGGTAAACTTTAACTCCTAAACCCAATGTCTAAACATTGTCTTGCCTTAAAATATAACTTACATTTTTCACAAATACATCAAACAATTTCTTACTTCAAGACTTTTCAGAATATAGTTTTGAATTGTATCCACCTCTCAGGCTTCTTTATAGGAAGTCTTTCTTTGGCATAGTTTGGGTTCAATGTTCAACTTTAGACATAATGGTTTTCAATTGCCGGCTTCTGATAGAGGTGAGTAACGGTATTACACCCATTTTTGACAGATTTCTTCCAGCAAGCAATCCTCAAAAGTGGATTTTGTTCAGATAACACGTACTTCTGTGGACCTCATATTTATGTAGATTCTTGAAGGAGAATGATGTTGACCACCCAATAAGGAGGTTGGATATTTTTGGGTGGTTTGTGATCCATGATTTTTGCAAATTTGACAACAAATAAAAACAGATTTTTGAAACAACTCTGTTTCTTTTGCAATGATTTTGATCTGTGGGCAGCCAAACGATGGATTTTTGCATTGATCTCCTGTGTTACCACTGACATAGGCAAAAGTGGATGGGGGCTTATTTTTCAGCTTTTTACTGCACACTTTCTGGTGATTTCTAGCGAGCAGCTTGCTTTCGAGCGGCCATTTCTGAGGTTTCTGCTGCCAGTAATGCACAGTAAAGTTTCAGGGCTTGGACCAGTGGGTTAAGATATCCTACAAGCGCCCCTCTTGCGATGGGCGTTGGTCTTCCATCAATGTAAATTCTCAAGACTGGGATGTCAGCCTCATCTCTCCAGATTCCACAAATGGCAAAGGTCAGCATCTTTTCCTCCATCAGGGGTGGATCGATCGGTCCTCCTCGCCAGTCCTGATGCGAGTATTGAGCCATACTCCAGGCCTCTCGGATCTTTGCTCCCGGTCCCCGGGTAATCCTCCTTGGTTAGCCAACATGGTTTATCTCTCTCCTAGGATGACAAAGCAAAAACATATTTGTAGACATTTCCCCACCACTATTAATGAGGTGGGGCGGACATATACATTTTATAAATCAGGAGACATTTGCATTATTGTATTTTATAGACTATGGGCCTCATTATGACCTGGGCGCTAAGTACTGGTCATTAACGGCATAGCGCAATTACCATTTCTGTGCTGGCAATAGACCGTTAAAAGCGGCCTATTATGAGTTTGCGGGCACAAGCTTTGCGCCATGCCAGTAATGACCTCACTGCCATGCCGTAAAACCCCGAAAAAAAAAAAACTTTCCGCCACCATCTGTAGTGGAAATAGCTCCTCCGGCATCCAAGCCTTCGGCATTAGCGGTCACCGCTAGTAGCGGTGACCGTTAATAAGCGGAACCGGAAGTAGCGTCATCACACAGGAACGAGAAAGAGCACGGCGGCCATGTTTAAAAACATAATCCCTTTCCATCCACCATAACCAGAAGTCATCTGACCTCCGGAACTCTTACACACCTCCACCACTACCTTTTGCATTTAACCATGCCAAAAACTGTGAAGAAAATGGGAGATCGCCTGTGCAAGGAGCGCTTCTCCAGAGAGGAGCTGACAATGCTAGCAGGAGCATGCAGATGAGGTCTTGTCAAACGAGATGTCCCGTCCAGCACTGCAGCGCAAAAAGCAGATTTGGGCGGAGGTCAGCCAGAAAGTCAGCACCGTTGGCACCACACCCCATACACCAAAAGAATGCCGTAAGCGCTGGGATGACCTGCGTTTACGCGTACGCAGCATACTCTCTGCAAACCGCAACATGGGGATGGCGACAGGTGGAGGTGCGGAGTCCCCCATCAAATTACAACCATGGGAGGAGATATGCGCCACCACCATAGGGGCAGAGGCAATTCACGGAGTCGGGGACATGGAGCGAGGAGCACCGTCATCGGCCAATGCAGGTAGGTGTCCCAAATGATACATTGCTAATACCACCACGATGATGTCCACGTGAACTGACAGTGCAATGATGTGGAGCAGGGTCCACCAGACACATGAGTACAAGACTACCTACAGGCAGTGCAGAGCATCACCTTGTCCACATGCAGAATGTACCCCATATCTGTAAGGCCAGACGCCTCCATGCATCACCCACCCAAAAGCCAAGCAACCCGTATGTCACTCCCCCAATGTCAATCATGTGCCACTCCATATGGATGCAGCCACCCCAATGCATGCCCGATGCCTGTAGACCCATCATTAACCCTCTCCCTCTATTGTTCCCCACAGGTACGCAATCAGACAGTGGTGATGAGGACAGCAGAGAGGAAGATGGCACACCACGTAAGAAGGCCATGGCCGAGGAGGGACAACACCACCCCTCCACTTCATGGGGCATAGGCCAACCGGCACCACATCGGAAGGCCAAGACAACACCACAGACCACAGCACAGATATACTCTACGGCCCCCACTACAGTGCCCACAAAAGCCACCAGCACCCAAGTGGCAGCGGCAGAAGGGACTGCATCGGCTGCAAGCAGCACAGTGGCCGAGACAGCTGCCACAGCAGCAGTCTCTGTTGATGAGGAAGAGGATCAGCTGAATGTAGCAATTCTGCCACAGGCCCCCTGCATTCCCCACAACTGTCCCCATGCTGCATACGCGACACCAGCATGCATGGGCCTTCTCCCGATCATTCATGGACTGGAACTCCCAGCACCACGCCAAGTGTGCCCGAGGAACATAGTATTTTGGAAACCCCTCAAAGATCCACCGCAGCCCCAACCACCCAAGAGGGGATCCAGGACATTCAGAGGCGCCAGCAGGAGCTCACTGGCCTGTTGACACAGCACATAACTGAATGTGGGAGCGTAAGGGATGACATCCAGGAATGTGCTGCATCTTTGAAATCAGCTATTGAGTCATCCTCGAAGGACATTTGTGCTGAACTGGCAGCAGTGCGGCACGTCCTCTCTGAGATGGTGGCAACCATGCAGGCCATGCGTCCACCACAGTTTTCTGAACAACCGGGTACATCATCAACTCCTAGTTCAACCAGGACCAGCCCCACGCGGAGGTCTGGCAGGAACCTGCTCAGATCGGACAGGGGGGCACCTGGTGCTGGAAGAGGGGGAGGCCAGTAGGCACAGCCATGCATGCCATGTGGACCACTGGTGCACGCTACTGAACACCATGTGTGGGGGAGTTGAGGAGGCAGGGGGTAGAGGGTGTGTGAGGGAGTTGAGGGAGGAGTGGGGAGAGGGTGTGTGGAGGAGTTGAGGGGGGAGGGGGGAGAGGGTGTGTGGGGAAGTTGAGGGGGGAGAGGGTGTGTGGGGGAGTTGAGGGGGAAGGGGGAGAGGGTGTGTGGGTGAGTTGAAGGGGGATGGGGGAGAGGGTGTGTGGAAAAGTTGAGGGGGGATGGGGAGAGGGTGTGTGGGGGAGTTGAGGGGGGAGAGGGGAGAGGGTGTGTTGGGTGGAGGGCTTGTTCACTTTGTCTTAATTCTTCAATACACATTTTGGTAACTCATAATTCACATGTGTGTACATTGCTTATTGCATACAGGTGCTTTATAGGTGAACAGTCTACAGTGTCCATGTCCCTGACATACCCAGTGCCCCGAGTGCCATCTCCATGTCACACTCCCCGTCCATGTGTGCTAGAAACACTGGTTGATCAGAGTCTGACGCATGTCACGTCCCTCCTGTGCATCGCTGCCTCCCTGAGGTGCTGCCCCATGCCCACCCTCCTCATCCTCATCGTCAGGTGGTTGCAGTTCAGCGTCAGGGGGGAGGGGCACATTCCGTCTGATGCACATATTGTGTAGCATGACACATGCCATGACAATCTTTGCCACCTTCTCATGGCGGTAAGGGAGTGCCCCACCAGACCTGCTGAGGCAGCGAAACTGTGCCTTTACGATGCCAAATGTCTGCTCAATCACCACACGGGTACGTGTATGTGCACAATTATAGTCCTCCTCGTGCCTGTCCTGTGGGTTCCGGACCGGGGTAAGGAGCCACCTCTTCAAGGGATAGCCTGCATCACTTGCATGTGGGCAACAATGTATGTGTAAGTCATCACATCATATGGAACTCATTCAATGACACCATAGCATGCATTTATTTCTTGATTTCAACCACATTTCCATGCATGAATGGAGACACACGATGTGACTGCTATGTGTGTATTCCTCTTATGGACTGGAGTGCGTGCCATCAACTAGTGGGCACAGGGGGGTCCAGTTCCTTTTGAGTGCTCATGCACTGTGTTAGTCCACGGCGATTGTTTCTATGATCTGGCTGATGACCAGTCATTTGTATGCTTTCATCCAGGCACCGTTGATGTCAGCATCATGATGATCTCACTATGCAAAACAAATGGTGACATGCAATTCAGTTGGACCTCTCTGTCAGTGTTTCGGTGTATTGATGTATTCAACCCCCATGTGACTACTTTGTACGCAGTAATGGGGGACTGTCCTTTCAGTTGATGGTATTTGGTGCTGTGTATTGAAAATAGTAATTGCTTGTAGCTGCATTGTGTTGAGGGGGATGTGGTCTGATTTGGTACAGTGCACATGCAGATGGCTGTGGAATGGTTGTGACACTGCACCATTTACATGTTACGGCTGCTTACATCATGCATTATGTGGTCAGGTGTCAGGTCCAGTCTGGGCTGCTTTGGGGTATGAGCATGGTCCATTCCCTCAGGCACTCATAGCCAAGTGAGGTATGCATCTCTCCCCCCCATCTCAGCCAGGTGAAGTATGCATCTCCCCCGCCCTCCATCTCAGCCAGGTGAAGTATGCATCTCTCCCCCCCATCTCAGCCAGGTGAAGTATGCATCTCTCCCCCCCCATCTCAGCCAGGTGAAGTATGCATCTCTACCCCAATCATCTACCCACATCAGATTTCCATGGGCCTAACATGCGACTCACCGTGAAGCCAGGATCTCTGCCCTGCATGTCGCTCCATGTAGCGTGGCATCGTGGAGTTCCACAGGACCATTGAATCATGGGTTGATCCGGGGAATCGGGCACAACAATGTGTGATGATCTTGTTTGAGTCACATACCATTTGCATGTTGATTGAGTGGTATAGCTTACGGTTGCGGTACGCTAACTCCATGGCATGTGGGACCACCAATTCCACATGGGTGCAGTCGATGGCGCCAATGCAACAGGGATGCCGGCCAGTGAATGGAAAACAACTTTGGTGTTTGAGATCTCCTGGGCAGACCGTGGAAGGAAATGTGGTCGTCTGTGTGCTTGAGGAGGGCATGAAGCACTTGGTTCAGCGTACGTGAAAATAATGGTTGTGAAATGCCGTGCCTGTGCCCCACTGTGTGCTGGTAAGTGCCTGTGGCCAGGAAGTGGAACACAGACACTACCTTCAGTAGGGGTGGGATGGCGGTGCGTGTTTCAATCAGGCTGACAATGTCGTCATGTATCATGTCCACAATGGTGGTGATGGTGTTCCGGTCCAGACGGTACAGGGTTTTGATCTGCTCAGGGGTTAGGTTCAATGGACTGGCTCTGATGCGAGGTATTGGGGGCTGCCTGCCTGGTGCCTCTGGCTGCACTGGTGGGGCATGCTGGCCGTGCCTTGCCCTCCTTATCCTCCTGCAACTCCTCAGTGCTGCCTGTTGTTGTTTTTGTTTTTGTAGTAGCACTTCCACTGCAATCATGTCCTCCAGCCCCAGCATAGCTAGTAGTATTGGAATCATTGTGGAGTGTGACTGGGTGTGGGAAGGGGTGGGGTGTGCTTTTTTTGTGCTGGCCCAGTCTGTATTGCCTCCACCTGTGCTGATTGTGTGCACCTGTGGCAGTTGGGAACACTGCACATGGGCGTTTACCGGAGGTCCGCGATGGCGAAATTAGCTCCATGCCGGTAAGGTATTTTTCGGGCTTCAGTAGGGCGTTATTTGCATGTCCGCCTAACTTGTGATGATCCCCTGTTTGCGCCATGCCGGTATTTGCGGCATGGGTGGTCGCGTGCCCGCGTACTTGCCCCTTTTATTTACGGTGCCGCTAATAGCGGTTTATCAGGTCCTAATCGGCCGGAGCGGTAAGCGATGCCGGTAATCCTTTACCGGCATCTTTCTTCACTTACCGCCGGGGTCGTAATGAGGCCCTATATGTGGAATATTTTAGGGTTGGAATTTTATGGCTCTGGAGTGGCCCCCTCTGGGGTTCCAGAAGACTCCTCCAGTTGCTGCAGAGTGTGCCTAGGATGGCAACCCTTTAGTTGATTAATATGGACCCACTTGTCTTCCCCTTCCGCCAAAATGCCTTTGGGGATGCGGATCTTGTAGGTGACTGGTGAGATTTTGTCTACAATTTCAAAAGGTCCCCTCCAAGTAGGCAAAAATGTGCGTTGTTTGGCCTGGTTCCTTTGGAAATTGTAGACGCAGACCCGGTCTCCTACATTGCATTATTTTCTGGTAGTCTTTAAGTCATAGTGGGTCTTCATGCTGTCGGCTGATCTTTCTAGATTTCGCAGAGCATAGGCAAAAGCATGTTGAAGGTGTTTTCTTAAATTTTCAACATACTTATGAGTAGTGGAGGCATTGATCAATGTCTGCTCTTGGGTCCTGTAGAGCAGATGCTGGGGAAGCACCATCCTGCGTCCAGTCATCAGCTCAGATTGCAGATGAAGGGGTAGATCTGATGGCCATTAGGACAAGAGGTAATCGAATATCCCAACTTGGCCCAGAATCTGCCACAAATGTTTTTAATATGCTCACAATGGTTTTGTTGTATCGTTCTACTACACCACTAGAGGTGGCCGGTAAGCAATATTTAGCTTCCTTTTAACCCCAAGTATCTCCCACATCTTTGTCATTACTTTGCTGGTGAAATGGCTACCTCTGTCTAACTCGATCCTTTGGGGTAGTCCAAAACACGAAAAGATGTGGTTGATCATCAGGGCAGCTGCTGTTTCTGCCTTGCAGTTTGGGGCCGGGAAATATTCCACCCATTTAGTAAACAAGCATGTCACGGTCAACATGTACTTGTTCCTCCTAGAGGAGCGAATCACGGGCCCAATGAAATCTACTTGAAAATCTGACCATGGCAGTGTCATCCCCCTCTTTTGGAGAGGCGCACGGTGTGTGAGGGATGTTGGCTGAAATTGTGCGCACACAAGACACCCCTTCAAAGTATTGGTTGAGGTCATGCACAATGTGTGGCCAGTATGCAGCCTCTCTTAAGATTTCAAGTGTTGTATGAAACCCCCTATGACCGGCTGTGGCCGCATCATGGGTGTGACTTAACATCAGGCTTCGTAATGAGGTAGGAACCACCCACTGATCATGGCCAGCTAGGGATTTCCTTACCAACAAACCGTCTTGGATTCTCAACATTTTTGGACATTTCATCAACACTCTGTGGTCCTCTTTCCCTATGTAATCGTTATCCATCAGGGGAAAGTTCTCAGGATCCTCAATGTGTTGATAAAACTTACCAATTATTGGATCCCCTTTCTGAGCTGTAATCAAATCAGCATCTGGGGTCTCCTTACTCCATTGTGCAGTTGAGAGATCATTGTGAGCATTTGTCTGGGACCTAGTGATAGCAGTGACCTGGATTTCCCCCAACAGGGACTCAATCTCTATTAGAGCCCCTTGGTTGGCCCCTGTTTTAGCCAGCTGATCAGCTAAGTCATTTCCAGTTTTGTCTGGTCCCTCTACTTTCTAATGACCCTTGATCTTTTTCCAGTAGATGGTCATCCCATTCGAGGTGACCAGATCATCAATATTTTGGATTAACTTCCCATGTTTCAAGGGTTTGTTATTAGCACATAACATGCCTCTGGTTTTCCAGTTAACCAGGTGCTCCACGAACCCGTTCCGTACATAATCCGAATCTGTGATTATGACCAGTTTGTGGAGTTGATGTTGGACAGCAGGGAGGATGGCTTGATGCACAGCCATCAACTCTGCCACTTGACTACTTCAGGGACCAATCTTGTACCCAGCGGAGGGTTCTGGGGACTCATTCACCCATGCATTCCCTACGCCGGCCACAATTTCTTTTTCCCTGTTGTTGTCAACATGGTAAGAGCATCCATCCACATAAACAGTGGGCATTCCCTCACACTTGTCTTCTTTAAAGACTTTGTGTGGGGAATTGAGGTATGCCTCCATGTTGTCCTTGATTTTTAGACTTTCGCCCTCCAGGCATTTTTCTCTGGCACAATCATGCAAGTCAGCCAGACCTTGCGCGAGGGGACTCTTCTTGTTTTGGCCATATCTGACCTCCACAGGAAAGCCTTGCATTGACAGAATCCAGGAAGTAATTCAGGAATTACTCACATTTCCAGCCCAGATTCTGTCACTTTGGAGATATTGCAGAGGCTGGTGTGGAGTCTCCACTATGATGTGTTCCCCCTGGATAAACGGGCGATAATTCTTCAATGCCCACACCATTGCCAGGAGTGCCTTCTCACAATTGTTGAATTTTTCCTCCACAGAGGATAAAGTTTTACTCGCATAGCAGATTACTTTATTGACCTTGTCATGCTTTTGGTATAATACTGCAGTCAAGCGTGTATTAGAGAACTCTGTATCCAAGAAGAACTCCTTGTTTCTGACAGGGTAAGCTAGGCAAGGCAGTTGTGAGAGGCTTGTTTTGAGTTGTCTTACTGCCTCGGCTTGTTCTGGACCCCACTCCCACTTGACCCCCCCTTCAAAAGATGAATCAGGGGTCTGGTGATCTCTGCGTATCCCTCAAAGAACTTTCTGCAGTAATTAGTCAGTCCAAGGAGGCTCCTTAGTTCCTGCAGAGTTGTAGGGTCTTTCAGTTTCTGGAGTGCTTCCACTTTCTTTTCCTGGGAACAGAGACCCTGAGGAGTAATCTCATGCCCCAAGAAATTTACACGGGTTCTACACCACTGTGCCTTTTGAAAGGAATGTTTTGCTCCAGCAACCCTCAACTGTGTCAGAACATAACGGATCTCTTCTATGTGTTCCTCCACAGTTGAGCTTTTGATGAGGACATCATCTACATAAGCCAGGTTACCCTTTTCACCCAGGTCAGGCATGGCCTTATGCAGGAAAATGTTGAACTCATTGCCGGAGGTGAGGTATGCGAAGGGAGTCCGGGTCCATGTGTACTGCTTGCCCCCAAAGGTAAAAGCCAGCTTGTACTGGTCCTCCCTACTGACAGGTACAGTCCAGTATCCATTGGTCAGGTCTATCTGGGCCAGGCCTTGGTCAATGTAGGGAAGAGGCCATCGGGAAGTATGGACCTGTTTGTTGAGCTCCCTAAGGTCGGCACAGAGTCTCCACTGGCCGTTTGGCTTCAATATCCCCAGCACCAGATTATTGAAGGTGCTGTGGACTGGACGGATTATCCCACGGGACTCAAGGTTCTTAATTATTTCAGTAAGGGACTCCATTGATGCGAGAGGCAAGCGATATTGCTTCACAAACACTGGAGTTATGCCAGTGTCCGTGGGAATTGTTGTTGTGTGGATGTCGGTGCGACCATAATCATATGAGTCCACCACTAAGAGATCTTGAAAATCCAAGAAAACTTGTTTCAACTTTTGCTTCCGCTCCAGAGTCTCACAGGCATCATCAGCTAGGTTGACTCTCTCTTCAACCATCTGCATGAAGCCTGGAAATACTTCTGGTTTCGCTATCTCAATGGCCTCCTCCAGCTAGGTGGAGAAGTCCCTGGTCAGAGTGCTGATTTGGACCAGTGGCTTCAGGTGGGAAAGGCAGCCCTCATGGACCTGAAAAATCACCTCATCCCTCCTGAAGTCACAAGTCACATCTTCCTTACCATAAGGGCAGGAAGCCTACACCAGGAAGTTCCACCCATGCCAGGTAAAGATCCTTTCTGGTGTTGTGATGTCATCACTGTCACTGTCAACACAGTCCTTGGGGATTGGTCCTAACAGTTAATTTCCTAAATCAATGGAAAAAATGTCGGTCATCAGCCGCCATACCAATAATGGTGCCTGCGGCTAGAGTGATACTCATTAATTTGCTGTTATCCACCTCTATTGGAATGGTGTCATGTTCTATGTTGACTAATGGTGTTGAGTGTACCCCCAACCCTTACTGTTGGAGAGAAGCATTCAGATGAACATAGGCATCAGGGTTTTTCAATTTCTGTCCTCTTTTAACTTTCACTTCCAGGGAGAATTGTCGGGTCCTTTCTGGGATGGTGACTTCCTCTCCAATCTGAATTTCAACTGCATAAGGCAGCAGTTGAACTGACTTAAATGCTTTCTCTGGGTCATCAAAGCCCATGGGATTATCCGCTAATCGGGACCAAGCTTTGAAGTTTATTAGGTCCACACTAATGGCAAAGCGATTGAGAATATCACTGCCTAAGTAAAAGGCGGCAGTGACGTCTCGCACGACCCTACAATTATGGACTATGCTCTTGTTGCCAATGGAGATTTTGAGCATACACCTGCTTGGCAGGAGATGTTTGGAATTGGGTGTTTCCAGATCCATTTCCCATTTGTATATCAGGTTGAATGTGGGAATGGCTTGAACTTTTGGGAGTTGGCGGAACATGGCTTCGCTGATGAAGCTCTTACCATTGTTCACACACACTCGGGCTAGAACAGAGTCCTTCCCTTCATTTAACTGAACAGGGAGGAACAACTGCTCTCCAATTTGCTGAACATCAGCCAGACTCTGAGCTGATTTCTCATCTTTCTGGACTATAGGAGTGGGACTGTCTGATTGTGGATTAGTAAATCATTTCAGAGTGTTTCCTTCCAGTGTGGAATGCCACCTTAAGTGGAAGGAAGGTTGATTTTCAGAAATAGAGAGGACCCCCCATCACCAGTCTGTTGTACTACTGCTATTACTGTCACGTCTGGAATTTGGTTGTTCTGGAAGTGAAATTCTACTTGGTCAGATTTTCGTTCAACCATGTGGCAGATGCCGTTTAAACTAACATGGTTGACACTCTGTTTCAATTTTATTGGTTGGCTAGTCCGGGTCCAGAGGACCTTGTTTACACAGTCTTTTAGGGGTGACAACCTTCTCAGGAGGTCATTCCCTAGTAAACAACCGGTGCCATCTGGAGTCACTACTATGACCGGGTGTTTCACCCTTTGTCGCCCAATTTTAATGTCCAAATCCACAGTCCCCTCGATACAATTTCCTTCCCGTCAAAGTTCTGAAGTTGTCCAGGAAGAGAGGTGAGAGGAATTTGGTAATTATCCCCCTTCCTGAATTTAGTTCATCAAAGGCCTTTTTGAACAGAAGGGTAGCTTGAGATCCAGTGTCCACCAGTGCCAAAATTGTACCCTGCCCCTGTACTTGAACCGGGGCATAGTATCTTCCCTCCTTCTCCGCAAGGGGGCACAGATAATGCACATTTTTGGACAACTGGTGGGCTAGTTTTCTGGTTTTGGACATGGAGAGAGAAGATATTTGGGCAATAGTCTGTGGAGAGTCTTGGGAATCTGCAAGAAAAAGGTGGCAACTAGAGATGGGAGAAGTTTTGAGTTCCCCTGGTTCCGGTTCTGGGCCATCCCCCTTTTTGGAGGCAGTCACCAGGATGGGTTTGATCCAGGGGATTTTGATGTTGTTGTTTCTGGGATGGGATGATGGGAGGCGCTAGCTCAGTCCCCACATCTACCCAGTCTGGATTTGAATCCCTTGGGACCCATTTTTCTTTGGGAGGAGTTCCTCCATCTCTGAAGGAGAAGATCCTTTTCCCAGGATCCTCTGAGGATCCAACTCCTTCAAATTGGAAGATTTGTACCACCTACTCAAAATGAGTCTGTTTGGGTCCTTTGTTTCTCCTACCCCCTCTCTGCTCCTTGGGTGGCAGACTTTTAGGGGCAGGAGATTTCATTTCCGGTTCC
Organism: Ambystoma mexicanum; assembly: GCF_040938575.1. Lineage (NCBI taxonomy): Eukaryota > Metazoa > Chordata > Amphibia > Caudata > Ambystomatidae > Ambystoma > Ambystoma mexicanum. The sequence goes on from NC_090925.1 coordinate 272,374,224, forward strand.
TGGGTTTCCAGGGGCTGTTTACAAGTGGGGAAGGGAGCTTCCTCTAAGGCTTTACACCCCACTTCCCCTTGTGCCTCCTCCCTGGGAACCGGTGGGTTGTCGGGGTGCTGCCCCCGTTATTGTTCTGGAGCACCAGGTCCAGAGTTTGGGGCATTCTGTGCCGGCACGCCCATCTGAGGGTTCTGCTGAGCCCTCAGCATGCAACCCAGATCCTGTGCCATGTTTTGGACCTGGTGCTCTAGCTGTGAAACCCGCTCAGGCTGATACAGGGTTCTGTTTTCTCCCCTAGGCTGATCCCGGGAAGGGTAGCTATCCCTTCTCTGGTAATACCCTGGGTTGGGAAGATTTGGGTACCCCTCCACCCTTGGCCTCCCCTCTCCTGGATTAGGTTGTCTGGGCTCAGGGAATTGGGGAAAGAAGGATGGATGATTCTGGATTTGGAAGTTTGATGGATACCTGTGGAAAAAGTTCTGCCCAGGATTTGGGGAATTTCTGCCCTTTTGGGGGAAGTTAGGAGGGAAGTTCCCTGGGTTAGGTACTTAGTTGAATCCCCCCATTGGGCTGGAGGAGTCCACACATAACACAGGATGGGTCTGTTCCTCTTGTAGTGGGGACTTACATAGTCAGGGGAGTGAGGGATCCCTTTTGTGGGACTACCTCCTTGGCTCCCTGTCTGTGACTGGCCCAAGAGCCTTCTGGGCTTGGAATTATTCGGTGCAGGCAGGTTTTTAGGCCCCCCCATCTCCAAATCTAAAATGGGGCAACCTTTACCTCTGCCACCTTAGCAGCGGCAGGGGTGCTGGTCGGTTTGGGACTTTTCTGAGCATTATTTTTACTTTCTATGGGCTTCTGCACCTCATAGATTCGGGTGGCCTGTTCAATGACCCAGTCTAGTGACCTTTTCTCATGAAAATCGCTCACGAGCTGGGTCATGATGTATTTTGGCAGTGCATGGAAAAACGTATTAACAAATTCTTTGCTGTCCGTGCGCACCCTACAGGTAGTATGCGCAAAGGCACGCTTCAGCTCCTGCACAAATTCTTGTGGGGCCTGATCCTCCCGTCACATTGTAAATTGTAGGCTGCCTTGCGAGCCTCTTGAGGATTCCTGTGAACAGAAAAATGCTTCAAGATGGCCGCCCTATATGTGGACCATCTTGAATGATTTTGGTCCTCCAGGCCTGCAAAGAAACTGGAGTATTCTGGGAAGAATGTGCTTTTTACGTACTGAATGCAGCTACTGCTGTCTTTCAAATGGAAAGTCTCCATCATTTGCTCAAAGAGCTCTAAGTGTTCCCACAAGGAATACTTGGCATTCTTGTGATAAGGCGTGATGACACTTCTTATTGCCTTAATCTGTTTTAAGGGGCCCTTAAGCAAGGCCCTTCTTGCCTTATTGGCCTTCTTGGTTTGGGCAACCCTGGTCCATTCATCCTCTGACTCAGAGGCACTGCTCCCAGAGGTTCCCGTCTGATCCTCTAGGTTCTGCTGGATTCTGCAAGCCTGGGAATGCTGGCAGAATGTAGGGACCTAGTCTCCTGTGTCCTGGGATGCTCAGAGGAGTCTTCTGATTCCTCCTTGCTCCCAGGATTTGATGGGTACCCCCCCACTGACCTAACTGGGCAGAGGTTTTCAGGATGCCCTTAGTGGGCCTACTCTCCTGGGGTTCCCCACTACACTTCACAGTGGCAATCTTGTTGTGCTCATCCTTGGCCTTAGGAGCCATATATAGTTAACTCAGGGCCACATGTAAGGGACCCTGATCTTTCCAGATATCTAACCAAGTTGCAGTGATCTGTTGTGTGATTGCCTGCAACCACACATTCTGGTCCTGCTCAGTCCACTCACCTCTCACAAATAGCTTATGTATAAGGTGCTCTCTAGCTATCTTGATGTCTACCAATGTCGCCATTCTGGAAATTGATTTCCTTCCGGACTTACAGAAGTTTTTTATTTTATTTTGCAAAACAGACCATTTCCTTAGAGTGTTCCCTTTTGAGGGGTGCTTTTACAGTGTAACACAGTGTAGTAGCCCAACAAGAGTTATGTATCCTGTCAGTTAGCACACTGTATTAAGCTGCACAAGTGCTAGAACTAATCCAGAAGTCCTGCTAAGAGCCCCCAATCTGTAAATGACTGCAATCCAGCAACGCCCCTCTCTTTGAATCTCCCTGACCTCACTAAGCCAAGAAGTAGGTTTGTTTTGCAAATTAAAAGGTTTATTTGAAGAATTGAACAATATATATATATATATATATATATCTTTAATCACTTAGGAGTAGGAATAGGAATGGGAAGGATATGGTAGCAGAGAATACTTGATTTGGATTCAAGGAAATGCAATAATAGGAAAGAATGCAGCACAGAAATAAAACTTGATACGATTTCCACAAAAGACAATATGATGACTCTTTCCCCTGTGACTACTCACTCCCCCCACTATGCAATATGAAGAGATGGAAATGAGGGCACACAGGTTTCAGGAATATAATCAATAATGCAGTCCAATCCCAGTTCCCCCCAGCAAACTTACAGAGAACAGGTATGATTTTAAAACAGGTCAGACACTTTTGAATGTGGTTTGCAATGAATGGGAAAAATGCTAAAATTATTTTAATTCACTAAAGGAGATTCAGGATAAGTGAGAGTTACTTTGGATTGGTTCAGGTCAACACTAGCAATGATTCATGAATGATTATCAGATTGAAAACGAATTTCAGCAGTTGAAAACAAGAAACAGCTATTTTGACATGTGGTGAAATTGAGCTAAATTGCATTTCACAGCAATTTTTACGCGTGCGGGAAACTATAGTAGGTTTGTTGGAAAGCTTAGGATATTAGCTTCAAAATGACAGTTAAATCTCGGTTCTAGGACGTGCGGTTCAAAAGTCAAAGAGGTTTTTGTGAAGGTAGATTTTTCAGAAACAGAATCAAGATTTCAAAATGAAAGATTGCGCTTTAAAGATTTACCAACAAGGATAGGCTTATACTAAGGGGCTATGAACAAGCAAGACACTCAACGGGCAGCCACCAGAACAGCGGCCCCTCCACTCTGATCTCTGTCCGTCAAAACACTTGTCCCTCTTCAGAAAAATATCAGCGCAAAGATGATTATTGCTACAATTATCACAGACAATATAATGAGAAGAATTTGGGATGGACACAAGATTCTATAATGCAGTTCTGGATAGCTTGAAAATGGAATAGGATTACTTTAAACTAAGAGATGACTATGGACAATTCTAGACTAGATACTCTTATGGCTGTGGATTCGAATGGGCCCCATCAAAGATCTGGTCAAGGGTTTTGCTGGGATTCTCTCGCCACCGGACAGGTCTCAGGCACTCTGGTCTGCGTGGCATCTTGGACTGGATCTGACGGGTTCTGGATTATAGCTCTGCTGGACTGATCTGTATCTTGGGTTCTAGCAAGGTTCTTGGCTAGAATAGCAAAACAGCACAGCCCGGCTGTTGAATGTGAGATGCCCCTTGGAAGTTTTAGGGATTAGAATCAGGTTACAAAAGATTCTGAAGGCCTGCTGAGAAGAATTAAGCTTTTGAGTTAGGCCTCTCTGCTTCAAGGTTCTAGAGTTTGGTTCTAGAGCTTGGTTCGGAGTCTGGTTTCTGGATCTATGTCTGGATCTTCCTGCATGGTCTGGATCTTCCTGCAGGGTGCTTCGCCAAGAAATCAGTTGAGGAGTGGAAGTGTGTGTGTTGCCTGTCCTCAGCAGTCCCTATTTATGTATTACCAAAGTGGGTGGGGAGGCTGATTTTCTATGCCCAACCCTCTAAGGATCTGATAGGCCATAGGATCCCCTGTCCCCTGATTGGAGAAAGGAGCAGTGTGTCATCCTGTGTCATGTTTATGGCTTAGGGAAAACCCTGCCCTTTGTGTCTGTACAGTATATCTTACTTTTCATAAAACACATATTTACAATATACACAACTTGTTAATACTACATACATTTCATGACAGATTGCCTAAGGGACACTTCTGTTCAACTCTCATCTTCCTAAGAGCTTTGGTTCAGAAATGACAACTTTTTCACGCTTTTGGTGGGTTTTTCAATATTAGTTCTGCACCAATTTTTATACATACATGCAAATTCCATCTGAGCACATTTCTGTAATTTTTCATGTTCCTAGCATAAACACAGTAGCTACAATATGAATATATTCTGGGGTTTAGTCTCAGAACATCGCACGGATTCCAGCTTAGTCTTAAACTGTGAGCGAATTATTCATTTTAACAATCTCAAAGTTTCACATTTTTGTCAGTTCAGTGCAATTTGTTATAAGCATTTTTCTAAAACATATATTTAATCCAATGTTAAATCCACATTTCAGCCTGGTCTGCCTCCAGAGCTGGGCTGACTCAGAGGGTCACATGTCCTTCTTCCTGCCAGAAGTTTGTTGTCAGTTACACCCGAATTAGCATTCCTATTCAGCCCAAGGATTCCTTTGTATTTACTCAGAGCAACAGGCCAGGGTGCCCCTCCTAGTTCCCTTTCACAACAGCCTGTCAATCTCTTAGCCAAGGGCAGGGGGAAGTTTCCTTTGTTCAGGGGGAAGGTGTGGAATTTGTTTGAAGCACAGTGTGGGAAACTTTAACTCCTAAACCCAATGTCTAAAAATTGTCTTGCCTTAAAATATAACTCAATTTTTTCACAAATACTTCAAACTATTTCTTACGTCAAGCCTTTTCAGAACATAGTTTTGAATTGTATCCACCTCTTAGGCTACTGATAGCAAGTCTTTCTTTGGCATAGTTTGGGTTCAATGTTCAACTTTACACATGATGGTTTTAAATTGCCGGCTTCTGATAGAGGTGAGTAACGGTATTACACCCATTTTTGACAGATTTCTTCCAGCAAGCAATCCTCAAAAGTGGACTTTGTTCAGATAACACATACTTCTGTGGACCTCATATTTATGTAGATTCTTGAAGGAGAATGATGTTGACTACCCAATAAGGAGGTTGGATCTTTTTGGGTGGTTTGTGATCCATGACTTTTGCAAATTTGTCAACAAATAAAAACTGATTTTTGAAACAACTCTGTTTCTTTTGCAATGATTTTGCTCTGTGGACAGCCAAATGATGGGTTTTGGCAGTGGTCTCCTGTGTTACCACTGACATAGGCAAAAGTGGATGGCGGCCTATTTTTCAGCTTTTTACTGTGCATTTTCTGGTGATTTCTAGCGAGCAGCATGCTTTCCAGCGGCCATTTCTGAGGTTTCTGCTGCCAGCAATGCACAGTAATGTTGCAGGGCTTGGACCAGTGGGTTAATACAACCCACAGCCATGAAAAGATTGCTGTCATGAAATCATTAACTACTTTTTGCAAGTTACACTTTACATACAATCTTACCTTAAATTGAAGCCATCTCCGCTAACACGTAAAATATATTTTAATATGCGTCTTAACAGATTGAAGGTGATGGAGGTTATGGGTGTTTGGCTGGGTCTACCATTGGAAAAAAGGACATGTATAATTTGTAGGAATGATGAATCTATTGGATCTGCTAGACATGTGCCTACCTCATGCTTTATTCTAAGATCCTCATATGAATGTTATTTGTTGAAGTATGCCAATAACCTTGAAGAAATTACAAGGGAAACATTCTGGCTGAGAAGTATCTCAGGTAGAAATTGGGGACTTACTATTGTCATAACTCAAGTGTGGGAATGTGCAGAAAAACACCCAGTGAAATGTGAAGCAGAAGTGAATTTAGATGCAAATCTCGAGTATAATATGGAGGATGTGCTTAAACTCTGTTGATGTTTTGGGTATATGTCACTTTTAGTCTGAAGAATACTTTATTCACCAATTACAAAATGAAGGGTAATGAGATAAATATGTATTGATGGTATTCATTGTTTTAAATTAATTGTGCTATCTGCCATGTTTTGTGTGTATTTAGGCTTAAAAGAATAATGTGAGAGAGGAATTTCGCGTACATATTTTATCTTATCTTATATGATACAGTTTATATTTTATATGTATGATATGTAAAATGTTTTGTTTTTGAAATAATGTACAGAATTAAACATGTTTTAAAAATAAGACTACTATCCCCACAAACTGTATCACAAAACATATTGATAATGTGAGTCCAATTATTGCCAACTCGAGTTTCAGCTTCCATGGGCCAAATGAATTCAAGGGGCCCAGCCTTCCTCAGGGCCAGTAGAGTTCAAACAAGAGGGTCGGGCTGACATCTTTAGCATAGTCCTGTCAAATATAAGCAAAACGTTTGTACATCTCATAATTCTAATAACCAATGCAATATTACAATCTTGCATATGACTAAATAACACACCATTAAAGGTTGTGGCAGGTGACCTGATAAAGACCCATTGATGTAGCATGGAATTGGGAAAATAACCTTTTGCAGCTCAAGATTATACTAGACGTCCCTGCCTTACCCTTGCAATGTAGAGTCACCTCAATTCATTAGTGCACAACATGTCTATCAATGTCAGCTACGGCCCTTGGGAATGGGACCATTTTTAAACCCTGGACCCATTAATAGTGGCCTAATGCAGTGTCTTTAACCTGTCGCTCTCCAGAAGTGTTGAAGAATGAGTACCATGATCCCTCACCACTGACTTTGTTGGCTAGGGCTGCTGGGAGAGGTAATCTAAAATAGCAGTTGAACCGAGGTTGCAGAACCCCAGACTAATGACTTCTATGTCATTTTCTGAGGCCCATAGGACCATCTCAATGAACATTCAGATTTCCGCTAAACTTCTCATTCCTCCTCTCTATGCTGGTGAGTAAGGGACCTAACACCAGCAGACAACATGCTGCATCCACTTGCAGCAAAAGGTCTTAAGTAACGTGTATCTTAATTTACTTTATGTATTTTGATAGACCAAAAGCCTGGCCGTCAAAGTGTGCTTAACAGAAGCTTGGAACTCAACTAAAGCCAAGCTTAACGAAACATCATACTGCATCTTTCAGAATATAACCATTCTCTCGAGCTGCCATCACAATACAGACCAGTGAGCTTCCCTCAAATAGGTGGCCAGGCACAGATGTGGCAGAGGAAATGCATTCATCAATACTATTTTTTATTGTTATAGTTATGGTTATGCAGGCTTAAAACTCACCCAGACACAGAACATCAAAACTCTAAGCGGTAGGACCATGACAACTGCACATACAAATAAGCATTGAAGAACATGCAGGAATAAGCACGGAGGACATGAGGTCATTGTAAGGCTGATGAAACAGAGAATTGTAGAACAAGCTTGAGGTAAACAGTAATATGAGACAATGCCGGTGAGGAGTTTTGAGGTAATTGTCAGAAAGTGCTTTGCACTTATTGCTGGGCTAATGAATCCAAGACTGGCTGTCAGATGTTTAAGAAGGATTAGAGTGAATAGGATCATCGTTCAATTGAGGCCAAGTTGCCCATTTCAGATACCCAGTCCTCAATTTCTGGGTTGATCAGCGCACCCTTACTGAGCCAATGTTTATGGTTGTGTTTCGAAGAAAGACATGTCATTGACTAGGACAGTTGTGCATTAATTCTATGTGCCACAGATATAAATGTGCCGCTAGCCAGGTTAAAATAAACGGCAGAGATTAGTAAAAAAGTCAAAAATCAAGGGAGGCAGATAAGGCTGATGGAATCCCAAAAGGCGGTCCAAGGGTTTCTTGTTGGAGTAGGGACAGACGTGGAGGTTCCAGCAGTGACAGACTTCAATATGATTTCAGTGCCAGGTTTCAATGCGGCAATAGAAACAGGCATATGAACTGCGGCAGTGACACGCCTTTCCGGTACTTCACTTACATACTTTAACACAGGAGCAGTGACATGCTAAAATGATGCAACAGTAACATGTTTTAATGCAGAAGCAGTGCTACACAACTTTTGGAAAGCAGGCCGCTCCATTGAAATATGATGGTGCTGCAGCAGTGAAAAAATGTAAGGTTGCAGCAACGTCTGCCCTTAGTACTGCAACAGTGTCAGGCTTCAATGTTTTGCAGCAGTACCAGGCAGGGGTAGTGCTCGGTCTAGAAAAGATCTGGGCTACGCTAATGTCGGGAATGTTGGGACTCAGATCTAGCTAGCCTTTTGGTTGTAGCACCTGAGCTTCTGTCTGGGGCTACAACAAAAAGTCCTGGGGCTATAACCCCCTTATAGCTCCTTAGCAACGCCTCTGGTACCAGGTTTCAGTGCTGCATGAGGGCAGGTTTCAGTGTTGCAAAGGGGACAATGTTTTATTCCTGAAGCAGTGGTATGCTGGGCATTAGCAGGACTCTGCTGCTATTATAGAGCTGCTCTTCACTCTGCTCTTCAGTTGGTTTCTGTTATCAGTCATTCTGGGCTGAACTTCACAAAATACCCAGACTCGCCATTAGTGGAAAAGGTTGCTTTAATGTGACAGGCCATGGCTTACAAACTACACTAACCTGGCCCTTCGGCCTTACAGACTAAACAAAATGTTAACATTTAAGTAAACCCACTTCCGACACCCATTCTCTCCCTTCAAATATTCCTTCCCCCTTCAACTCCCCCAGCCCCTCGAAAACATTATCTATGTCCTCTCCCCGAGCCACCACCCATCTTCCTTTCCTACCTCTTCCCCTCTCTTGTAACCCCGGGCTAACCTGTCCGTCCAAACAGCACTAACCACACTCCTTTCTGTGATACTAATCCTTCTGCTTCAACCAACCATCCTTTAACCAACCGTGTCCCGGTTACCGCTCCAATATCCCCAATCACCCCAATTTCCCATGACCCAAAATTCATCACCAATCTCTTCTTCAATGAAAGCCAGTCTGACCTGCCACATCGACAAAAAAGAGACACCAGAGTACAAAGCTTCCTAGCACCCTGCCACCCTGACCAGTCACCAAAAAACTGCTTTCTCTCCCTATCACTCACTTCCCCTTACTCTGCACACCACTTGAAGGAAAAAACACTACCTTCTACCAAAGTTACCAAGGTGGGTGGGTGGCCAACACGGAAAGGCATTAACCGCCAAATGTTTGTGAACGTTTGCCAGCACCCATATAAATACCTGTGGGGGCACTCTATCCCCTGCCTGGCTCGCTGGCTGGGTGCAGCACCCAAAATCTCCCAGGGGAGCAACCCGTACTGCATGCTCCCCAGGGCTGCCCCTTTGGGCTGAACTGCACAAAATACCTAGACTCAACATTAGTAGAAAAGGTTGCTTTAATGTGACAGCCACGGCTTACAAACTCTGCTAACCTGGCCCCTTGGCCTTGCAGACTATACAAAATGTTAACATGTAGGTAAACCCACTTCAGCCCCCCATTCCCTCCCTTCAAATATTCCTTTCGCCTTCAACTCTCCCACTTCTTCACAAACATTATCCATGTCCTCTACGGGGGCCACTGTCCATCATTCTTCCCTACCTCTTCCCCCCTCTTGTAACCCCATGATAGCCTGTCCATCCAAACAGCACTAACCACCCTCCTTACTGTGATAATAATCCTTCAGCTTCAACCAACCATCATTTAACCAACTGTGTCCCCAGCACCAGAAAAACCTTCCCCAGAGATGTTCTTTCTGCTCCTCTCTATTGTCTTACTATTGAAGTTTTTGCTCAATTATCCAAGACACCTTTTTTTTAAACATTCCCCCACCTAACAACCTAACTCCTAGACATAAAAACCCAAACTGAAAGAAACGTTCTTTAACTCCTCCTTCCTACGTCATTTTCCATCCTTCCTTTACCTCCAAAACCCCTCCTTCATATTGCTCGCAATGCCAGCCTAAGATTTCTCTGTCCTATCCTCTACCCATTGATAGCATCCCTACCCAAACCCATCATTGATGTCCAAACCCCTTATATAACTTCATATCTAAAATTGACCTCCACCAACCATGGCCACCCTACCTCTATACACAATCATAATAGCCATCATGCTCCTCCATCCCCACCAACAACAATTCACCTAAGAAAACTCTATACCCAAACTGCATTAAAATCTTTATACCCCTACATTAATAGACACCCTTTATAGATTAACCGGTCCCTATTTCTCTTCTTCAGGACACCACCTGCTGCCACACCTGCTAAAGAAAGCACCACACGTAATTGAACTCAAACCACCTTACTGCACTCTGTTACTCCTCCTCTTCCCATACCTAATGCTCATCACGATAATCCTCTCATTCCCTTTCACCCCCAATATTTCCTTGCACTTTGAAAACCATGCCCCTTCTCCTCGCTTACCAAATCCCCCCTCTGGAAAATCCCCTGCATCTCCCTGTAGCATTTCCTGTGCTGCTCATGCTCTCACAACCCAACCCTTACCACCTTTTCTGGTGTCCTTTTCTCCCACCCCTGACCTGATAACCAAACCTATTCTTATTCTTAACATGTCTGCCTAATGCTCCTTCTCATAACAGGGCCCATCACTGCCCCTCCCGTCCCCATTTCAACCCAATGACTTCTTTGTCTCTCTTTATTTATTCAATTTTTTGAGTTTATGTATTTATTATTATTTTTAAAACCAATTTCACTGTCCCAAACCTCCAGCAATGCAACCATCATAACTCTGCATCAGCACCCTTATGATGCACAACCTCCTTGAACCCTACGCTCAAACCTTGTTCAGCCCACCTTGACCACCCTCTCCCCCTCTAACCTGCTATATGCCCCCTTTTCACCAAGCCCCTTCCTATAGGCCTTTGCCAGCACATTGGACACTTTACCCTATTTTTTTTGTCTTGGATGTATTTATTTATCTTTTAGAGCCACACCCTCTTGTCCTTATTCCACATGCTCATTTACCGCCTTCTTCCCAATACCACCTTCCCACCACCCCTCCGCTGGCACCAAACAAATTTGATCTGAGAACCTGCATTCCCACCGATGCTCTGCTCATTATTTATTGTTGCCCAACTAAGAACTCTGGCATGTGATGTGGTGTCAATGCAGTAAGTATTATTGAGGATATCACCTACCGTTTCCTCTATCAACCGTATGCTCTCCCCTGAAGGCCCCCCACAACTGTTGCTGCAACTAACCCCTTTTCTTTACCATATTCATCACTCCAACCCAAACTGTCTCTCCTCCTCTCCCTTGCCAATCACTGTAATACCTTGTAACCATAGACCAATCCCTGCAGCTTTTGCTTAGAGCACAGCATATTGGCCAGCATCTCATGGCCATCTCTCAACCAATGTACTCCTGCACCGGTACACTCCTGTACTCCACCAAACAGTAACAATTGCTCCCCCACTCCTTGCCATGCACCCATCATTATTGCTCCCACACTGCACTGGAGGCCATACCTGAACCCTCTATTCATGCAGTTTAATTCCCTCTCCATCGATCGTGCAGTAACTCCACCACCCTCCTCATTTGTCAACATGCCCCCAAGTTCACCTGTGTAAATATGTGTTTCTCTCTCTTTGCTATGCAACTCACCTGCTGTCCCCCATTACACCAGTTGCCGTTCCCATGGCCTCGGTCCTTTCAGTGTAATTCCCTCCACTGTGTACTGCACGCCGTAACACTGCATCCCTCCGTCTTAGCCAATGAGCCCCCATGCTCACCCTTGCAAATGTCCCATGCCATCACTGTTCCACTACTGCACCAGGGGCCATCCTTGCACCCCTGTCCATGCAGTTCAAACCACACACCCTGCTACTTCATGTAGCACCACTGCCTACTTCAGCCCCCAGTGTGCCGCTCTGGCCCGTAAAAAAGGCATGGGTGGGCCTGCAGTATTGACAACCACAAGGCCCAGAAGGGTCATACAACCACAACACCCCCACTCCCTGCTCTATGCCGGGCCTAGGCCCGATACCTCATGCCCCCTAACACTAGAATAGGCCACCACCTATTTCTTCTTAACTACTGCACTCTTCTCTCCCTTACCAATCACACCTTACCTTAAAACCAAATCCCTGTCTTCGCTTTAAAATAGAACACAAAACTATCTTCACCTTCCTTCATTCTGGACACTTATTTCTCATGGCCTTCATTCAGTCACTTCCAAATCTCTGAGGGTCAAACTCTGTAGGGGTGGGGGTAGATCTCTCTCCTCTGCACATTCCTCCCTCTGGAATGGCCTCCCTGCCCCTCTCAAACTTGAGCCGGACCACCTAAAGTTCTGGAAATGGCTCAAGACCTTCCTCTTTGCTTTTGCTTTCTCTCTCACTCACCCCTGCTGGCTGACCAAACTGTCCACTGTGCTAACAGGCTGCCTGGCTACCCCAGAGTCTCATGGGTACCAGCCTCCTCCTTGACCAGTAGCCACTTCACTACCTCCCTTCATACCACACACTAGGAGCTGTGTCTGCAACCATACAGTCCCCTTCCTCATTGCACTTACCCAGAGCCGTGTTGCCCCAGCTGCACTTACTCAGCGCATTGCCACCCTGATTGCACTTCCCCTTTTTTTCCCCATGGCACTTCCCCTCTCCGTCCCCCAGTACTTTGGGTATCGCACATGCACGATCAGAATTACACAAGGCTTAATATTATTGTTGTGTTGTCCTCCCTCCCTTGTCTTGTCGCGCCTATGAAGATTTGTGTACAGGTGTGTTATAAATGACTTATCATATCATAACCTCATCCCCCGCCCCCTGCTCATCCCCAACTGTCACTCTCTTCAACCTCATAATCCTTTTCATCCACTTTCCAGGCCCTCAAGTTCTCCAATGGCATTTATTTTTGTATTATTATTACTGCCCAGTCCTGTTCCAACCTGTGATATCCACTCTTCCTCCATATTTAACATTTATTTTCCTTTATTCTGTATTTGTTTATTATATTAATGTTTTCACATCCTTTAACCATCAGGTACGTCTCCAATATCACCTTCACACAACCAACCTTATCCTTCCCAATCACCAATGAACCTTCAGTTTAAATCTTTGCTCTCCTCTTTGCCTAAATCGTCATAGCGCGGAGCACACACCCCATCGCCGCTGCTGGTGCGGAGCCGTTCAAATCTCTCCCCATTCATTGCAAACTCCATCACTGCTGCACCGCTGCTGGAAGGGGGATCAACATCTCTCCCCACTCTCCCTGCACTGTGATATCCAGCCCAGGAACATACTATTTACTTTCCGCTCCTGTTGTAGGGGGGGAGCACTAACTCCTCCCCCATGCTGCTACCTTAACAGTCTTGCCGCCAGCCAACTATAACCAAACTCTGAAAACAGCACCTTGATGCCCGTTTCTGTTATATAACTTTTATAGGGCGCAACTCGCCCAATTGCCTTAGTGCGCAGCAAGTCAGAGTAGGGTAGAGCAGAATCAAAACCAGAGAGACATAGTGAGACAAAAAAGGTCTAATCATTAATCATTAGAGTAGAAGAAAACCGTTTTAAGAGATCTTTCGAAAGAGGATAATTCAGGGCAGACACGGAGAGAGGTGGGCACGAGATTCCAAAGGCGCAGGGCTGTGGAATCAAAACTAATGCCACCATATCCATCCAGCTTTTATCTGGGAAACTTAAGATTGTTAATGTTATTGGAGTGAAGTGAGTGGATGAAGTATGAATGCTTACTCTGATCCTGAAGATAAACTGGGGCTTTATCATTAAGGCATTTATAGGTGAGGAGCAAAACTTTATATGTGACAAAATGTTTGATTGGAACCCAGTGCAGAAAGTCACATGCGTCATTCTGGAGAGATCACATACAGCACAGAGCATGTTATTTTGCACAACTTGAAGCATGTTCATGTTGGACTTAGAAGTCCCTGCCAGCAGGCTGTTATGGTAGTCAAGTTTAGAGTTGACCAGGGCAATTGCAAGGGAGGCAGAGTTCGATTCGGATAAAAAAGGTTTTATTTGCATGATTAAGAGAGTAGTGTAGGCACAAGATGCCGTCACTCGACTGGCATGTTTCTTCATGAGAAGCGAAGAATCAAAGTAGTCTCCCAGGGTGTTAACCCAAAGACTGGTTTTAATAGAAGAGCCAGCAATATCAAATGCTGCATATCTAGAGTTCAGCTTCTGAAGACGCTGAGTAGTACCAACAAGCATTTTGCTTGTGTTAACATTAAGAGCTAGAGAGTTATTTATCATCCAGTTTTCGATTTTAGCATAGATGTATGTAATTTTCTTAAGGTCCTTCTCATAGTTGATGGTAAGTATGATTATGACCTGTTTGTCATCAGGGTATTTTGTGTAGTCTACACCAAGACTTTCAAGAAGTTGAAAGAATGGACATGTATACAAGTGGAAGAGGGTGGGGAAATGTAGGCTTCTTGTGGGTCACCACATGTGAGAAGTTCCGTGGGGGGATTTAAGCCAATAAAAGCAACACAAGCAGATCTAGGACCTAAAAAAGAGGCCAACCAATGTATGGTTCTACTTGAGCAGTTGGCATTCCCAACCTCTCAAGCGGCAGGGCATGGTCCACAAGGTCGAATGCCGCTGAGAGGTTGAGGAGCATAAGTAACGCAACCTTACCCGAGTCTACAATGTGGCATAGATTGGCCTTCAAGTCAACCAGAGCAGTCTCATGCCATGAAGAGCTCAAAAGCCAGACTGGAGAGGGCAAATTAGGTTATTTTTCTCTGTGTGATGCTGAATCTGGGAGTAAGAAACCCTATCCAAGCTCGTCAGTGGGAAGGTGACATTAGTAATAGGACGATAATTGCCTACAGAGTATGGATCAAGGGAGGCCTTTTTTAATCAAAGGAGAGTTCTACACCTTTTTCAGGGAGTCAGGGACAGTAGAGGTAGTAAAGGAGGAGTTGACCAGGCATGTAACCAGAGGAGCCATGCATTCAAAGGATTCTTTAATTTTAGAAGTGGGCCAAATGTCATCAGGACATGAGGAAGGCCTAAAATGGGAAACAATGTCAGAGAGATCAGCCTCATGATCTCTAAAATGAAAGACGGGAGTAGTGAGAACAGAGGGTTGAGTATGGTGAGCAGGGCTGTACAGGAGGCAAGTGCGCGGAACGCCCACACGCTCGCCTACAACTCGTATTCATGGAATCGAATAGGGCAAACCAGCGCACGGTCAAAGACGTGCACAGGGCCAAACAAGTACGCCACAAGAAAGCAGGCGGTAGCGTCCCTGCGCCTGAAATAAATGTGCGCCAAAATGTGCGCTAACAAAAAGCACCCATATACAGCTATGATGAATGATCCATACTGTGGCTCTCTAGGACAAATGAGGTGCAAAGGGGTACCGACAAACACGGACACCCGCTGTGTGAAAAATAGCATGTGCGTGTATTACGGGGTTCGCGGGAAGTTCCACACGCGATTGGCCTGGGCACGTGTATTCCGGTGTGTGTGGGAAGTTCCACACGGGTATTTGCAGGGTACGTGTATTTCGGTGTGCACGTGAAGTTCCACACGCAATTTCAGCAGAGTACGTGTACTCCGGGTGCACCGGAAATTCCACACGCGAATCCAGCAGCCTACGTGTATTTCGGGGGTGCCGGGGAGTCCCACACGTGAATTGGCCGTGTGGGTCCTCCCAGCTGTTCCCTCTACACCCTCCACGGCCCCTACAGGTGGCCCACACCACAGTGGACTACCCTGCACCCCTGCACATGTCCCGCAGGCAGCCCATCCACCATGGGCATGCCCCCCAGCCAACCCACATGTCACCTTGCACCACTGCCCACCAACGCAAGTCTCCCAGCACCCCCACCCCCCAGCATCCAGGGGCACCCTCCACCAGGCCCTCACTCCTGTCTCCCAGCACCCACACCCCCCAGCACTGTACGGCACCCTCCACCAGGCCCCCACACTTGTCTCCCTGCACCCCACAGCAGTGCAGGGTACCCTCCACCAGGCCCCCACTCCTGTCTCCCAGCACCCCCCAGCACTGTAGGGCACCCTCCACCAGGCCCCCACTCCTGTCTCCCAGCACCCACACCCCCAGCACTGTAGGGCACCCCACTCATGTCCCCCTGCACCCCCAACCCCCTGCATCCAGGGGCACCCTCCACCAGGCCCCCACTCCTGTCACCCAGCACCCCCACCCCCAGCACTGTAGGGCACCCTCCACCAGCCCATACTCCTGTCTCCCAGCACCCCAACACCCCAGCATTGTAGGGCACCCTCCACCAGGCCCCCACTCCTGTCTCCCAGCACCCACACCCCCCAGCACTGTAGGGCACCCTCCAGCAGGCCCCCACTCCTGTCCCCCTGCACCTCCACCCCCCTGCATCCAGGGGCGCCCTCCACCAGGCCCCCACTCCTGTCTCCCTGCACCCCCAACCCCCTGCATCCAGGGGAACCCTCCAGCAAGCCCCCAATCCTGTCCCCCTGCACCCCCACCCCATGCATCCAGGGGCACCCTCAACCAGACCCCCACTCCTGTCCCCCTGCACCCTCACCCCCCTGCATCCAGGGGCACCCTCCACCAGGCCCACACTCCTGTCTCCCTGCACCCCCACACCCCTGCATCCAGGGGCACCCTCCAGCAGGCCCCCACTCCTGACCTCCTGCACCCCCACCCCCCTGCATCCAGGGGCACCTTCCAACAGGCCCCCACTCCTGTCACCCTGCACCCCCACCCCCCTGCATCCAGGGGCACCCTCCACCAGGCCCCCACTCCTGTCTCCCTGCACCCCCCAGCAGTGCGATTTACCAGGGTATGTGTATCCCAGGGGTGTGCGGGAAGTCTCACACGCAATTCCATCAGGGTACATGCATTATGGGTCCGCGTGAACTTGCACACGCGATATCAGCAGGGTACGTGTATTACGGGGTTCGCGGGAAGTTCCACATGCGATTGCCCTGGGTACGTGTATTTTGGGGTGCATGTGAAGTTCCACACGCGACTGGGCCTGTGAGAGTGGGGTACGTGTATTCCAGGAGTGGGCGGGAATATTTACTCGCGACTGGGCCTGGGAGAGCATGTTACGTGTATTCCTGGGGTGGGCGGGAAGATTTACACGGTCGCCTACAACGCGCAAAAAAAAACGTCCAATCCGGAAACACGTACGCCAGTATGAAGCAGGCGCACGTCCCGCGCACCATAAAAGAGTGCGCAAACAACAATCAAGCTCAGACGCCAGGATGAATATACCGTTCCTAGCAGCAGTGGCCATGGGATACCGCAGGAGGAGGAGAAGGATAGTCATGGCCAGAATCTTCACACCCAGAACCAGCCTATTTGGTATGCCTGATGACCAGGTGTATGGGAGGTACAGGTTTCCACCACACATAATACTCGACCTGGTCAGTGAGTGGGAGGATGACCTCACATCACCCACCCTGTGCTCCCAAGCACTCAGCCCCCTGGAGAAGGTCCTCAATGTACTGCACTTCTTGGCTACCGGATCATTTCAGCGGACAAGTGCCATAGTGGGGGGGATGTCACAGGCCACGCAGTCACGGTGCCTACACCAGGTGTTGGCCATCATCACTGCCTGCCCATCAGTCCGCAGGCACATATACCTGCCCAGAACACCTGCAGAAAGGCAGGCTGTCAGCCAGGATTTCTACAGGCTGGCACAATTCCCCAAAGTGCTAGGTGCCATTGATTGCACCCATGTGGCTCTACGTCCCCCCAGGGCATCTGAGCACATCTATAGAAACCGCAAGCACTGTCATTCCATCAACATCCAGGTAGTATGTGATGCCAAGGGAATCATCACCTCAGTATATGCCAAATATCCAGGGTCCACCCACGACAGCTTCATTTACAGGATGTCAACCCTAAACCGGGACATGGCAGCTGGGTGGCATGGCGATGCATGGCTGCTTGGTGAGTAGAAATGCCACAGCACACGCATGCATGACAGATACAGGGTAGTGTCAATACCACACTAATGATCCCCATCACCACCTCCCCAGGGGACAGTGCCTACCCTCTGAGCACCCACATGATGATGCCAATTCGGAACCCCATCACGCCTCCCGAGGTAAGATACAACACAGCCCATATTGCAACACAGGACATAGTGGAGCACACATTCGGAGTGCTCAAGTCACGCTTTCGCTCCCTTGACCGTTCTGGTGGGCAGCTGTTATACGCTCCCCCAGTAGTGTGCAGGATCATAGTGGCAGCATGTGTCCTGCACAATGTTGCAACACGCCGGGGCCTGGCTGTGGACATGGTGGTGCCCCCACATCCCCAACAACTGCACATGGGAGGGGAAAGGGCACGGGGTGAAGCAGCCCGTACGCATCTGGTGGCTAATTACTTCACATAGTAAGCACACCCCTATGGAGTGCACACAGCCCTGGCACATACCATCTGACAATCAATGATGACTCAATCTGACAATTATGATGAATTAAGGGACAGTCAACTGTCAGAACCATAGCAGCCTGAGATTGTTCATCTGGAAGTGTCACAATGTGTGCATCCCTACCTACACAAACACCACCAATGTAGTGTCATCAAAAGACACACTTCCATGCGGCAAAAATGAATACCCACTTGCAATATACAACATGAGAACAGTGCCATGTCACCCAACCCCTCCCCGGCACGGCCACACAACACACCATGGCATGTCATGCTATGTGAGAGCAAACAAATTAATCCCCACAACATGACCCTAGTGTCACAAACTACAGTGTCCCTAATGGAAACTGGCCACACATGAAATGCTCACAGTAATGCAGGACCAACAACACACATTACCAAATACTTACCAATAATACCAATCACCTACACAACCTCCAACCTACCATAAACATGACAGTATGGACTTAAAAAATTGGTAGCCTCACTACCTGATAATGGCAGCACTTCGAACACTTCCAACTATACAGTGTTAGCGCCACGCAAAAGTGTAGGAGCACTGCTTACAACATGGACTCCAGTTCCAAAGTTCCAAAGTAGACTGCCTTGTGAAGACATGAGAAATGGACCTGCAAATTAGGAGGATGAGATGGATGCAGAGGCACATATCAATACACCATGCAGTGTACAATACAACAACAATATGCACTAGGAATGTATACACAGTATTGACTACAGACTGCCCACACATCAAATGGGAGTCCAACGTCATAGTGTAAGTCAATGTCACTTGGGCACACCCTTTGCAAGCCCATGGAAACGGGAAGCAGGAGCGGTGTGTGTCACACAAACCCAAGCATCTGACCCAAATTCAGGACAAGCCTGCATGTGCCCAGCCACAATACAGCGTATGCCCACGGGAGCCACACAAAGCAACACACTGCCCAAAAAAATCAAGAATCAAAAATTAAAAACAAAAAACAAAAAAACAAAAATCAAAAATCAAAAATGGCCATGAATGGGCCCAGGGGAGTGGGGGAGGCCACCCAGAAGGTCCGAGGACAGGGTGCACACCAAAACCCACCTGTGTGGATCTTGCGAAAAAGAAACACCTCCATGGGCTCATGGCCTGCACGGCTACCCTATTGTGGGAGAATCGCTGCTGTCGCTCTCCTCACCCTCTGCAGCTGCATCAGGAGGTGGTGGCACTATGGGAGGCAGCCCACGCAAAGCCCTAGTCTGGTCCTCCATGGCAGCAAGCATGCGGGTGTGGAAGGTCTGGTTCTGGAGGATAATTGTGCGGAGGTCCCCATGCAACAACTCACGGGATGCCCGGACCTCCTCCCTAGTTGCCTGCATTTCAGCTGAGAGCGTACGTGTGAGCTGCTCCAGCTGCTGTTCTGTCCTTGTGTTAGCTGAAGCCTCAAGCTCAACCAGAGTTGCCCTGATCTGACGGAGTTCCACCCTCAGGGCTTCCCTGTGGCACTGGGACTCAATAGAAATGGCTTCCCGCAGAGTCTCCAGTGCCACCCGCATGTCCCGGTTGGA
Organism: Ambystoma mexicanum; assembly: GCF_040938575.1. Lineage (NCBI taxonomy): Eukaryota > Metazoa > Chordata > Amphibia > Caudata > Ambystomatidae > Ambystoma > Ambystoma mexicanum. Next base: position 272,393,942 of record NC_090925.1, read on the forward strand.
CGCCAACATGTCCTCCCTGTGTGACTGGCTAATGGAGTCTGTTGCATGCTGTAGTTGTTCAATCAGCCTTTCTTGGGGGACAATGGAAGTGGCCACCCTATCCATGGCCTGAGCCATCATCTCAGTTGATGCTGCCTGTTGGTTTGCCATACCGTATATGGATTGTTCCCATGCGGTATTGCCAGGTGGCGTACGGCCAACGCGTCGCTGGGCACCACACCTGTCTGGGGCAAGGCGAACTGCGCCTTGCTGTGCCGGCACTGCCTGAGGCTGCAGGACTGCATTCCCCCTGTGATCTGCTGGCCCAGGAACAGGATCAGATGTAGCGGAGTGTGACCCTGCATCCGTAACCACCAAAGGCGGACCTACCAACACTGACATCCCCATTGAGGGTTCTACCCCTGGTGCAGGTGGGTTGGACAGTACAGAATCCCTCCCAGAAACCCTTACCTGCGACGACACATAGGTCTCATCATCCGAATCGACACCTGAATAGAGCTCAGGGGAGGTGCACCCAGAGACACCCCTTGAGATGACGGTCTGCAGCAAGTGTGGGTTCTCACCCACCACCACACCACGTCCCTCACTGGTGCCCGGTTGGGCCTGAGACCCCTCCTGGGTCTGCACCATCTCCACAACCCCAGCAGTATCAAGTGCGTCATCCCCTGCAAAGACATGAAAGAAAAGAAATGGGAACAGGCATTAGCACCATTGAACACAATTAGGGCTGAGAAGCAACAGAAACAGTACTTCATTGACACATGTCCCACATGACTATAACCCACCCATGCATGCACTGTCACTGACTATGAAGGGGAGGCAAATGGCACACATTGATGACACCAAGATGGAAGACCAACAAATTTGCTGCATGCTGCCTAGCAGTGCCATCACACATTGGCCTGTGATTGGCATGTCCAATACACATACATGGCACATGCCATCACACAGATGGCATGTACCCTAGCCATGTCACACATGTGACAATAGGACTGAGAAATCTCTAGTGAAAGTTTTGGAATGCAGACAATCAGCCTGAACGAACACAGAATAATGTGCAACTATGTTGTGGCAAGATGACACTTCAAGGGCAACTGGCGTGAGGTTGGGCTGAATGTCTACTGTTGCCAGAAGGGATACTGCAACACCCAAATCCTGGTGCGCAGAATGTATTGGATGAAGCACATGGGTGACCCAAACCACTCAGGCACACACCCCCTCACCTGGCACTCAATCTGAAGCACTCACACACACACACCATGCACATGGATGACACACACATGCATGTGTACTCAACGGACAATGCCTCGTAATCTGGCAGGTCTCCCATGCCTTGGATCTGTTCCTCCATGACGTAGGTCCCAGCAACATACTCATGCGGAGTGAGTTCTATGTCCTCTGCCGGAGACCCACCTCCAGTCACTAGAGTTGCGGCATGACTTGAGGCCAGCTTTTTCTTTGCCCTGCACTTAAGGTCATTCCAGCGCTTGTAGCAATCATTAGCTGTGCGCCTCACGAATCCAAGGGCACTTATGAGTTCCGCAATGGTCTGCCAGTGTGCCTGACGTTGTGCAGGTGTGGTCTTGCATCCTGCAGTAATCACCATTTCGCTGTCATGTGCAGACACATACTCCACAAGTGCATAAAGTTCGGCCTGATTGAAGCTGGGATTCCTTGGTGGGCTGGACTGTGTAGCCGTGTCTGGGGCATCAGCCTGTACTGGACGAGCACTCTTCCTCTTCCGCTTGGAAGGTGGTGGTGATACTGAGTGTCCTACGCCACTCTGGACACTAGGGGCAGGAGCCCCGGTGGACTGTGGACTAGGAGTGTGGGAATGAAAACTCACCATGGGACTTGGTGCAGGCATTAGCTGAAGTGTGATGTAGTCAGGGGGAACGTCAGCAGGATGGACTAGGACCGACACTGTCCTGGCTGGGAGACTCAGAGCTGGGGTGGATGGAGCCGCAGCTGCCCCTGCAGCCTCCCCACCTTGCCTACTCGGGGCAGCAGATGACATAGCTGCCCCTGATCCACGTGGGCTGGTGACACCAACGTGCACCGCCACACGTGGCCTATACCTGCTGACCTGGAAGTCAGCCATGGAGTCACCCTGTGCCAGGTCTGGTACCACAATGGGCTGGTCCAACAAGGGCTGAGCAGGGATGGTGTCAGCCACGTTACCCTCTACCAGGGGGGGGCATGGGTGTCCCTGACTGGTCACCCACACATGGGGGGCTAGGGGCACCCTGCAAGTCCTGGCCATGTCCCCTACCGTATCCACCACGGCCACCTCTTGTGGCTCGCCTACCTTTGCCACCCTTACCGCGTGCTCGCCTCCCAACCATGGCACTGATGTTTTTGTGCGTATGGGAGTTGCAGTAAACTATTTTCCTGGGCAATTGGGGGTCAAAGGGGTAGGGTACTAGAAGGAATTCATACCCTAGTGCTCTAGCAAGGCTGTATGTGACCCCTGGGGGAAGATGACGGGTCACGCAACGCACAGGCACCCCGAAAAAGGGAGATAATGTGCACGCAAATCCTCCTAGACCACGTGCATGGAAAAAAAAAACCTGCACTACGCTGTGGCACCCAGAAACACAAAAATGAACGTATGCATGTCACACACAGCCTAGACTGACCTCTGAAGGGGTAGGCAACACGGGGCAAGCACAGATGTCATATACGTGCGTGACTCAACGTCTGCCAGGAAATATTGCATGAAAAATACGCGCGTGTGCGCGTTGGCAACACCCCGCCAAAAGAAGAATTGTACGCTGTCTGAGGAGACAGGACAACAGGAGAAGTGAACGCTGTTTGAGGAAACAGGCCCAGGAAAAAGACAAGAAGACAAAAAGCTGTCAGAGGTAACAGGGAGTAAGAACTTGGAACGCCGTGAAGTAAATTGCGTGTGAACCGACAAGAAGTACAGATTTCACCCACTCGCTCTCCACGAAAAGCATGTACAAAGAAATGGCGTTCTACACGTACCTTTTAAAGATGCCCACACATCCAGCGTCACTTCCGCGTGTACGCGCTAAGGTCCCATCCTCCAATTACACGAGCTGACACTCTGACGTGCAGTCATTGGACGTGTAACATGCACCGTGTACAGGGAAACGCCCGCGCACGCACGTCACAGACACGCATACGCGCTGGTTGCCTTTGGGCCAATTAATTCGCGTACGTGTGCTGACGCGCTTAAAAGCTAAGGCCCTTTCCTCGAATTACACGCAGACGTGCTGGATTTTCACGTGCCAAATCACTCCGTATCAAGCTGGCCACGCGTAAGCACACGGAAGACCACGCTCCTGCCCAGGAGGCTGAATTACTGTCCCCCAGCGCCCCGAGCACGCTCCCACCTGCCATCTGCTGCTGCCTGATTGCCTGCTGCCCACGTGCCCTGCCATTTGCTGCCTGCACATCAGCCAGGGGTGCTGTTGCTGTGACCACCCCTGCTGGAACCGAAGACTCCCGACTGGGATTCCATCGCTCCACAGACCATCCCCAGGACCCAGTTGCCCACCCACTCCTGCCTCTGGGGTTGTCATGTCGGGCACTGCAACATCTGGCACCACTGACAACCCCCGGCCAGAGAGGCAGAGGGGCACCAGCTTCACTGCCACCGAAGTTGGTGTCCTGGTGGAGCAAGTCCTGGGGCAGTATGATGCCCTCTTTGGAGGTTTGCGCAACAACAAGGAAGGACGGACTCGGATCTGGATGGACATTGTGACTGCCATCAACGTGGAGGGGGTGGCAGTCCGACTATTCCATCATGTCAAGAAGCGCTGGGAGGACTTCAGGTCCAGGACCCTCAACAAGGCCCGGCGCCTCTTGAAGGCAGCGGCTGCTAAGGGGCGCCGGGGCCACTTGTTGGACGATCAGATGAGGGTCCTGGAACGCATATCCCCAGCGCTCCACGTCCAGGTCCTTGAGTGCAGACCCGTCTGGAGTTGAGCGGTAAGTGTACATGCATCATGATTGTGTGCTGTGTGTGTGGTGATGTGCCAGTAGTGTGCAGGTTGCACATGAGTTTTTATGGGGCCAAGTATGGGGGGGGTGTACAGGGCCGTGAGGCTAACACATGCGACAGCAGTCATGTGTGAGACATGGATGGTGCTTGCGTGTGTAGGCTTGCATGCCAAATGCAGTTGTGTGGGCACACATGTTTGGATGAATGTGTATGTAAGTAGGCATGTTCATGATGTCACACATGGATGTTGTTTTCAGCTGCATGTATCAGCACTGTGTACATGTGCATGTGTGTGTATTTGACAAGGGTGCAACAGTGATGCAACATGGATGCATGTGACAGCGGGATGTGGAAGCCTGATTGGCAGATGTGACATGGATGCCAATCTGAACACTGCGACAGTTGGCAGAGGTGTACACATGCATGCAAGTGTGGTGGTGTGTGTGCATGTATAGTGCACTCCGTGTTGCATGTGATGTCAGGCTCACCTTTGCCTGCTCATGCTGTTGTATGTGTATGGATGGTGCTGGCTGTTGCAATATGGCTGTGGTATGGCTCATGTGTGCGAGTTGAAATGACATGTGTGTTGGCGATTGTGATGCCATGTCTGAGGTTTGCCAATGCCACTCATGTACAACTGTCATGTGTGTATGTGTCCATTGTACAGTGCCCTGATGCCTGTGTTTTATTTCTCCCTGTCTGCAGCGTCAACTGATGAAGAGGGCGGAGAAGGTGCTGTGGAGCACAGCGGCGGGGATCGCACCGCCAGCCGGAGACGCAAGGCCCGGCTCCCCTCCCAGGTTGTGATCTCGTCGGAGAGTGAGGAGTCCGGTGCCGCGTCCCAGGCCGCAGCTGCCAGGGGGAGGTCCAAGAGGCGGAGGTCGGAGTTGGACTCCTCGGCAGCAGAAGGGGCAGCTGGGACCCCACAGGGCCCAACGGGGGAAGATGGCACGGAGTCGTCCAGGTTGGTGGGGGGTTTGGTGGAGGAGGAGGCCGTGCAAGCGACAGAGACGGGGTCTGGAGGTGGGGATTCCACTGGTGCTAGTGGTGCAGTGCAGGACCAGGGACAGGAGGCAGCACAGGCTGCCGCGGAGGTGCCTGTGTGCAATCCTGTCCCTGATCCTGTCACTGCATCATCTTGCACCAACAGGGATGCCTACGTCCGGAACCCGTTTTCAGGCAGGGGATGAGCTCACAACAACTGGCCTTCCTCTGCCTGTGGACGTGGCTATCCAGGTAAGGGTTGAGCCTGTCCTGACTGGTGTGGTGTTGCGTCAACGGGCCATGCGAGGTACCTGCAGTCTTTTCATGAGGAGACTGCACGTCATCTCGAATGGCTCATTGACCGCGTCGGCCTACTGGGACAGGTCACCCAGGCCGGATTCCTCCGTTTACGGCAGCTTGCTCCGACCCCCTCCTCAACTGAACACCCTATGTGCCAGTCATCCTCCGTGCCATCTTCCCACCCATTTGTCACCTGGGTGCCCTGTGGAACTGCCTCTGACGGTGCGGCCAGGCTGGTGGAGGAGGCATCCCTGCCACAGTCAGGAGTCGGACGTGCAGCAGGGGTGGCTACATCAACGACTGCACCCCAGCCGGTGGAGGATGTGCAGGCAGCAGGAGCCAGGGCACGGGCACAGGCACAGCAGCAGCAGCAACGAGGTGGGAGTCATGATGGCTCGGGGCCTTCGACATCGGAGGGGCAGGCATCGTCCGGAGGGCAGGAGGACCCAGGACGGGAAGTGACTTCCGTGTGGCAGTGGTTGGGCCATGCCATAGATGCGGAGCGGCAGCGGGCGGAAGAGGCACGGCTCACGATGGTCAGGGCGGAGAACTCCATGCGGAGGGCCCTGAGGCGGGCCGAGAGCCTCGAGGCAATCCGCAGGGAGTTGGAGGTGAACATGTCGTCGGCCCTGCGGACCCTCGGGGCCATGGAGGAGAACGCCTCCGGGACATTGAGCAGGAGTTTGATGATGCCCTGGCCCGGAACATCCCGAAGTGAGCCGTCGGACTAGCCCGCTGCCCTTGTAAATAGTTCTGTAGTTAGTGTTAGGTTTCCTTTGCTTTTTTATATTTATTGGACCTTTTGGCCAGTGGGTCACATTTTTGTATATAGTTATTTTTTATTAGGTAGTCTTATTAGATAGGTTTTATTTCTTCTGTTGGGATCATGGACCCTGGATTGTTTATCTGTATATAGTTGACTGTTGGGAATTTTTTTTTTTTTTGATTTTACCAATGGAGCAATGGTTTTTGCTTTTAATTTTCCATTGGATTTACTTTTGTGAACTGTGACTTTGGACACCTTTCCTTTGGTTTATGATTTGTGGTTTTACATTATTTTACGGACATGCTGCTTTTTGTTTTTAATTCACATTTTCATTTGCTTATTTTTGATTCCATTTATGTTGCTTTTAATAAATATTTTTTCATCATACTTCAATGTGTAGTATCATCTCATTGGTTTCATGCATGTCATGATATGGGTTTTGACATTCCCTGACACCCATTGTGTGTATGTGAGGGAGATGTGTTCATTTACATACTTGCCATTGGGGTTGTATCATGTAATTGGCATTTCTAAGTGGGTGGATGCAATACTTGGGTGGGTGTTTGGCATGTGGAGGCTGCCCATAAGGGCCAGGGATCTAGATTGTGATGACGTGTTGGCTGGGGGACATGTGTGGGGGCCTGCTGGCAGGTGCCCCTGACTGCTGGGGGGTGGCGGTGCTGGGAGACAGGAGTGGAGGCCTGGTGAAGGGTGCCCCTGTATGCAGGGGGGTGGGGGTGCAGGGAGACAGGAGTGGGTGCCTGGTCGAGGGTGCCCCACAGTGCTGGGGGTTGGGGGTGCAGGGGGACATGAGTTGGACATGAGTGGGGCCTGGTGGAGGGTGCCCTGCACTGCTGGGGTGTGGGGGTGCAGGGAGACAGGAGTGGGGCCTGGTGGAGGGTGCCCTGCACTGCTGGGGGGTGGGGGTGCTGGGAGACATGAGTAGGACATGCATGGGGGCCTGGTGGAGGGTGCCCCACAGTGCTGGGGGGTGGGGTGCAGGGGGACATGAGTTGGACTTGAGTGGGGCCTGGTGGAGGGTGCCCAGCAATGCTAGGGGGTGGGGGTGCTGGGAGACAGGAGTGTAGGCCCGGTGGAGGGTGCCCCTGGATGCAGGGGGTGGGGGTGCTGGGAGACATGAGTTGGACATGAGTGAGGCCTGGTGGAGGGTGCCCCTGGATGCAGGGGGGTAGGGGTGCAGGGGGACATGAGTTGGACCTGAGTGGGGGCCTGCTGGCAGGTGCCCCTGACTGGTGGGGGGTGGGAGTGCTGGGAGACATGAGTTGGACATGAGTGGGGCCTGGTGGAGGGTGCCCCACAGTGCTGGGGGGTGGGGGCACAGGGGGACATGAGTTGAACAGGAGTGGGGGCCTGGTGGAGGGTGCCCTGCACTGCTGGGGGGTGGGGGTGCAGGGAGACAGGAGTGGGGGCCTGGTGGAGGGTGCCCCTGGATGCAGGGGGGTGGGGGTGCTGGGAGACATGAGTTGGACATGAGTGGGGCCTGTTGGAGGGTGCCCCACAGTGCTGGGGGGTGGGGGTGCAGGGGGACATGAGTTGGACCTGAGTGAGGGCCTGGTGGCAGTTGCCCCTGACTGGTGGGTGTGCTGGGAGACATGAGTTGGACATGTGTGGGGCCTGGTGGAGGGTGCCCCACAGTGCTGGGGGGTGGGGGTGCAGGGAGACAGGAGTGGGGGCCTGCTGGCAGGTGCTCCTGACTGGTGGGGGGTGGGGGTGCTGGGAGATATGAGTTGGACATGAGTGGGGACCTGGTGGAGGGTGCCCCACAGTGCTGGGGGTGGGTGTGCAGGGGGACATGCGTTGGACATGAGTGGGGCCTGGTGAAGGGTGCCCTGCACTGCTGTGGGGTGGGGGTGCAGGGAGACAGGAGTGGGGGCCTGGTGGAGGGTGCCCTGCACTGCTGGGGGGTGGGGGTGCTGGGAGACATGAGGTGGACATGAGTGGGGCCTGGTGGAGGGTGCCCTGCACTGTTGGGGGTGGGGGTGCAGGGAGACAGGAGTGGGGGCCTGGTGGAGGGTACCCCTGGATGCAGGGGGGTGGGGGTGCTGGGAGACATGAGTTGGACATGAGTGGGGCCTGGTGGAGGGTGCCCCTGGATGTAGGGGGGTGGGGGTGCAGAGGGACATGAGTTGGACCTGAGTGGGGGCCTGCTGGCAGGTGCCCCTGACTGGTGGGGGGTGGGGGTGCTGGGAGACATGAGTTGGACATGAGTGGGGGCCTGGTGGAGGGTGCCTGACAGTGCTGGGGGGTGGGGGTGCAGGGGGACATGAGTGGGGGCCTGGTGGAGGGTGCCCCTGGATGCAGGGGGGTGGGGGTGCTGGGAGACATGAGTTGGACATGAGTGGGGGCCTGGTGGAGGGTGCCCCCCAGTGCTGGGGGGTGGGGGTGCAGGGGGACATGAGATGGACATGAGTGGGGCCTGGTGGAGGGTGCCCTGCACTGCTGGGGGGTGGGGGTGCAGGGAGACAGGAGTGGGGGCCTGGTGGAGGGTGCCCCTGGATGCAGGGGGGTGGGGGTGCTGGGAGACATGAGTTGGACATGAGTGGGGCCTGGTGGAGGGTGCCCCTGGATGCAGGGGGGTGGGGGTGCAGGGGGACATGAGTTGGACCTGAGTGGGGGCCTGCTGGCAGGTGCCCCTGACTGGTGGGGGGTGGGGGTGCTGGGAGACATGAGTTGGACATGAGTGGGGGCCTGGTGGAGGGTGCCCCACAGTGCTGGGGGGTGGGGGTGCAGGGGGACATGAGTTAGACATGAGTGGGGCCTGGTGGAGGGTGCCCTGCACTGCTGGGGCGTGGGGGTGCAGGGAGACAGGAGTGGGGGCCTGGTGGAGGCTGCCCCTGGATGCAGGGGGTGGAGGTGCTGGGAGACATGAGTTGGACATGAGTGGGGCCTGGCGGAGGGTGCCCCTGGATGCAGGGGGGTGGGGGTGCAGGGAGACATGAGTTGGACCTGAGGGGGGGCCTGCTGGCAGGTGCCCCTGACTGGTGGGGTGGGGGTGCTGGAAGACATGAATTGGACATGAGTGGGGGCCTGGTGGAGGGTGCCCCACAGTGCTGGGGGGTGGGGGTGCAGGGGGACATGAGTTGGACATGAGTGGGGGCCTGGTGGAGAGTGCCCCACAGTGCTGGGGGGTGGGGGTGCTGGGAGACTTGCGTTGGTGGGCAGTGGTGCAAGGTGACATGTGGGTTGGCTGGGGGGCATGGCCATGGTGGATGGGCTGCCTGCGGGACATGTGCAGGGTAGTCCCCTGTGGTGTGGGCTGCCTGCAGGGGCCGTGGAGGGTGTAGAGTGAACAGCTGGGAGGACCCACACGGCCGATTCATGTGTAGGACTCCACAGCACCCCAGAATACACGTAGGCTGCTGGATTCGCATGTGGAATTTCCCGCGCACCTTGGAATACACGTACCCTGCTGAAATCGCGTGTGGAACTTCCCGCGCACCCTGGAAATACACGTACCCTGCTGAATTTGCGTGTGATACTTCCCGCGCACCCCTGGAATACACGTGCCCTGATGGATTTGCGTGTATTACTTCACGCGCCCCCCTGATGTACACGTACCCAGGACATTTGCGTGTGAAACTTCCCGCGAACCACTGAAATACACGTTCCCCGCTTGGCGTTTGCTGTTTGGCAGCCCTGTGGACTGGTCCAGGGTTAGCGCAGACATTTGCGATGAATTGGGAATTTTGATGGCTTTTCCTTGCGCGAGGGCGTTCTTGGGGGCGTAACTGGCGCTGCTGCAGGGTCGCTGCGCCACTCTGCGCCACGGCTGGTTTTGGAGGCTAAAATCCATGAATACGCTGTGCGATTAAATGGATTTTTTCGCACGCGGCTGGCGCATGGTATCGCACGGGGACACTGTGCGCCAGCCGCATGCGCCACTTTTGTGCGAAATTCTATGAATTACCCTGTTAACACGTTCTTCAGAAAAATCTTGTTTGGCAGCAGTAATGGCAGTCTTGTAATTAGCCGCCACCTTACGATAGAGAGCAAGAGTGAAGTCAGTGGTGTTTTTCCACCATGCCTGTTCTTTTTTGCGTTTTGAGTGTTCTAAGAGTCAGGATTTCCTCGGAGAACCAGGATTTTCCCAGAGTCTTGTGGATTTAGTACCCTTTATAATTGTGACAAAGGTAAATACATAAATAAGGCGAGAAGTACATGTCCTCACACATTAAAATCCTACCAGTCTTGCTGAGAAGTGAGAATAGTGTACATTGCAGCACTGAGAATATACAATACCTTCTCATTACATTTGCCACAATTTATTATTATTATTATTATTTTAAAGGGCCAGGGCTACCCCTCTGCTATTGTAGCCCTCCCCTGAAGTACCAGCAGCCCAAACCACCTAATATTACTACTTGACTGTTCTCTATGAAAAGTATAGCCCACAGCTAAGTGCTATCCTTTTGAACGTGAGATAGGCCAGGAGCCCTATTCGCAAGTACTATAGACTGCACAGAGCGCACCCGTACACGTTCAGTCTTCAGTTGCTGCATCAGATAATATGACGGGGTCCCCGCAGCTCTCTGCACCTTAAGGGTTGGCCTTGAGCCCGGCTGCATGTGCGCAGGCCCCCCACCCCGTTCGCAGTCGACACTGGCCCTGTGGGCAGGGTCTCCCTCACTGTGTGAAGATAAACGGGTTGCTCGCATTTTCCCCTCACGAGGAGCCATTTGTGCATTCTCCCGAATTCAAACCCCAACCCTGGCCGGCAAACCGGCTCCACTGAATGGGAGGCCATAAACGGGTGTCAGCACCCCTCTCCCACCCCGCCAAGACAGCGCAGCAAACTTCACCGCCAAGTAGCTGATCCTCCTCCTACGTCCATCAAGACGCCGCCCACGCCCTACTTTACCAAAGTCTAAGAAAAACTAAACCTGAAACTGGGACTCCCCCTTCTAACTGTCATGCCCGAACCCACACTCCTTTCCTATTTATTGTGCCCCCAATGCCACCACACACCACCTCAGCAGCGGTGCCGGCAAAGGTCCAGGCAACACGGAACAGCGTTAACCGTCAAATGTTCCTGAACCTTCGCGAGAACCCATATAATTAAATACCTGTAGGGGCACTGTATCCCCGGCCTAGCTCGCTGGCCGGTTGCAGCCCCCAAAATCTCCCCAGGGAGCAACGCGTACTGCATGCTCACGAGGGCCCCTCATTTCTCAGATCAATGGGATCACTGTGAGAGAAAAAATGAATACCAAAATGCTGAATTGATTGAGTTTTTTAAACAATTTTTTACCCCATATATTTGGCGGGGAGAACCCCACACCTTACCCTAATACCCCTCCACCTTTTTTATTAACCACCATTTTTATTACCTTAACCCCCACTCCCTCCATATACATAGGTTACTTTTCTTTTTTAATTCGGTATTTTGGGTTTCGAAATTATTTCATTCTCCATTTCGGTATGATACCGTATTTCTCCTGCTTCGAACAGTCTTCACCTGTGATGCCACATTTTGCTTAATGTCGCCTGTCTTATGAGTAAATGTTTCCGTACACACACACCTAGTTGTGTGGCAGATGCACCAGTGATAACTGGTGGGATACGGGGCCTCTGGAGTCTGGAAAGCCTTTTGATTGGCAGTTGCTTAATTTCACGACTCTTCTATCAGGTGATATTTCACTGGTGCAGCTGGAATTCTTCCTCCTAATTTACGTTTGGTTTACGACTTCTTGAAACTCAAGAAACCTGTGGAAGACTTGGTTCTTGGTTCTGGAACTCTGCTTTCTAAATATGTTTTTCATTGCAAATTATGGTGTTATATCTTGATGAAGTTTATGTTTTGTCACACATGGTGTTTATATATGTGTATTGTGCAGCGCTCTGACGCATTTGTGTCATGTTCACACTAAAGAAGAAACTGGAACTAATAGACATTGCTCAGAACTGTAGCAGTGGTGGCGGTATTGTCACGGCAGTGCCAGGTTGCCACGCTGCTGTGAAACATTGCAGTGCTTCAGCAGTGACAAGAGTCGCTGTTCCAGCTGTGGCAGGCAGCGCATCAGCAATGCAGCAGTGATCATCTGTATTGCTGCAGCAGTGACAGGCTTTATTGCTTCATCACTCATTGGCCTTAATTCTGCCCCAGTGATAGGCTTAATTACTGCAGCAGGGACAGAAATCCATGGTCCATCACTCATAGGCTGCATAGCCGAAGCAGTGACTGGGTTCATTGTTTCAGCAGTGACTTTTTTAGCACTTGAGCAGTGACAGGCGTGGGCACCACCGCCTTTGTGAAATATTTGACTCTTGTGGTGGAACTGTAAGCGGGTAGTTGGCTTAATGTCAGGCCACGATTTCCCTTCAGGTACGTCCTTGCTGATGTCAGACGCAGGGATCCTGTTAATAAACACCATGGTCATTGTAGACATTATGCTTAGATTAGCCAAATGCCACTCATGTTTCCCAGAAAGCTGTAATTGCTTGTCAACAATGTTCTGGCATTATTTCTATAACCGATGAGTGCTATGTCGATCACTGTACATGCTGCCTCACACGCTATAAAGAGCATGTTAGTGGGATCCTTACAGAGCGGCGCATGCTGGGTAATTATACCCTTAAATGGCTGCAGCTCCTGACCTTTTGCTGCCCTGAAAATTGCAAATATTTCACAGGGGACTGAGATGATTTTGCTACTGCAGCTATGCATCTTTTCTGTGCCGCACTGAAGCTTTTCCGAGCAGCCCTGGCTCGACACATCATGTGCTAGTCATGGCCTGTGAAAGAATGCCATCTGGCGAGGGTGTAAAGCTTTAGCTTTTTTATTTTTATTATTTTAAAATTATGTGGGGAATTGTGTTTCTGAAAGGGAAGCCTTCTAAGCAGATCCCCTTTCATAAAAGCTCCATGTCAAAAGCGTAGTAAATCCATGTACCTTTGCTGCAGCTCTATCCTAACTTCTATAGCCCCTGCTTTCGAGTGGCACATGGCAGGTTCAAAGGTCACATGTGTATCCCAGGTAACTGCTGTGACCAAAGTTACTGCAGGCAGAGATAACATTTTAACTCCTACACCTATAATCTAAATGATAATAATTGTCTGCCTTCAATAGTCTGGTGGCTGGATGATCTCTAAATATAAGCCATAATATAGCTAAACTTTAAGATAGCTGTGGTATCATGGCTGATAAGAGCACACAATTATGAAATCCACACCAGTTTCATATCATGGAGGTTTCAAGTCTCTGAGCCCAGACGGGAGCTGCCAGGGCAATGTGTATTAATGGCCAGTCTGGCTGTTTTCTCTAAAACAGGTGAGACAATAGCCAAGATGCTGCATCTATTGAATCCCAGGAAGGAAGGTTGGCACCTCCCCTCAAGGGCCAGGACCTCTCTGTAGGAGATCTTCTGGGAATCAGTGCTTCAAAGGCAGCACTGACATAACAAAGCCAGCTTCACACCAGGGTACGGCACACCAGAGGGGCTTTGAAATCAGAAAGCATGGGAAAGGAGAGGTTTAGAACTGACGGAGAGGGAAGTTAGGCCTGTTATCCAAACATTGGTCTTGTATTTGCAAGGAACATTTCATGGTCTAAGAATATAAAGCTCCAGGCAGAGAGGGAAGCCCTTAGACTGAAGGAGCTCCTCAGGTTTTATTTTATGTATGGGTCACAGAGACTTGGTAAATGTTTGGAAGTCTTGAAGATGAAGGTTTGATCGAAGATTTTAAATGGGTATGAAATCTGGGGATCCAGTAATCATAAGTCTCTGGAGATAGCCCACAACACATGTTTGTGTCAGTTTCTGGGCGTCACTCCTGACTCTCCTAATAGTGCCATGAGAGCCAAGTTAGGGATACCAATATTTAACTCATTAAAAATTGAAAATGGGTTTTTCAGATAATCCTAATACATTGCTGTCTTTTCAGAGATGCACCTAGAAACAAATATAGCTAATATAGAGGAGGTGACATTCCTTGGCACAATCTGTTTGGGTCCAGCTGAGTTCACCCTAGATTAGGCTGCTCTATAAACCAGGTTAAATCAGTAGTTAAAGTCTGGGTTTTAAAAAGGGCAAGAGAGTCTGATATGCAATATACTCTGTCTTTACCTTTGCTGAAAATATATGCAGATTTGAAGGCATATAAATCAAGACCCGGGGCAAGTTGCAAGATAAAGTCGCCTGTGAGCAGGAGGTTGTTAATCGTGCAGTTGAAGAAACTACTACCCATCAATAAAGTAAGGAGCTGGGTAAACGGCTCACACAAGTGCCCTTGCCACTTGGGGCATGATAAACACATGACACATATCTTTCGGTTTGCCCTCGCTATTGGCTAGAGCGGAAGAAATGGTTAAGACCTTTCTTTCTGAGTAACAGAATCAGATCTTGTGTTGAAGTAATGTCTTTTTTAATTAATTGTGATTATTCATTGCGTTTCTGTTTATTAGATGAATACACAAGAATAGCTATAGTGATAGGGATCCAAATAGCATAACAACGTGGAGATTTTTGGATATTATTTGTTTTAATAAGGTTGGCCCATTGAATGAACTTGTAAGAAACCAGATGATGATATATATATTAGGGATATTTGAGATATTAGATTATTAATACAACCCTGAGTCTACACTGTATTGTATTATATTGTATCTGTTGTATGAATATTTGTTGTTAATAGAGAAATCTGAACAAACAATAAAGAAGAAACACAATTACCTCTGTAAACAAGAAGATTCTGTTAGGCAGTGCATGTGATCCAAGCCTTCCTGCTTCCATGAACAAAGGCAAATGGGGAAGAATGCAAACATTTAGGGGGATGGTATTCCATCCCGGTTCGAGATTGAATTGAGTTCAAAATCATCTCTCTCGCACACAAATGTCTCTCCAACAGCGCCCCAGCATACCTTTTCAACCAAATAGCAAAATCCCAGTCCAATAGACCCACCAGATCCACCTATGCCAGTCATGTCACTATTCCCAGATTCAGGCGACAGAAAGCGGGCGACAGAAAGCGGGCGACACCAGCTTCCTAGTGTTTGCCTCTAAATTATTGAAGGCACTGCAAGGGCTGGTCCCTCACTCTGGTCCTTCTGGAAAGGCCTCAAAACTTGGCTCTTCACCCAAGGCCATTACTAACCAAACTTTTGCCTATCACTAGATAACAACAATGAGAGCACTCACTGATAAAACTCATGTAACTTGTGCAATGAACCATGCTGCCAGATTGTTTGGAAATAATGGAAGATAATGGTGTAACCGGTAATTGGCTACCACTGCGCTGGAATGCCCATGACTACGTATTTCTATAAAACGATGCAACTGCTTTTACTGTAACCTGACGCAACAAGCACATAATGTAACCAATCTCTTAAGCTAAAAGCGCCTCGATGCCTCTGGTGTTTGTATGCAATATAAATGTATAAATAAACAAATAAATGCATTAATTCCATGGCCAGCAACCGGCTGCTATGCAGATCCGTTGGACTACAACTCCCATGGTCCTTTGCCACTGATTACTGTGGCTGATGGGAGTTGTAGTCCAAACTCTGCTGCTGTGCCTGTTTGGTTGTCTGTAACAATACCTATTCAATAACCATTTGGTTACACACTAACATACACATGTACGCGGACACAAACTGGCACACAATTGCAGCCAGAAAATATGATTTATTTTGAACCGGGCATGGAGTATGGGTTGGGGGCAGCCAGCAAAAAGAAAGCTCACCTGCTTAAAAAATAGATGCCTTTTTGGGAACTCCAGTGAGTATGTGTTCCATGACACCGTACCAAGAGGGTTGACATTAGCAATCTGATTTTTTTTAATTTAATAGGATTTCTTAGCCGCTGGCCAGGGGCGTAGGCGACACATAAAATCTGGGGGGGACAGGCGACATCTTGGGGATTTTGCTTTATTTATTTATTTATTGTGTTTTAGTCAAAGAACTCGACTTTTCACAAAATTATAATTAAAATAGCAGTACGTATTAAATTACAAATATCACTGTATAAAACAAGAGAAAAGAAGAAAAGAAAACAGAAGAAAATTAAAGGATGCAGCAGCAAAGAACTGTATTTTCCATTTCTGGATTTTTGATCTGACTATGAGCTCATGGTAAGAGAGAGGAAATAACAATTACTTCCAGTGGGCCACAGCTCGGACGCCAGCTCGTTTAAGAGGCAGATCACCTGTAAGTGGACTCCTGCCAAATAAAGGAGTTGCAGCCTTTTCTACCAACTGCAAGCTGCTACTTTTTTTGTGTGCGGCAAGGAGGCATGTGTGTCTCTTGGAATGGAAGGATGGGGGTTTCAAAGAAAGAGCAAATCTTATTTGAACCTCTGAATAAACCCTGTTATGGGAGTAGAGGGACCAGGTGTGTGATGTTGCTGCTTTGACTGTCTTCCGGGGGGGTTGGGGGTACAGCAAACAAGGAGGATGAGTGATCGCAAGCCCACCCCCTTATAAACACTCCCCAGGTCCACGGCCAGATGTCGGACCCGGGGGAGGCCTAGTAGGTGGGGTGTATGTGGACCCAGGGGGGTGGCCAGAGGGTCAGCCCGCTATGTGGGCTGCCCCTCTAGCGCCCCTGCGAGGGCCGGGCCAGCCTCTAACAATGAGTCTGGTCCCTCTTATTCCATCTCATGCTGGTTTCAGAGCCTAGCCTTTCTTTGCCTTTGTTATTCTGAATGCAGAGCTGGACACTGTTCCTTTCTCGTTTAACATTTGCTGCAAAGCCTGATCTATTTGATTCTCTCATGGGTCCTCTGCCCTGTTACATTATTCAAAGAGCCCCTCTGGCCTTTCTTTGCCTATCCCATGTCTCACTGCTTGCTTGCTTAATACATACATCCTTGCTTGAACACTCAACATATTCTCCCTAACACAGCAATGGCAGCTGCAGTCTCTCTTAACTTCTATTTGTTCTGTGTCTTGAATTGGCCTCTTATTTCCGCTTTTCTGTCTGCAGGGGAAAGGCATTTGCCAGTCACTGCCATGATGGTTCTACCTGGCCATAAGAGGGCAACAGCTAGCCAATATTGGAAGAACATGGGCATATTATGCCAGAGGCTCCTAATGCCTACACAAGAGACATAAATAACTCTTGCCTTTATCTCTAACAGTAATTCAGTGGATGAAGAAACGCAGGAACACATATATTGCCTATAAATGAAGGGGATGATGTCACACTTGGTTAAGACATTTTGATCACGCCAGGAGCTAATTTCCAGCTGCAATTAAGCGATTACCTTTTAGACTTCTGGCTTTAAATAACATTAGTATCACCTGGAAAGCACAGAGTTTGCTCAACAGGGTTCCTGGAGCACGGGGGTACCCTACTCGTGGACATGGATGATTGGATGGCATTCTTTCCTTGGTTTTGAGCCTGGCAGCTACAGCCATGATGGGGGAGGGGCCTATTACTTTTGGTTGTACGTACCCTTTGAAGGTGGGCAGACATTGCCTCCTGCTTTAGCCTACTAACAGCGCTGCTTTGCAACTTTATCACACATACCTGTCAGGTGACATGTAACTTAATGCTACTAATGTTATCAGCCTCAGAAGTCTGGAATCCTTTGCCACATCAACTAGAGTACAGGCTTGCCACCTGAGACTTACCCATGTCTGAGTCGGCATCTGTCGCCTGTGGGGAAGACACACCCAGAAAGAGCAGGGCACAGTGCCCTTGTGGGTTTTTCACACTTCTTCCTCGGGGTTGGCACAATTCACTCCACAGAGAAAGTGGCACATGCTGGGCAACATTCTCCCTCTTTGACAATGTCACCCAAAGAGCGAAATTGGCCATTTGAAATACCTCTGTCGATTTATTATTGTGCAATCCACACTGATGGGTTTAAGCACCTGTTTAATGTGAGATGCCAATTAAAGGCATTTGCCAGCGCACTCAAGAAGCACAGGACACCCTCTTACCAGTGACATGCCATGCTCACTCATTCTGATCACAAATTGCCATTTATCTGAGGTCATGTTAAATGTATTTATTTATTTATTACATGTGTAGCATCACGCAAAACCCCCAAGCATCAAGGCGCAAAGTAAACTGCATGGAGTGGACCACTTCCATTGGCGCACGTTTTTACTTTTCCGCCACAAAATGGAAGATTTTAGCGTAAAAGGCAGGTGAAATCACATTGTTTTTCCACTTTGGAAGAGTGTAAATACCTCACACAATTAGCAATGGCTGGCAGAATTGACAATGGCATCCTCTGGACTCCGCCCGCTTTTACCAGGTTTAATTTCCAAGCAGATCCCAGAGGAATCCCTTTCCTTATTTCCAGCATGAGAATCCATGCTGGCAATAAAGCCGCATGTGTGTAGTGGAGCGGGAAATACGAGGGGTCCTGATGTGTCCACTCAGCTCCCGAACTCCACCCAGAAAATGCCTGAAAATCTGGCCAATTAGAAAAAGCGACAGTAATAGTGTTTTCCACCACTTTTTCTGAACCAATTGACCTGGAAAATGCTGTCTTGCATCGGAAGCTGAATGCATTCACTCTGCCTATTATCCCACCGTATGATTAAGCCAGGTGCTGAACACAGGTTTTACATATTCCTGTGCACAATCTGCATTTGGAGCATTAACTAACTGAGCTACCTTACAAATGATATCTCCTCTGGGGCTTTACCGTCTTAACCCCTTAACTGCCATGGGTATTTCCCCCAGTGTCAAGGCCTTTTTTGGTGATTTCGGTATGTCGCCATTCAATCCCTTGTAACTTTTTTGTTACATAAGATATCTCGGCCAAAGTTGGCCCCTTTTTTCCCACATGAAGGTGGTCGTAACGCCACCCAGGAATCCTAGTTTGCTGTAAGGGGTGAGAGAAAATTTCCAAAAAGGAGAACATTTGTTTTTTTTTCAGAAAATGCCAATAAAATGTTGTACAAAGAAGCCTGTGGTGTTTTTCTTGTAAGGGCTAGGAACATATGGTTTGCTGTGCTGGATTTGCCATTTTCCAGGCTTTCAAGAACAGATTGAGCGGAAACTAAAATAACATATTTTGATATGCAAATCAGCCGTTTTGTGAGAGGTAGGCGATTTTGGCGTTTTTTTGTCCAATAGGACATGCGTGGACGGAATGGAAGAAAAGGGTAGGAAAGCTGAATGGGAAGCCAGAAAGGCATACATTTCTGAAAATTAGACAATGTTCCAAGTTTAGGAAGGGGTGATTTGCGCAGGTCAGACAACAACTATGTAGGGAAAGATTCCATAGTTTGGGGGGAAATCGGGAAAATGACAGAAAAAAAACACAATTTCCGCACATTTCACTCTGGTCACCCACCGAAACACACAGCCAACAACACATGGCCTACCTTCCCGCGTTCCCACAGGTTTCCCGATGAAAACGGTACCTCACATGTGTGGCTGCACCTACCTGGGTGCAAAGGGAAAAGCCTAAAACACTGGTAACCCCAAGTCTTTTTGCACAGCAGATTTTCAGGAATTTTGCTCATGTGGACAACCTACAGATTTGGGCCTAGGGTGTTGAAGCCACAAAGGAAACCCATGCATTTCCAAAAAGAAGACACCCGTGGGAATCCACAGAGGTCTGACTTGCGCCACAATCCCTGACAAAGTCTGAAATTTGGTGGAAAAAACACAATTTTCACTTTGTCTGGGATTGTGGGTAATAATTTCTGGGGCGATTCGCGCAAGTCAGACCTCTGTGGATTCCCACGGGTGTCTTCTTTTTGGAAATGCATGGGGCACCCTGTTTTCCTTCGTGGCTTCGATACCCTAGGCCCAAATTTGTAGGTTGTCTCTGCAAACCCTTTGGGGGTTACCAGTGGTTTAGCCTTTCCCCTTTGCGCCCAGGTGGGTGCACCCACACATGTGAGGTACCGTTTACGTCGGGACACATGTGGGAATGCGGGAAGGTAGAACATGTGGTTTTGGCGGCGTGTTTCGGTGGGAAGCAAGAGGGAAATGTCTGAAAATTGTATTTTTTTCACCAAATTTCAGAGTTTGCCGTGGATTGTGGGTAATAGATTCTGGGGCGATTCGCGCAAGCCAGACCTCTGTGGATTCCCATCGGTGTCCTCTTTTTGGAACTGCATGGGGTTCCCTGTTTTCCTTCGTGTCTTTGACACCCTAGGCCCAAATCTGTATGTTGTCCACATGAGCAAAATCTGCTCTCCCGAAAGGCTTGGGGTTACCAGTGGGTTAGCCTTTTCCATTTGCGCCCAGGTAGGTGAACCCACACAACGGAGGTACCGTTTTGATTGGGACACCTGTGGGAATGCAGGATGGTAGGACATGTGTTGTTGGCAGCGTGCTTCAGTGGGTGGCCAGAGTGAAACGTCTGAAAATTGTGTTTTTTTTCCACCAAATTTCAGAGACATTTCCCTCTGCCCACCGACCAAAACAGGCCGCCAGCAACAGATGTCCTACCTTCCCGCCTTCCCACAGGTGTCCCGATGAAAACGGTACCTCAAATGTGTGGATGCACCTACTCGGTGAAAAGAGAAAAGGCTAACCCACTGATAACCCCAAGCCTTTCGGCAAAGCAGACTTCGCTCATGTGGACAACCTACAGATTTTGGCCTAGGGTGCACAAAGCCAATATGTTTTCTGCCCCCGGGGGGGGTGAAAACATATTGCCCCAGGCTTGGGAGGGGTGGCTCTGCAAATATTTGAAGTGGCCTCTCCCCCCCTGGATGGAGGGCATCTCATGTACCCCTTCCTAAGGGCAGAAATCTTCCCCCAGGGAAGGCTACCTAAGTGCCCCCCATCCACTTAGGGTGGGGGGGAAAGGGCCACCCCCCCTTGCAAAAATCCCTGGTGGCTAGAGATCCCACCCGCACCCACCCCACCCAAAACTACATTAAAAAAATATATATCGTTTTTTTTTCTGTTTGTCCCCCTTCCCTGAGGGCAGATGATCACCCATCTGCCCCCAGGGTATTGCCCCCATGCTTTGGGGGACAGGGGGAGAGGGCAGCTTACATAGTAAGCAGGCTCTCCCCCCACTTCAGAAACAGATCCCTGCAGGACACACCAAACACATATTCTGGGGGGATAAATGACATTACATCCCCCCCACTTAAAATTGTGGGGGGGATTTGTCCCCCCTGACTCCCCCATGTCCTATGCCCATGCCGCTGGCTCTTTTTTATTGTACACAAAAACAATGATATGTTGTCAAGTACACAACAATACATTAGAAGAGTCCTAATCCAAGGCTGCTTTCAGGGGATAGCATTGGGGAGAGAGGATCTTCCGTGCAGTAAAACCACACTGTCCACATTGTCCAGGGGCCTACCCACTATAATGGATCTAAATGCAATATAAAACTAATGCTGAATATATTATATTATAAGTTGTGCCTGTTCTTTACACCAATTCAACATTACACCAACTTTGTATTGTTCTTTCAACATCATCCACAATTACCGCCATGGCCAAAATTTTAGGGTGGGAAAAGGGTGTTTGTTCTGCCCCCCAACTTTCGTGGCACACCATTTTGTCACCCTCATTTGGCAGGGGTGCCTTTCCTTTAGATGTCATGTCCCCCCCAAAATTTTCAGCAAAGTTACTCCACTGATTACAGAAGAAAGTAAACAGGTTACACCAAATGTCAGATATGAAGATGGGCTTGTTTGTTATGTGTTTGTAGTTGGGTGATCTGTCACTGTCATTTATGTTTTCTACTTCCATTGAAATAACATGTCCGTTCCACAGCCGTTGAGGTAGATGGCATGTTTCTGAGAGCTCCTGGCCAGTGTGTCTCTATACTCATAGCTGCCTATTTTTGTTACTAAATAAAGTAACACTCCACAGTCAAGCCCACAAAGGCTGCTCATATAAACTGAAGTTGGGCCAGCATTTCAATGTTGAAAACCTTTCATTTTTTGCTCTCACCCTGATACAGATGTTATGAAGGCCACCCAAAATGGAAATACCGGTCTAACTTGAAGAGCTGTAGTTGTCCCGGTGTGCGCACACGCGTCGCTCCGTGTGGCTCCCGTCCTGCAGAATACTCTATGTACTGGGATCCACAGGGTGCACAAGAATTGTCCTGTAGTCACAGTACATTGAGGGTAGCCCAGTAAAATGTGGCTGATCTTTGCAGCGTTCCTCGAGGCTGGTGCGGACAGCCATGGGATCTAATCTCAGCTGTCTCTGCTCTAAGCAACATGAATTGCTTCAAGTTAAGTCAAACTTGCTCTGCTCCCTGCTAACCGCTTTTTTAAAAATATCACTGCAGTTGGCTTCGCGGGCACATTTGAAGGGTAGTTTGTTTTCTGAAGAAGCTGATCTCAAAATGGAAAATTAATTATTGGTCTCGGGGTGACTAGTGTGTTTGTGCTGTGGATAGCTCTTCAGTATGAGCGCTCACAATTACTAACTAGATTTCTATTACCAATGTACAAAAATAAAAAAGTTATATTTTGAAACTTTTTATTAAAAAAAACATGCTGAACAATCAATTGTACAATGTCAAAAAAAATAGCAAACAACAAAAGCAAACATGATGGCTCAGAACACCACCATCCTAGACACTTGTGTAACCTATGTATTACAAGGCAAATATGTGGCAGTGAGTTTTGTTTACAAACTGCATTGATAACATTAGTGTCCTCCTTGGTACTGTCCTTCAAGGTTAGACTTCTGGAGTTTCAAGAGACTCTACACACTCTGAAAAGCAACTTCTAAAGGTAGTGTAGGCATAGAGAGAGTTTTCATTAAGCCATCCTGCAATGTGTTTACAGGGAATCAGCCATGTCTTAAGGTTTCGGCAAAAGAGGCATCAGCCATCCGTGTTAGCAAGTTCAGAGATATTTGGTGCCCTAACAGATTTACCTGTTATTGAGCAATCGAGGGCCAACACTGTATTAAATGTTAATCATAATTATAGAACAAGGGCATGCTCTGTGTGGTTTGGGCCTTTCTTATTTCAATATTTGTCTCGGGAGGATAGCTCAGGTGCAACGCGCTCGTCTTGGAAGTAAGACGACGCTAAGCAACACAGGTTTGACCCCTGGGTCTTTTAGTAATATATATAGTGCTTTATAAGAATATATAGCACATGTGATGGCATTTTTTGTTGTTGTTGCCAGCAGTAATGTGGCACACATATAGTCAATTTTTTGTGTTGCCAATATAACATGTGAATATGTTGCTGGTGGCATGCAAGGTATAGAATTCATAACACAGCAAAAGCCCAATGTGAAACTGCAGAGAGTAAAGTGCACCATTTTTTTCTCTGTCTTGAATACCTCATACATAGAAGACTACATTATTTATATAACTGACTAACTTTAATTAACATTTACTAAACACTAACTCTAACTTTCTTAATATTATAATGTAGTCTGATGTTTAAATGAGGTGAAAATACATATTTTGGAATTCGCTTTTAAATGTGCACTGGAATTTATTTTTCTTTTCTCTTTCTGTGTTAATGCAGAAAGCAAAGGGGAAGGCAACAGGAAACCAAAAAGATACAGTTATTATGCTCTGAAGCTCTCATTGTTTGGAACATGAGGGTGGTAACAGAACACATTTTCTGCTAATATGATTGGAAGAAAGTGTCTGTACATATGCCATGTCAAATGTGGGATGGCTCTGAGATTTTCTAATCGGAAAACTTATAGAGAGAAGGCAGTTCGGGGTGACTGGGCTCCGAAGACAGAAGTTCATGGTGTCACTGAGCACTGGCAGGAGAATTTCTCGCTGTGCATTCCAGGCACCCAAGATTACAGGAGCAGTTTGCTGACTGGGCCTGTCTTTCTGAGGTGAACAAATCAAGGTTGTGGGGGAGAACTTTAAACAAATACTTCTGGTAAGCAGATAAGTTAAAGTGAGGGCACTGTGTACGGTTGTATGGATGACTGAATTAGAATATCGTGTAGGCAGGATAGCAAAGGAAATCCCATGCATTTTACTTCGTCATGTTTAGAATGTTAAAAAGTAATTCATGTTTTTAAAAGGCTTGCTTGTTCTGTTTCTTTTTCTTGTGTTACAGATGATGGTGTAATGTTCGTGGTAAGAACTGATAATTGTGAATTGTATTTGCATATAATATAATCAGAATTTTAAAACAAATTGTTTAGTGTCATATTTGCATTTGGGACTTTATATGAGGACACAGGGGAGATTCATTCTCTTTGGTAATACATGTGTCAATTTGCCCATGCACATAGAATAACAAACAAAATTAGCAGTGATACAATAGGTGTGTGTCTGTGTGTCCTCCTTGCATGTTGTTGGAGGGAATCTAATATAATATATAGATCGCTGGAGGTCCATGAGTCAGCAATGCCTTTGGGCGCATAGATCACTGGTGTAGATAAGCCCATGATACCGGCCACAAACTGCAGGTGGCGCTCTATATAAAATGGTTGGGTTTCATTGTATGCATAGGTCCAAGGCTCTCTATAGATCACTGAGAAGTATTCTAATAGAAAGGAAGGTTTTGTTTTATGATGGGGGTCATAATATAGGGAAGAAAACTATGCTCACCACTAAATACAGCAAATAATATATTACCACTAAAATACTACAAATAATATATATTACAAGATTCCCCAATATAACATAACAAGGTATGGTCACTAGAATAATATGAGGCCAAACCCAATCTAAATGCGGGGATAATTTACAACCAAACTACAAACTACCGCTCATATTTTGCCAGTAAGAAAATACCGCCAATCCCAAATGTATACAAAATATCCTACATATATGGTGCGTTGGCCGGGAAAGTGGCTATAGAGCACCTACTGGGCGTGGCAAGTGTGTCTCACACCACCATACGTGCATTAGAGGGAACCCATTTTATGAGAGCAGTGTGACACAAGAAGTGAATGTCAGAATGTCTCAAATGGAGGCCACATTCCCAGAGCTAGTGCAATATCTGGAGGCAAAGCTATATGCACATGGGACATGGTCATCAAATAATGCCACAGAATGGCATGACCGCATCTATGGTGAAGTACAGAAACAACCATTAGACAGCATTTTTTGCAGAAGGCAGTACAATCCACGTCTGCCTTTTGAGACTATTAAATGCAGCTGATAAACATGCAGAGAACGATTGTCTGATACGGCTATGTGCCAAGACATGGTTTATCCTAAATAGGTCCCTGCGAATGCAAGAACATGATACCAAGCTGATTAGCAGGTTAAGAGCTGATCTGGATGGAGCAAGTGAAAAAGAGAAAAAAGTTAAGAGCAGAATTGGAGGAATGTCAAAAGGACATGCAGTCAAAATATAGAGATCTCGACACTCAATTGTCACAGAGTAAGAAACAGTTTGAGGATAGTGAGCAAGAATTAAAACACTTGAAAGTGTTGATAGATCATATTAGACAAGATAAAGATGAAGTTTTGAAATGCAGGTTTTACAAAAAGAACATTTTGAGAAAGAGAGCGATCTCCAAAATGCCAAACAGGAAATGGTTAAAATGTTTCAAGAAAGAGACTAGAGAAATAAAGAATTCAATGAATGCCAAATACAAATGGGTGATATGCAAGAGGTAATTGATAAGATGAGTGATGAAAACAACTATTTGCGTAAGCAGGCAGATAGGCTCCTTAAAAAGTGCAAGGATTTGGAACAGGAAATATGCATTTCCAGGTCCCAGGACAGACGACAGGGCACCACATTCAATGGAGTTGAGGTGATTTATATTTCTGCACAGATAAATATTGCCCCAGTGGCTGGGACAGTGAATGAACTTGGTTGCAGCACCCTTGGGGGCTTTGATACACCCATTGGGGGCCGCCACCAATCCCATACACCTGAAACCAGGGTTGAATCACAAAGTAGTGCAATTCCATGCATAGCAATGAGTAGCTCCATTCAAATAATGAAATCAATCAAGGCTCTGATCAAACCATTTAAAAAAGGAGGGGAGTGCTGTATAGAGGACCACTTAGAAGCAGTGCATGATATATTTAAGGCCCTCCAGATACCTAAGGAACAATACAGGCAATATTTTCACTTAACTCTGGATGGTCCCACAGCCAGTATCATTAGAGGGTTAAATGAGCAGCGGAACATGACATGGGCAGAGTTTAAAAAAGAGATTAGACGTCATTTCCTTTCCAATCATTACAAGTGGCAAAAAAGGTTGCTTACACAATTACGGCTGGGCCTAATACGTCACCTCGACTTAAAAATATCTTTTTCTTGCTTTGATGTATCTTTTGACCCCAATTCAAATGAGTTTAAGACTGCTTACTGCTACGGGCTAGAGAAATATATCATATCACAGTTAGTCCGTGAATTTGACTGAGACAAGTCCCTTGAAAGGATTGTACACCAAAGCACAAAACTATATGAGGTGCTATATTGTCAGGGTAGAGAGAATGATAAAATGAAAGACACTAGACCAAAATCTAAAGAACCCTCAGCAACAGTGATGGAGATCAGGTCAGCCAAAATGTCTCTTGAGTCTGTTCAGAGTCCAGCTAAAAATAATTTGACACCTGAACAAAGGGCTAATCAACAGAGATTGTCACTCCCTGTGCCAATGTTTCAATCACATGATCCTGGTAATAGGGAGAACTACATTAGCCCTAGGCACTTAGGAGACAGGCCCCGTGCAGGATATCGGCCTGATGTGTCAGGTATGAACAATAATCAGAGACAAAGTCAGGATCAAAGAAATAATGGTCCCTACCAGGCATTGGGGACACAAAGTAGACTTGATCCTAATACCATGATATATGGTAATCAGGATAGACCCCAATACGTGGATCGATTTACTGAAACAGGAAATCAGCATAGGGGACAATACTTACAAAATGAGAGACAGGACATGAGGCAGAATATGAATTATGCCCCACGTCAATACAATGAATCCCCACCACCAGGGGACTACAACCCCGCTCCCCTCCACATATGAATCAAGAGTTCAGAAACAACCCCAAAAGAAAGCACTCTCCTGAGAGATATCAGAATAGATTCAATGAGGGGGAAAACAACCAATATCAAACTAGGCCGCAGAGAGAAGATTCTAGAGAAATGGAAAGATTCCAGTGTCTCGAGGCCCAAGTGAAAATGTTGGCTGAACAAATAGGAAAACTATGTACGGTTCAAAAACAGTCCTCAAATGAGGGGGCAGAAGGCCATAGCAATGACCAGGAGGTTTCCGATAATAAGTGACTAAAAATTAATCATACCTGCAATGCTAAAAAGACAGATTGCCCTGATTTAGTTTTGCATAATGACTCTGAGGTGCTTAGTGATTTAAAAAGGAAAATGACGACAAATGAACATGTGACAGAACTAGCAAATACACCTAAAAAAGAAGTTCCGTTTGATCTAGTGAAATTCCAAAAGAACAAAGGGACAGATTTAAGAAAGATAACTCATGCATGGGTAATCCAATTGAACAGGGAATAAGTGGGGATGCTAGAACTATTTCCCTAGACAATCAAAACACTAACCAAATACAGGCAGAATGAATAAATACTCAGAAGGAGGGCACAGATCAGTAACCTGAAGAGTTCCTTGAGCCACAGATTTTTGAGGAAGTGCAAAAGATTGGTATCATGCCAAATATACACACATGCCTAGAATTACAAAATTTCAAATCACTAAGTAATATTTCTACGTATATTCAGTTGGAGGATTGTAGTGTGAACTCTGATGATCTCCGGATGGAACGGCGAACAGTGGCCACACTCCAAAGTACCTCTGAATGTGGGGAGATGAGTAAGGTTTCTCAAACGAAAATGGACAAAAAGGAGGGAAAAATGTCTTTCCATTTACCAATGTGATTAGCCAAAAGTGAAAAAGGTCTGAAAAAGGTGAGTCCTGAAATCAGTAAGAATTCACACTTTTTGTGTGTACTAGAGGAAGTTGAAGACAAGTATTATGCTCCCATCACTGTGAAAGAGAAATGCAATACATTTGCGATGATTGACACCAGCGCACAGGCCACAGTTATGTCCAAAGAATTGGTAAAAAGTATCAATGAAGGGAGATCTCCATAGAATCAGATCACAATGCGGCAGAGTGAAGGCCCAATACATAATTTTAACGATGAAGAGGTGCCTATCGTGGGTCTTACCGAGGTTGAAATAAAGATAGGAAAACACAGAATGAAACAGGAAGTATTGATCACATCTATTTGTGAAATTCCATTTTTGATGGGGACAGATTGCCTGAAAAGATTATCTCCTCTCATAGATCGGGTAAATGGAATACTGTGGTCCTTAACCAAAAAACCATTGAGACCTAAGAAAATAAAATCACAAAACAGCAGTATAAATGAATGCCACACTGTTGCCAAAACGAATGATGCCGTGGAGGTACACCTCCAGAATAGCTGTGTACCTAGCGTTACTGTCATTTTGATGTGTGAGGATAAAATGCAAAGTGAAAAAGTAAAACAATCTGTGCAGATTTATTTAGATCCTAGGAAAAAATGGCAAACTGAAATAGATGAGCACACATTGTGCTTCTATTAAAAGAGAAAAAATGCAAACAGAATATTATTCCTAAAGCAGACTCAGAAAAACACATTACCAATATTGCTGAAATACACATGGTAGATGAGAAACCATGGATTCAAATTGGTATAAATGACCATTCTAAAGTGATAAAAGCTACCTCAGCGCTTGAACAGGAAAGGAGCTTTATTAATGAGAAATTACTGCAGAAAATAATGGAGAGGGAGGGGATCCCAAAATTTAGAATTAAAGACCAATATGTCTCTGGTTAAGACAATCCAGATTTTGAAAACCGAAGTTAAGGGAGATGCATGTTAAAGAATAACATTGGACAGAAAACAATCTACCACAATGTGTGGATAGTGAGTGGAACACAAAATGATTTTCACATGTGCAATGATATCATGCACAGAATGTGTATGGTGTTAGATTTACTTAATCAAAAAATATGGTCCCGGCTAGGTGGGCCTGCACCTGAATTTGAAGACAGGAGAAAGGCTTATCATTGTGCACAACTGGTCCAATATGCAATTGAATTACAGGTGAGGAAGGATACTACTGTTCCTGCATTCACCAAGCAAGTTGCTATAACGCTAACGTGCAAGAATGTACAGCAAATGAAAGATTCTGATGCATTTGCGTGCTTGAATGAATCCATAAAACAGCAAGGCCGGATTGTGAATACATCCCAATGATAGATGTTGGAGAAGGGTCTGTCAAAATTATGGTGAATAATAAAGGGTGTCAGGATATTAATTTAGAGTAAAATTCTTCATTAGGAATGGCCATACAAACATCACATTATGCTGCAGATTTCAATAACATGGTAATTGGAAATATCCCTGAAAGATATGTAGATGCACAGGGTGTGTTGCCAGAATATCTGGATTCTCAGCCCAAAGGGATCTTTAAAATTCAAACTGTGTACCCTTATGATTCAAATGGACAGTGTGCTGTCACCAAGAGAATTGTATAGTATTTGACTTAAATGAAAATGAAACAGAAAATCAGCACGTTGAAGTGGAAGCTGATATGCCAAAATATTTTAAAGTGGCAGCTTTACAGAGAGATACAGCCACACAGTTAGAAGAAAGCACAGAGATTCCTCCATTGGAGGATTTTCCAGAATTTTCAAAAATGGTAGAGGAGCAGATTTTGTTAGCAGATGCATGTGATAGCGATGAGGATAAAAATGAATTAAGGAAAATATTTATGGAATTTAAAGATGTTTTTGCTAAAGATGCATATGATTGCGGCCTAACTGATTTACATGTTGCCACATTACCGGAGGGGTGTGGTAGAAATCCAGTATTTGTGCGCCAATATAGATTACCACTGGCATGTTTAGAGTCTTGGCAGAAATAATTAGAAACTTGGAGTCTCAGGGAATTATCAGGCCCATTAATAGTACATCCAACACTCCTATTTTGGGTGTGTTAAAGCCAAATGGTCAATGGCGTCTGTGTGCAGACTTGAGGAAGTTAAATAAAAGAGTACCAGTGTCCAGATGGCCACTACCATTCATTGATCAAGGCCTTGCTCAGGTGCATGGCTCAAAGGTGTTTACTGCATTAGATCTTACATCTGGATATTGGTGTGTGCCACTGGCAGAGGATATTCAAAATTTGTTATCATTTTCATTTGATAAGACGCAATACGCATGGGCTAGAACACAGAATTGCAAAAGGCAGGTGCCAAAGTGTCTTTACAGAAAGCACAATGGTGCAGGAAAAAGGTGAATTTTCTAGGCCATGAAGTGACTGAACATGGACTAAACCCACAAAAGAAAAAGGTGGAGGCCATACAGAAATTAAGAGACCCTAAGGGGCCGATTTATGGAACAAACGTGCGCCGAAAATCCCAGCGCAAGCAGGTGCAAGGAGGCGCAAGCGTGAGAAAGCAAGCGCACGTGTACGCATGCGATTCAATGGAGGTGCTGCGCTACTTTCCCACTGGTTGTGTGCCAAATCCGTGCATGGCGCACGCGGGCACACACGTCATCAAACGGCATGCGCTTCGCGCACAGCAAAAGCGCACATAGCGCAGTGCACACAACAAAAGTGGGCGGAACAGTGGGCGTAACACACGGAATGGGGGACAACGTGGGAAAAAGAAGGTATAACTGGGGAAGTACTGCAGGGAACTACACGGAATGCCCACACGAACAACCCATATTCATGGATTCGAATATGGGAAACCCGCGCACGGCAAAAAACGCACACAGGCATCAACAGGTCCGCCACACCAAGGCAGGCGGAAGCGTCCCCTCGCACAGCATAAAAGTACGCGCAAACAACAAACGCGTATATAAAGCTACGATGAATGCCCCATTTGTCGCAGCACTGATCGTGGGACACCGCAGGAGGAGGAGAATAGCTAGCGCACGCATTTTTTCACCACGGACAAGCCTTTTTGGGATGCCTGACCACCAGGTCTATGGCAGGTATACGTTTCCACCCCATATCATCCTACGCCTGGTCAGGGAGTGGGAAGATGACCTAATAGCTCCCACCCTCTGCTCCCAAGCATTGAGCCCCTTGGAGAAGGTGCTCAATGTCTTGCATTTTTTGGCCACTGGGTCTTTTCAGTGGACTACTGCCATAGTGGGTGGGGTCTCACAGGCCAGGCAGTCACGCTGCCTACACCAGGTATTGGCAATCATGACAGAGCGCCCCTCAGTCCGCAGGCACATATACATGTCCAGGACTTTTACAGGGTGGCACACTTCCCCAAAGTGCTCGGTGCCATAGATTGCACCCATGTGGCCCTACGTCCACCTAGGGCCACTGAGCACATCTACCGAAACCTCAAGCACTGGCATTCCATCAACGTACAGGTGGTATGCAATGCAAAGGGAATCATCACCTC
Source organism: Ambystoma mexicanum (assembly GCF_040938575.1). NCBI lineage: Eukaryota > Metazoa > Chordata > Amphibia > Caudata > Ambystomatidae > Ambystoma > Ambystoma mexicanum. The sequence goes on from NC_090925.1 coordinate 272,425,226, forward strand.
TGTCTATGCAAACTACCCTGGCTCGACCCATGAAAGTTTCATTTACAGAATGTCCGCCCTGAGCCAGGCCCCGGAAGCTGGGCAGCATGGCGACACATGGCTCCTAGGTGAGTACAAATGCCCGTGCACATGCATGCATGTCACACACACACACAAATACACAAACCCCAATAATCACAACCATTATCACCTCTCCAGTGGACAGTGCCTACCCTCTGAGCAACCACATGATGACGCCAATCCGGCACCCCACCACACCATCCCAGGTAAGATACAACGCGGCCCATATTGCAATCAGGACCATAGTGGAGCGCACATTCGGAGTGCTCAAGTCACGCTTTCGCTCCCTTGACCGCTCTGGCGGGCAGCTACTCTATGCACCTCGACTAGTGTGCAGCATCATTGTGGCAGCATGTGTCCTGCACAATGTTGCAACACGGCAGGGCGTAACGGTGGACATGGTGGTGCCCCCACATCCCCAACCACAGGCACAGGCGCTGCCCATGGGAGGGGATAGGGCACGTGGCGAGGAAGCCTGGTCCCAGCTTGTGGCCAGATTTTTCACCTAAACTCCCAACCCTGCGGAGTGCACACAGGCCTGGCACATACCAGGTGACAATCGATGATGACAAAGAGACAGTCAACTGTCACAACCTTACCACCCTGAGATTGTTGCCATGGAATTGCCACATTGTGTGCATCCCTAGCTACTTAAACACAAGCAATCCTGTGTGACCAAAAGGCACACATGCAAGGTGTGAATCACACAGACCTGCAAAACAGGCCATGACTATCACTGGTATGTCACTCAAACCCTCCCAAACCACAACATGACATGGCAAGTAATAGCCATACACCAACACAGTACCAATAAGGTACACATTGCCACGTGAAAAATGTAAATGAGCATCAGACAATGATGCCTGACATGGAATCAGATGAAATGACTGATCAACAACCTCCCACCCAAAATAAGTCATACCCAAATGCATTCCAAAAGTCGTATTTGAAACATAACAATGAATGGCTGTCCACATGCACAATGTGCATTGCATAATCAACACTGCAGCTACTGTGTGCAATGTCCACCTCATGCAACACACTGCTCAGCGCACAGCACAGTGAACGGTCATTGTGTGTGATGCACACCCTGAGCATCACATCTAAGTGACAAACTACATAAAATGACAAAATTAGGCATGTACAGGATCCACAAATGGTCAGAGAACATTCATTGCAGGGACAAAGTGGGCACCAGAAGGCAAACAGAGTGTACACGTGGACATGTAAGGGTGGTTGTACATGTAGTGGATCATAGTGCGAGTGTGTGGGTCAGTAGGGACATGCACTCAACATATGCATGTGAAATCAAGTGACCATCACTGTCCTCTACACATCACATGTGAACATTCACCATGTGTATACCCCAGCATGTCAAACCACAACTATCCCCTCACACCTGAAAGGTAAACACAACACATGAACAGGCATTGATGAGCAGAATACATCATGTACATAGTAAAGCACAATTACAATTTCAGGGTACCCATCACACTGCAGGGCAAGGCAACTATCAACAACAAAACACCCCCCTCTCACAAATCACCACGACCCACTGAACAACTGCATCTGGGTTATTCATCCGACATCCTTGAATTCCACCTGGCCACAGGATCACACTTCCCCTTTGTCACCATCTCCCACCTTGTGTGTAAAAAGTTGCCAGCACCCTCAGAGTCCACCTAGATTTGCAAAAGCACAAAATCCAAGAGAACTCAAAGCAGGACAACACAGAAGCCAAGCAAATACCCTGCAGGCAGTAAAACAAACCAGAACAGCCTCCAGTAGATGACTTCAAGTAGCAGTACGCCACAAAGGCCAAGTACTACCACAATGATGTTAACAACCAAAGTAGCACAGTAAAACAATGTCACAACAGGATCTGAACCATGTGTGGTACATAACATAGAATGATGCAACACGAACGGATGTCTACTGTCACAGCTCCCGTGTACAGGCGCAGGAGTGGCACAAAACAACCACACCCAGCATGGTCTGGGTGCCTGCAAGGTCTAACTCACAAAGGCCTCTGATACCCTGATGGGGAAGCAGGGTCAGGGATATGCAGTCGGCACAGGCATTGGCATACTGGATAACCAGAATGAGGGGCAGGAGAGGGGAGTAGGATTGACACGGGAAAGTAGGGAATGCACCAAAATGTAGTACACACATTAACACATGCACAAATAGACCAAACTTGTTCACATGCACATAGCAGCAAATTACTCAAATGGAAGTCAAAGAGAAACTTATCTCTGGGGTGAGTGCTGGCCTCCTGCCTGCGCACTCTCTGGTTCGGTAACGGGAGCAGTTCAATGCTGCAAAGAGAGCCACAGTTAATAATCTGTGCATGCCCAAAACACACAAACACACCACCAAATATTCCCCAAAGTAACAAAATACTCTACAAACAGACAATCTTGTGTGGATGCTTCATACCCATACGTAACATTACCCCTGTGATGGTTCATACACAGTCAATGCTTTAAGTCGGGCACCGGTGGGTGCGTGGCAAATGAAACACCAATGTGTCACGATTCACACAACATGCAATGTTCCCTGGGTAAGCAGACAGACGCACATAGCAAGGTCTGACTTCAGAACAAGTCCTGTACCACCATGACCAAAATAAAGTAGCCAGTGCATGTATCAAATTCTACTTGGAAATGAAATGCACTGCACCCGAGTCTGTCCCTTGCTGTCTGTCCCTGTGAGCTGCTTCATTCCATGTCTTACAACGGTACATGGCTAATACAAGTGCCTCAATGGGCCATGGTGGAACGGAGGGTATGTGCCATGCCAATGCAGGTGCCCCAGACAACTTTCACATCAACTAGCCATCAGTCTACCAACACATCTGAGCTGTATTGTGCGTTGCAACACCAATATTTGTCTAAGCTCACCGTCAGTGCTGCTACTAAGCATGCATGTTCAACTGGCCAGGTGGAAGGTTTGCTGTGTTGTGACCCCCTTGTGCTGCTCACCTTGCCTGGAGTCCCTTGAAATACGTCATTCTTTATTGGATGTATGATCGCAATCCCTGTGCCTCTGCTTGCGCATGTCGGCACCACCAAACGTGTCCAGATTGCAGACGTCCAATGGCCCATGTCTGCTGGCAAAGGTGGTTTTGAGGCTCATACCCCAGCAGAAATTCCATGAAACACATGATTAATGCTTAATATTTATCTGTGTGTGTCTCTTCAGGTATTACATGAGTGGACCATGTCAGAGACGTACATCAGAAATCACACCATCAGTCCGTCTTTCACAGCAACAGAGTGGAACACACTATCTACGGCATGATTTTCAACAAGCACATGTTCATTAAAAATAAGAAACATACTACACAATGCATAGCAATGAATGTACACATGAATCATTAAACACCCCATCTAGCAAAAGAATACCAGTGGTCAATTACACCCCAATCATCCCCACTAGGGGTGTTAACACAAGTTCCACAGCAGCAGACATGCCACAGATATGACAGTCCATTGCCCTTGTGTAATAGGCTGTTACACCGGACCATCCTTGCGAGCCCATGGATAAGGGAAGCAGGAGTGGCATATGTGAATCAAGGACCCCAAGCAGCAAACACATACACAAGACAAGCTTGAAGGGCCCAGCTGGAACAGACAGTGGATGCTTTCAAAAGCCACAACCACACCGTCACATGAAAGCACAATAGACTAGCAATTTTAAACTATATTAACTAATTACACTAACTATGAAAAACCTACTTTACCTATTTAAACTAACTATCAAGCAGAAACTTAACTAACTAAACTAAAAGAAAAATCAAAAATGGGCACATACGACCCGGGGGGGGAGGCACCCAGGAGGGGGGAGGTACAGGGTGCTGCTCAACACCCACATGCGATGATGCTGAGGAAGAAAAAAAAAAACCTCCATAGGCTCAACGCCTGCACAGCCCAACCTATGTGGAAGATAGATTGTTGTCCGAGTCTGGCTCTTCCTGGAACGGAGGACGTGGCACAGGAGCATGACCATGCCTAGCCGCAGCTTGCCCCTTGTCGGCAGCAGGTCTGCAGGACGGGTGAGCCTGGTTCTGTGTGGCGATGACATGTAGGTCTGCATGCAGAACCTCCAGTGATACACGTGCTTCCTCTTGCAAGGTAGCACGTGTAACACGGAGTTCCTCCTGCATGGCCTGGCTGGACAACCGCTGCACCTCCCAGCAAGCATGTAGCTCAGCCAAGATGGTACGCTCAAGCTGTGCAAACCTCTCCTCTGCCCGCTCCCTCTGGGACATTAGAAGGACACCCAGAGTGGATCTGAGGAAGCATGCTCCTCCCTCAGGGCCTTCGAGCCCTGTCTGAGGCCGCCATGCCCAGCCTGAGCGAGCAGGCTGTGGACCGTGCCGCATGCTGCCGGAGAAGCACCTGCCTAGCAGGGGGGAGCACAGATTGGGCCACACGCTCCATGCTCTCAACGATGTTCTCCATTGCTGCCCCCTGCCGTTCAGAATTGGCAGTCATGTCTTGCTCCCACTCAGTATACTGTGATTGCACGCGGCGACCACATTGCTGGGCTTGACCTCTGCGGGACCCAAGGACCGTGTGTCCGCGTTGTGTTGGCACTGCCCGCGGCTGCACGACTACATGCCCCCGTCAACGTGATGTCCCAGGCACATCAGTGACTGGTGTGGAGGGTGACCCTGCATCCCGATCCACCACGGGCAGAGGTTCCAAGACTGTCTGACCCCTCAGTGCAGGTGTCGCGGACAGAGGAGTGTCCACATCAGAATCACTCACCCCTGACATATGGACCTGATGCTCATCCAACTCGACATGGTCGTTAGAGCGTTCTTCAGGGCTTGACTCATAGGCAGCCAGAGACAAGATGGACTGTGGCACTTGGGGGTTTTCGTGGCCTACCACCCCACTACCCCCACTTGTGCTGGGTTGATGTAGTGATAACAACCCTGGGCCTGGCATGACAACTCTATAAGGTTTTCCGGCATCACTAGTCCTGACAAAATGGACCGTCTGCTATGATTGATTAAAAAATGTGTATAACAAATTTTTATTCAAATAATTCGAACTGAATTTAAACATAAAACACTACCCTCACCTAACACAGTGTACTAAACACTAAAAAACAGTTACTAAAACATGAAATACAAAATTCACTTATTTGCATGACACAAAAGATATCACATAACATAAGACAAAAAAATCTCAATGTGTCTCTAAAACAACAACCATCCCAACATGTTTCTGTTCTTCACTGCCCAGTTCGGGCGAACATTCTTCAGGGGAAATTTTTTTAAAAAAAGCATCCACTAATCTCTTCAACACCGTGCTGAAAGGGTAGATTCAAACTTCTATACAGGCAAAGGAAGGAAAGAACCTCCGAGCCTGTAAGAGTAAAAGGAAAAACTAATGAGTTCCAAAAAGAGGGAAAGGAAGTACTACAAAATGTAGAAAAAGAACATGGCATAGAGGTTATGCCACACTCACACGGGTCCCAACAGGGCACCCACAAATTTACCTTTAAATGGTGAAACTTCAAAGCGCGTCACAGGATGACAAATTCGCTGGTTTCTCGCCAAATGAGAGACCACTACTTCACAAAAGCGTCATAGTCCGCTAAAGTATCGCCACACCTAAATGAGACAGAACCAATACACAGAGACCACATGCTCTGTTATATCCAGAAAGGGGCTTCAAAATGCAATTACACATGAAAACAGGGCTCCAAATATCATAAAATAAATTACCTTCACAGATGTAGGGATCAAGACTGTAACAAGCAAAGCAGCAATCAACGTGTTTGCAAAGGAGAAATCCACACAGTCAAGCCGTAAAGTATCAATCTGGAAAACAATGGATGCATGGCAATGAACACCATATGTCTGGCATCACCCTTCAACATGTACCGATGGGAGTGCTTTTATTTCACCCTCGTGATTAAGACTAAGTGCCCGTACAATATATAGAATGCAGAAAAAACTTCCATGCTGTCCATCCTACACAACGTGGGAAACCCATGGCAAAAGATAACCAAACTACCCCACGCGTACAGGAAGGGAATGTACCGGCAGTGGGAAAATTATCACACACAGAACCACAATGCTAATGACTCACCTGTACACTCAGAGGGATTAAATCACTCTAATGGCAGCTTCCAAACGCACACAGCCAACACTGAATTCAGTGAAACCAAAAACTGCTGCACACTAACAGTACGTCTATGGTCGTGCGGCAACACAAAGGAAGGACTACACTACTCAGTGTAGGAAGAAAAGTCCATCAAAAGGAAGGGCCATGTTGGAACGGACCCGGCAACATAGAAAAAGGACTACACTACTCAGTGTTGGAAAAAAAGTCCATCAAAGGGAAGGGCCATATTGGAACGGACCTGAAGCCTACTGGTGTAGAACAGATTAGTGGACACCACGAGCACTAAACAGGTGTTTTTACCAAAATTGAAACGGATCGAAAATTATTGAATGTAGAGCAAAAAATTATTTTTAAATTACAGAGTAATGTGCTAGGTCTCAACGAAAGCATTGATTGGCATTTGGTCAGCCAAGTATGATTTTTGACAGTGTGAGATGCATATACCATATTGTGTTGGTGCCAGCATATCATTGTTTTAAAAAAACACCTGTTTAGTGCTCGTGGATTTAATCCCTCTGAGTGTACAGGTGAGTCATTAGCATTGTGGTTCTGTGTGTGATAATTTTCCCACTGCCGGTACATTCCCTTCCTGTACGCGTGGGGTAGTTTGGTTATCTTTTGCCATGGGTTTCCCACGTTGTGTAGGATGGACAGCATGGAAGTTTTTTCTGCATTCTATATATTGTACGGGCACTTAGTCTTAATCACGAGGGTGAAATAAAAGCACTCCCATCGGTACATGTTGAAGGGTGATGCCAGACATATGGTGTTCATTGCCATGCATCCATTGTTTTCCAGATTGATACTTTACGGCTTGACTGTGTGGATTTCTCCTTTGCAAACACGTTGATTGCTGCTTTGCTTGTTACAGTCTTGATCCCTACATCTGTGAAGGTAATTTATTTTATGATATTTGGAGCCCTGTTTTCATGTGTAATTGCATTTTGAAGCCCCTTTCTGGATATAACAGAGCATGTGGTCTCTGTGTATTGGTTCTGTCTCATTTAGGTGTGGCGATACTTTAGCGGACTATGACGCTTTTGTGAAGTAGTGGTCTCTCATTTGGCGAGAAACCAGCGAATTTGTCATCCTGTGACGCGCTTTGAAGTTTCACCATTTAAAGGTAAATTTGTGGGTGCCCTGTTAGGACCCGTGTGAGTGTGGCATAACCTCTATGCCATGTTCTTTTTCTACATTTTGTAGTACTTCCTTTCCCTCTTTTTGGAACTCATTAGTTTTTCCTTTTACTCTTACAGGCTCGGAGGTTCTTTCCTTCCTTTGCCTGTATAGAAGTTTGAATCTACCCTTTCAGCACGGTGTTGAAGAGATTAGTGGATGCTTTTTTTAAAAAAATTTCCCCTGAAGAATGTTCGCCCGAACTGGGCAGTGAAGAACAGAAACATGTTGGGATGGTTGTTGTTTTAGAGACACATTGAGATTTTTTTGTGTTATGTTATGTGATATCTTTTGTGTCATGCAAATAAGTGAATTTTGTATTTCATGTTTTAGTAACTGTTTTTTAGTGTTTAGTACACTGTGTTAGGTGAGGGTAGTGTTTTATGTTTAAATTCAGTTCGAATTATTTGAATAAAAATTTGTTATACACATTTTTTAATCAATCATAGCAGACGGTCCATTTTGTCAGGACTAGTGATGCCGGAAAACCTTATAGAGTTCCTGTGTAAAAGGGGTTTGGATGTAAGTAAAACAAGACGTGTTATCTTACTCTTTATTGTATTATACATATTGATATCCCTGTCAGTAGAGTAGGATGTTATTATAGGGACTGTTTATACCTATTTGAACATACTACCTGGCATGACAACACCATCCTCCGGCTCAATTGCGTCATCATCTGAAAAATAGAGAGAAAAAAGATCATTACACATGTTCGAAGCACACAACACACACACACACACCGACAACAAACACATCAGGCAGACATGTGACATACAAAATAGAACCTGGCATGCATGCTGGGTCAACTTGGAATTGCTTCTGTGATCAGACCTGTTGAAATGTGGCAGTCTGCATTGAAGTGGGTCTATGCAGTGCAGCAAATATGTATGTTACTCACTACCTACATGTACAAGGACTCCATGGTGTGTGTCAGAAAATGTGAAGGCAGTGCAAGGTCAAATTCAGGCATCACTTGCAATGTGCATTCAATGGGTAGCATATCTACAAGCAAAGCACCCCTCCACCCAAGTGCAAAAGCAGGGATGCCTAGCATGGCATCAAAAGGCTGACCATAGACCTGTGTATTGACTGACAGTGTTGACTAGCATCAACAGCTTCATGTGAGTCAAGTGACAACACTGCAAATGATGATGGGACAGTAAGCTGGACACATGATGAAACCTCTGGAGTCCACCCACGTGTGAAGAAGACACTACACCAGTTGGACAGAGTCATTGGCCATTAATCAGGCTGAGGCCTGTGACCCTCACAGATTGTCACACCCTAAACATGTGTGCAACGCAGTACTGAGCCACCGTTGACACGGGAAGGCAGATGAAATGCTATGCAATTTGAGTCATCATGGACTTGTGTAACAGTGATCATCCAGTCTTGGACACATATGGGCATGCGTGGAATGCACATGGAGCATGAATGGGCACTCATGTCCCTGCGGGGCATCTGACCGCTGCACAGTCCAAGTGAGACACCCTGCATCAAGTACTAAGGATGTACCACAATGGATATGTCTGGCAGATTGGCCGCTGGATGTTAGAATGTACATAGGAGGCATGACCAGGGAAGTAACCAACAGCAATATTGTAGCAGACCAGTGCTAAGATTGAATTGGGGTGCGGAGCAGGGGGTTGAGGGGCAAGGGAGCATGCCTACATTGGCTACCCCCTTGCAGGCAGAGGACACATGTACGTCAGTCATGCCATGCACAGTTCCTGGGCTGAGAGGAAGCTCACCCCACGCTACTGTACCCAGCCAGATTCACCTTCTTGCCACGTTTGAGGCATAAATCGGAAACCAGCCTCCATTAAGCACCACGAGTTGTGCTACTCAAAGATGGCCACATGCCCGATGAGAAGTGCCTCCTCCTCCATTTTGGCCTGACTGCGCCCTGATTGGCCCTCCTGGTGCTCTTGTGCACCAATCACGAGCCGGCAGGGGAGTTCGGGCCGGCCCACCTCAACGAAGGCACACATCGACAAAGGCTCTCACAGTGCCTGTCCCGAGCCTGTCACTTGCCGTCAGGCCGTCGGACAGAACCCCTGCTCACACCAATCCACATGCACGGCTAAGGTAATCACTACAACCACCTGTGACACTATTGCATTATCACTCCAACCCTGTTACTACTAGTGAATATGCACGCGCCCAACAACTAATGCAGTACACCTGGTCTGTAAGCGCCCAGTCGCCAAATGTACTTGTGATTCCATGTACTGCATCCTCCCGGATTCATTTAACTCTGTTGCTCACTCCCTAATATATTAATGGACCAGCACCGAGCTGCCTTAACAACGCTGCCTAATGACTATACTACTTGCGCCCCTTACTTTTGTACCTGACTGCTTCCATAGGTATCACGTTACTATCTACCCCAAATATGTTATCCCATATCAAGGCGCCCACTCATTGTATCCATCACGTTTCACCCACCTTGCATCTCAGCCCTACTGTGCCTTTCTGAATCTAGCATTGATCGCTGCACATTTGATCTGTGTAATGCCTCTTGGTCACTTTCAGACCACACTTGAACGGTGTTGTGCCTTATGGTCGCTTTTAGACCACATTTGAACTGTTTTGTGCCATATGGTCGCTTTTCAGACCACATTTGAATTGTGTTGTGCCTTATGGTCGCTTTTCAGACCACATTTGACCTGTGTTGTGCCTTATGGTCGCCTTTCAGACCACATTTGAATTGAGTTGTGCCTTATGGTCGCTTTTCAGACCACATTTGAATTGTGTTGTGCCTTATGGTCGCTTTTCAGACCACATCTGAATTGTGTTGTGCCTTATGGTCGCCATTCAGACCACATTTGAATTGAGTTGTGCCTTATGGTCGCTTTTCAGACCACATTTGAATTGTGTTGTGCCTTATGGTCGCTTTTCAGACCACATCTGAATTGTGTTGTGCCTTATGGTCGCTTTTGGACCACATTTGAATTGTATTGTGCCTTATGGTCGCTTTTCAGACCACATTTGAATTGTGTTGTGCCTTATGGTCGCTTTTAGACCACATTTGAATTGTATTGTACCTTATAGTCGCTCACTCCTGCCACCTCTGGCTAGGTCCACCCTACCTGACTGTGTCCTCTTCCTCACACAGCCCCGCCCAGCATACAATCATGCCCACAGTGTCCTGCAAGCCCACCGCTGCCACCGCCACGCTGCTCACTCTCCTCGCAACACTCACTGCTCTACAACTCCATACTCCTACACATGCCCACAACACTAAGACCACTCCCGTACCCCATGCATCTCGCTACCCCAGATACTGCACTAACCATGCCACCTCACACACCCTGTGTCGCAATTATGCATGGACGAGAAAGGCTTAGAGCTCGCACACAAACCACAGAACTTAGCACACGACCCCTTCCCACAGAACACAGAAACTATAGACTGAGCTCCCGCACCATCTCCAAATGCTACTCCTGCATGGGACACCCACTCTCCCACAGTCCACCTCCCACTAACCTCGCCACACCTCACAATACCACCACACTCAACATATCAGCTACAACCACCACTCACACTCCCACAAACAAACCACACACACCTCACATCAAATGTGCCCTCCTCAATGTCCGATCAATCCCAGCTCATGCATCCGATATTCATGACCTCATAATCAACAATAACATATACCTATTAGCCATCACTGAAACATGGTTACATGAAGCATCAGGCCCTGCCGTTGCTCTTGCACTACCACCTGGCTTCACCATACTCAGACAAGACAGGCCAGATCGAATAGGAGGCGGAGTAGCCTTCATCTACAAGGAAAACCTCCAGTTCCGACCTGTCAGTCACCCCTCGACCAACAACTCTGACCTCTTATCGACCAAACTCACAATGTCACTCAACAGCACCATTAACATCCACCTACTATACCGCCCCCCAGGCAACACCCCAGACTCCCAGGATAACATAATTCACATCCTCAGCAATAACATCAAAAGCTCCACCAAAACCCTTCTACTAGGGGACCTCAATCTCGGATTCAACGATACTAAAGATAAATCTGCAGCCACTCTTACCAAGGAACTTATCGACCTGGGCTTCACCCAAAAAGTAGAAAGTGCTACTCGTGCCAAAAGCTGCATTCTTGATTGGATTGCAGACCATAACTGCCTCTCCGCTATCATCTCTAACTTCTCATTGCCCTGGACTGACCACAACTGCATCGAGTTCTCTATTCCCATCACCAAAAACCACAAAACTCTGACCCCTGCTAGCACTGCACAAGTCAGAAGCTCAAAAAAACTCACAGAGGATAACCTGCATCCTTACCTCAATACCCCTGAGCTAGCTCCCCCATTTGCTAATGATCCCAATGTTCTAGCAGACATCTACAAAGATGTCATCACCAAAGCTATCAATGAAATAGCACCACTCGAATGGAAAAAATAAAAGAAATCTCTACACGCCAACTCTTGGTTTACTGAAGATCTGCAATCTATGCGATCCGACAAAAGAGCAGCACTAAAAAACTGGCAATCTGACCCCTGCACTAGCACCAAAAACAATTTCAATCTAATCTCCCACCAATACAAGATAGCTATCACCAAGGCAAAAGCCAACGCTTTCAACACCCGAATCTCTAATGCCAAATCACACTCTAAAGAGATTTTCGCCATTTTTAATGAGCTTATCTCCCCCCCCCAATACACCAGACGAAATAATCAAAGATGAAGCCTGGTGTACCAGCATTCAAGCTGCCATGCTACATAAAATTGACCTCCTCCAAAAAAAAATCAAAGACCACTGCAAAGCACTTCCTCAACAGACAGAAACCAAACCCACCAACTCCCCTCCCACCTCGTCCAAGCCCACCATACCCGACTTCTCCTTCAGAGACGTCACTGTATCAGAAGTCATCAACCTACTGAAAAATCTCAAACCTTCCCCATGTAAAGGCGATATTTGCCCACCTAAACTCGTCAAAGACTGCGCAGACTGCTTTGCGCCGCTCTTCACTGCATTCATCAATGCGTCCTTTAAAACCGGCATCATCCCAGCTAACCTCAAAGAGGCCTGGGTCCGGCCTCTCCTAAAAAAAACTACTCTCGACCCCTTACAACCAAACAACTACAGACCAATAACCACAGTGCCATTCCTCCTGAAATTACTGGAGAAAGCCGCACATTGCCAAATCCAACAATTCCTGGAAACCCACTCCATCCTCGGGACTAGGCAATCAGGCTTCTGAAAAGGACATGGCACAGAAACAGCCCTGGTGGATCTGAAGAGCCAGATCACCCAAATTATGGACACAGGCAAGCCTGCTCTTCTGCTCCTTCTAGATCTCTCAGCCACTTTCGATCTGGTTGATCACAAGACTCTCACTTCACACCTCACACACTCAGCCAACTTATCTAAAGAGTCAGCTCTCTGGATCACCTCCTTCCTAGAGGGAAGAGACATGAAAGTCTTCTCGGATATCGCCAACGCCACCCCAATGACAATCCACTGCGGGGTCCCTCAAGGATCATGCACTGCACCCACACTCTACAACTTATTCACCAAGCCCCTCTTTGACAAACTCAACTCTTACGGCATCACATACACAAACTACGCAGACGACACACAAGTATTTCTACCTCTATCAGGATCATACAACGAAGACACTACGGCTCTCCACACAATCTACTCCACTATCAAGGCATGGATGGCAGTTAATGGCCTCTGCCTCAATGGAGACAAGACTGAAATCATGATATTAGGTCAACAGAACACCCTAGACAAACTTGACAAACTGTACGCTAACTTCTCAATTGACAACTCCATCATCCCCGTATCCACTACCGTAAAGACTCTGGGAGTATACCTTGACTCCTCACTATCTATGACTAGACAAGTCAGCGCAATCACTTCCTCATCTGCGCACACCAACAAACTCATAAACGCCATCAAGCCCTACCTCTCCAAACCCAACTGCCTCTCTATAGCAAGAGCAATCATTGGAGCCAAACTGGACTACTGTAATGCACTCCTAGCAGGCACATCAGCCAAAAACCTAAACAGACTACAAGTCACGCAAAACAATGCTCTCCGGGCCGCTCTCAGTATCCCAAGAAGAGAGCATATCAGCCATGCCAGGCACTCAGCCCAATGGCTCCCGGTCAAAGAGCGGATCACTCTCAAAATCCTTACACTTACACACAAATGCCTCTCTCTCTCTGCCCTGTCCTATCTATCAGAAACCATCTTCAAACCATCCTCCTCCCGACCCACCAGGATGCAATACTCCAACCTACTCTGTATCCCACGCATCAAAAACGCCAAAGCCGGAGGTCTAAGCTTCCCCTACATCGCAGCCAAGACCTGGAACGCTCTTCCTGCAGACAATAGAGCGGAAAACTCACTCTCTGTTTTTCGCAGGAAACTGAAAACCTCATTCCTTGCAAAATAATATGAAACTTTCAGGAATCCTTGTAAATATACTGCTCTGCTAATGTGTACATGTCTATTGTAAATATTGTAATTGTATGTAAATATTGCATCCTACGTAACTAAGACATTGTCTGTAACAAGCGCCACGATGCCCACGGGCTGACGTGCGCTCTATAAATCTGAATAAAAAAAATAAAAAAAATAAAAACATGCAGAGTGCCAGTGAGCTGGAGCATGGACCGGAGGGGCATACTGGTAACCAGCATGTGACTACGGTGCAAAAGTGGTGATGTGGACAGTCCCTGTCTGCTCCACATGTCCACCATCCAGCAGAGTAGACATGCATCAGGGAAGCATTGCATTACTCACACATCATAACCATGTACACGTGACATGTAGTGGCAGTCATGCACAACACATCACACATGTAAAACACACACGTCCTCGACAAACACGCATCAACACTCACCGGACTGGGCATCAAAGTCCGGCATCTCTCCCACTCCTTCGACCAATTCAGATGCTATGAACTCTGCAACGAGTGACTCATGCAGAGTGAGGTCTTCCTCCTCCGGTGCAGGCCCACCGCCAGTCACCAGAGTCAAGTTGTAATTTGAGGCACGCTTAGCCTTAGCGCTGCGTTTGAGGTCATTCCAACGCTTTTTGCACTCTTGCACCGTGCGCACCTCAAGGCCGAATGCACTCACATGTTCCACAACTTGCTTCCAGTGGGTATCACGGTGGGCAGCCGTAGTCTGACAATTAGCACCCACTAGCATGTCACGGCTGTGTTTCCGCACGTAGCCCACGATGAAGTCCAGTTCCTGGTTGCAGAAAGGCTTCTTCCTCGACGTGCAGGAGGTTGTGGCTGTGTGTGGGGTCCAAGCCTGTGCTGCAGGTGCAACCTCCCTCCTCTTGGATTGTGGTGCAGACCCTGGCTGGCTGATGCCGCCCTGATCAGTATGGCCAGTGGGACTGGTGGATTGAGCCAAGGGAGTGGAAGGTGGAGGGACGACCAAAGGTCTGACTTGTGTCAGTAGCAGATGGGTGCCCCCTAATGGACCCTGCGCATTAACATCCGCTGTGGCAGGTTTATTGACCGCAACTGTCCTGGTTGGCAGACTCACAACCGGGGTGTTGTTGGCTGCATCTGCCCCTGCACTTGCCAACACCCGGCTGTTCGGGGCAGCAGATGACATTACTGCCCCAGGGACACGTGTCTTGGTCAGGGCAGCCCTGCGTGCCTCTACGGTTTCCCTCCGGTCCTGTTGGAAATCTTCCAAGTGCTCTTCAATCGCCAACACAGCCTGCGCTGGCAGACCTTGAGCCTGGGTGGTGGTGTCCACAGCTGCACCTGCAGCTACCACTACCCTTGGGCCCGTGGCAGTCGATGAAATGGACTGCCGGGTCACACGGGCACCAGTGCCAGATGCAGAAGCTGCATCTCTAGGAACCACAGGGGGTGGTGGCATGACTGCACTGACACATGGCACAACATCGTGCTCAAGTGGCGCACGCCTGCCTCTTCCCCCTCTGCGGCCACCCTGGACACCCTGGAGTCCCCTGACTCCCTGGTCACCCCGGCCACGTCCCTGACCATGCCCGCCATGAGGAGTACGTCCAGATGAGGTGCCCCTCACCTTTCGTGCCTCCCAACCATGGCACAGATGGAGTAGTGCCGGCACAGATGGAGTAGTGCCAATGGGAGGTGTACACCACAATTCACCTTTGCAATTGGGGTGAAGGGGGTAGGATGCAAGATGTTAACAGCCCCCCTGCACCTGTAAGGCTGTATGTGACCCCGGTGATGTAGTGATGGGTCACGCTATGCTCAGGCACCCCAAAACTGCAGTAAAACCGTGCGCGCAACCCTGTATCCTACGTGCGTAGAATCAACCTCCCGCAGTACGCGGTGGCACCCAGTAACACAAAAAACGCGTACACGTGGGACACGCAGGCTACTATGACCTCGAAAATGGGTGCGATACACAGGGGCACCTGCAGTGGGAAAAATAGCATGCGCGACTCACCGTCTGACTAGCGTGATAATGAAAAACATGCGTAGCCAATACCCCCGCCAAAAGAAGACATACGTCCTCGATCGCTGTGAAGATGTGATGGTGCGCGAAACAACACGAAGCAGCTACACATGTCAGTCTCCACTAAAAGGCACGTACAGCGAACTGCTGGCCCCGCTCACCTTTAACCCGTGCTGAGGGAAACGCCCGCGCGCGTCACGTCACTTACACGTGTAGGCCCTTTCCTCGGATTACACGCATTCACACGCTAAGGGCCTTTGGTCCAATGAAAACGCGTACGTGTGCTGATGCGCTTACGCGCTAAGGGCCTTTCCTCCAATTACACGCTGACGTGCAATTTTTTCACGTGCCAAATCACTCCATATCAAGCTGGCCACGCGAAAACACACGGAAGACCCTGCTCCTGCCCAGAAGGCCGAATTACTGCCCCCCAGAGCCCTGAGCACGCTCCCACCTGTAATCTGCTGCTGCCTGACTGCCTGCTGCCCACGTGCCCTGCCATTTGCTGCCTGCACGTCAGCCAGGGGTGTAGTTGCTGTGACCACCCCTGCTGGAACCGAAGACCCCCGACTGGGATTCCATCGCTCCACAGACCAGCCCCAGGACCCACTTGCCCACCCACTCCTGCCTCTGGGGTTGCCATGTCCAGCACAACACCATCTGGCAGCACTGGCAACCCCCAGCCAGATAGGCAGAGGGCCACCAGCTTCAGTGCCAGGGAAGTTGGTGTCCTGGTGGAGCAAGTCCTGGGGCAGTATGATGCCCTCTTTGGAAGTTTGCGCGCCGACAATGAAGGACGGACCAGGATCTGGATGGACATCGTGACTGCCATCAACGCGGAGGGGGTGGCAGTCCGCGACTTACATCATGTCAAGAAGTGCTGGGAGGACTTCAGGTCCAGGACCCTCAACTAGGCCCGGCGCCTCGCAAAGGCAGCAGATGCCGAGGGGCGCCAGGGCCAGCTGTCAGACCACCAAACGAGGGTCCTGGAACGCATATGTCCAGCGCTCTATGTCCAGATCCTTGAGAGGCAGACCCGTCTGGAGTCGAGCGGTAAGTGTACATGCAGGGTGATTGGACGCTGTGCGTGTCGTGGTGTGCCAGTAGTGTGCAGGTTACACAAGTGTTTTTGTAGTGCCATGTAGGGATGTGTATGAACATGGGTGTGAGGCTGCCACATGTGTGTCCTCTCAGGTGTGAGATACATTGATGTTGTATGTGTTGGTAAGCATGCTGGACAAATGCAGGTGTGGGAGCACACATGTTTGAATTTCTGTGTATGTACATTGGCATGGTTGTGGCATGGATGGTGGTTCCTAATGCATGTATCTGCACTGTGTACATGTGCATGTGTGTGTATTTGACAAGTGTGCAACTGTGATGCAACATGGATGCATGTGACACTGATATGTAGAAGGCTGAATTGCAGATCTGACATGTATGGCGATCTCATCACTGCAACAGTTGGATGAGATGTAGACATGCATGTAAGTGTGGTGGTGTGTGTGTGCATGTCTAGTGCACTCCCTGTGTTTCATGTGATGTCTGGCTCACCTTTGGATGCTCATGCTGTTGTATGTGTATGGATGGTGCTGGCTGTTGTGATATGGCTGTGGAATTGCTCATGTGTGTGAGTTGAAATGACATGTGTGTTGGGGATTGTGATGCCATGTCTGAAGTTTGACACTGCCACTCATGTGCAACTGTCATGTGTGTATCAGTCCATTGTACAGTGCCCTGATGCCTGTGTCCTATCTCTCCCTGTCTGCAGCGTCAACTGATGAAGAGGGTGGAGAGGGTGCTGTGGAGCACAGCGGCAGGGATCGCACCGCCAGCCGGAGACGCAAGGCCCGGCTCCCCTCCCAGGTTGTCATCTCATCAGGGAGTGAGGAGTCCGGTGCCGCATCCCAGGCCGCAGCTGCCGAGGGTAGGTCCAAGAGTTGGAGGTCTGAGTTGGACTCCTCGGCAGCAGAAGGGGCAGCTGAGACCCCACAGTGTCCGACGCAGGAAGATGGCACAGAGTCATCCAGGTTGGTGGGGGTTTGGCGAAGGAGGAGGCCGTGCAAGGGACAGACATGGGGTCTGCAGGTGGGGAATCCACTGGTGCTAGTGGTGCAGTGCAGGGGCAGGGACAGGAGGCAGCACAGGCCACTGTGGAGGTGCCTGTGTGTAATCCTGTCCCTGATCCTGTGACTGCATCATCCTGCACCAGCAGGGATGTCTACGTCCAGACCCGTTTTCAGGGATGGGATCCGCTTGCAACAACTTGCCTTCCTCTCCCTGCGGACGTGGCTATCCGGGACCGGGTTGAGCCTGTCCTGGGTGGGATGGCGTTGCGTCAACGGGGCATGCGAGGTGACCTGCAGTGTTTTACGTGAGGACACTGCACGTCATCTTGAATGCCTCTTTGACCGCGTTTACCTACTGGGATGGGTCACCAGGGCCGGAATCCTCCGTTTGCTGGACCTTGTTCCGACCCCCTCCTCACCTGAACCCCCTATGCGCCAGTCGTCCTCCATGCCATCTTCCCACCTGGGTACCCTGTGGAGCTGCCTCTGACCCTGCGGCCAGGCTGGTGGAGGACACATCCCTGCCACAGTCGGGAGTCGGACGTTCAGCAGGGGTGGCCACCTCAACAACTGCACCCCAGGCGGAGGAGGATGTGCAGGCAGCAAGAGCCAGGGCACAGGCAGAGGCACAGCAGCAGCAGCAACAAGGTGGGAGCCATGATGGCTCAGGGCCGTCAACATCGGAGGGGCAGGCATCGGCCAGAGGGCAGGAGGACCCAGGACGGAAAGTGTCTTCCGTGTGGCAGCAGTTAGGCCATGCTATAGATGCGGAGCGGCAGCGGGCAGAAGAGGCACGGCTCACAATGGTCAGGGCGGAGAACTCCATGCGTAGGGCTCTGAGGCGGGCCGAGTGCCTCGATGCAATTTGCAGGGACCTGGAGGTCCACATGTCATCATCCCTGCGAACCCTCGGGCCATGGAAGAGGACCGCCTCCGGGACATCGAGCAGGAGTTCGATGATGCCCTTGCCCGGGAAATCGGGAAGTGAGCCGTCGGACTAGCCCGCTGCCATTGTAAATAGTTTTTAGAGTTAGGTTTCCTTTTCCTTTTCCTTTTATTTGTGGTCAATGGACAATGCCACACACATTTGTATATAGTTTTATTTT
Source organism: Ambystoma mexicanum (assembly GCF_040938575.1). Classification (NCBI taxonomy): domain Eukaryota; kingdom Metazoa; phylum Chordata; class Amphibia; order Caudata; family Ambystomatidae; genus Ambystoma; species Ambystoma mexicanum. Next base: position 272,444,233 of record NC_090925.1, read on the forward strand.
TATGTAGTTTGTTAGGTAGGTTTCATCTGTTTGGTTGGGCTCATGGACCCTATACATAGTTGGACAATGGATTGATTTGATTTATTTTTTGGATTTTGCACATGGATTCATGGATTTTTCTTTTGGACAATGGATTGTGAATTGTTTGATCATGGATTAATTAGAATTTTTTTTTCATTATGGACATGGAGTAATGGATTTTTTTTGGGGACAATGTATTGTAAATAGTTGGACTAGGGAATAATTAGAATTTTTTTTTTCATCATGAACATGAAGCAATGGATTTTTTTTTTTACCTTTCCTTTGGATTTGCGTTGGTGGAGGGAGAGTTTGGACTGTTTTTCTTTGAAATTTTTTTGGATTGGTTATAATTTTCATTCACTCATCTTTTGCACATGCTTTTCATTTCATGTTTGCTATTTTTGTATGATTTCATTTCATTTATTTATTTTTGTACATAATACATATTCATATTTTATTTCCATGTATGGGATTCGCTCATTGGGTTGATGCATTTGAAAATGTGTGTTTACACAATCAATGCCAACCAGTATCTGTGTGACGGACATGTGTTGATGTACATAGTTGACTTTTGGTTTGTGTCTTGAGATAGGCATGTCAGTGTGGGGTGGATTGGGAAATCATTGCGTCTCAAGAATGGGGTGGCGTGATGTGTTTTTTTTGTGTAGAAGTGGCCCATGATTGTGCTTCTTTATTTTGTGTAGGGGGGACATGAGTGGGGGCCTGCTGGCAGGTGCCCCTCACTGCCGGGGGGTTGGGGGTGCAGGGGGACATGAGTGGGACATGAGTGGGGGCCTGCTGGCAGGTGCCCCTCACTGCTGGGAGGTGGGGGTGCAGGGGGACATGAGTGGGACATGAGTGGGGGCCTGCTGGCAGGTGCCCCTCACTGCTGGGAGGTGGGGGTGGAGGGGGACATGAGTTGGTGATCACTAGTGGAAGATGACATGTGTGCTGGCTGGGGGGCATGCCCAGGGGAGCAGGGTAGTCCCCTGTGTTGTGGGTTGCCTGCAGGGGCCGTGGATAGGGTGGAGGCCACACCTGGGAGGACCCACACTGCCAATTCACGTGTGGGACTCCCCGTGCACCCCACTAGATACACGTACCCGCTCTGACAGCAAAATCGCGTGTGAAACTTCCCGTGAACCCCCGTAATACACATACCCCACTCGCACAGGGCCAACCGCATGTGAAACTTCCCGCGAACCCCAGTAATACACGTACCCCACTCGCACAGTGCCGATCGCGTGAGAAAATTCCCACGAACCCCAGTAATACACATTCCCCACTCGCACAGGCCCTTTCGCATGTAAAACTTCCCGCGAACTCCAGTAATACACGTACCCCACTTGCACAGGGCCAATCGCGTGTGAAACTTCCAGTGAATCCCAGTAATACACGTACCCCACTCGCACAGGACGAATCGCGTGTGAAACTTCCCGCAAACCCCAGTAATACACGTACCCCACTCGCACAGGGCCAATCGCGTGTGAAACTTCCCGCGAACCGCAGTAATACACGTACCCCACTGGCACAGGTCCTTTCACGTGTGAAACTTCCCGCAAACCCCAGTAATACACGTACCCCACTTGCACATGGACAATCGCGTATGAAACTTCCCGCGCACCCCAGTAATACACGTTCCCCGCTTGCCGTGTGCTGTGTGGTGGCCATGTATACTGGTACAGGGTTAGCGCAGCCCATTGCGCTGAATTGGGAATTTTGATGGCTTTTCCCTGTGCGAGGGACGTTCTTGGGGGCGTAACTGGCGCTGCTGCAGGGTCGCTGCGCCACTGTGCGCCACGGCTGGTTTTGGTAGCTAAAATCCATGAATACACTATGCGCAGAAATGGATTTTAGCGCATGCGGCTGGCGCAGAGATTTGCACGCGCACACTGTGCGCCAGCCGCGTGAGCCACTTGTGCGCTAAATTCTATGAATTACCCCCTTGATATGTGAAAGGTTTAAAAAGTTTATTGGGAATGACGGGATATAAAAGGAAATTTATTAAAAATGATGCTGAAATTACTCAACCATTGACTAAACTATTGAAGCTGAATACACCCTGGAAATGGGAAAAACAGCAATATGAGGCAGTTGCTAAATTAAGGGAATGGGCCTCATTCCGAGTATGGCGGTAAGGGATAGCGGCCACCGGTAACGAGACCGGTGGCGGTAATCCCTTACCGCCATACTCCGAGTTCCCTCTGCGCCCTCGCCCTTAACGCCTGCTTTGAGCAGGTGTTAAAGTCGAGGGCGCAAAGGGGCCTCCAAGCCAATAACGGTGACCGTAATGAACGGTCACCGTTATTTGCATCTTCCCCATTCCCATTGAGCCCTATGGGGCTCATTTGGGAATGGGGAAGAGCCTTGGTGAATGGGGAATTACCGCCCCGCCAACCTTGGAATGGGGCGGTGATTCCGCCATCCACCAAGGCGCTGCCGTTCCGGGTACGGCGTCAACCAAGGCGTTAATAGCGCCATTGGTTAGCGCCGTACTCGGAATGAGGCCCAATGTCTCTTAAAGGCACCATGTTTAGCATACCCCATAAAAACATGGATTTCTTTATAGAAATAGGTTTCACTGAACAATGTATGTCAGCAGTGTTATCTCAAAAACATGATTTGAATCACAAAACCATTGCTTATGCAAGCAAGTCATTTTCTCAAGTTGAAATTAAATTCAGTGAATGTAAAAAGGCCCTTTGACCACTGTGTGGGCGTTACAGCATTTCTGCCCCATTGTTCAGGGAGAAAAGGTAATCATTGAGGCAAATCATCAACAATTACAGTTTTTAGAGAGTAAAAGGATTAGGTCAGGCAACCTAGCACAGTCCAGAATTACTTCATGGACATTGGCATTGCAAGGCTTTCCTGTAGAAGTGAGGTATGGCCAAAATAAAAAGAGCCCATTTGCTCAAGGATTGGCAGACCTGCATGACTGTGCAGCTGAACTTGTATCAAACGAAGTAGAGGTGGAATCTAGCCTGCAGGAGTTTGAACAATCACCACACAAAGCTTTTGATGAAAAGACATGCAAAGATTTGCCAACGGTATATGTTGACGGTTGTGCCTTTCACATTAAAAATGACAATAATGAACAATTGGTATAAGGAATATGAAATGTCTGGTTGAAATGTGAAGACATTCCTAGTATAGGGATGACAATTGGGGCTGGGAGTAGTCAGGTAGCAGAACTGGCAGCCATTTATAAAGCAATTGCTACTGCAGTTGATAATAAATTCAGTGAAATTGTCCTGGTAACTGATTCTGATTATGCATGAAATAGTTTTGTGAAATAGTTTTGTGGAATATTTGCCTAGCTGGAAAACAAGAGGCATGCTTAAATATAATAAAAGGCCACTCAAACATGGAAAAATGATACAGGCCATAGACAAATTAGTGTCAGAGAATGATTTAACAATATATTGGAGGAAAATGTGTGGACATTTAAAAACTCCAGGAGAAGATAAGGAGGGAAATGATAAAGCAGATCATTTAGCCAAAATTGGGGCTGTGATGGGAGAGTTACTACCTATTCAACATTTAATTGGTGAAATACAGATTGAAGCAGTTACATGCTCTAAGGCTCCAAAAGAGGTAGAACAACCAGTAGTGCAATGGAGTTATGATACACCAGATCAAGACCTGATTAAGGCACAAAAAGATGATCCAATTTTGGGAATCTATCATAATCATTTGATAGACCCCGAACAAAATCCTTTAACTGAAAATGATTGTACGGGAAAAGAAGAGTTGAGGGTGCTATTAAAGAATAAAAAAACAAATCAGACTACGGGATGGACTCATGATTAGGGAATCCATAACAGGACAAATACAGTGGGTGGTACCCCTTTCATTCAAAGGGCTAATGCTACACCATGCACATGATGCAATAACTGCAGTACACAGAGGTTCACAAAAAACATTAGCGATACTGAAAGATTATGCTTACTGGCCACATATGTCCCAAGAAGTGGAATTATATACTAGGGGATGTCTAGTAAGTGCCCAATTTAAACCCGCTTCACCAATGCATAGAGCCCCATTGATGAAAAGAGGCCTAACCCTTCCAGGTCAGATTTACAAATAGATTATGTAGGCCCTGTAAAAAGGTCAAGCAGGGGGAACCATTATTTTTTGAGCGTGGTTTGTTTAATGGCAAAATGGATACAGTGTATTCCTGCACCAGATTGTAGTGCGCAAACCGCAGCTACATTACTGGTAAACCATATATTTTCAAGATTTGGGTTACCACAAAGAATAGAATCAGATAGAGGAAGTCATTTTACAAGCACTTTAATGAGTAAGGTGTGGCAGATACTGGGGGTGAAAAGAAAACTGCATATTGCATACAGACCCGCCTCTTCTTAGAATATTGAACGTTGTAACAGGTCTTTTGTGGAGATATTAAAGAAGTTTGTATCAGAGGCAGGTTCCAGCTGGGATTTACGTTTACCCCTGGTTTTGATGGCAATCAGATCAACTCCTGCCAAAGCAACAGGTATCAGACCTCATGAGGTATTGACAGGTAGGAAAATGGTATTACCACAACATTTATTACACAAGACACATGAACAGACACTTGTAAGCGCATCTACAGTTCACGAATATGTGGAAGAACCGAGGAAGCATTTACAACATGCATTTGCTTTGGAAAGGGCTGCTGACAGTGCAAAGTCATATTATGATAGAATGACATCCGTGAAAGAGTATAATGTAGGGGCTCAGGTATATAAATTTAATTTTGGAAAAGGTAAACAGAAAAATTCTAAATTTCTGGCGGCCTGTCAAGGGCCTTTTCAAATTGTAGATAAGGTGTCTCTAGTGGTGTACAAAATATTGAAGACAGAGGGTGAAATGGTAACAGAGCAGTTTGTTCATGTTAACCAAATTAAGCTCTGTCATCCCAAACATGAAGTCAAGAGACTTGAGCAAGTAGAACCAGCTTAAGTATCCTGGAGCCATGGAAGGGAAGACACGGTGGTGACTGTGTTCATAGTACCCCACATCATAAAAAAATAAATATACATAGTTATAGTATTATTAGAAATAAAAGTAGATGAAAATACCATATATGGTAAACATTGACAAAAGGGAGCTGAAGCAAATTGATTTGTTATGATATAACGTTGAAATATTTTAATGTATAATGGTGTTTTGTGTATATGTTGTTTTCTCTCTAACAAGTGCTTAATTTCAGCGGAAGAAAGCAGAGTCTTTGGGATTTTCTATGATAGAAAAGGTAAAATTGGTATTGTGCTATGTACTTAATCTGTCTCTTTTCTGTTTAATTTAGAACGACTAACCTATATTTTGAGGTCAGAGGTCACAGGACTGGAGGACACGAAAGATGATGGAGCCCTAGGAATCCACAGGATGAAGATCAAGTAATGCCTCCGGACTGACATATGGAGGAAAAGACAAAGTAACCGGGACGCCAAAAGAGATGACTTTGCTGGAAAACCATCCAAGAGTGCCAGAATGAAAGAATTGCACTGAATGAACCATATGGTAAAAGCCAATGATCAGGAAATCTTTACTCTGCAGAGTTTTGAGTGGAGAAGATTATCCCCTATGTGACTGGAAGGATGGGCGATGGAGTACCACAACTTTATTATTTTATTTAAATATTTTAATTAATTGTGTTAGTTCTTTGTTTTATTCATTTGTTTTATTTCATTATTTTATTATTGGCTTCAAATATTGATTTCCCAATTGAACAAAGACAATTGAACACATAGACACTTCAGTTGGAAAGAAACATGTACAATATGTTCTAAGATCTTATGGACTTATTTTAGATGAATTTTTATTTTATGGTGATTGAGCAGTGATTTATTATGAAAAATGTAAATGTTAATTTTATTGTGTTGCTATGGTGAATGAAAAAGAGGAGCACACATTTGGGTTTCCTCCAATTGTGGATTTGAGTACTGCCAAATTGTCAGAAAAGGAGGGACGATATAGTAATATATAGCGCTTTATAAGAATATATAGCGCTTTACTAAGTGTGATGCCATTTTTTGTTGTTGTTGCCAGCAGTAATGTGGCACACACATATAGTTATTTTTGTGTTGCCAATATAACATGTGAATATGTTGCTGTGGCATGCAAGGTGTAGAATTCATAACACAGCAAAAGCCCAATGTGAAACTGCAGAGAGTAAAGTGCACCATTATAATTTTTTTCTCTCTCTCGAATTCCTTATACATAGAAGACTACATTATTTATATAACTGACTAACTTTAATTAACATTTACTAAACACTAACTCTAACTTTCTTAACATCATAATGTAGTCTCATGTTTAAATGAGGTAAAAATACATATTTTGGAATTCGTTTTTAAATGTGCACTGGCATTTTCTTTTTCTTTTCTCTTTCTGTGTTAATGCAGAAAGCAAAGAGGAAGGCAACAGGAAACCAAAAAGATACAGTTATTATGCTCTGAAGCTCTCATTGTTTGGAACATGAGGGTGGTAACAGAACACATTTTCTGCTAATGTGATTGGAAGAAAGTGTCTGCAGATATGCCACGTCAAATGTGGGATGGCTCTGGGTTTTTCTAATGGGAAAACTTACAGAGAGAAGGCAGTTTGGGTTGACTGGACACTGAAGACAGAAGTTCATGGTGTCACTGAGCACTGGCTTGAGAATTTCTTGCTGTGCATTCCAGGCACCCAAGATTACAGGAGCAGTTCGCTGACTGGGCGAGCAAAGCAAGGTCGTGGGGGAGAACTTCAAACAAATACTTTTGGTAAGCAGATACGTTTAAGTGAGGGCACTGTGTACGGTCGTATGGATGACTGAATATGAATATCGTGTAGGCAGGATAGCAAAGGAAATCCCCTGCAGTTTACTTCGTCATGTTTAGAATGTTAAAAAGTAATTCATGTTTTTAAAAGGCTTGCTTGCTCTGTTTCTTTTTCTTGTGTTACAGATCATGGTGTAATGTTCATGGTAAGAACTGATAATTGTGAATTGTATTTGCATATAATATAATCAGAATATAAAAACAAATTGTTTAGTGTCACTTTTGCATTTGGGACTTTATATGAGGACACAGGGAAGATTCATTCTCTTTGGTAATACATTTGTCAATTTGGCCATGCAGATACAATAAAAACCCAGAATAAGCAGTGATAAACTGGAGTGTGTGGGTGTGCCCTCCTTGCATGTTGTTGGCGGGAATCTAATATGATATATAGATTGCTGGAGGTCCATGAATCAGCAATGCCTACGGGTGCATAGATCGCTGGTTTAGATAAGCCTGTGATACCTGCCACAAACTGTAGGTGGCACTCTATATACAATTGTTGGGTATCATTGTATGCATAGGTCCAAGGCTCTCTATAGATCACTGAGAGGTATTCTAATAGAAAGGAAGGTTTTGTTTTATGATGGGGTCATAATATAGGGAAGAAAACTATGCTCACCACTAAATACTGCAAATAATATACTACCACTAAAATACTGCAAATAATATATATTACAAGATTCCCCAATATAATATAACAAGGTATGGTCACTAGAATAATATGAGGCCAAACCCAATCTAAATGCGAGGATAATTTACCACCAAACTACTGCTCATATTTTGCCAGTAAGAAAATACCGCCAAACCCCAAATTTATAAAAAATATGCCACAGTCTGCAATTAGAAACCGCTGGGTATTAACTGCTTTATAAGTAACCCATTACAATTAGAAATGGGTCTACAATAGTTTAAGTACTTGACTGTTACTGGCAAGAGCTTCCAATTATGATGGCACAAAAACAATTGTTAGTGATACCTGTCTTATAATAATAATTGTTCTTTTATATCGTACTTAATCCCAGCCTGAGGTTTCTAAGCGTGGGATCGGGATTCAAACCTGTGTTGAGCTGCGTTGTCTTGTTTCCAAGACAAATGCCACCTATAAGCCGAAACTATTGCATTAGAGTAGAGATGGGAAGAAATGGCATATGAGGAGGAACACAAACCTTGAAGGTCATGTGGGACTCTTTTCCCACCTGTTGATTGCCCATGGTAATGCTAACCCCCATGGCCCTTCCCACCCAGCTTCTGACTCTTCCCAGCCAAAACACCTCTGCCTGTAAACTCTTTCAGCTCACTTTATTCAAGCCTTACCAACAAACTTTGCACTTTAAGTGCCTGCCAGTGTTTTTTTTCAAAGCAGCCTTCTGAGAAATAATGAGCTATTTCGAGTTATGCTACTGGGGTAATAAACATTTCTAAACAAGGTCTGCCTTCAGTCACTCAATGTATGAGCACTATGTGTGTCCTTCACTGAAATCCTATTAAAACCAAACATTGGCAAAGCCTACTATTTTGACTTTAGTATAAGTATTGGGCATTTGTCAGACACTGCTATTAGATGCCCAGGTACTCACACAATTTCTCTCCTGCTATCATCAGTGGCCAGTTTTTACCACCACAGCAGTGCTCGACAAGTGCTGTTCCCAAAAAGGCCAAACTGGTGGCATTGCCAATCCATAACGTGGATTGATTTCATTTTTGTAATATTTTTATCTAATTTCTAAGCAATTTTGGGAATATACTTCTGGCTGATCTGAACATGTTTCAAATGTGAGAGTTGTTTTGCAGGTGGAACATGAAATTAGGGATATGCTTAATAATTTACATCTTCATAATTGTTGTGCTTTTTATGAAAACAGCAGAAATGTGCGACATGGTCGTGCGACATCATACAGATTTGGTGGTCGGCTTATATAATTCTCCATGATTAGCTAAATCAGAAATATGTTTAGTATGGCAGTTGCATGTAGAATTATGAAGTTGTGATATATAACTAGTTTTTGCCAAAATGTTGAAAGGAGAACACTGGATGATGACAAATGATGTGGAGGCTGGGTTGGGGCGGAGATAATCGGTAATTGTCCAATCCTAGTGGCAGGGATTATTGCAGGGTACTTCTCCAAGATTGTAAAATTGGTGCTGTCATTGCTGCTATGTAAAGGGGACTGCATTAGGACAGAGAACACAGAAAAACCGGAAAGACAGAAAATGGAGAAAGAAAGGAGGACAGAGAGAAGAGACAGACCATCAGGAAGGCTGCTGAAACTTACCATCTGATAGCTGTAAGCAGACACCAGAGGACATTGCTGAGAGTGCATCTGGGTGGAGCTGTCTATTCTAGGAAGGCCTTGCAGCTTACTGGGTTCTGTGGTGGTGAGCGGGAGGCCATCTTTGAGAGTGGAGTGACCAGACCCCTCCCCTATTTTTCCAGAGTGTCCAGAGATGTAGCTGGCTTTCCTGAACTTTAAACAGAGGCTTGCTATGTAGGTAGAACTAAGCCCTGGAACACCAAAAGGTGGGGGGTCTGCTTGCCTTGAATCCTTTCGCTTTATAGTGGGTGGGGGAATAGGGGGCAAGAATGGGTAGATCCTTAGCCCATGTAACCAAAAAAAATAATTAAATGAATTCCCTTTTTGGCAGAACACTACCAGGTGAATGTTGTTAAAATTTTAAATTAACAAAGCTCACTTCCCAGTGTGCGCTGAAAACGATAGCCTATAATTTAATTGGGTTATCCTTGTTGTCCAACTGACCCCAACTTGTCTAACAAAGAGGGGTGTATTTGTTCTTAAATCAGTCCAACCTTTCCATCCAGCTTCCCCAAAACAGGCCCTTCAGTAAGGGAGGGTCTGAAATCCTAAATTCCCAAAAGCATTCCAATTTTTCTGTCTGACTTCCCAACATAGACCAAAGTAAGGGGGGGTTTCAAAAGCAAAGTGATACATCACACTGTGTTTATTTTAAAACAAAGTTTTGGGTGAAATCATGTTATTGTACAGAGTAATTATTTTGTGAAGGGAAATTGGCAGAAAGTGTACAATTGTGATTGTGTTCTTTTAAAGTCACTTTTGTGATGTATTTATGCTGAGAGAAGTTGATTGTCTTGTGCCACAGATAAAGTGGTGTTTTCTACTTTTTCATGCTAACTTCTATTACTTTTAATTTAAATAAATATCAATATATTTTCTGTACACCGGCCTGGTTCTTGGCTCATTGTTAGCTCAGGGGCGTGGGACCCAAGGGGCAAGATATGTGTCTGAGATAGGGCTAAAAAAAGAATCTGCTGAACAGTTTGTTGAATAACCACTTGATTGGGGAGGGAAGGAACTCCTCCTGTTGAGGGTGGCTTCTCAATAAATGTTTACAACCTTTAGCTTCAAAATCATTAGTCAAAGGTGATGGAGGTTTAAATTAAGTTCAAAAGTGTCTCATGACTGGGAACATCAAACGAAAATCCATTAATAAAACTAGTTAATATTCCAAATTGAAGCCCACATAGACGTTATCCATTAAGTATGGTAATATTTTGTGTACCATAATTTTTTCCACCTATGATATTCAAGAATCTATATCACACAAGACTTGCAAAAAGTCTTGTAAAAATGCAAAGACAATGTTCCATTTTAAAGTGACATTCAATTATAAAAATATTCATAATTCTGATAGCAATGTGCTAAAGTATTATGATGTATATTTTTGAAATATGATGAATGCACAACCGAAACATTAACAAAATCAGGGTTAAAAAATGCATATTTTTCCTTGCAATTAGCAAATAATCATGGAGTAAATTCTGTGCAGAATACAAGTTCAGAGTCATTATGTATATATATATTACACGGCGTGTGGTAGCAGCTGTGTAGTTATGGTTAAATTGCTCAACTCATAGGAAGAACACTTTTTGGGTTGCTTATAACTTTTCTCCCACTGGACGAATCCCTATCAAACTTTGCAAAAACAGTACATGGCCTGTTCTGAATTTGTTTGGCAAGGTTGGTGAGGTTTCATCAAGGGGGTGGGGGCAAAGGAATTAGGGGGGGGCCCAAATTTCTTTTTTTTTCCATAGCTATAATGGAAAGGAAATTGCTCACGACTACAGCCCAAACCGCTAGACGGATTTTCACCAAATTTTCACCGTGAGTGGCGGCTTGGTCCCGAAAGCATGGTTTTGTGAATTTGGCATACATCCATCCAGTATTTATTTTTCAAACAACCAAAATGTAGATCCAAAAAAATGTGTGATACCTGGGTTCGGTCCGCAGACCCATTTCTCTTCTTTGGTACGTGGAAAGGCATCTGATTGGCCAGTAGGGTGCTGTGATGTCCGTGGACATCGGACGCGCCCACTGATTGGATGGTGAAAAGCGCAAAGTGCGTCAGATTTTTGGAAACTCCCGCCATGTTGGATTTGCGGACATCCGCTGGTGTCCGCGTACACCACAGTAGAAATATATAAAAAAGACAACATTGCACTTCTGGAACTTATCAAAAAATCTCTGGGGAAGTGGAGGGTGATGAGGATGGGATATGGCCGTAAGAAGCCAAAAAAATGGCATTTTTCACCCCTGAAGTCCACAAACAGTCCAGATATGGGACAGTCCTGGGATGTTCGCAAACACTTCAGATGTTCGTGGACATCTATGCCTATTTCTGCATTACAGGATTGGTGAAAAGCAGTTTGTGAATGGTTTATAACTTTGGCGCCACTCAATGAAATTGCATGACATTTAGGAATGTTGTTCAAGACTTGATTCAGAATTGTTCTGGAAAGTGTGGAGCTGTTTTGTCAAGAGAGAACGCATTTAAAGTTTGGTGAGTTGGTGGAATTTTCTCAAGAGGGGGCTAAATTAGACGGGGGTCTCAACATTTTTAGATGGCTTATAACTTTGTTGCCATTTGACGAATGTGGACACAAGTTTTCAGAAAGATTATAGACCCAACCTCCAATGTTTGTGTAAAGACCGAATGGATTTTGTCAAGTGGGGGCTAAGTTATATGGCTATTGTATGTACATATATTTTGACACTTTTGAAAAAACAAAACATGGGCGGATTTCAAGCAAACTCTTGTAAGGAACATTAGCAAGCTCCTTTAATCATGGTTTTGCAAATGTGCCTGTGTTTTATTTTTTGACAAGTGTCGTAATGTAGGTACAAAAAATAGTGATATACCTTTGGTGACCAGATTGTCCTGGTCATGGTATAAGGTCATCACCCGGACAATCTGGCTACTGGCCATGCCAGCGAGGGATGAAAAATTGTGTTAAAGTGGCCATGTGCACCTGGGACTGGCTATGTGGTACAGTTATTCGAAAGTAGGCTAGATTTGAAAGGAAAAAACTAATTTGCTCATGTTAATATGGTCATAGGGTTCTGACTTCACCTTCTGCAGGCTTCTATGAAAAGGGAAGAGGGGCTCTGTACGGAGCCCTGCCTTCTCTTTCCAGGGTGGCCATCTCGGAAAGGATTTTTCTTCCTATAGCGGGCCGCAGGCATCCCGCTGTAGGAAGAAAAATCTATTTTTTAGCACCCTGGGTTCCCGCTTTGGGAACCAGGGGTGCTGATGGCCTTTATCCCTCATTGAAGGTGCTGCAATGCAGGATAATGGTCCGGAGCCCTCATTATTTATTTATGTATTTATTTATTTAAAACACACCAAAGTCTGCAGGCATCAGGGCGCACACAGACACACTTCGCTTGGGCCGATAACTTGGGCTGCCACGCTGTTATCCCCCATTCTGGTCCCTGGAACGGGGGATGAACGTTACATTATTCCCATTAGCATAACACAAAATGCTAATGCAAATGTTGGTAAAATGTTATCTTATGTTATGTATATTTGTAGATTGCACAAACGCCCGAAGGCACCAAAGCGCTAGAGAAGTGAACAAGACCCTAACAGCCAGAACTTAAAATAGAGATGTCTGTAGTAGGCAACGAAAGACAAGGTGATCACGGTCTGGCGCAGTAGTATGGGGAGAGCATTCCAAGCCTTAGCGTCGGCAACTGAAAAGGCACGACCGCCAGTGTGCATCAATCTGAAACGGGGTACCACAACGAGAAATGCAGATTGTGAGCGGAGACAACGAGTGGGAGTGTAGTTCAAGAATTTGTCCTGAATATATTCAGGTCCCACGCCATTGAATGCCCGATGTACCACACACAGAGATTTAAACAAGATCCAGTTTTCTACCAAGAGCCAATGGAGCTGCAGCCTTAGAGGGGTCATGTGGATGCCGAAAGAGGGCTGTAAGAGCAAATGGAGCTGCCGCATTAGAGGGGTCATGTGGGTGCCGAAAGAGGGCCATAAGACAGTTCTAGCAGCAGCGTTCTGCAGCAGTTGAAGGCAGTTAATCAAATAACGTGGCTGAGCTAAATACAACGAGTTGCAGTAGTCTAAGCCAGTCATGACTGGAGCCTGGCATTTTTCAGGCACAAAGGGAAGAACTTTCCTAAGCATGCAAAGTTTAAAATGGCCGCTTTTGCATACTGCCACCACCTGACCATCCATGGTAAAGGATGAGGCGATAGTCACCCCCAAATTTTTCACAGATAGCACAGGTACCGGAAGGGGGCCAGGTGCGGTGGGCCAACATTCATTTGTCCAGTAAAGGCGGGGGGTGGTGGTACCTACCACCAGCACCTCAATCTTACTGCTGTTAGGTTTCAACCAATTAGATGTCATCCATTCCCCAACCTCCTCAAGACAACATCTAAACCGAGTGGCTGTCTCAGCTTGATTTAAGTCAAGCCGAACCAGGATTTGTGTGTCATCAGCATAGGAATAATAACTGAAGCCATGGTGCAGAAAATGAGGGACAAAAGGTACCTAATGTAAAGATTGAACAAGATGGGGTAGAGAGCAGAACCCTGTGGGACACCACAGGAAAGTAGGACTGTGCTTGAGCGAAAAGGTAGAAGGGAAACAGATTGAGAGCGATTGGCAAGGAAGGATACAAACGAGTCAAGAACTTTGCCAGACAAAACAGAAGAGGAAAGCCTGGAGATCAGGGTGAGATGGTCAACGGTGTCGAACGCGGCTGACAGATCTAACAAAACAACCACACTGACACCCCCCTGATCCACCAGAAAAGCCAGGTTGTCCATCACTGAGTTAAGGACCGATTCAGTGTCCCTGCCTGGCCTAAAGCCTGATTGAAAAGAGTCAAAATAGGCAGAATTTCAAGAAATGTAGACATTAAGGGAGAGAACAAGGCTTCCAGCAATTTCATGAGACAGGGAAGCAGTGATATAGGTTGGTAATTGTCCAGTACTTCAGGATCTAGCGACAATTTTTCCAATAGCGGAATCACAAGAGCATGTTTAAGTGAGGAGGGAATCACTCCATACGTAAATGATGCATTTACTGCAGTAGTAATATGCAAAATAATGGACTGTGAATTGTCCTTCAACAGAGCCAGGGGAATGGCATCAGTCGGGGAGGCAGATTTCAGATGTTGAATAGCTGTCAGAATATCAGATTCCGTGAAGGTGTGAAACGATGACCAGGACCCCTGAGTGAGGGGGGCTCAGTAGGGCCATAGGCAGCCGATGGAGATGTGGCTCTGGTTTTAATGTTAGTACGAACAGAGGACATCTTATGTACAAAGAAAGCGAGAGGGAACCACAAAGAGCCTGAGACGGGGTAGGCTGAGAACTGGACAATGCTGGAGTGGAGAGTGATTGGACAAGCTGAAATAGAACCCTAGGCTGGTTAAGGGCACCTTCGACCTTATAGGCAAAGAAAACTTTCGATGACCAGCTTTTGATAAATAAAACACGCGCAACATTTTCCCCTGTCCACCTGTCCCTCCATATTAGTGTTTGGTGCCTCTTCCCTCATCTCCCTCCCCACCTTTCATTCTAAGCTCTCCTGCCAAAACAAATGCATCCAAAAACAAAATAAATGTTCCTTTAGGAACCACCTTTCACATTTAAAAAATAGAACTAAAAAAAAACGCATAGACTCCATCAACTTTATATTTCTCAGTAAATTACATAGAGTCAATAAGATTTTCCAACATTTCCATTTGCATTTTGTGTTATACTAATTGGAATATTGGGGCGTTCATCCTCCGTTCCAGGGATTGGAATGGTGGATACCGGCCCAGCAGCCCAAGTTACCAGCCCAAGCAAAGCGAGGGTGGATAACAAGGTCTCTGGACCATTATCCCCCCATACCAGCCCCTGAAATGGGGGATGAAGGCCATTAGCAGTCTAGGTTCCCAAAATGGGAACCCGGGGTACTAATAAAAAGTATTTTTCTTCCTACACCGGGATGCTTGTGGTGTCCCGGTGTAGGAAGGAAACTCCTTTTCCAAGATGGCCACCATGGAAAGGGAAGGCGAGGGTTCCATACAGGGCCCCTCTTCGCTTTCCATGGCAGCCTGCAGAAGGCAAAAAGAGAACCATATTACCATGACCATATTACCATGAGCACATTTTTCTTCCCTTTCAAATCTATCCTAATTTCAAACAACTTTACCACAGAGCCTGTCCCAGGTGGACATGGCCACTTTAATCCTATGTTTTGTCCCTTCTGGTCATGGCCAGTAGGCAGATTGTCCGCATCATGACCTTATTCCATGACCCGGACAATATGGCCACTGCCCATGGCCACTGGCTACCCCTCAGTCACTAAAGCTATACTGCTATTTTTTTAAACTACATTATGACACTTGTCAAATAATAAAACACTGGCACATTTCCAAAACCATGCTGGTAGATCCTTGCCAATGCACCTTACAAAGGTTTGCTGGAAATCCACACATATTTTATTTTTTCAAAATTGTTAAATGAATGCACATACAATTGTCATATAACCTACTCCCACTTCATAAAATCCATTCAGACTTTACGAAAACATTTATATCTAGATCTATAATCGTTTTACAAACTTTTGTGTAGATTTCTCAAATGGTACCACATTTATAAGCCTTTACATTATTTTGGGACCCCCCTTTAATTTTACTCCCTCTTGACAGAATCCCACCAAACTTTGCAAAAACATTTATATCTAGATCTATTATCAGTTTGCCAAAAGAAGTGTAGATTCATCAAATAGTACCTCATTTATAAGCCTTTACATTATTTTGGCACCCCACCTCTAATTTTGCCCCCTCTGGACAAAATCCCACCAAACTTCGCAAAAACATTTATGTCTAGATCTATCATCAGTTTCCCAAATTAAGAGTAGATTTGTCAAATGGCACCTCATTTATAAACCATTACATTATTTTGGGACCCCTCCCTCTAATTTTTCCCCCTCAAGATATAATCCCACCAAACTTTGTAAACTCATTCAAAATCAAGTCAAAAATATCCCATCCCATCCTCATTACCCCTCACCTCCCCAAAGATTATTTGATAAGTTTGACAAGTGCAATGCTCAGAAAATATTATTGTCCCGAGGGTTCGGGCATGTATTTTTATACATACGTTGATCCATCGCACAAACATTTCCAATGCACCTTAAGTTAGTTCTCCTCTTTTGTAAACATACGAAATCTGGCAGCAGGGCGTGGCCATCTTGTGCTAATCTTATCCATTGCTGCATTGGCCTAAGGTAAACTGCCCTGACGTCACTAAATCATATGCCCCGCCCCTGAGCCTCACATCACCAAACCTAGTGATTTTCTCCACCTTTCTCAGTGACGTTCCTCGTCAGCGTAGCCAAACGCGCCCATAATCACCTACGTGACGTGACGCAGAAACCGAAAATCAACACACATCGACTCACAACACAGCACATCACAATTCAGAATATTAAACCATACTTTAAAAGACAACAACAACACTGTACAATTTGTAAAGTACTTTTATTTCACAATAAACGCTCCGAGAACATCTGACTATTGCCATATTCAATCAAATTGCAAATTTGTTTCTTCGCTCGCGATCCAAAATGTTTATCGTGAGGCATGCGTTGTTCTTTTTGTGTACACCAGGTGTTCATTTTCGGTATAAGAAGCGCTTGAGTCACAAAGTGAATTCCAGGGCTTCTGCATCAACTTGGGGCTAGACCACCGTAAAGGATGTTATGTTACTCCTAATCGCTAGTACACTGTAAGGGCATATGGGCCCTGGCCGATCGTTCCAAAAAAGAGTCACTGTGATCCAGGCATTGACAACTAAGTTCAGCTGCTGATTGAAGAAGCCGTCAGTTGGCATCTGGAATCTCTGACAATCACAGAAAGGCAGAATGTATCTGTTTCGAAAACATAACAGAAAATGTGTCTCAATACACAAACTTTATTACAATTTATCTATTGACTTATAAATTTGGCATAGAGTTTAAACTAATGATTAGCACAGACATCAAACAATCTCAACAAACAGAAAACAACGTGGAAACTGATACACACTTCGATATGGTCATATATGACATTTTAATGAAATATTAGTGTTGAACCTGGGTGAACCGAGTAGTGGTCTACATGCACCTCGATGCTGCACTCCCCATAACCACCTAAAAAAGACAACTACACACAAATAGTGTACTTGTGTTTCATTGCAATAAGCCACACAGAACAGACAAATAGAATGTAACCCAAAAATAATCTTCAGATAATAATAAGTTAATGCTTGTTCCGATATAAAATCGCTGAAAATGAAACTTACATTATATTCACCATTTCCATTCTCTTGGCGTAAGTCAAGCCTTAACGCTCACTGCGTTTGCACCAAAGATTCTTCATAAACTGAATTTACATGTTCCTTACACACTTTTGGAATGCATACCCTTATCATATCTTCATTATTACAAACCTTCTCTCATTGCATTCCTAAGGGAATGGTCCCTTTCTCTCAAGGTCAAAAAACAATTGAACCTTATACTGTGTGTCCGATGCGTGGGATTCTTTAGCTCGCAACCAAAAATTTAAAGCTGGTGACCTTCACTCAGAATCAAAATACATTCTCACTTAGCAACAGCTTGCCTCACCGCATCCATGACAACTCTTATTCTCATCCACGTCCATCAGGCACTGCAGGTGGCTGCCTGAGATGCCAGAGTTTAGGGGGCGCCAGTCTGAATCCATTATTATTTTAATTACATTTTAACACAGATACATTAGTCCTTTATTTGCCGCGCTCTGAGTATACCACCAGCACATCAATTTATAAACATCAAGCGTTTTAATTAAGAGTGTGAAATAACCCGAAATTGATTCTATTTAATATTAATAAATATTGGGCAACCAATATAAACAATATAGAGTAACGGGCATTCGGAATGTAGTATTACTCTGTAATACCACAACATAAACTTGGGGTTGCAGACTACAGAAGCAACAATCTATATTTACAATTCCACAATTCCAAGATTATACATCTCCATCCCTTGAATGCCAAAATGCAATCTCTTTCACCTGTACTTTACGCACATTATATTATGGAACACCTCCAAATGTACCGTGTGACTTTCACGACACAAAAACACCCGTTTTTTGCTTCTTGCAGCCATATCACATCCCATCCTCATCAACCCTCACCTCCCCAGAGATTATTTGATAAATTTGACAAGTGCAATGTTGTGTTTTATAATATGGTTTTCCCGCAATGTCCGCGGACACCAAAACACGGATCCAAGATGGCAGGCACATCAGAACAATCTGACGCACTTCAGGCTCTTCACCATCCAATCAGCGAATGAGCCACATGTCCGCGGACATGACGCAAGCCGTTTAGCCAATCGGTGTCCTGTCTGCGGAGGGAATAGGGAAGTGTGTCCGCAGAGCGGACATAGATATCACACATTTTTTTAGACCTACTTTTTGATCATTTAAAAAAAAAACTACTGGACAGATTTTCACCAAATTTCCAAAAGCACGCTTTCGGGACCAAGCCGCTGCTCCTGCCGCAGATTTGGTGCAAATCTGTCCAGCGGTTTGGGCTGTAGGCGTGCGCAAAGTTTTTTCCCCATTCACTCTATGGCAAAAAAAGAAGTTTTGGGACCCCCCCACTATAACTTTGCCCCCCCCATGGACCAAACCTCAGCACACTTGCAAAAAAATTCAGAGTGGGCCATATACTTTTTCTGCAAAGTTTGGTGAGGATTTTATGTTTAAGTTGCACTAATAAAAATATATGAAATTCAGTGAAATTACTTTGGTAAAGGGACGTTATGGGTACAAGTGGAACCGAAAAACCATTGAAATTCACCAGTTATGGTAAGCAAGCATGATACCTGCCATCACCGTGCTCTGCTAAAACTAACACCCAAGAGATCAAAGATGACATGACAAATGCCATTGATGATATCACTGATGACATCACATATGTAGTCCACTTGTTTTTTTTCACTGGCAAATCTAAGCCTGGTGATTTTCTTTACTGACAGTAAGAATTTTAAAATTGAAAAGATGCTTTATATCTAGATGTTAACCTTGTCCTATGTTGTTAAAGTATGTTCCTTAGGGTTTGGCCTCAGCTCATGGTGCACATATCTGGGGAAATAAGCACTCCTCCAACACACAATTCATTTGTATATATGATAATAAACTATAATATTATTCCCATTTTCTCGTGATGCTCTTTCTATCTTACTGGAGTTTCACTGTATGTGCCTTAGATTCCAATCAATTGGGTCTCTTTATTTGTATTATTTGTACTAACTTAAGTGTGTAGTAAGTCTTCCATTGCTAGCTATTAATTCAAGTTCAACAGTAGACAACATTCTGATAGTCTTGCATTGATTATTTTACTGACCAATATGACCATATTAAAAATACTGTACTTCTTTGGTGCATGCTGCACCCATTTCCTATGTGTATGTGTTATTAGGTTGTTTTGCTAACAAGAACACACCAATATAATATTTTCTTTAAATTATTACATTTTTGTATACATTGACTGGGTAATTCATAGAATTTCGCAAAAAAGTGGTGCACAGTGTGTGCGTGCGAATGTCTATGCCAGCCGCGTGCGCTAAAATCGATTTACGAGCATAGCGTATTCATGGATTTTAGCCTCCAAAACCAGCTGTGGCGCAGAGTGGCGCAGCGACCCTGCAGCAGCGCCAGTTACGCCCCCAAGAACGCCCTTGCGCAAGGAAAAGCCATCAAAATCCCCAATCCAGCGCAAAGGGCTGCGCTAACCCTGGACCAGTTTACAGGGCTGCCAAACAGCAAACGCCAAACGGGGAACGTGTATTACTGGGGTTTGCGTGAAGTTTCACACGCGAAAGGGCCTTTGCGAGTGGGGTACATGTATAACTGGGGTTCGCGTGAAGTTTCACACGCGATTGGAGCAGGGTACGTGTATTACGGGTTTTCACGGGAAGTTTCACACGCGAAAGGGCCTGTGCGAGTGGGGTAAGTGTATAACTGAGGTTGATTGAAGTTTCAAACGCGATTGGAGCAGGCACGTCTATTAAGGGGGGTCGCGGGAAGTCTCACACGCGATTGGAGCAGGGTACGTGTATTACGGGGGTGCGCGGGAAGTTTCACATGCGAAAGGGCCTGTGCGAGTGGGGCATGTGTATAACTGGGGTTCGCTGGAAGTTTCACACGCGATAGGCCCTGTGCGAGCGGGGTACGTGTATTATTGGGGTTCGCGGGAAGTTTCACATGTGATTGGAGCAGGGTACGTGTATTACGGGGTCGCAGGAAGTTTCACACGCAAAAGGGCCTGTGCGAGTGGGGTACTTGTATAACTGGGGTTCGCGGGAAGTCTCATACGCGATATCAGCAGGGTACGTGTATTACGGGGGTGCGCAGGAAGTTTCACACGCGAAAGGGCCTGTGCAAGTGGGGTACGTGTATTCCTGGGGTTTGCGTGAAGTTTTACACGTGAAAGGGCCCTGTGCGAGTGGGGTACTGTATGCCTGAGGTTCGCGTGAAGTTTTACACGCGAAAGGGCCCTGTGCGATTGGGGTATGTGTATTCCTGGGGTTCGCGTGAAGTTTTACACGCGAAAGGGCAACGCCCATGTACGATATGTCACAGACGCGCGTACACGCTAAGGGCCTTTGGTCCAATGAAATCGCGTACATGTGCTGACCCACTTACGCGCTAAGGGCCTTTCCTCGAATTACACGCTGACGTGGAATTTTTTCATGTGCCAAATCACTCCGTATCAAGCTGGCCACGCATACACACACGGAAGACCACGATCCTGCCATGAAGGCCATTCTCCTGCCCCCCAGAGCCCCGAGCACGCCCCCACCTGCCATCTGCTGCTGCCTGAATTTCTGCTGCCCACCTGCCCTGCTATTTGGTGCCTGCGCATCGCCATCTGCAGGGGCCAAGTTGCTGTGTCCATCCCTGCTGGAACAGAAGACTCCCGACTGGGATACCATCGCTCCACAGCCCAGCTCCAGGACCCAGCTGCCCACCCACTCCTGCCTCTGGGGTTGCCATGTCGGGCACATCTCCATCTGGCACCACTGGCAACCCCCAGCCAGAGAGGCAGAGGGCCACCAGCTTCACTGCCACCGAAGTTGGTGTCCTGGTGGAGCATGTCCTGGGGCATTATGATGCCCTCTTTGGAACATCACGCGCCAACAAGGAAGGACGGGAGAGGATCTGGGACGATGTAGTGGTTACCATCAACGTGGAGGGGGTGTCAACCCGCGACATCAGGCACGTCAAGAAGCGCTGGGAGGACTTCAGGTCCAGGACCCTCCACAAGGCCCGGCGCCTCGCGGAGTAACATACAGGCATGAGTAACATCCAGATGAGGGTCCTGGAACGCGTAGGCCCAGCGCTCCACACCCAGATCCTTCAGAGGCAGACCCGTCTGGAGTTGAGCGGTAAGTGGCCAAGCATTGCTGTGTGAGACAGGGCATGTTGCAGTGTGCTGGTAGTCTGATGCTTGCCTGTACGTGTGACATAGGCCATGTATGGATGTGTGTGTGCAGGGACATCATGGTCATGCAATTGAGACCAGTTATGTGTGAACCACATGGTTGGTGCATGTGTTTTAATGCAACATGGGGAGCTCTATGCGGAATGCACACATGAAAGCATGGCTGTCTCTGTTCCTGGACATGAAGGGGGGGTGAGGAATGGGTGCTGATGTCATGTGCATGTATGGTGCACCTGTGTGTGTGTTGTGCGTGCCTGAGAAGTGTGTGTGTGACTTTGAACGCCATGGACGCATGTGACTTTGAAGGCAACATCTTGGTTTACATGGGCCCTTCTAAATGGATGTTGTTGTTGATTGCAGGCGCCAGGACTGTTTCTGCATGTGTGTTGTGTGCATTCACCCATGTGTTGTGGAATGACAGGATGGAAGTGACATTTGACAGTGCCGCTCATGTGTTATTGCTTCCTGTCTAGGGTATTTTGTCTGTACCCTGATGCTTGTGTTCTATGTCTCCCTCTACACAGCGTCAAGTGAAGAAGAGGGCAGAGACGGCGCTGTGGAGCCAAGCAGTGGGGATGCCTCCACTGGGCGGCGACGCAAGGCCCAGCCACCCTCCCAGGAATTACCATCATCCGGGAGTGAGGGGGCTGGTGCTGGGTCTGCCACAACGGCTGTGGCGGAAGGGCCGGGTGAGCCCCCACTGGGGCTTCCAATGGCAGAAGACGCTGTGGAGACATCCAGGTTGGTGGTCTCCACAGAGGAGGAGGAGCCCGCTACTGAGCCGCACATGGGGCCTGGTGGGGGTAGTACCACTGGTGCAAGTGGTGCAGTCCAGGGCCAGGGTCAGGAGGCAGCACAGGTCACCGCGGAGGGGCCTGTGCATGTCGCTGTCCCTGACCCTGTGACTGCACCACCATGCACCAGCAGGGAGGCCCCGTCCCAGGCCCATCCACAGGTAGGGGAGAGTGCCATGTCATCTGCCTCTCCACCACCTGCGGAGGAGGGGTCCCATGAACGTATGGGATCCGTCCTGGTTGGTGTCGCGTTGCGCACGCATGTCATTCGTGATGACGTGCGTTCTTCCTGGGTGGAGAACGCACGCCATCATGGAGAGCAGCGTTGTGACGTGGCACTGCTGGGAGGGGCCCTGGTTGGTGGGTTCCTACATGTGTTGCGCACTCTGGCGGACCTCTCCTCCTCTGTGGAGACTATGCGCCAGTCGTTCTCCAGACCGTCTTCTGGCCCAGATTCCACCAGGGCCCCCTGTGGACCTGGCCCGACCAACACAGCCAGCTTGGTGGAGCTCACATACCTGCCACAGTCGGGAGTCGGCGGCCCAGCAGGGGTGGACACCACAACTGGAGACCAGCTGATGGAGGATGTGCAGGCACCATCAGACATGGCACATGGACAGCAGCAGCAGGAGCAGGCACTAGGTGGGAGCAATGATGGCTCGGGGCCATCAACATCGGAGGGGCAGGCATCGGCCAGAGGGCAGGAGGACCCAGGACTGGAAGTGTCTTCCATGTGGCAGCGGTTAGGCCATGCTATAGATGCGGAGCCACAGCAGGCAGAAGAGGCACGGCTCACGATGGTCAGGGCGGAGAACTCCATGCGGAGGCCCCTGAGACGGGGTCAATGGACAATGCCACACAAATTTGTATATAGTTATATTTTCAGGTTGTTTTTTAGGTAGGTTTCATTTGTTTGGTTGGGTCATGGACCCTTTACATCCTTGGACAATGGATTGTATATAGTTTCATCAGGTATTCACTTTTTTTTTGGCATTATGGACATGGAGCAATGGATTTATTTTTTCCGGACAATGGATTGTAAATAGTTGGACTATGAATTGATTTCTCTTTTTTTTTTATTATGAACATGTAGCAATGGAGATTTTTTTTTACATTTCCTTTGGTTTTGCGTTGTTGGAGGGTGACTTTGGACTGTTTTTCTTTCAAATTTTTTTTGTATTGGTAATCATTTTCATTCAGTCATCTTTTTCATTTCTTGTTTCATATTTTGGTATGCTTTCATTTCATTTTTGATTTCATGTACATAATACATTTTCATTTTTTAGTTCCATGTGTGGGATTCGCTCATTGAGTTGATGCATGTGAAAATGTGGGTTTACACAAGCAATGCCAACCAGTGTATGTGTGTGACGGACATGTGTTGATGTACATAGTTGACTTTTGGTTTGTGTCATTAGATCGGAATTTCACTGCTGGGGGGTGGGGGAGCAGGGGGACATGAGTGGGACATGAGTGGGGGCCTGCTGGCAGGTGCCCCTCAGTGCTGGGAGGTGGGGGTGCAGGGGGACATGAGTGGGGGCCTGCTGGCAGGTGCCCCACAGTGCTGGGGGGTGGGGGTGCAGGTTGATATAAGTGGGGTCCTGCTGGCAGGTGCCCCTCAGTGCTGGGGGGTGGGGGTGCAAGGGGAAATGAGTGGGACATGAGTGGGGGCCTGCTGGCAGGTGCCCCTCAGTGCTGGGAGGTGGGGGTGCAGGGGGACATGAGTGGGACATGAGTGGGGGCCTGCTGGCAGGTGCCCCTCAGTGCTGGGGGGTGGGGGTGCAGGGGGACATGAGTGGGGGCCTGCTGGCAGGTGCCCTGCACTGTGGGGGTGGGGTGCAGGGGGACATGAGTGGGGGCCAGCTGGCAGGTCCCCCTCAGTGCTGGGGGGTGGGGGTGCAGGGGGACATGAGTGGGGGCCTGCTGGCAGGTGCCCCTCAGTGCTGGGGGGTGGGGGTGCAGGGGGACATGAGTGGGACATGAGTGGGGGCCTGCTGTCAGGTGCCCCACAGTGGTGGGGTGTGGAGGTGAAGGTTGACATGAGTGGGGGCCTGCTGGCAGGTGCCCCTCAGTGCTGGGGGTGGGGGTGCAAGGGGACATGAGTGGGACATGAGTGGGGGCCTGCTGGCAGGTGCCCCTCAATGCCGGGGCGTGGGGTGAAGGAGGACATGAGTGGGGGCCTGCTGGCAGGTGCCCTGCACTGCTGGGGGGTGGGGGTGCAAGGGGACATGAGTGGGACATGAGTGGGGTCCTGCTGGCAGGTGCCCCACAGTGGTGGGGTGTGGGGGTGCAGGTTGACATGAGTGGGGGCCTGCTGGCAGGTGCACCTCAGTGCTGGGGGATGGGGGTGCAAGGGGAAATGAGTGGGACATGTGTGTGCGTGCTGGCAGGTGCCCCTCAGTGCTGGGGGGAGGGGGAGTAGGGGGACATGAGTGGGACATGATTGGGGGCCTGCTGGCAGGTGCCCCTCAGTGCTGGGGGGTGTGGGTGCAAGGGGACATGAGTGGGACATGAGTGGGGGCCTGCTGGCAGGTGCCCCTCAGTGCTGGGGGTTCAGGGGGACATGGGTTGGGGCCTGCTAGCAGGTGCCCCTGAGTGCTGTGGGGTGGGGGTGCAGGGAGACATGAGTGGGACATGAGGGGGGCCTGTTGGCAGGTGCCCTGCACTGCTGGGGGGTGGAGGTGCAGGGGGACATGATTGGGGGCCTGCTGGCAGGTGCCCTTCAGTGCTGGGGGGTGGAGGTGCAAGGGGACATGAGTGGGCGCCTGCTGGCAGGTGCCCCTCAGTGCTGGGGGGAGGGGGTGCAGGGGGACATGATTGGGGGCCTGCTGGCAGGTGCCCCTCAGTGCTGGGGGGTGGAGGTGCAAGGGGACATGAATGGGGCATGAGTGGGGGCCTGCTGGCAGGTGCCCTGCACTGCTGGGGGGTGGGGGTGCAGGGGGACATGAGTGGGACATGAGTGGGGGCCTGCTGGCAGGTGCCCCTCAGTGCTGGGGGGTGGGAGTGCAGGGGGACATGAGTGGGACATGAGTGGGGACCTGCTGGCAGGTTCCCCACAGTGGTGGGGTGTGGGGGTGCAGGTTGACATGAGTGTGGGCCTGCTGGCAGGTGCCCCTCAGTGCTGGGGGTGCAAGGGGACATGAGTGGGACATGAGTGTGGGCCTGCTGGCAGGTGCCCCTCAGTGCTGGGGGGTGGGGGTGCAGGGGGACATGAGTGGGACATGATTGGGGGCCTGCTGGCAGGTGCCCCTCAGTGCTGGGGGGTGGAGGTGCAAGGGGACATGAGTGGGACATGAGTGGGGGCCTGCTGGCAGGTGCCCCTCAATGCTGGGGGGTTGGGGTGCAGGGGGACATGAGTGGGGAACTTTTGGCAGGTGCCCTCAGTGCTGTGGGGTGGGGGTGCAGGGGGACATGAGTGGGACATGAGTGGGGGCCTGCTGGCAAGTGCCCCCAATGCAGGGGTGTGGTCGTGCAGGGGGACATGAGTGGGACATGAGTGGGGGCCTGCTGGCAGGTGCCCTGCACTGCAAGGGGGTGGGGGTGCAGGGGGGCATGAGTGGGGGCCTGCTGGCAGGTGCCCCTCAGTGCTGGGGGGTGGGGGTGCAAGGGGACATGAGTGGGACATGAGTGGGGGCCTGCTGGCAGGTGCCCCTCAGTGCTGGGGGGTGGGGGTGCAAGGGGACATGAGTGGGACATGATTAGGGGCCTGCTGGCAGGTGCCCCTCAGTGCTGGGTTGTGGGGTGCAGGAGGACATGAGTGGGGGCCTGCTGGCAGGTGCCCTGCACTGCTGGGGGGTGGGGGTGCAAGGGGACATGAGTGGGACATGAGTGTGGGCCTGCTGGCAGGTGCCCCTCAGTGCTGGGGGGTGGGGGTGCAGGGGGACATGAGTGGGACATGATTGGGGGCCTGCTGGCAGGTGCCCCTCAGTGCTGGGGGGTGAGGGTGCAAGGGGACATGAGTGGGACATGAGTGGGGGCCTGCTGGCAGGTGCCCTTCAGTGCTGGGGGGTTGGGGTGCAGGGGGACCTGAGTGGGGGCCTTTGGCAGGTGCCCCTCAGTGCTGTGGGGTGGGGGTGCAGGGGGACATGAGTGGGACTTGAGTGGGGGCCTGCTGGCAGGTGCCCCTCAGTGCTGGGGGGTGGGGGTGCAGGGGGACATGAGTGGGACATGAGTGGGGGCCTGCTGGCAGGTGTCCTGCACTGCTGGGGGGTGGGGGTGCAGGGGGACATGAGTGGGGGCCTGCTGGCAGGTGCCCCTCAGTGTTGGGGGGTGGGGGTGCAGGGGGACATGAGTGGGACATGAGTGGAGGCCTGCTGGCAGGTGCCCTGCACTGCTGGGGGGTGTGGGTGCAGGGGGACATGAGTGGGGGCCTGCTGGCAGGTGCCCCTCAGTGCTGCGGGTGGGGGTGCAGGGGGACATGAGTAGGACATGAGTGGGGGCCTGCTGGCAGGTGCCATGCACTGCTGGGGGTTGGGGGTGCAGGGGGACATGAGTGGGGGCCTGCTGGCATGTGCCCCTCAGTGCTGGGGGGTGGGGGTGCAGAGGGACATGAGTGGGACATGAATGGAGGCCTGCTGGCAGGTGCCCTGCACTGCTGGGGGGTGGGGGTGCAGGGGAACATGAGTGGGGGCCTGCTGGCAGGTGTCCCTCAGTGCTGGGGGGTGGGGGTGCAGGGGGACATGAGTGGGACATGAGTGGGGGCCTGCTGGCAGGTGCCCCTCAGTGCTGGGGTGTGGGGGTGCAAGGGCACATGAGTGGGACATGAGTGGGGGCCTGTTGGCAGGTGCCCCTCAGTGCTGGGGGTAGGGGTGCAGGTGGGCATGAGTGGGACATGAGTGGGGGCCTGCTGGCAGGTGCCCTGCACTGCTGGGGTGTGGGGGTGCAGGGGGACATGAGTGGGGGCCTGCTGGCAGGTGCCCCTCAGTGCTGAGGGGTCGGGGTGCAGGGGGACATGTGTGGGACATGAGTGGAGGCCTGCTGGCAGGTGCCCTGCACTGCTGGGGGGTGTGGGTGCAGGGGAACATGAGTGGGGGCCTGCTGGCAGGTGTCCCTCAGTGCTGGGGTGTGGGGGTGCAGGGGGACATGAGTTGGTCATGAGTGGGGGCCTGCTGGCAGGTGCCCCTCAGTGCTGGGGTGTGGGGGTGCAAGGGCACATGAGTGGGACATGAGTGGGGGCCTGCTGGCAGGTGCCCCTCAGTGCTGGGGGTGGGGGTGCAGGGGGGCATGCATGGGACATGAGTGGGGGCCTGCTGGCAGGTACCCTGCACTGCTGGGGGTTGGGGGTGCAGGGGGACATGAGTGGTGGCCTGCTGGCAGGTGCCCCTCAGTGCTGGGGGGTGAGGGTGCAGGGGGACATGAATGGGACATGAGTGGGGGCCTGCTGGCAGGTGTCCTGCACTGCTGGGGGGTGCAGGGGGACATGAGGGGGGGCCTGCTGGCAGGTGCCCCTCAGTGCTGTGGCGTGGGGGTGCAGGCAGACATGAGTGGGGGCCTGCTGGCAGGTGCCCTGCACTGCGGGAGGGTGGGCTTGCAGGGGGACATGTGTGGGGGCCTGCTGGCAGGTGCCCCACAGTGCTGGGGGGTGGGGGTGCAGGGGGACATGAGTGGGACATGAGTGGGTGTTTGCTGGCAGGTGCCCCTCAGTGCTGGGGTTTGGGGGGTGGGGGTGCAGGGGGACATGAGTGGGGGCCTGCTGGCAGGTGCCCCTCAGTGCTGGGGGGCGGGGGTGCAGGGGGACATGAGTGGGACATGAGTGGGGGCCTGCTGGCAGGTGCCCTGCACTGTTGGGGGGTGGGGGTACAGGGGGACATGAGTGGGGGCCTGCTGGCAGGTGCCCCACAGTGCTGGGGGGTGGGGGTGCAGGGGGACATGAGTGGGGGCCTGCTGGCAGGTGCCCCTCAGTGCTGGGGGGTCGGGGTGCAGGGGGACATGAGTGGACGCCTGCTGGCAGGTGCCCTGCACTGCTGGGGGGTGTGGGTGCAGGGGAACATGAGTGGGTGCCTGCTGGCAGGTGTCCCTCAGTGCTGGGGTGTGGGGGTGCAGGGGGACATGAGTTGGACATGAGTGGGGGCCTGCTGGCAGGTGCCCCTCAGTGCTGGGGTGTGGGGGTGCAAGGGCACATGACTGGGACATGAGTGGGGGCCTGCTGGCAGGTGCCCCTCAGTGCTGGGGGCAAGGGTGCGGGGGGACATGAGTGGGGGCCTGCTGGCAGGTGCCCCTCAGTGCTGGGGGGTGGGGGTGCAAGGAGACATGAGTGGGACATGAGTGGGGGCCTGCTGGCAGGTGCCCCTCAATGCCGGGGCGTGGGGTGAAGGAGGAGATGAGTGGGGGCCTGCTGGCAGGTGCCCTGCACTGCTGGGGGGTGGGGGTGCAAGGGGACATGAGTGGGACATGAGTGGGGTCCTGCTGGCAGGTGCCCCACATTGGTGGGGTGTGGGGGTGCAGGTTGACATGAGTGGGGGCCTGCTGGCAGGTGCCCCTCAGTGCTGGGGGGTGGGGGTGCAAGGGGAAATGAGTGGGACATGTGTGTGCCTGCTGGCAGGTGCCCCTCAGTGCTGGGGGAGGGGGTGTAGGGGGACATGAGTGGGACATGATTGGGGGCCTGCTGGCAGGTGCCCCTCAGTGCTGGGGGGTGGGGGTGCAAGGGGACATGAGTGGGGGCCTGCTGGCAGGTGCCCCTCAGTGCTGGGGGTTTGGGGTTCAGGGGGACATGGGTGGGGGCCTGCTAGCAGGTGCCCCTCAGTGCTGTGGGGTAGGGGTGCAGGGAGACATGAGTGGGACATGAGGGGGGCCTGCTGGCAGATGCCCTGCACTGCTGGGAGGTGGAGGTGCAGGGGGACATGATTGGGGGCCTGCTGGCAGGTGCCCCTCAGTGCTGGGGGGTGGAGGTGCAAGGGGACAGGAGTGGGCGCCTGCTGGCAGGTGCACCTCAGTGCTGGGGGGAGGGGGTGCAGGGGGACATGATTGGGGGCCTGCTGGCAGGTTCCCCTCAGTGCTGGGGGGTGGAGGTGCAAGGGGACATGAGTGGGGCATGAGTGGGGGCCTGCTGGCAGGTGCCCTGCACTGCTGGGGGGTGGGGGTGCAGGGGGACATGAGTGGGACATGAGTGGGGGCCTGCTGGCAGGTGCCCCTCAGTGCTGGGGTGTGGGGTGCAGGAGGACATGAGTGGGGGCCTGCTGGCAGGTGCCCTGAACTGCTGGGGGGTGGGAGTGCAAGGGGACATGAGTGGGACATGAGTGGGGGCCTGCTGGCAGGTGCCCCTCAGTGCTGGGGGGTGGGAGTGCAGGGGGACATGAGTGGGACATGAGTGGGGACCTTCTGGCAGGTTCCTCACAGTGGTGGGGTGTGGGGGTGCAGGTTGACATGAGTGGGGGCCTGCTGGCAGGTGCCCCTCAGTGCTGGGGGGTGGGGGTGCAAGGGGACATGAGTGGGGCATGAGTATGGGCCTGCTGGCAGGTGCCCCTCAGTGCTGGGGGGTGGGGGTGCAGGGGGACATGAGTGGGACATGATTGGGGGCCTGCTGGCAGGTGCCCCTCAGTGCTGGGGGGTGGGGGTGCAAGGGGACATGAGTGGGACATGAGTGGGGGCCTGCTGGCAGGTGCCCCTCAGTGCTGGGGGGTTGGGGTGCAGGGGGACATGAGTGGGGAACTTTTGGCAGGTGCCCCTCAGTGCTGTGGGGTGGGGGTGCAGGGGGACATGAGTGGGGGCCTGCTGGCAAGTGCCCCTCAATGCAGGGGTGTGGTCGTGCAGGGGGACATGAGTGGGACATGAGTGGGGGCCTGCTGGCAGGTGCCCTGCACTGCTGGGGGGTGGGGGTGCAGGGGGACATGAGTGGGGGCCTGCTGGCAGGTGCCCCTCAGTGCTGGGGGTGGGGGTGCAAGGGGACATGAGTGGGACATGAGTGGGGGCCTGCTGGCAGGTGCCCCTCAGTGCTGGGGGGGTGGGGGTGCAAGAGGACATGAGTGGGACATGAGTGGGGGCCAGCTGGCAGGTGCCCGTCAGTGCTGGGTTGTGGGGTGCAGTAGGACATGAGTGGGGGCCTGCTGGCAGGTGCCCTGCACTGCTGGGGGGTGGGGGTGCAAGGGGACATGAGTGGGACATGAGTGTGGGCCTGCTGGCAGGTGCCCCTCAGTGCTGGGGGGTGGGAGTGCAGGGGGACATGAGTGGGACATGAGTGGGGAACTGCTGGCAGGTTCCCCACAGTGGTGGGGTGTGGGGGTGCAGGTTGACATGAGTGTGGGCCTGCTGGCAGGTGCCCCTCAGTGCTGGGGGTGCAAGGGGACATGAGTGGGACATGAGTGTGGGCCTGCTGGCAGGTGCCCCTCAGTGCTGGGGGGAGGGGGTGCAGGGGGACATGATTGGGGGCCTGCTGGCAGGTGCCCCTCAGTGCTGGGGGGTGGAGGTGCAAGGGGACATGAATGGGGCATGAGTGGGGGCCTGCTGGCAGGTGCCCTGCACTGCTGGGGGGTGGGGGTGCAGGGGGACATGAGTGGGACATGAGTGGGGGCCTGCTGGCAGGTGCCCCTCAGTGCTGGGGGGTGGGAGTGCAGGGGGACATGAGTGGGACATGAGTGGGGACCTGCTGGCAGGTTCCCCACAGTGGTGGGGTGTGGGGGTGCAGGTTGACATGAGTGTGGGCCTGCTGGCAGGTGCCCCTCAGTGCTGGGGGTGCAAGGGGACATGAGTGGGACATGAGTGTGGGCCTGCTGGCAGGTGCCCCTCAGTGCTGGGGGGTGGGGGTGCAGGGGGACATGAGTGGGACATGATTGGGGGCCTGCTGGCAGGTGCCCCTCAGTGCTGGGGGGTGGGGGTGCAAGGGGACATGAGTGGGACATGAGTGGGGGCCTGCTGGCAGGTGCCCCTCAATGCTGGGGGGTTGGGGTGCAGGGGGACATGAGTGGGGAACTTTTGGCAGGTGCCCCTCAGTGCTGTGGGGTGGGGGTGCAGGGGGACATGAGTGGGACATGAGTGGGGGCCTGCTGGCAAGTGCCCCCAATGCAGGGGTGTGGTCGTGCAGGGGGACATGAGTGGGACATGAGTGGGGGCCTGCTGGCAGGTGCCCTGCACTGCAAGGGGGTGGGGGTGCAGGGGGGCATGAGTGGGGGCCTGCTGGCAGGTGCCCCTCAGTGCTGGGGGGTGGGGGTGCAAGGGGACATGAGTGGGACATGAGTGGGGGCCTGCTGGCAGGTGCCCCTCAGTGCTGGGGGGTGGGGGTGCAAGGGGACATGAGTGGGACATGATTAGGGGCCTGCTGGCAGGTGCCCCTCAGTGCTGGGTTGTGGGGTGCAGGAGGACATGAGTGGGGGCCTGCTGGCAGGTGCCCTGCACTGCTGGGGGGTGGGGGTGCAAGGGGACATGAGTGGGACATGAGTGTGGGCCTGCTGGCAGGTGCCCCTCAGTGCTGGGGGGTGGGGGTGCAGGGGGACATGAGTGGGACATGATTGGGGGCCTGCTGGCAGGTGCCCCTCAGTGCTGGGGGGTGAGGGTGCAAGGGGACATGAGTGGGACATGAGTGGGGGCCTGCTGGCAGGTGCCCTTCAGTGCTGGGGGGTTGGGGTGCAGGGGGACCTGAGTGGGGGCCTTTGGCAGGTGCCCCTCAGTGCTGTGGGGTGGGGGTGCAGGGGGACATGAGTGGGACTTGAGTGGGGGCCTGCTGGCAGGTGCCCCTCAGTGCTGGGGGGTGGGGGTGCAGGGGGACATGAGTGGGACATGAGTGGGGGCCTGCTGGCAGGTGTCCTGCACTGCTGGGGGGTGGGGGTGCAGGGGGACATGAGTGGGGGCCTGCTGGCAGGTGCCCCTCAGTGTTGGGGGGTGGGGGTGCAGGGGGACATGAGTGGGACATGAGTGGAGGCCTGCTGGCAGGTGCCCTGCACTGCTGGGGGGTGTGGGTGCAGGGGGACATGAGTGGGGGCCTGCTGGCAGGTGCCCCTCAGTGCTGCGGGTGGGGGTGCAGGGGGACATGAGTAGGACATGAGTGGGGGCCTGCTGGCAGGTGCCATGCACTGCTGGGGGTTGGGGGTGCAGGGGGACATGAGTGGGGGCCTGCTGGCATGTGCCCCTCAGTGCTGGGGGGTGGGGGTGCAGAGGGACATGAGTGGGACATGAATGGAGGCCTGCTGGCAGGTGCCCTGCACTGCTGGGGGGTGGGGGTGCAGGGGAACATGAGTGGGGGCCTGCTGGCAGGTGTCCCTCAGTGCTGGGGGGTGGGGGTGCAGGGGGACATGAGTGGGACATGAGTGGGGGCCTGCTGGCAGGTGCCCCTCAGTGCTGGGGTGTGGGGGTGCAAGGGCACATGAGTGGGACATGAGTGGGGGCCTGTTGGCAGGTGCCCCTCAGTGCTGGGGGTAGGGGTGCAGGTGGGCATGAGTGGGACATGAGTGGGGGCCTGCTGGCAGGTGCCCTGCACTGCTGGGGTGTGGGGGTGCAGGGGGACATGAGTGGGGGCCTGCTGGCAGGTGCCCCTCAGTGCTGAGGGGTCGGGGTGCAGGGGGACATGTGTGGGACATGAGTGGAGGCCTGCTGGCAGGTGCCCTGCACTTCTGGGGGGTGTGGGTGCAGGGGAACATGAGTGGGGGCCTGCTGGCAGGTGTCCCTCAGTGCTGGGGTGTGGGGGTGCAGGGGGACATGAATTGGTCATGAGTGGGGGCCTGCTGGCAGGTGCCCCTCAGTGCTGGGGTGTGGGGGTGCAAGGGCACATGAGTGGGACATGAGTGGGGGCCTGCTGGCAGGTGCCCCTCAGTGCTGGGGGTGGGGGTGCAGGGGGGCATGCGTGGGACATGAGTGGGGGCCTGCTGGCAGGTACCCTGCACTGCTGGGGGTTGGGGGTGCAGGGGGACATGAGTGGTGGCCTGCTGGCAGGTGCCCCTCAGTGCTGGGGGGTGAGGGTGTAGGGGGACATGAATGGGACATGAGTGGGGGCCTGCTGGCAGGTGTCCTGCACTGCTGGGGGGTGCAGGGGGACATGAGGGGGGGCCTGCTGGCAGGTGCCCCTCAGTGCT
This sequence comes from Ambystoma mexicanum, assembly GCF_040938575.1. Lineage (NCBI taxonomy): Eukaryota > Metazoa > Chordata > Amphibia > Caudata > Ambystomatidae > Ambystoma > Ambystoma mexicanum. Next base: position 272,477,670 of record NC_090925.1, read on the forward strand.
GTGGCGTGGGGGTGCAGGCAGACATGAGTGGGGGCCTGTTGGCAGGTGCCCTGCACTGCTGGAGGGTGGGCTTGCAGGGGGACATGTGTGGGGGCCTGCTGGCAGGTGCCCCTCAGTGCTGGGGGGTGGGGGTGCAGGGGGACATGAGTGGGACATGAGTGGGTGTTTGCTGGCAGGTGCCCCTCAGTGCTGGGGTTTGGGGGGTGGGGGTGCAGGGGGACATGAGTGGGGGCCTGCTGGCAGGTGCCCCTCAGTGCTGGGGGGCGGGGGTGCAGGGGGACATGAGTGGGACATGAGTGGGGGCCTGCTGGCAGGTGCCCTGCACTGTTGGGGGGTGGGGGTACAGGGGGACATGAGTGGGGGCCTGCTGGCAGGTGCCCCACAGTGCTGGGGGGTGGGGGTGCAGGGGGACATGAGTGGGACATGAGTGGAGGCCTGCTGGCAGGTGCCCCTCAGTGCTGGGGGGTCGGGGTGCAGGGGGACATGAGTGGACGCCTGCTGGCAGGTGCCCTGCACTGCTGGGGGGTGTGGGTGCAGGGGAACATGAGTGGGGGCCTGCTGGCAGGTGTCCCTCAGTGCTGGGGTGTGGGGGTGCAGGGGGACATGAGTTGGACATGAGTGGGGGCCTGCTGGCAGGTGCCCCTCAGTGCTGGGGTGTGGGGGTGCAAGGGCACATGAGTGGGACATGAGTGGGGGCCTGCTGGCAGGTGCCCCTCAGTGCTGGGGGCAGGGGTGCGGGGGGACATGAGTGGGGGCCTGCTGGCAGGTGCCCCTCAGTGCTGGGGGGTGGGGGTGCAAGGAGACATGAGTGGGACATGAGTGGGGGCCTGCTGGCAGGTGCCCCTCAATGCCGGGGCGTGGGGTGAAGGAGGACATGAGTGGGGGCCTGCTGGCAGGTGCCCTGCACTGCTGGGGGGTGGGGGTGCAAGGGGACATGAGTGGGACATGAGTGGGGTCCTGCTGGCAGGTGCCCCACAGTGGTGGGGTGTGGGGGTGCAGGTTGACATGAGTGGGGGCCTGCTGGCAGGTGCCCCTCAGTGCTGGGGGGTGGGGGTGCAAGGGGAAATGAGTGGGACATGTGTGTGCCTGCTGGCAGGTGCCCCTCAGTGCTGGGGGAGGGGGTGTAGGGGGACATGAGTGGGACATGATTGGGGGCCTGCTGGCAGGTGCCCCTCAATGCTGGGGGGTGGGGGTGCAAGGGGACATGAGTGGGGGCCTGCTGGCAGGTGCCCCTCAGTGCTGGGGGTTTGGGGTTCAGGGGGACATGGGTGGGGGCCTGCTAGCAGGTGCCCCTCAGTGCTGTGGGGTAGGGGTGCAGGGAGACATGAGTGGGACATGAGGGGGGCCTGCTGGCAGATGCCCTGCACTGCTGGGAGGTGGAGGTGCAGGGGGACATGATTGGGGGCCTGCTGGCAGGTGCCCCTCAGTGCTGGGGGGTGGAGGTGCAAGGGGACAGGAGTGGGCGCCTGCTGGCAGGTGCACCTCAGTGCTGGGGGGAGGGGGTGCAGGGGGACATGATTGGGGGCCTGCTGGCAGGTTCCCCTCAGTGCTGGGGGGTGGAGGTGCAAGGGGACATGAGTGGGGCATGAGTGGGGGCCTGCTGGCAGGTGCCCTGCACTGCTGGGGGGTGGGGGTGCAGGGGGACATGAGTGGGACATGAGTGGGGGCCTGCTGGCAGGTGCCCCTCAGTGCTGGGGTGTGGGGTGCAGGAGGACATGAGTGGGGGCCTGCTGGCAGGTGCCCTGAACTGCTGGGGGGTGGGAGTGCAAGGGGACATGAGTGGGACATGAGTGGGGGCCTGCTGGCAGGTGCCCCTCAGTGCTGGGGGGTGGGAGTGCAGGGGGACATGAGTGGGACATGAGTGGGGACCTTCTGGCAGGTTCCTCACAGTGGTGGGGTGTGGGGGTGCAGGTTGACATGAGTGGGGGCCTGCTGGCAGGTGCCCCTCAGTGCTGGGGGGTGGGGGTGCAAGGGGACATGAGTGGGGCATGAGTATGGGCCTGCTGGCAGGTGCCCCTCAGTGCTGGGGGGTGGGGGGTGCAGGGGGACATGAGTGGGACATGATTGGGGGCCTGCTGGCAGGTGCCCCTCAGTGCTGGGGGGTGGGGGTGCAAGGGGACATGAGTGGGACATGAGTGGGGGCCTGCTGGCAGGTGCCCCTCAGTGCTGGGGGGTTGGGGTGCAGGGGGAGATGAGTGGGGAAATTTTGGCAGGTGCCCCTCAGTGCTGTGGGGTGGGGGTGCAGGGGGACATGAGTGGGGGCCTGCTGGCAAGTGCCCCTCAATGCAGGGGTGTGGTCGTGCAGGGGGACATGAGTGGGACATGAGTGGGGGCCTGCTGGCAGGTGCCCTGCACTGCTGGGGGGTGGGGGTGCAGGGGGACATGAGTGGGGTCCTGCTGGCAGGTGCCCCTCAGTGCTGGGGGTGGGGGTGCAAGGGGACATGAGTGGGACATGAGTGGGGGCCTGCTGGCAGGTGCCCCTCAGTGCTGGGGGGGTGGGGGTGCAAGAGGACATGAGTGGGACATGAGTGGGGGCCAGCTGGCAGGTGCCCGTCAGTGCTGGGTTGTGGGGTGCTGTAGGACATGAGTGGGGGCCTGCTGGCAGGTGCCCTGCACTGCTGGGGGGTGGGGGTGCAAGGGGACATGAGTGGGACATGAGTGTGGGCCTGCTGGCAGGTGCCCCTCAGTGCTGGGGGGTGGGGGTGCAGGGGGACATGAGTGGGACATGATTGGGGGCCTGCTGGCAGGTGCCCCTCATTGCTGGGGGGTGGGGGTGCAAGGGGACATGAGTGGGACATGAGTGGGGGCCTGCTGGCAGGTGCCCTTCAGTGCTGGGGGGTTGGGGTGCAGGGGGACCTGAGTGGGGGCCTTTGGCAGGTGCCCCTCAGTGCTGTGGGGTGGGGGTGCAGGGGGACATGAGTGGGACTTGAGTGGGGGCCTGCTGGCAGGTGCTCCTCAGTGCTGGGGGGTGGGGGTGCAGGGGGACATGAGTGGGACATGAGTAGGGGCCTGCTGGCAGGTGTCCTGCACTGCTGGGGGGTGGGGGTGCAGGGGGACATGAGTGGGGGCCTGCTGGCAGGTGCCCCTCAGTGCTGCGGGTGGGGGTGCAGGGGGACATGAGTGGGACATGAGTGGGGGCCTGCTGGCAGGTGCCATGCACTGCTGGGGGTTGGGGGTGCAGGGGGACATGAGTGGGGGCCTGCTGGCATCTGCCCCTCAGTGCTGAGGGGTGAGGGTGCAGGGGGACATGAGTGGGACATGAATGGAGGCCTGCTGGCAGGTGCCCTGCACCGCTGGGGGGTGGGGGTGCAGGGGAACATGAGTGGGGGCCTGCTGGCTGGTATCCCTCAGTGCTGGGGGGTGGGGGTGCAGGGGGAAATGAGTGGGACATGAGTGGGGGCCTGCTGGCAGGTGCCCCTCAATGCTGGGGTGTGGGGGTGCAAGGGCACATGAGTGGGACATGAGTGGGGGCCTGTTGGCAGGTGCCCCTCAGTGCTGGGGGTAGGGGCGCAGGTGGACATGAGTGGGACATGAGTGGGGGCCTGCTGGCAGGTGCCGTGCACTGCTGGGGTGTGGGGGTGCAGGGGGACATGAGTGGGGGCCTGCTGGCAGGTGCCCCTCAGTGCTGGGGGTCGGGGTGCAGGGGGACATGAGTGGGACATGAGTGGAGGCCTGCTGGCAGGTGCCCTGCACTGCTGGGGGGCGTGGGTGCAGGGGAACATGAGTGGGGGCCTGCTGGCAGGTGCCCCTCAGTGCTGGAGTGTGGGGGTGCAAGGGCACATGAGTGGGACATGAGTGGGGGCCTGTTGGCAGGTGCCCTGCACTGCTGGAGGGTGGGCTTGCAGGGGGACATGTGTGGGGGCCTGCTGGCAGGTGCCCCTCAGTGCTGGGGGGTGGGGGTGCAGGGGGACATGAGTGGGACATGAGTGGGTGTTTGCTGGCAGGTGCCCCTCAGTGCTGGGGTTTGGGGGGTGGGGGTGCAGGGGGACATGAGTGGGGGCCTGCTGGCAGGTGCCCCTCAGTGCTGGGGGGCGGGGGTGCAGGGGGACATGAGTGGGACATGAGTGGGGGCCTGCTGGCAGGTGCCCTGCACTGTTGGGGGGTGGGGGTACAGGGGGACATGAGTGGGGGCCTGCTGGCAGGTGCCCCACAGTGCTGGGGGGTGGGGGTGCAGGGGGACATGAGTGGGACATGAGTGGGGGCCTGCTGGCAGGTGCCCCTCAGTGCTGGGGGGTCGGGGTGCAGGGGGACATGAGTGGACGCCTGCTGGCAGGTGCCCTGCACTGCTGGGGGGTGTGGGTGCAGGGGAACATGAGTGGGGGCCTGCTGGCAGGTGTCCCTCAGTGCTGGGGTGTGGGGGTGCAGGGGGACATGAGTTGGACATGAGTGGGGGCCTGCTGGCAGGTGCCCCTCAGTGCTGGGGTGTGGGGGTGCAAGGGCACATGAGTGGGACATGAGTGGGGGCCTGCTGGCAGGTGCCCCTCAGTGCTGGGGGCAGGGGTGCGGGGGGACATGAGTGGGGGCCTGCTGGCAGGTGCCCCTCAGTGCTGGGGGGTGGGGGTGCAAGGAGACATGAGTGGGACATGAGTGGGGGCCTGCTGGCAGGTGCCCCTCAATGCCGGGGCGTGGGGTGAAGGAGGACATGAGTGGGGGCCTGCTGGCAGGTGCCCTGCACTGCTGGGGGGTGGGGGTACAAGGGGACATGAGTGGGACATGAGTGGGGTCCTGCTGGCAGGTGCCCCACAGTGGTGGGGTGTGGGGGTGCAGGTTGACATGAGTGGGGGCCTGCTGGCAGGTGCCCCTCAGTGCTGGGGGGTGGGGGTGCAAGGGGAAATGAGTGGGACATGTGTGTGCCTGCTGGCAGGTGCCCCTCAGTGCTGGGGGAGGGGGTGTAGGGGGACATGAGTGGGACATGATTGGGGGCCTGCTGGCAGGTGCCCCTCAGTGCTGGGGGGTGGGGGTGCAAGGGGACATGAGTGGGGGCCTGCTGGCAGGTGCCCCTCAGTGCTGGGGGTTTGGGGTTCAGGGGGACATGGGTGGGGGCCTGCTAGCAGGTGCCCCTCAGTGCTGTGGGGTAGGGGTGCAGGGAGACATGAGTGGGACATGAGGGGGGCCTGCTGGCAGATGCCCTGCACTGCTGGGAGGTGGAGGTGCAGGGGGACATGATTGGGGGCCTGCTGGCAGGTGCCCCTCAGTGCTGGGGGGTGGAGGTGCAAGGGGACAGGAGTGGGCGCCTGCTGGCAGGTGCACCTCAGTGCTGGGGGGAGGGGGTGCAGGGGGACATGATTGGGGGCCTGCTGGCAGGTTCCCCTCAGTGCTGGGGGGTGGAGGTGCAAGGGGACATGAGTGGGGCATGAGTGGGGGCCTGCTGGCAGGTGCCCTGCACTGCTGGGGGGTGGGGGTGCAGGGGGACATGAGTGGGACATGAGTGGGGGCCTGCTGGCAGGTGCCCCTCAGTGCTGGGGTGTGGGGTGCAGGAGGACATGAGTGGGGGCCTGCTGGCAGGTGCCCTGAACTGCTGGGGGGTGGGAGTGCAAGGGGACATGAGTGGGACATGAGTGGGGGCCTGCTGGCAGGTGCCCCTCAGTGCTGGGGGGTGGGAGTGCAGGGGGACATGAGTGGGACATGAGTGGGGACCTTCTGGCAGGTTCCTCACAGTGGTGGGGTGTGGGGGTGCAGGTTGACATGAGTGGGGGCCTGCTGGCAGGTGCCCCTCAGTGCTGGGGGGTGGGGGTGCAAGGGGACATGAGTGGGGCATGAGTATGGGCCTGCTGGCAGGTGCCCCTCAGTGCTGGGGGGTGGGGGTGCAGGGGGACATGAGTGGGACATGATTGGGGGCCTGCTGGCAGGTGCCCCTCAGTGCTGGGGGGTGGGGGTGCAAGGGGACATGAGTGGGACATGAGTGGGGGCCTGCTGGCAGGTGCCCCTCAGTGCTGGGGGGTTGGGGTGCAGGGGGACATGAGTGGGGAACTTTTGGCAGGTGCCCCTCAGTGCTGTGGGGTGGGGGTGCAGGGGGACATGAGTGGGGGCCTGCTGGCAAGTGCCCCTCAATGCAGGGGTGTGGTCGTGCAGGGGGACATGAGTGGGACATGAGTGGGGGCCTGCTGGCAGGTGCCCTGCACTGCTGGGGGGTGGGGGTGCAGGGGGACATGAGTGGGGGCCTGCTGGCAGGTGCCCCTCAGTGCTGGGGGTGGGGGTGCAAGGGGACATGAGTGGGACATGAGTGGGGGCCTGCTGGCAGGTGCCCCTCAGTGCTGGGGGGGTGGGGGTGCAAGAGGACATGAGTGGGACATGAGTGGGGGCCAGCTGGCAGGTGCCCGTCAGTGCTGGGTTGTGGGGTGCAGTAGGACATGAGTGGGGGCCTGCTGGCAGGTGCCCTGCACTGCTGGGGGGTGGGGGTGCAAGGGGACATGAGTGGGACATGAGTGTGGGCCTGCTGGCAGGTGCCCCTCAGTGCTGGGGGGTGGGGGTGCAGGGGGACATGAGTGGGACATGATTGGGGGCCTGCTGGCAGGTGCCCCTCATTGCTGGGGGGTGGGGGTGCAAGGGGACATGAGTGGGACATGAGTGGGGGCCTGCTGGCAGGTGCCCTTCAGTGCTGGGGGGTTGGGGTGCAGGGGGACCTGAGTGGGGGCCTTTGGCAGGTGCCCCTCAGTGCTGTGGGGTGGGGGTGCAGGGGGACATGAGTGGGACTTGAGTGGGGGCCTGCTGGCAGGTGCTCCTCAGTGCTGGGGGGTGGGGGTGCAGGGGGACATGAGTGGGACATGAGTAGGGGCCTGCTGGCAGGTGTCCTGCACTGCTGGGGGGTGGGGGTGCAGGGGGACATGAGTGGGGGCCTGCTGGCAGGTGCCCCTCAGTGCTGCGGGTGGGGGTGCAGGGGGACATGAGTGGGACATGAGTGGGGGCCTGCTGGCAGGTGCCATGCACTGCTGGGGGTTGGGGGTGCAGGGGGACATGAGTGGGGGCCTGCTGGCATCTGCCCCTCAGTGCTGAGGGGTGAGGGTGCAGGGGGACATGAGTGGGACATGAATGGAGGCCTGCTGGCAGGTGCCCTGCACCGCTGGGGGGTGGGGGTGCAGGGGAACATGAGTGGGGGCCTGCTGGCAGGTGTCCCTCAGTGCTGGGGGGTGGGGGTGCAGGGGGAAATGAGTGGGACATGAGTGGGGGCCTGCTGGCAGGTGCCCCTCAATGCTGGGGTGTGGGGGTGCAAGGGCACATGAGTGGGACATGAGTGGGGGCCTGTTGGCAGGTGCCCCTCAGTGCTGGGGGTAGGGGCGCAGGTGGACATGAGTGGGACATGAGTGGGGGCCTGCTGGCAGGTGCCGTGCACTGCTGGGGTGTGGGGGTGCAGGGGGACATGAGTGGGGGCCTGCTGGCAGGTGCCCCTCAGTGCTGGGGGTCGGGGTGCAGGGGGACATGAGTGGGACATGAGTGGAGGCCTGCTGGCAGGTGCCCTGCACTGCTGGGGGGCGTGGGTGCAGGGGAACATGAGTGGGGGCCTGCTGGCAGGTGCCCCTCAGTGCTGGAGTGTGGGGGTGCAAGGGCACATGAGTGGGACATGAGTGGGGGCCTGCTGGCAGGTGCCCCTCAGTGCTGGGGGTGGGGGTGCAGGGGGACATGAGTGGGACATGAGTGGGGGCCTGCTGGCAGGTACCCTGCACTGCTGGGGGTTGGGGTGCAGGGGGACATGAGTGGAGGCCTGCTGGCAGGTGCCACTCAGTGCTGGGGGGTGGGGGTGCAGGGGGACATGAATGGGACATGAGTGGGGGCCTGCTGGCAGGTGTCCTGCACTGCTGGGGGGTGGGGGTGCAGGGGGACATGAGGGGGGCCTGCTGGCAGGTGCCCCTCAGTGCTGTGGGGTGGGGGTGCAGGCAGACATGAGTGGGGGCCTGCTGGCAGGTGCCCTGCACTGCTGGAGGGTGGGCTTGCAGGGGGACATGTGTGGGGGCCTGCTGGCAGGTGCCCCTCAGTGCTGGGGGGTGGAGGTGCAGGGGGACCTGAGTGGGACATGAGTTGGGGCCTGCTGGCAGGTGCCCCTCAGTGCTGGGGGGTGGGGGTGCAAGGGGACAGGAGTGGGCGCCTGCTGGCAGGTGCACCTCAGTGCTGGGGGAGGGGGTGCAGGGGGACATGATTGGGGGCCTGCTGGCAGGTGCCCCTCAGTGCTGGGGGTGGAGGTGCAAGGGGACATGAGTGGGGCATGGGTGGGGGCCTGCTGGCAGGTGCCCTGCACTGCTGGGGGGTGGGGGTGCAGGGGGACATGAGTGGGACATGAGTGGGGGCCTGCTGGCAGGTGCCCCTTAGTGCTGGGGTGTGGGGTGCAGGAGGACATGAGTGGGGGCCTGCTGGCAGGTGCCCTGAACTGCTGGGGGGTGGGAGTGCAAGGGGACATGAGTGGGACATGAGTGGGGGCCTGCTGGCAGGTGCCCCTCAGTGCTGGGGGGTAGGAGTGCAGGGGGACATGAGTGGGACATGAGTGGGGACCTTCTGGCAGGTTCCCCACAGTGGTGGGGTGTGGGGGTGCAGGTTGACATGAGTGGGGGCCTGCTGGCAGGTGCCCCTCAGTGCTGGGGGGTGGGGGTGCAAGGGGACATGAGTGGGACATGAGTGTGGGCCTGCTGGCAGGTGCCCCTCAGTGCTGGGGGGTGGGGGTGCAGGGGGACATGAGTGGGACATGATTGGGGGCCTGCTGGCAGGTGCCCCTCAGTGCTGGGGGGTGGGGGTGCAAGGGGACATGAGTGGGACATGAGTGGGGGCCTGCTGGCAGGTGCCCCTCAGTGCTGGGGGGTTGGGGTGCAGGGGGACATGAGTGGGGAACTTTTGGCAGGTGCCCCTCAGTGCTGTGGGGTGGGGGTGCAGGGGGACATGAGTGGGACATGAGTGGGGGCCTGCTGGCAGGTGCCCTGCACTGCTGGGGGTGGGGGTGCAGGGGGACATGAGTGGGGGCCTGCTGGCAGGTGCCCCTCAGTGCTGGGGGGTGGGGGTGCAAGGGGACATGAGTGGGACATGACTGGGGGTCTGCTGGCAGGTGCCCCTCAGTGCTGGGGGGTGGGGGTGCAAGAGGACATGAGTGGGACATGAGTGGGGGCCTGCTGGCAGGTGCCCGTCAGTGCTGGGTTGTGGGGTGCAGTAGGACATGAGTGGGGGCCTGCTGGCAGGTGCCCTGCACTGCTGGGGGGTGGGGGTGCAGGGGGACATGAGTGGGACATGAGTGGGGGCCTGCTGGCAGGTGCCCCTCAGTGCTGGGGTGTGGGGTGCAGGAGGACATGAGTGGGGGCCTGCTGGCAGGTGCCCTGAACTGCTGGGGGGTGGGAGTGCAAGGGGACATGAGTGGGACATGAGTGGGGGCCTGCTGGCAGGTGCCCCTCAGTGCTGGGGGGTAGGAGTGCAGGGGGACATGAGTGGGACATGAGTGGGGACCTTCTGGCAGGTTCCCCACAGTGGTGGGGTGTGGGGGTGCAGGTTGACATGAGTGGGGGCCTGCTGGCAGGTGCCCCTCAGTGCTGGGGGGTGGGGGTGCAAGGGGACATGAGTGGGACATGAGTGTGGGCCTGCTGGCAGGTGCCCCTCAGTGCTGGGGGGTGGGGGTGCAGGGGGACATGAGTGGGACATGATTGGGGGCCTGCTGGCAGGTGCCCCTCAGTGCTGGGGGGTGGGGGTGCAAGGGGACATGAGTGGGACATGAGTGGGGGCCTGCTGGCAGGTGCCGCTCAGTGCTGGGGGGTTGGGGTGCAGGGGGACATGAGTGGGGAACTTTTGGCAGGTGCCCCTCAGTGCTGTGGGGTGGGGGTGCAGGGGGACATGAGTGGGACATGAGTGGGGGCCTGCTGGCAAGTGCCCCTCAATGCAGGGGTGTGGTCGTGCAGGGGGACATGAGTGGGACATGAGTGGGGGCCTGCTGGCAGGTGCCCTGCACTGCTGGGGGTGGGGGTGCAGGGGGACATGAGTGGGGGCCTGCTGGCAGGTGCCCCTCAGTGCTGGGGGGTGGGGGTGCAAGGGGACATGAGTGGGACATGAGTGGGGGTCTGCTGGCAGGTGCCCCTCAGTGCTGGGAGGTGGGGGTGCAAGAGGACATGAGTGGGACATGAGTGGGGGCCTGCTGGCAGGTGCCCGTCAGTGCTGGGTTGTGGGGTGCAGTAGGACATGAGTGGGGGCCTGCTGGCAAGTGCCCTGCACTGCTGGGGGGTGGGGGTGTAAGGGGACATGAGTGGGACATGAGTGTGGGCCTGCTGGCAGGTGCCCCTCAGTGCTGGGGGGTGGGGGTGCAGGGGGACATGAGTGGGACATGATTGGGGGCCTGCTGGCAGGTGCCCCTCATTGCTGGGGGGTGGGGGTGCAAGGGGACATGAGTGGGACATGAGTGGGGGCCTGCTGGCAGGTGCCCTTCAGTGCTGGGGGGTTGGGGTGCAGGGGGACCTGAGTGGGGGCCTTTGGCAGGTGCCCCTCAGTGCTGTGGGGTGGGGGTGCAGGGGGACATGAGTGGGACTTGAGTGGGGGCCTGCTGGCAGGTGCCCCTCAGTGCTGGGGGGTGGGGGTGCAGGGGGACATGAGTGGGACATGAGTAGGGGCCTGCTGGCAGGTGTCCTGCACTGCTGGGGGGTGGGGTGCAGGGGGACATGAGTGGGGGCCTGCTGGCAGGTGCCCCTCAGTGCTGCGGGTGGGGGTGCAGGGGGACATGAGTGGGACATGAGTGGGGGCCTGCTGGCAGGTGCCATGCACTGCTGGGGGTTGGGGGTGCAGGGGGACATGAGTGGGGGCCTGCTGGCATCTGCCCCTCAGTGCTGAGGGGTGAGGGTGCAGGGGGACATGAGTGGGACATGAATGGAGGCCTGCTGGCAGGTGCCCTGCACTGCTGGGGGGTGGGGGTGCAGGGGAACATGAGTGGGGGCCTGCTGGCAGGTGTCCCTCAGTGCTGGGGGGTGGGGGTGCAGGGGGACATGAGTGGGGGCCTGCTGGCAGGTGCCCCTCAATGCTGGGGTGTGGGGGTGCAAGGGCACATGAGTGGGACATGAGTGGGGGCCTGTTGGCAGGTGCCCCTCAGTGCTGGGGGTAGGGGCGCAGGTGGACATGAGTGGGACATGAGTGGGGGCCTGCTGGCAGGTGCCGTGCACTGCTGGGGTGTGGGGGTGTAGGGGGACATGAGTGGGGGCCTGCTGGCAGGTGCCCCTCAGTGCTGGGGGTCGGGGTGCAGGGGGACATGAGTGGGACATGAGTGGGGGCCTGCTGGCAGGTGCCCTGCACTGTTAGGGGGTGGGGGTACAGGGGGACATGAGTGGGGGCCTGCTGGCAGGTGCCCCACAGTGCTGGGGGGTGGGGGTGCAGGGGGACATGAGTGGGACATGAGTGGGGGCCTGCTGGAAGGTGCCCCTCAGTGCTGGGGGGTCGGGGTGCAGGGGGACATGAGTGGGACATGAGTGGAGGCCTGCTGGCAGGTGCCCTGCACTGCTGGGGGGTGTGGGTGCAGGGGAACATGAGTGGGGGCCTGCTGGCAGGTGTCCCTCAGTGCTGGGGTGTGCGGGTGCAGGGGGACATGAGTTGGACATGAGTGGGGGCCTGCTGGCAGGTGCCCCTCAGTGCTGGGGTGTGGGGGTGCAAGGGCACATGAGTGGGACATGAGTGGGGGCCTGCTGGCAGGTGCCCCTCAGTGCTGCGGGTGGGGGTGCAGGGGGACATGAGTGGGACATGAGTGGGGGCCTGCTGGCAGGTACCCTGCACTGCTGGGGGTTGGGGGTGCAGGGGGACATGAGTGGCGGCCTGCTGGCAGGTGCCCCTCAGTGCTGGGGGGTGGGGGTGCAGGGGGACATGAATGGGACATGAGTGGGGGCCTGCTGGCAGGTGTCCTGCACTGCTGGGGGGTGGGGGTGCAGGGGGACATGAGTGGGGGCCTGCTGGCAGGTGCCCCTCAGTGCTGTGGGGTGGGGGTGCAGGCAGACATGAGTGGGGGCCTGCTGGCAGGTGCCCTGCACTGCTGGAGGGTGGGCTTGCAGGGGGACATGTGTGGGGGCCTGCTGGCAGGTGCCCCTCAGTGCTGGGGGGTGGGGGTGCAGGGGGACATGAGTGGGACATGAGTTGGGGCCTGCTGGCAGGTGCCCCTCAGCGCTGGGGGGTGGGGGTGCAAGGGGACATGAGTGGGACATGAGTGGGTGTTTGCTGGCAGGTGCCCCTCAGTGCTGGGGTTTGGGGGGTGGGGGTGCAGGGGGACATGAGTGGGGGCCTGCTGGCAGGTGCCCCTCAGTGCTGGGGGGCGGGGGTGCAGGGGGACATGAGTGGGACATGAGTCGGGGCCTGCTGGCAGGTGCCCTGCACTGTTGGGGGGTGGGGGTACAGGGGGACATGAGTGGGGGCCTGCTGGCAGGTGCCCCACAGTGCTGGGGGGTGGGGGTGCAGGGGGACATGAGTGGGACATGAGTGGGGGCCTGCTGGCAGGTGCCCCTCAGTGCTGGGGGGTGGGGGTGCAAGGGGACATGAGTGGTGATCAGTAGTGCAAGGTGACATGTGACTTGGCTGGGGGGCATGCCCATGGTGGATGGGCTGCCTGCGGGACATGACCAGGGGTGCAGGGTAGTCCCCTGTGGTGTGGGCTGCCTGCAGGGGCTGTGGAGGGTGTAGAGGCAACACCTGGGAGGACCCACACTGCCAATTCACGTGTAGGACTCCCCGGCACCCCCGAAATACACGTACCCTGCTGAAATCGCGTGTGAGACTTCGGGAGTCTTCGGTTCCAGCAGGGGTGGTCACAGCAACTACACCCCTAGCTGACGTGTAGGCAGCAAATGGCAGGGCACGTGGGCAGCAGGCAGTCAGGCAGCAGCAGATGGCAGGTGGGAGCATGCTCGGGGCTCTGGAGGGCAGTAATTCGGCCTTCTGGGCAGGAGCGTGGTCTTCCGTGTGTTTTCGCGTGGCCAGCTTGATACAGAGTGATTTGGCACGTGAAAAAATTGCACGTCAGCGTGTAATTCGAGGAAAGGGCCTTAGCGCGTAAGTGCGTCAGCACACGCATGTGATTTCATTGGACCAAAGGCCCTTAGCACGTAAGCGCATAAGTTACATTACGCGCGCCGGCGTTTCCCTCATTGCACGTGATGACAGAGCACACGTGGAAAAACTGCACGGCCGAGTGTCATCGCGTGTAATTGGAGGAAAGCGCCTGCGTAAACGAGTATCTGACGTGTACGTGTGGGCCGGTTTAAAAGCTACGTGTAGGACGCCATTTCCTTGTACGTGCTTTGCGTGGAGAGCGAGTGGGTGAAATCTGTACTTCTTGTCGGTTCACACCCGATTACTTCACAGCGTTTCTAGTTCGTAGTCCCTGTTACCTCTGACAGCTCTTTTCTGATTTTTTGTTGGGCCTGTTTCGTCAAACAGAGTTCACTTCTCCTTTTGTCCTGTCTCCTCAGACAGCGTACAATTCTTCTTTTGGCGGGGGTGTTGCCAACGCGCACACGCGCATATTTTTCACGTTCTTTTTCCAGGCAGACGGTGAGTTCCGCACGTACTTAGCAACTGTGCTTGCCCCGTGTGTCGCCTTCCCCTTGAGAGGTCATTGTAGGCTGCGTGTATTACGCGTACGCTTAGTTTTGTGTTTCTGGGTGCCACAGCGTAGTGCGAGTTCATTTTTTCACGCACGTGATCTACAAGGGGTTGCGTGCACGTTAATTTTTGATTTTGGGCTGCCTGTGCGTTGCGTGACCCGTCATCTTCCCCCAGGGGTCACAGACAGCCTTGTTAGAGCACTAGGGTATGAATTCCATCTGGTATCCTACCCCTTTGACCCCCAATTGCCCAGGACAATAGTTTACTACAACTCCCATACGCACAACTTCAGTGCCATGGTTGGGATGCGACCAAGCGGTAAGGGAGGCAAAGGTGGCCGACCTTCAAAAGGTGGGCGTGGTGGGCGTGGTAGGGGATGTGGCCGGGATTTGAAGGCTGCCCCTATTCCCCAATGTGTGGAGGAACAATCATCGTTGAGGGAAACGTGGCTGACACCATCCCAGCTCAGCCCCTGTTGGACCAGCCCATTGTGGCACCTGACCTGGCACAGGATGACTCCCTGGCTGACTTCCAGGTCAGCAAGTCTAGGCCACATGTGGCGGTGCAAGTTGTTGTCACCAAGCCACATGGATCTGGGCAGCTATGTCATCTGCTGCCCCAAGTATGCAGGGTGGGGAGGCTGCAGGAGCAGCTGCAGCTCCATCCACCCCAGCTCTGACTCTCCCAGCCAGGACAGTGTCAGTCCAGGTCCATCAAACTGACGTTCCCCCTGCCAAAATTACCCTGCAACCAATTGGATTTGAACACCATGTACTCCAAATATGTAGAAATAGTTAAAAATATTAGTTCATTCAATTCGGATATGTAATAAACAAATTTAAAGTTCACAGGAGAAACAACTGCCCTGGCATATGGGTTGTCAATACAATAAGACACAAATAAGTTCCCAATTAGGGAACTCCCGTCCCCTGCGCTCTATCAATGGCTAGATAAGCCCAATAGTTTTAGAGTAGTAGGAATAACTGTTTCAGTAAATATCTTTTCTGTAGGTCTGAGGTGCAAAATTCATACATAATAATCAGTCTTTTTTCTTTATCAATTTTTTCTCAAAAGAAGAATTTATTCAAAACATATATGCCCAACGCGTTTCGAGATCATTCTCTTCATCAGGGGCTGAAAGTTCATTCAATTTTCATCAATCTACAAATATTCAAAAAAATAAGAAAACACATATGTATATATCAGTAAATCATCTAGACCCATAATTTTATGCAGATATCCAAATTCAATCACCTTCTGGCTAAATAATAGTCATTTTTGATACAGTCCAAAGAACCTAAAATGTTTTCTCACAATGTGCCATTTTTAACAAACAAAGTACATTTGTACAAAACCTAAATTGTAGGTGCTTTAGTGGTTCATAGACTGTAAGAATTGTCTAGAGGTTTTTGGTCGACCATTCAACAGAATCAATGTTAAGTATAGCAAAAGACAGTGTATTTCAAATAAACATAGTAATTTAGGAACTGGGCATACCGTGTGCTGATCAGTGTGCCTTCCTAAATCGTAAAAAGTGGGAAGAGGGCCGCCTGTTCACCATGTGGTTCAATTAAGGTCTACCACACCTGAGAAAATATAGATACAGAATAGTGTAAAGGAAAGGTTTCTCGCATTTGGATGAACTATCATCAAAACTAAGAGTAGAAGCACTTACTAGTGTGGTCTGTGCTCCTTTGAATACAACATAAGTAGCGGTTTGGACGTGAGAATCAGCTGTCCGGCTCAGGCGAGAGCCACTGAGATCAGTTGTATTCACAGAATCGAACAGTAGAAGCTCTGTATGTCTATATCAGAGGAGCAAGATAAAAGCGGGAAAATAAAGACCCTTGCTAAGAGGGAATGTCTAGCTAAGAAAAATGCAAAGAACAGAATATAGAATATACTTACAAGCAACTAGATGGCTGCAGATGCAGTAGGGAAGCGTTCAAATGTTGCGTCATATGCGTGACGTCATCACGTTGCTGACGCGTGTGACGTCACGACTGTAAACATGTTGTCGTGCGGCGTATGAATAATAGAGTGTAGAGCCAATGAAATAAGGACTCTAAGTAGCTGGTACCGTATATGTTGTTAGAAAACTATCTCCCTCGTGGAGTGTACGAGTTATATGTTGTGCGCAAAGAAACAAAAAGTGACATCTCTCACAGGGAATTGGATAATCTGTGTACATCGGATAAACCCGGGTAAGGGCCGGTGGAGGTACAAGATGCCAAAGTGTCAGAGTAGAGAGGATGAGAATCTCAGAAGGTTTTATTTAAAGAAAAGGGGGGGTGGATCTGGCTGATGTTAGACTAAAGGTGCAATGTTAGGAAGTTGAAGAATATCTGTTAGGTACATAAGGTATGAAGCCCATTACAAGTCCTGTCTCCCCATAATGGAGTGCACAATCTAATTGGGGTAAAAAACATTCCTGGTCTCCCTCCACAAAGTATAAATCTACACCTATGTAATACAGGTTGAAACATTATTTAAAAAAAACAAATAACAAATACAATTTTTGAAAGACAATTTCCACAATAACCCAATCAGTTAATAGACCTGTACATTTTTTAACCACATCTATTCATTTTGTCAACAACTTTATTCAGAGGAACGATCCTAAATAGAATTCTTCATTGAGACCATGTGGTTGGACTGCGTCTAATTTGTGTATCCACCATAGTTCCCTCTGTGCTAATTTCTTAGCAAAATCTCCACCTCTAGGTAATGAATGTACTGTTTCTAAAACTACCCAGCGTAGTTGGGTGATGTTATGACCGTTCTCACGAAAGTGTCTGAATACTGGAGACTTTTCATTTTTGGTTCTGATGTTGGATTTATGCTCAGTCCAGCGTTCTTTTGCCTTTCTAATGGTTTTTCCGACATAATATTTTCTACAAGGGCATCTGAGGGCATAAATAATGTTTTTACTATCGCATGTGGCAAAGTCATGAAGAAGTATTGTTCTGCCCGTGCTCGGGTGGCGAACGTGATCTCCCTTGATGATGTTAGAACAGTGTTGGCACTGTAAACATGGAAAAGTTCCTGGTTTTTGTTCTGTAATGGTAGTTTGGCTTGAGGTTTTTTTCTTTTCTGCTTTGATGAGGCTGTCTCTAAAGTTCATCCCTCTTTTATAGGCCAACATCAGAGGTTCTGGAAAAAGTCTATTTAGATTTGGATCCGATTTTATGAGATCCTAATTTTTTGTGATGATCTTTTTGATCTGATAACTTTGGCTGCAACCAATGCCTGCATCAAGACCTATGGTCATTGTGCATTCCCACACTCCTACTACCCAGTCCACCGGTGATTCCGCCCCTACTGACCAGAGCGGCGTAAGCCACTCTGGCTCTGCTCCACCTTTAAAGAAGAGGAAGAAGGGTGCTCTGGCACGACAGGCTGAGACCGCAGACACGGCTACACACTCCGGTACCTCAAGGAAGCCTTGCTTTAATGATCCGGAACTTAATGCACTTGTGGCCTATGTGTCAACACATAGCCGCGAAATGGTGGTGACTGCAGGGTGCAAGACCACACCTGGTCAACGTAGGGCACACTGGCAGACCATTGCGGACCGCATAAGTGCCCTTGGATTTGTGAGGCGCACAGCTGATGATTGCTACAAGCGGTGGAATGACCTGAAACGCAGAGAAAAGAACAAGCTGGCAGTGGGTCTCCACAAGAGGACAACAAACTCACTGAACATGAGTCTGTTGCTGGGGCCTTCGTCACAGAGGAACAGATCCAAGGTGTGGGTGAACTACCTGATTATGATGCATTGTCCGTGAGTGCCCATGCATGTGTGTGTAATGCATGTGTATGTTGTTTGGGTGACGGGTTCTGATTGAGTGCCAGGTGAGGGTGTGTGTGCCTGAGTGGTATGGGTCACCCATGTGCTTCATCCAAAACATTCAGTGGCCTTGGATTTGGGTGTGACAGTATCCCTTCTGCCTACAGTAGTAATTTAGCGCAACATTACGGCAGTTGCCCTTGAAGTGGAATCTTGCAACAACATTGTTTGTATTTGTCAGTGTTTGTTCAGGATGATTGTTTCAATTCTCCCACTTTTGCTACGTATTCCTCAGCCCCATTGTCACATTTGTGACATGCTTCTGTCATTGATGAACCCCCATTGGCCCACATGTGTTACCTTGTTAGGTGAATGATTTGACCATTCAGGCTGATTGAGTATTGGCCTGATCACATATATTTTTGGGGCCTGTTTGAGTGTGGAACATGATAGTTGTTTCCTGTCATGTTGAAGTGCACAACCATTGATGTGTACATCGGCCTGCAATCACTGTATTTTTGTACACTGGATGTGTTGCAGTGTGTGGCACATGTGTATTTTGTCACAATATGTACCATTTTTCATCTCATCATGTCCATCTCACATGGATGGGTGACAGTATTCATTCACTGACATATGGATGTACTTGTGGGATGTACCATGGCTATGGTACATGCCATCTGTGTGATGGCATGTGTCATGTATGTGTATTGGACGTGCCACTTACAGGCCAATGTGTGATGGCAGTGATACCCAGCATGCAGCAAATGTGTTGCTCTTCCATCTTGGTGTCATCAGTGTCTGCCTTTTGCCTCCCCTTCCAACCCAATCTTGCTGCAGACCATTCTGTCCAGGGGTGTCTCTTGGTGCACCTCCACAGACCTCTATTCAGGTGCTGATTCGGATGATGAGACCTATGTGGCGTCGCAGATAAGTGTTTCTGGCAGGGATTCTGTTCTGTCCAACCCACCTGCACCAGGGGTAGAACCCTCTATGGGGATGTCAGTGTTGGTAAGTCCGCCTTTGGCGGTTACGGATGCAGGGTAACACTCCACAACATCTGATCCTGTTCCTGGGCCAGCAGATCAAAGGGGGAATGCAGTCCTGCAGCCTCAGGCAGTGCCGGCACAGCACGGCGCAGATCGCCTTGCCCCAAACAGGTGTGGTGCCCGCCAACGCGGTGGCCGTACGCCACCAGGCAATACCGCATGGGAACAATCCATGTACGGTATGGCAACCCAACAGGCAGCATCAGTTGAGATGATGGCTCAAGCAATGGAGAGGGTGGCCACTTCCATTGTCCCCCCTGAAAGGCAGATGGAGCAACTACAGCAGGCAACAGACTCCATTTGCCAGTCACACAGGGAGGACATGTTGGCGTCCAACAGGGACAGATGGGCGCCACTGGAGACTCTACGCCAATCGATATCAATAGAGTCCGAGGGCCACAGGGAAGCCCTGAGGGTAGAACTCCATCACCTCAGGGAGACTCTTTTTGACCTTGAGGCTTCCACTAACTTGAGGACAGAACAGCAGCTGGAGCGGCTCACACGTTCGCTCTCAGTTGAGATGCAGGCAACTCGGGAGGAGATCCGGGCATCACGTCAGGTGGTGCTTGGGGATCTCCGCACTATAATCCTCCAGAACGAGACCTTCCACACCCGCATGCTTGCTGCCATGGAGGACCGTACCAGGGCTTTGCGTGGGCTGTCTCCCATGGCACCACCACCTCCTGTGGCAGCAGCAGCGGGTGATGAGAGCGACAGCAGCAGTTCTCCCACATTGGCATAGCCGTGCAGGCCATGAGCCCATGGAGGTGTTTTTTTCCCAACATCCACACAGGTGGCTGTTGGTGTGCATCCTGTCCTCAGACCTCCTGGGTGGCCTCCCCCCTCCCCCCGGCCCCCACATGGCCATTTTTGATTTTTGATTTTTCATTTTTGATTTTTAATTTTTGATTTTTCATTTTTATTTTACAGTGTGTTGCCTTGTGTGGCTCCCGTGGGCATCCACTGTATTCCGGCTGGGCACATGCAGGCTTGTCCTGAGTTTGGGTTAGATGCTTGGGTTCATGAGACACACACCCCTCCTGCTTCCCATTTCCATGGGCTTGCAAAGGGTGTGCCCAAGTGAGTGACTTACACAGTGACGTTGGACTCCCATGAGCTGTGTGGGCAGTCTGTAGTCAATACTGTGTATACATTCCTAGTGGATATTGTTGTTGTATTGTACACTGCATGGTGTATTGATATGTGCTTGTGCATCCATGTCTTCCTCCTAATTTGCAGGTTCATTCCTCATGTCTTCACAAGGCAGTCTACTTTGGGGATGGAGTTCATGTTGTAAGCAGTGCACTTACACATTTGCGTGGCAGCAACACTGTACAGTTGGAAGTGGTTGATGTGCTGGCATAATCAGGTTGTACGACTACCACTACTTTAACTTAGTACTGTCATGTTTATGCTATGTTTGAGGTTGTGTAGCTGCATTGTATTGTTGGTAAGTATTTGGTCATGTGTGTTATTAGTTCTACATTACTGGGAGAATTGTGTGTGTGGCCAGTTTCCATTAGGGACACTGTACTTTGTGACACTTGTGTCATGTTTTGAGGATTGCTTTGTTTGCTCTCACATAGCATGACATGTCTTGGTGTGTTGGGTGGCGGTGCTCGGGAGGGGTTGGGTGACATGGCACTGTTGTCATGTTGTATTTTGCAAGGGGGTAATGAATTTAGCAGCAAGAAGTGTGTCTTTTGATGACACAGCATTGGTGGTGTTTGTGTAGGTTAGGGAGGGATACACACAATGTAACACTTCCAGGTGGCCAATCTCAGGCTGGTATGGTTGTGACAGTTGACTGTCCCTTATGTCATCATCATTGATTCTCAGATGGTATGTGCCAGGGCTGTGTGCACTCCACAGGGGTGTGATTTAGGTGAAGTAATTAGCCACCAGCTGTGTATGGGCTGCCTCACCCCGTGCCCTTTCCCCTCCCATGCGCAGAGGCTGTGCATGTGGTTGGGGATGTGGGGGCACCACCATGTCCACAGGCAGGCCCAGGCGTGTTGCAACGTTGCGCAGGACACATGCTGCCACTATTATCCTGCACACTACTGGGGGAGCGTATAACAGCTGCCCGCCAGAATGGTCAAGGGAGCGAAAGCATGACTTCAGCACTCCGAATGTGCGCTCCACTATGCCCGGGTTGCAATGTGGGCTGTGTTGTATCTTACCTCGGGTAGCGTGTTGGGGTTCCGAATTGGCATCATCATGTGCGTGCTCAGAGGGTAGGCACTGTCCCCTGGGGAGGTGGTGATGGGTATCATTAGTGGGGTTGTGACATTACTCAGTATCAGACATGCATGCATGTGCTGTGGCATTTATACTCACCGAGCAGCCATGAATCGCCATGCCGTCCAGCTTCTAGGTCCCGGTTTAGGGTTGACATTCTGTAAATAAAACTGTCGTGGGTGGACCCTGGATAGTTGGCATATACTGAGGTGATGATTCCCTTGGCATCACATACTACCTGGACGTTGACGGAATGCCAGTGCTTGCGGTTTCTATAGATGTGCTCAGATGCCCTGGGGGGACGTAGAGCCACATGGGTGCAATCAATGGCACCTAGGAGTTTGGGGAATTGTGCCACCCCGTAGAAATCCTGGACGGCAGCCTGCCTTTCTGCAGGTGTTCTGGGCAGGTATATATGCCTGCGGACTGATGGGCGTGCAGTCATGATGGCTAAGACCTAGTGTAGGCAGGGTGACTGCGTGGCCTGTGACAACCCCCCCCCACTATAGCACTTGTCCGCCGAAATAATCCAGTGGCCAAGAAGTGCAGTACATTGAGGACCTTCTCCAGGGGGCTGAGTGCTTGGGAGGTCATTCTCCCACTCACTCATCAGGTTGAGTATTATGTGAGGTGGAAACCTGTACCTCCCATACACCTGGTCATCAGGCATCCCAAAAAGGCTGGTTCTGGGTGTGAAAAATTCTGGACCTGACTATCCTCCTCCTCCTCCTGCGGTATCCCACGACCACTGCTGCTAGGAACGGTATATTCATCCTGGCGTCTGAGCTTGTTTGTTGTTTGCGTGCACTTTTATGCTGCGTGGGTCCACGTACGCCTGCTTTCTGCTGGCGTACGTGTTTCAGGATTAGCGTGTCTTTTTTGGCGCACACGTTCGCCCTGTTCGAATCCATGAATACGTGTTTTGAACGTGCATGTGGCCGTTCCGCGCTTTTGCCTCCTGTACTTCCCCCGTGATGCCCACATTTTCACATGTTGTTCCCTATTCCGCGTGCCACGCCCCCTGTTCCTCCTACTTTTGTTGTGTGCGCCGCGCTATGTGCGATTTCGCTGTGTGCGTAGCGCATGCTGTTCGGAGACGTGTGCGCCAGCGTGCGCCACTCAGAATTTTAGCGCACATCCTGGGATTTACACACGCACGGACTTCCATGAATCGCTGTGCGTGGGTTTCGCTGCGATTTTTGCACTGGCACTGCGATTCGCACGCTTGAGCTGAAAATTACAATGCACATTAATTCCATGAATCGGCCTGGAGAGGCCCCACGTCATCCCTAATATGTCGTGTCCAACACTGTACACACAACCCCTTCTACCGACTTTTCATCCATATTAATTTGATATTTGATGTCATCAGTGATGTCATCTATGACATTTGTCATGTCACCTTTAATGTCCTGGGTGTTAGTTTTAGCAGTGCATGGTGGTGGCGCAAGTTATGGTTGATTAGCTTACAATAACTGAGAAATGTCAATGATTTTTCGCTTTTACTTGTAACCATAACGTTCCTTTAACAAAGTCTTTTCACTGATATATAGATAGATAGATGTTTTATTACTGCCTGCATTCGTAATGTATGTTGTCAGCCCATATATACACGTCAGGGGTTATTTGAGCTTATGTTTTGGGTCTCTTCTGCCTGTGCTGCACACGTATTCATTGTTGTGACTTGACTTGCTATACTAAGGTTTCCGGTTCACAAGTGACTCCCATCAGCGCGCATGTTATGAACTCCTGCAGCTCCACTACGTCTGATATGAGGTTGGCTTGTCTACTGACTGCATCCAACATATCATCAATGCTCTTTTTCCAATCCAGGGCTGTCTCTTACAGGGTTTGGGATATTATTTCTCCTGCACTGTCAGCAGGCTCACCAGGTTGTCTGAACCGCCCATACCTATGATATTAACGTGCCCCGCTGACTGCTCCTGCAGTCTGGCTTGACCCATTGCATCTTTATGGCTATAATTTGAGTCATGGTAGGTTTAGTGGTACCAGGTCCTTGGGTATTCTGGGGGTATTGATGTTGGGCTCCCCAGAAATTAACATCCATACAGCTGTTGGTTTTTTTGTGAGGACAACCTTTCAAAATGTGTTCTAAATCTTCACAGACAAAAAAAGATGCCATTGGTCAACTATTGGGACATACAGGAGTTGGTCTCTCTTCTATGAAGTTAAAATCCATCATCTTCTCTGTCATGGGTTTTGCTTGTTCGTACCTAAGAACTGACTTTCCCTTTCTCTGGTATGCTATGGGCAGTCATTGTTTTCCACTGGCCATGTGTATTCCTTGTCTGCAGGCACCCATGGTCAGTGTTTGTCTTCTGATCTCAGCTATTGCGTATCCCATGAAATTCTACAATTTTTCCTATCGGAGTAGACAGCAATGTGGTCTAACCCACTTCTGCATATGAGGTTGTAGAATGTATGGGAATTGAACCATGGTGATCATCTGTGTGATGTCTTGAATGGTTTCAGTGGGTAATAGAGCCGCATCCTCTCTCAGTTCTTGATTCTATAATGCAACTGGTGGGTTCGTTTGGGGGATCCCAACCACCGGGCTCTAACTTTTTCCTGTAAGTAATTGATCAAATCCCAACGGTCCCAACATGCTCCTCTGGATGTTCCCCACACTGCTTATACCCTCAATTTAGATTGGACCACCTTTGGCATATTGTTTTCATTGGATATCGCCTTTCACACTGTATTTGTTTTGAACCACACATCAACATTGGAGTAGCATTGGACCCCACCTTTGGCGTAGATTTCTTTTAAAGCCCACCTGGATGCAAGTATCTTGATGCTCCCTCCAACCCATGTGTAGTTTCATTAATATTTCTCTCTATCCTTCTTCGTCTGTGATACAGCTGTCATTTGGATTCATGTTTTGTTCATGGTGATATCAGGGAGAGGTTGGGCACTCTTACCTGTACAAGTGATGCAATTACAACTATCAGAATACATTGTTGAGCACTTGTTCTAGCCAAATGCACAGCAGCACAGTCATCTAGCTCATTATCCTCTTTCTTTTTGGGCATTAGCACATTGCGCCTAATTGTTGTTCAGCATGCAATACATGGCCCCCGACGAGGCCCACCTTCTTTGAACGGTACATGAAAGCCCCACTAGTTCTTTGCAGGATCCTGAAGTGATTTTCACTACCGCAAATGTCCACCTTATCAGATTCCCTGTACAGGTGTGTGACATATTGTACTACTCCTGCTGCCTGCTGTACTGGGGTCCTTAGCCAAGGTTTGATTGGCTATGCAGAGTCACCTGTCAAGAGCATCCATTGTGTCTCATGGTGCAATATCACTGAGCATGACATACATTGTTTTTGAATTTTTCAGTTCACATGACACAGCAAACATGTTTACTGTGCAAAATATATCAAACTACTGTAATATGTGTTGGACACTGAAGCTATTCCTAAGATTGGAGGTCCTGTTTTCGCACATATCAGGCAACTGATGTGCATCTTTAACTGTCCACCTGTGAGGAATTCGACCATCCATGCAGTGGATGTGTGCTCACCTGGGCTTTTTTTTATTTTTTTAAATGTTAAATTAAATTAAATTGAATGAAGGTAGATCAACCTCTGGAAAATGTGTGGGTCTAATCTGTGCACATTTTCCTATGCTCAACGCATAGATCCATGTGCTCCTGGTGGACACTACCTACAAGCACCATCCCCCCTATTCTACTTAGTTGGGATATGGCATGAGGAATATGTGGTTGATCTTCAGAAGGGGGACGGCCAAACCGTCCCCATGCCATGGTCAACCTGATTATCTATCAAAGGCTCCATGGATCTGCCCTGTCCTTTTGTTGAACCCTCTAGCTAGTGGCCGTGTTTTTCATACTAATCATAAAGTAATTAAAACAGGCCCACATTGGGACTGGCTACAGAGGCTAACAAAGGAGAATGGAAACCCCAACAACCTTTCATATGCAACTGTTTCAACCTGATGGCAGCTCCCGCCCTCAGTATTGACTGACAGTGAAATGTCATTTCTGGGATGGCGTGTTTACATTAGTCATCCCCAAAGGGGGACCCCGGTCAGAAGATATGAGTATGTGGTTCGGCGGAGCCAGAAAGTCTGGTCTTGCCGAAGCTTCAAGGGAGACCCATTGGTTTAATGAGGAACCACAGGGAGCTCCATTAACCAGAGGGACCCTTTGATCCACAAAAGCCAGGAAGATGAGTGGGACCTAGTATGACATGTTTTCACCCCTTTAGCTTTTCTGTTGCAAAGCACTCTGGTTATGACCCTGTGAATACAGGAGATTGTTATTGGGGACCTAGGATTGGTTCATTAAAGTAGGCTTAGTCTACACCAATCCATGTGGTCCATTTGGCTTTAAATGAGGGCTGAGCCCCTCTTTTGGCAGATCATCTGAAGGCTTCATCAGAAACAGAAGGAAGAACTCCTCATTGGACCCTAGCTGAAGGCACAGTCTGCCTTACATCTTCCGTCAGTGAAGGAAGGCCAGACCAGAACTCCAAGAGGGAAGCAAGATTCCTCCTGTAAACATCACCCAGGCAACAGAGGTGATACCAAATCCAGAGGACTCCCCATGAGCTCTAGAACCAGTGCCCAGCCAGCACACAGCGTGTCCTAGGTGGGAAGTGCAAGAAGTCTCTGAACTTGAAACCAAGGACAAGGCAGCTGCCTGCAACACACTCCTCAGCTTTGGGCCGTCCACCTTAAAGGATGTCACAAGCCCAGTTAAGAAGCTAGGAGAATTACCTCAACAAGCATCTACTGATGTCCACCTTAAAGACATTTTAAAGCCAGTTGAGCCCCTCAAGCTGCAACCGACTGCACCGCTGACTGGTGTTATGCCGCAGTTGCTAAAGCCGTCTGATACACCTCAACCAGTGCTTCAGAACCATCAACCAGCAATAAGACAACGACTCCTGACCCTGTACCGTCATCTGCATCAGCCTGTAGCTGTCCGTCCTGCCTCGCTCGCCGAACTGGTTGTTGCCTCATCCCGCAACTGTCTCCACACTTGATCTCTGTCGCAGAAGCTGCAAAGAGTCCTAAAACCGACTCAACCCTGTCAAGCACCAAGAACTCCTACAAGCAGGATGTACATTGTGGTTCTGTCCCCCTGATCCTTCTTCGAAGGGCCCTAGAGCTATGTTATGACCCATTGCTCCGTTTCTGCTAAAACCAAGTATCCTTAAACGGTTTTATTTACTAAAACGACTAACCTCCTGTCAACATCCAGAGTGCATCCCTTTTCCTTCTTTGAAACTGTTTCTCCTCTGCATTCCTATACAGGGTTGGTTGTATTTCGTAGTATGCTAAAACTGTCTGCTGTGAAAATAATAAAGTAGATATTTGTATACAACCTTGACTGGACCATCCCTTTTATCATTGGGTAATAATTGTATTTTGCTGTGTTGCAACTAACCAACGATCCACGGCCTTTCGGAGATAAGCCTGTCGTTCCATCCACATTGCCAGAATTGGACAAGGATGTTTATAATGTGCTTGTGTTTCCAATCTGTTCGGATCTCTTTTGGTGTAGTAGAGGAGTGGGGCAGGTTTATGGTTTAGAAACCGATATTCACCCCTGGACCACTGGTGGCCCGGAAGTTGATTCGTCACACCAACTCTTCTTTTCATGTCAATAAGAATCCTCAAGGGTGCATTACTGTATCTGTGCTGAGGTGTGGTCTGGGGGGCGTACAGGATGCGTCTCGTTAGGAAGAGCATTAGTGGATACACGCTGCCAACCGTGGGTGGATGGAAACAAGAAACGATCCTGTTACTGGTGCATGCCCGTGTTTACATGCACATTTGTCCTGGCATTACTTGAGGATGTTGCAATCCACATGGTGCAGGGTGTGCATGCGCCCTACCGGTCCCTGCATCACAATGATATGTGTTTGTTGACTAGTCATTGTACTGAATGCTGAGTGACAAAGCAGTGGGTCAAGTGTGGAGGTGGATAGCGTGGCCATATATAGGGCCGGACAAATAATCTGCACGGAGGGGATGGGGTGGGTACCAACGTACGTGGCCATCGGAAAGCAATTGAGTGTGACGTTGCCACTATCAGGGAGTTACTACAGCCATGATACACCCCCTCCCACCCAAAGGTATCAAAGCACTGTCAACAGCAATACAAAGTATGTACCTGGTGCTTTGCCTGGCCTGCAAGAACTACCATCCAAAGGCAGCACCTCTAGGAGGGTGTGGACATCAGATGTATATTGTGGACATCCTCCTGGGAATGCCATATACAGTCCTTGCTCACTCTCATCCTTGCCATCTCATGTTTGGCCTTGCATCTAGGGATATGTTCCCTAATGCCACTTGTCTCTTCCAGGAGCTGTTCTCTCTCCTGTTGTACCTCCTTGCGATTCTGACATGTGCTTCTTCCACCAACCCCCTTACTTACGCACCCTGTAAGCATAGTGTATGTGGCTTCCTTACGTTCTTCCACTCTTCATTTCCCCTCCTTTTCTTGTGCCTCTTCCTTGCATTTGTCCTTTACCACCTCCACTGCAGCTATTTCTCTGCTTTGCATCCTTGATGCCTGTATTTTTGCAGCCTACTTCTTGGCGTGCCTCACAAACATCTCTCATCTTATCTTTACATGTCTTCCTTAACATCTCTCACCATCTTTTCTTGGACTCTTGTTATCCCCTCCGACTCAGACCCTCTTGCCATCTAGTTCAATCCTTTTGTTCCCTTCTCATAAGTCACACTTGCCATCTCCTTCGCTCGTCTCAACACCTTATGCTTAATTTGTCTTACCCCCACCTCTTCAGCCACCACTATTCCCAGCTGTATTTTCACTACTTAATCTCCTCAGTCTCACTCTCTCTCTCGCGATTTCCAGTTCCCTGGCTTTTCTTTCATCCTGGTCTTCGTCTCCTCAGTCTGTGTCTTTGTCTCTGCAGCCTGGGTGTTTCTGTCCCCGGCCACCTTCATCGTCCTGTCCCCATCCCAGGTCTTCCACAACCCAGTACATTTGTTTTTATCTCTCTAGACTCCTGGCTGTAACTTTCCCCTGCCCAATGTGTATTTATCTACTGAGTCAGTTGTGTCCCTACTCCAACCTCCTATCTTCATCCTTACTCTAGCCTCCTGGAATCTTCCTTTCCCTCCTCATAGGTCTACCGTCCACAAGCCCACTGCATCTTACTCTATGCATTCCTCCGGGCATCTCCTACAGCCTCCTATGGTCTCCATTCACACTCCTCCTGGGTTCTCCTTTCCCCAGCTTCTGGGATGCCTCCCCTGGCCTCCTGTCTCCTGATTCACCTCCTTCCACACTCTTGGTCAGACATCTCCAAATGAGCTCTTTCTCCTGACACCCACAATCTTCCACCATAAAGTTTTCATTTGATAGGACCTTGACACCACTTGCAACCTCTTTCTGGTCTAAGGGAAAACAGGTATGACTTGCTGGCGTATGTGCCCACCCCTGTGGATGTCTTACAGTTATGATCTGGGACTTGAAAATGACTAGTCCCTTACCACCAGTGATTCTCTTTCTGCTTGCTACAGCTTGACCTTGCCATCAAGGTGGGCTTCTGCAGCCTAACCGGTCTTAGGTGTATGAGTTTATGTGGTGACTGTTTGACTGCTTCTCAAGTTTCACATCCTAGTTCTGGTCTCTCTCATTCCCCATGTAATTTTATATATTATTTCTGCACCTGCACCAGGGGAGGCAACTGGCAGCCACTGCTGGCTCTGTGGGGAAACCCCTCCTCAATCCTCAGAAAGGGACTGGATCTTCCAAGGCTTCAATCTTCCAAGCCCCTGCCACCCGCATATGGCATGGAGGGGGTGGACAGAAGATCCTGCCTTTGCAAACCATTGGCCCAACATCAGTTGGCATTTGGCCACACCTGTTTCCCCTGGTGACCCCCACCATCCACCCACAATTTCAGACAGGGGAATTTGTTTGGGTATTCCTATGCCGTATCTCATATGTAATGCATGGCAGTCACTTTGGGACGCGAGGTTGTGATATACCAACATATTGTGTTGCTATGCATCAGTGCGAGGAACGTGTAGGTAGATAGTCAGCTTTTTGGTGAAGGACTATTCCCTCTGTATATTTCTTGTGATTTTCTGCTCAAAAGCCCAAAATATTCATGGGATTAAACATGGGGTGAAGCAATACATGAAAATGCGTTGTTTCTCCCCGTGAAGTATATTGGTATTTGCCCTTGGGGCACGCTGAGACCATGGTTTTGACTATTGCGGTATGCAAAATCAGGTTCCCACATTGAATAATTATCAACTCAAAGTAAACAAGTAAACATCTTTTGAGTGGATGTAAATATGTGCAGAATTCCAATGCACAATTCAGAATCATAATCATGCAATGTTTAGCAGAGTTATTGCCAGAGTACTGCAGGAGGTAAATTGCCAGTGATCCCACCATTAGGTGAATGGTAAACACAGGTGGCATTTCAAACAGGGCCTCATCATGGCCTTGGCGGTATCCAATGCAAATAGTGTTACTGCTACTCGGTCCGGCACTTTTAGCGCCGTATCATGAGTAGCAGTGTGGCGGTATATCCCCATTCCCCATTGGGTCCCAATGTTTTTTTTGGAACTATGACCGCTGCGCTAATAGCGCCAAAAACGGGCATAACGTTGAGATTTGAACCTCCAGCAAAATACTTCAGGTAAAATTCCAACTTTCTGCCTGACTCATGATTGGGTCAACCCTTAATAGCGTTACCGCCGCATTTAAGGGCTACCGCCCAACTCGTGATTAGGCACAGTGGGTTTTTACCATTACCCCTTAACTCATAATAAACCCCTCACCCACAATATTTGGCTGCAAGTATGCCCGCCAAATTAACGACCCCTCTGAAGATTAACAGTGGTGTGTCCTTCCTGTCCTTTTTTAAGGGCTGGGTAGGTGTACAGGTGCAACATTGTTGCAATCAAAACCTCCACCACAGCCGTCACAAGGGGTTTGCAGGGGGCCAAACTGCCCCAGGCCTCGCTTTCTACATCGGCCTCGCTCTCTACAACGGCCTCGCACTGAGATGCAACCATACCTAATTTAACAGGATGTTTCATCTCAGAGGGTCAGCTGTTGCCATTTCAAAGCTAATAAAGTGTACCCTGAACGCAACTCATTTTTCAAACACACCTGCTTAACAGTGTTTCTTTTTCATCTGTTCCATTGGTGTCTGCCGAGCCTTTTCTCACCCTTTTCTCTATGCAAATGTGTCTTTCCTCATGAGCATGCATACAACTAATCAAGGTGATGTCAGCAGAAAGAGGAAAACTAATGATTAAGAAACACCTGAATAGATGTATATATCGATCTCCACGCCCTCAAATCCGTGCTCAGGAAAACATACTTTCAATGAGTGATACAGCTTGCACAGGGGGAGCCATAAAATAAACACGCAATTTAAGTTATACCTATGCTTGTCACCAGCGGCATCCTGGGAAGAAGCAGCGCTAAGGTATATGTTATCGCTTTGTCTAGCTCTAGGATCTGCAAGAATCTGCTTAGCCAATTAAAGTGAACAGGCAGGAAATTAGGTTGTGCTGGGAACCACTAATCAAGATATGCTCAGCAAACCTCAGCTACTTCAGGCAGTCAGAGAAGAAAGGTAATTTATGTGTTCCCAGCAAACTGTGTGAAGGTGCCATCACCTCTCTAATGCATTCAAACCCCAGTTCCATTCAGCATAAGGCATTCAGGTATAAAATAAAATTAGCACATATCTCAAGGAAGCAAAGAATCCCTTGGTTATGATTTGTATGCAGGCATGTAAGAAGTTGAATGAGAGTCACAGAACTCACACTTAAAGTGACACTAATTTAAAACTGTGACAATTTGCTGAGCCTTTGCTTGGATTGACTGATGTTAACATCTAGGCATTTTTAATAATCCATTGCTTCTATAGCACTTTTGCCAAAGCATTTTGCATAAGCACTCACGTGAAATTATTGCCTGGCAACCAAAATTAATAGATTTTTGTGAACCTCATAGAAATAAGAGGTTGAGTAGGCCCATAGATTCCAGCAGTGAACGCTTAACCCAATGAGCTATCTTACCAGCAAATTTTCCTTCAATGTGCAAACCGCAGTGTGTGGTAATGTATTGCCTGTGGGCCAATTTCCCATTAAAATAACAATAATTACAGTGATTAGAAGTGGGAGGAATATGTCATGGGCCACTACTAAACCTGATAGTAGTGATGCAAGTGGCTAAGTATCCTGATCTATGTGTCTTTTTAGCTGCACAGTTGATTAAATAGCATACTTGTCACAATTGGACAGCTACGCAAAGTAGAAGCTGAACTCTGACATGTGCCAGCCTGGACTTTTCCGAGTTCATATTTCTGCAGGGCTGACTCTTCCCTTTATCCGTCTGAGGTTCATAATTTAAGTACTGTTACATTTGGTAGTAAGAACTCCACCTTTTACAGCGCATAGGAGGAGCAGGAGTCAGACATCAAGCACTATACATAAAAATATGATATAATAACTACTATGCCTGGATACAGGAACATTTAGGACACTGTGACTCCAAAACATTGAGTATGTTTGCACAAAATGGTAGGCCTCACTAACATACAACAATCAAGTTGACTGGCCTTTAGAGAAAAACACTGCTCTCAAGTTGTACCTTTGTAAGTATAGCAAATTAGAGAAAGCCAAAACACGCATGAAATATGGAAGGTTTCTGACAAGGAGTGTACTGTAATGGAAATGTCATACTGCACAGAGTTCATGCGACTAGAGTGTACATGGTAGACTGGTGTTTACATGACCCTAGATTCTAGTGAAAGGTGGCATATGTTGGCCGACCAAGGCATGATCTTTACAAGATTGCCAGTGTGTTCAGTCTCCAGAGTTATCCTAGAAATTGTTTTGATTGTAAGTGCAATTGACCAACAGTAAGATTTTATTTAAGCCCAGCAGCATCCATAAACCCTATCAACATATCTATGTCCTCCACACAAACTCAATGGGAGAGTATTTGCGTCACCTACTGGTGGTGTCGCCGATGCAGTGCAAAAACTGCAAGGGGGCCTCACCACATAGGTTGCCTCGGGCCTGACTGCCACATTCAATTGCTCAAGTTGAGTCCTTCTTCTACATTTCACATCATTACATTTTTCTCTGGGTTTCTTGGAGAGTTTAAAAAAAGATGTATTCCAACTTCATCTGCACTGGTGTTTTGCATGCACTTGTTTTTCTGATTAGAAATGGCGTGATTGATCTTATTTTCTGTTTTATTTCCACTGTATTGTTATGGTTAGTTTTAGATCACTCACTGCGTAACTTAATTGCGCCTTTCTGCTTCTGGTAGATTGCAGTGGGAATTCGTCCCAGAGGTCTTATACAAACAGGGGAATCTTGAATTTCGCCCTGAAACCCATCAGGTTAAGGACTACACTAATGGCTCCTAGGAAGTTTTTTTTTTCAGAACCATAGTGTGATTGCAACAATTCATCTTTCCCAACACGTCTTGCATACAGTGTTAGAAGTGTACGGTAAAAAGTAGTGGAACTGTGGTCTCGGCAGGGGAGAGGTTAGGCGCAAGCAGAGTGCAACATGTGACAAGGTGTTGCGGCCAGGGCATTGCAATAGTCTAAGTGGCTAGTAACTAAGGCTCCTATTACAACTTTACACTTTCCCAGGGACATGAATGCACACATCCTCTATGTAGAATGGTGAATATGGTTGTAAAAAGTAGAGGAATGGTAAATAGAAACAAATACAAGTAGTGGAACACCGTTCCCGGCCGTCCCGGCTCACTTCCATCACTGCTTGCATGCCAGTTTTGGCAGTGGCGCTGTGCTAAACATAGGCCTCTGTTGCGTCTCTCTAGTAGGTAGTGTGGTCCAGAGTCCTCGAGGCATTTGAATGCAAGGCCCATGATCTTGAATAAGAACCTGGCCTGCACCTGAAGCCAGTGTGCCCTATTGCATTAGCTGGTGACTGGTTGGCCTTTCCTTACCGCGAGAATGAACGTTCTCGCAGCATTCTGGATTTCATGTAGCCTTTTGATTTTGTAAACAATAATGCCCATGCAGCAGACATTGCAGTGGCTTAGCCTTTAGTGTACGTGTTCCCCAATCACCATTGGGTGATTTTCATTTGGTACATATGAACGGAATAATTATTGGAGCTTAATTTGAAATAATGCTGCTTTGACCTTGGCACGGAATGACAAATGAATGCTTGGGTCGGCACTCCAGATGAAGCCTAGCCTGCATACCTTGATATTGTGATGGCTGGGTTTGGTGTGCCACTGTGACTTGGCCCCCGGGAGCCCCATGCAATTAGTGTCTTACTGTGTTTTGCTCTCTGATGCCCAATGGAATGTATGTAGCTGGCTCCTGGATAAATGTATGTAGCTGGCTCCTGGATATCTCACCCTGGCCTTATAGCATGCTGAGTTATTTCTCAGGGCTTCTCCGGGACTCTTCCTTCTCTGGAGTCCCTACTGCGAAGCCCCTCAGGAATTATTTTCACCCACTCTCGACTCAGTACCCACTGCTGCATGCTCCCTATGTTTCCATTCGTCCCCATGTTCCTCCACTCTGATAAAGGAACATACCCTGCATGCTGTCAACTTCAGAGACACAAACCCACTTGGAGGTGCATCAGGACACCTCCTGACCACTACCTCAGATGAAGGGAACTACAACCGAGACGGTTCCATGGCCACACTGGATGGATGTCCCAAGTTCCCCTCCAATAACCACACCACACTAGTCTTCTCCACCTACACCCTCCAACAGACTACACATATGCCAACTAAGTCATTCACACACGGCAATTGAAAAGCTCTTCCAACAGACATTAAACAGAATGCAAAACATAGGGTCCGATGGGGGGTAAAATTGCCTCGGGCAACATGAAAAAGTGGCCCATGGTCGCAAATGGCAATTCACTCCATTTCTGGCAGACTGTTTGAGTTGTACCTAAAGGTTTTTTTTTTCTTTCTTTTTTTGTTAAAATGTGTACGCCTGCACAGTTAAGTAACTCATCAAAGTGGCCCACAGTGGCACAAAAACTAGCACACCATTACTGAAAAAACAGGCCCGTACAAAAATGTTGGACCTACACTGTTGCCCTGTAGGCAAGTCCAAGCCTGTGTAAACAGCCACCCAATGCATCGTTGTACCAAAGGAAATCAAGGCTCCCCACTTGACATAAATGTCTCTGTGCTCCGGTCACAAGACTCCTAGAAAATAGACCTACATATGCAGCGCTCACGGTGTGTCCGGTCAACACTCATCAACTTTGCTGCATGTTGCCTCTCGACCCCCTAGCATAACACATCCCACCTCTTGCAGATCTTCCTGAGCCCCTGGATATCATGCAAATCTCAGCAATGCATTGCATACATCAGAGTAACATAACATACCTCTTGTGGAATGGCAATGCACCAATTGATTTTTTTAAATTATTTTTTTAGATGGCAGTGGCATTTTGTGCCTTTGTGTTTAGTCAGTAATCCCGGTGGCAGCATTTCAAATGCTCTGTGGTACGCATCCTCGTCCCGAAAAAAACGGAAAGAGGTGTTTTAAAGTGAAAACACAGAGGTCTGCCTCCTTGAAAACCTAAAAAGGAGGGGGGGGGGTTGTTGCACACTGCAGGTTGGCAGTAGCCAGGTCTTTGAGGTACTGTGATGGTACAGGCCATAGCTGGGCTTCACAGGTCATTCACCAAGTCTGTTTCTATGATGTCTTCTCTTTTATTAAAAGGGCTGCGGCAGACACAAGTGTGACATGGATGGCCTGATTCATGGAAGTGTTTTATAATGGTGCAATCCCATAGGAATGGCCCCTTTGCCCGAAAAGTCACAGCTCAATGTGAACGGGTCATTATCAACTCAAACCCCATCATTCTCCATATACTGCACAGTAAATGCCTGCACCAAATACACCTGAACCAGAGTAATGCATGTACACTTGCACATTTTATTCAGAAGATGCTTGTGCGAAACAATTCTGCGATGTGAAGACAAGTAGAGCAATACACAGAGATGTCTAGTTGCCTTGTGCAGGTTAGAAAATGTCAAAGCATTAGGATATTTGTATTGTTTACAGACTCCTTGATTTTGGGAATACAGGGTGTTTCAAATGAATGTTGAAAACAGGGAAAGAGGGTGTTTTATAAAGATGGGGACGAGCATGGGTACATCTTTCAACAGAGTGCCACCACCGGTCAGTTTTCTGCCCAGGAAAGATTGTCTGCAACAATATTTACTGCTTGAATTGATTTGATGTGTCACCGTGTTGCGCAGTGGCTGGTGTGATACCACTCGAGGTACTCCTACTGCACTTTATGGAATGAGGTCCCAGGAGCGTTCCTCCTTTTGCCCCAGGTTGTCCTGCTGGATACCCCTTTGAGATTCATTTTGCGTTAGTGATTCTTTCACTTAAATGTAATCTTCTTGAGACACATGCAGTGGTTCCCATTGAGAAGCAGGCTGCAGAGTACTTATGTGTGTATTTATACATGCATTTATTTATATATTTGTTATACGGGGAGGAACAATGCTCTTTTGATCACCAAAGAACCTATGATTAGAAATCAGCTTCTTACAATGGGGTGAGCTGTAGTGACATACTTTCTGACCAGGTTATGGAGTGGAGTAAATGGAACATTCACTGTGACAATGCATGAGTGGACATATAAGGACAAACAATATTAGTAACGTTTAATTGCAGGTAGGCGGTACGGCCAGCTGTATTAGGGATGTGACTATGGTGGATGACTTGCTGAGTGGAGGCAGAGAAAGTGAGGGACACAGGCCGCTTAAAGGGGAGGGAAACATGTTAGCTAGAATTCAGATGAGAGGTATGTTAAGGAGGCAACTCGGAGGCGAGGAGGTAGGCCTTTAGTTCGCTATTGAACTTTAGAGTGCTCGACGATTATTTTTCTCATAAAATGCAGAGAATCATTTTAATTTATCATAAAGAATTCTGTCTTGTAATGTTGTAAGGTTTGGTAGATTAACAGTTTGTGCCAAATGTATGATTATGTTGGTTGGTTGTTTGTACAGCTCTTTACATCAATTGTATGCCCTCTCAAAGCTCGGAGTTTATAGAGAGAGACGGGGAGGCAGGGAGACAGAAAGCAGCTGAGGGAAAGAGGAAGTCTAATTCTATGTTGTGCTGGTTGCTTGCATAGTGACTTACACACCTGTTAGGCCATCTCAAAGCACTGAAGGTGATACATGGAGGCCTCACATTCACTCTTCTGAGCCCCCGAGGTCCCAGAATGAGCAGTTTGCAGCTTGAAAAACACAGTTGGGGGTGCGCTGCCTGAATACAAGGACTAGACTTCAAGGATTTGATTCGAAGTCGTATCAGTCTCCTTTGCACTCAAATCCCTCGCCCCTTTTTTCACACATTCATAATGCTTGCTTGCTTTCTTGAACAGAAGAGATGAGAACTGTTTCTGCCCAATAATCAGAACAAATCGCGTGGAAAATTGAAAAAAGCTAAAATGCTGAGCAGCTGTAACTGGATTCAATAAAGCCGCTGTCCCTCCTCATGAGCCATCCAGTCCTCTCAGCCTTGAAAGAGGAGAAGGCCGTGTTTTGGATGTACATAGATGAAGTTTCTGACAGTACGAATACAGTTACTGCCGGCCATGATGCACATTAAGATACGAGCATAGATTGCTTGTCTCATCCGCAGGCCCCCCATAACACGGGAATAATAGCCTTAGTTTGCCTGCAGTGCTGCTGTGTGCCTCTGTTTACCTGTTGTTGCAGAGCGCTACCTGCAAATGCAGAGGCGTAGCCAGGATTGTCCGACAAGTGGGGCCTAAAGCTAATGTAGTTGGGCCCACCACAGTGACAACATAAGTAAATGCAGCTGCGTGGGCATGTGCAGATTTTAGGTGGGCCTTGCCTGCTCAGACCCTACCCTGTCTACGCCTCTGTGCAAATGTAAAGACGTGCAAAAATGTGCAATACACCAATAGTCATCTGTGATGCGCATGTGCAGATCTAATCTCCAGGGCTGAGCTAGGGGTCCTGGCTTGGCTCTTAAGGCCAAACGCGGCCCGAGCCACAACATGGGTACGCAAAATAGGGGGAGCGTCTATGTGAAGTGGCTGGTGGCTGAGAGAGCAGAGAAAAGGGGTTGGGGCATGTAAAAGGGGCTAGGCACATAGAACATGAGCTGGGGGTCGGGAAAGGGGAGCAAAGGTGATGTGGCAAGAAACAGGGATGGAGTGAGGAAAGGGGCAGAGGTGAATAGAAAAGAGTCAGCGGGCATAGAAAGGACTGGTGCGAGAAAAACGCAGAAAGGAGGATGGGGCAAGAAAAGTGGCAGGGGCCGGAAAGGGGCTGGTGAAACTTGGGGAGGGTAGCACTCGTATTTTGTGGATGATGGTGCTGGGAATGGGTCGGCAACAATTAGGGCGATGTGGGTGGGGAGGGCTATCACTGGTAGTGCAATAAGGGGGATAGAAACGGATTGTTGGGTCTCGGGGTGAGGTGGCAGAACTTGCTGATGGTGCCTGAGAGAAACGCATGTTGCGGCACACAAGGTGAGGGGATTGCGGATGGTGGTGAGGGGACAGGGGAGAGTAAAGGGGTGGCAGTGCTTGTGGACCAGAGAGGGGTTGAGTGGAGAAGAGAAAAGGCTTAGTTTATGAAGCTACAGGGCAGGGTGCAAAATCGTTACTCCATGCCCTCAACGCATGCCAGCATCAACTTAGATTAGCTGATCTGCCTCGCCCAATCAATGAGTGGAAGAGGCGCGGGACAGGAAGTTAGGTAACAGTGCTCCTGCACGTGCCGTCACCTCAGGTACACATGTTTTCTTTACTCTTTCTATTGGTTACAGGTGCTACGGGCAGCAGCTGCGTCTTGAGATTGGCCCCTGCTTTGTGCAGGTACTGACCGAAGGAAGGGCCAGTCCAGAGCCCCAGTCTTGACCTGACAGGACCGAGCCTCACCCAGCTCTATATGCAGACATGTATATGGGATAATCTGTGCAAGTGCAGATATATGGGCACCGAGGGAGACTTTGCCTCACATTTGTAGGAGCATCCCATAGTCACGAGCGGTTCACATCGATGAATGTAAACAAAACACCTGGAATTACTTCTATCCTGGTGGTGCCGTAGCCAGGGATAGAAGCTGTAAGACCCACTTCATTTTAACAGCACGTTCTACATGGTTCCGGGGCAGATGGGGGAAAATGTCCATTCTAGTTAGCACTGTCAGAGATTTGAGTCATGCAATGCCTGCTTACTGCGTGTGATGCAGGATTTATTTCAAATCTTCCTTGAGTCCCCTATGATAGACGTGCTTGAGCTCTCAAAACATACCACAGGTGCGGGGTGGCCGGTGAGGGGGGGAGACTGTAACAGATACAGAATATCACAACTAATCAACAAATCTAGGTCCAGCTAGTGGCATTTACATTTCTAGCAATATAGGGGCTTATTTGCACAGCTAATACTACCAGGATAGTATGCACGATGAGAAGGAAAACCAGTAGTTAGTGACAACTAATCATGAACAAAGCTGCAGAACCAGCTTTCTAGCCTGACCTGGCTTCTTGTAGGCTCTCCACCCCTGTGGTTGCAGTTCTCTGTTTCAGTAGTCTTTGGTGAGTAGCTGGCTCTCTTCTGCCAGACTTGTCAAGGCAAGAGAAATCCGATGATGAGAACATGGGGTTCACAATCACACGACAGAAGAGCGAGTGCTGTTCTTGGATCCATGTGGCTCCTCCAGTTTGGTGGTGAAGATAGTTTTGGGACACCAGAACTAGACAACACCACTGGGGCAAGGAGGAGCATGCTCTATTGTCCAGATCTATCAGTGGATGCTTCTATGCCTGTGTCAACAACAACTTAATTGTTTAATCTCCTTGCTAGGTCAAATGGACGTTCCTAGGTTCAAGGATGCTTTCTTGGCAACGAGCAGTAGGCAATACCAAATGCCTGGATGTCTAACCATCACTCACCCTTGGTTTCCAAGACACCAGTTCCATCTCTGGCTCATTTAAGACAGGGAGATCCAAGTTATCAGATGGTCAGTTATTTCTACGGGGTATGTTCTTTATTTTTTTTTTAACTAACTGGTTGGCAGACTTTGGGCCACATATTTGAGATGGGTTTTGGGCAATGCTGTAGGGCCGCCCAAAGCGAGGCAGGATAACTGCTGGTACCATCCGGCAAGCATGGGAGAGGGGCAGCTACCTTCCCACCAAGCCCGCTCCCCTCTCCCCCACAACACAGAGACATGAAGTCTCTCTGCACTACAAAGTACAGGAAGGGTGAGGTGTGAACAACCCCTCACCCTTCCACAAAACAACAGGGTGCCAATCACCCAGAGGAAACCAACAGGAGGCAGGAAGGAGTACAAAGGCCTGACCCCCCTTCCGGGGGCAAGACAGTCGGCTACAGCCGGTCTGGGGGCTGGGCCAGCCCCCACAGCTACAAAACAAATACCCAGGGCTACCCTGGGTCTTATATAAGAGCTGTACAGCTCACAGAAAAATGCAAACTGTTTGTGGACCCTGAACGGGGACCCAAACAGTCAGGAGGTTCGCTGTTCACTCAGCGTCCTCCACTCTTTCTTCTTTTCTTTTGCCTTGGAAGTTTGCAGTTCGCTCGGCATCTTCCTCCTCTGGCAGCCCTAAGTTTTTTCCGTGGCGTCTTTTTCCCAACTTGAACATTGTCCTGTTCAAAGAATAACCTGCCATCAGGAGAGAGGCGAGCAGAAAAGCACATGGAGCATCATCCAGAGGACACTGCAAAGCCAGAAAGCGGGACGCTGTGTTTCAGCCAAGCGAGGGCTCGACATCCCAAAGCCCCGGGCCTGCCAAAGACATATCCCCGACAGCCTCCAAACGCGCTCCTGTTTTCAATCACAAATATAAAAGTAGCAAGGTATAATCCATGCCGCATGGAACTGAATGAATTTGTACACTTCGAGCACGATTTTGTAAACGGACCCGGGGCAATGATAAACAGCGCCCAGATACAAAAAAATTTAAATTATTAAGGACCAAATTACAATGGACCATAATTACACTACCCTGGTCCATGGAGCTTGGGAAACTAGTTTGTGACTATTATAAAAAAGGACCCTGGGTAATAATAAGCAGCGCTCAGGTACCTAAATTCTCGTAACACTATATAAAGGCTAAATTACTAAAATCCAAACAACGGACCATAACTTACAATGCCCTGGACCGTTGAGCTTGGGAACAAGTTCGTGACTAGTTAAGGAAGGACCCCGGGTAATAATAAACAGCACTCAAACACCTACATTTCTCGTAGCACTATGCAAATGCTAAATTATTAAGGTCCAAATAACACCGGACCACAATTACACTGCCCAGGTCCATTGAGCCGGGGCACAAGTTTGTGACTATTTAAGAAGGACCCTGGGTAACAATAAACAACGCTCAGACACATAGGTTTTTTCATAGCACTATCAAGTACTAAAGTAGTAAGGTCCAAATAACAACGGACCACAATTCACACTGCCCTGGTCCATTGAGCCAGGGTGCAAGTTTGTGACTATTTAAAGAAGGACCCGAGGTAATAATAAACAGCGCTCAGATACCCAAGCTTTCGTAGCACTATTCAAATGCTAAATTATTAAGGTCCATATAACAACGGACCATATTTTACACGGCCCTGGACTATTTGAGCTTGGGCACAAATAAATTTGTCAACTTCCTGAAAACATGATATGACAATAAGCTTGGGGACAGCACAGCGGCAACACAGAGGCCCGGGAAAAAGACAGCCCAGGAACAACAGGGTTTCAAAGCCCGCACCGGCCATACAGAGTGAATACGAAATACACATAAACTAAATAAAACATTTTTTGCAAGCATTGCCTTTAGAGTTCGTGGCGCAACATCAGCCAGTTAGCCAACACGGCTACCGTATAACATTTCGGCTTCGGTCGGCCCGATTAGCACAGCGAGTAGAGTGCCCGACTACGACAGCTGTGCAGAGCCTGCTGATGCAGTGTCAAATCCCGGCAGGCCCAAACCCAGCCTTTTTTCATCCTTCCAAGGTCAATGAGCACCACTCACCGGGGGTAATAATAAGCAACGCTCGGATACCTGAGTTTCCGTAGCGCGACAGAAATGCAAAATGATTATTGTCATTTAGTCAATCTTATGGGGCAACAAGCAAACCGTGCACAGACTTTCAATTTTCTGGCAAAAATAACTGTTTAAGGTTATAGCCGGCCAGACATCACAGTAAGTATAGCGCTTACTTTGACATCCGTGCAGAGCCTGCTGATGCAGTTTCGAAACCCGGCAGGGCCAAACTCAGCCTTTCATCCTTCCGAGGTTAATAGCTGAACACCACACACCGTGGGCAACAATATCCAGCGCGCAGATGCCTGAGGCCCCGCAGCGCTATTTAAAGGCACATTATTATTACACAAAGTAAATTGCTTGCACCCAAACGGGCAAAGAATAATGGCTCTCAAACGAAAACTCATGGACATCAGTACAGAACACTTGGTGACAGTTTTTCAAATCCTAACAGGTTACATAAATACATATACTGGCTAGTATTTGCCGTGGCCCCAACCGCCCCAGAACAGGCAAGGGAGGGCCAACCATATCAGATAAAGTGGAAACCCGATATTGAAACCAAGAATAATCACACACGCAACAGATTTCCGTGTACAAACACTATAAATCAGTATAACCAGTCATGAAACAAGTTTTTATCAAGACCTCAGTACCCTGATACGGGGCACAACAAGGGCCACCCAACAACAAGCGTAGGCCACGGACAGAACGCAACAAGCCAAATTGGCACAAAAACTTGCACAAGCACTACAAATCAGGGTAAACATCCATGAGACAAGTTTGTAGTCTACAACACAGTACCCTGAGACGGGGCACAGCAAGGCGTGGAACATGCCACCCAATAACAGGGGTAGGCCATGGACAACACGCAACAAAAAATTACCAACAAACAAAGCAGTTTCCCGAATTGCCAAAATGTTGCAGCACAGGCAGCGCCAAGACATAAGCCTCCCGCATAACACAGGAAGTTTAAGGGCGGAGCAAGGGACAAGACGACATCTTGGTCCTCAAGAATAAAGGAGAAACCACCCATACAAAAGCCAGCATAAGCACTCAAATTTTGTACACCCGTACAAGAGCATACTGGTGCAGTCTCGAAGCCTGGCAGAGACAACACACAAGCCAATGCGTATCAGCATCAGCCTGAAACAAGGCCACAAACAAGAGAACCCGTTGAAAGGGATCCCCAACTAAATCCAGCTACCCACAAATGGAGCTGACCAAATATTTCTGTATACGCAGAACAAACACAGAACCTTGAAACAGGGTCAGCCTGAAACAAGGCCACAAGAAAGAGAACCTGTGAAAGGGAACCCCAACTAAATACAGCTACCCACAAATGGAGCTGACCAAATATTCCTGTATACGCAGAACAAACACAGAACCCTGAAACAGGGTCAGCCTGAAACAAGGCCACAAGAAAGAGAACCTGTGAAAGGGAACTCCAACTAAATCCAGCTACCCACAAATGGAGCTGGCCATATATTTCTGTACACGCAGAATAAACACAGAACCCTGAAACGGGGTCCAAAACAACACACGACTAAGGAAAACCTGTACTCAGGGGACCCAGTTGCAACAACACTACTGAAGTAGTTCCACAGATCCAGCCACAGGCACGGAAGGGGGCAATGACAATACGACAAAAGAACACAGAAGCATCCAGGACATCGGGGACTAGCGGCAAGATGCCAGGTGAAGAAGGGGCGATGACACCAAAGCCACACGGCAAGGTAAGTAAGATGGCACCCACATAGGGCACTAGAAGAACACGATCCCGCACAACCTCTAATGGCCACAACCAGCCAGGGTCCCGAAAGACACACAAGCAGGCAGACGAACGGCAAGCCAGCCCCACAAACAGTTCAAAGAGCTGAAACAAACAGCTAGGACAAGACAGACAAACTAACAGTCAGGTAACATAGCAAGCAGAGCATCTTGCAGCCACAACTCGCACTAGAGGTTGGTCCCAGAGCCCTGTCCAGCTCATACCAAACACAGCCCAACAGCCCCCAAACATCGAAAGATGTATGGTCTAATAGTGAAAACCCGCACAGAAAAACAGAGCCGGGCCATTTAGCACAACCATCGGCACCCCTCAGGGGCAATAATAAATACGCAGAACCAAAGTGAGAGCCGAACGATTATAAGAAAACCCAGAACCAAGGCAACAAGTGAGAAGTGTTCCAGACATCAGGACCCCCCCCCGCAACATGCAGGCAGTCCTCAAGCGGATGACCAGTTTCCTCACCGGTTCGAGGTGGCTGAGATTGGAACAGAACAGCACCAACACAGGTGACAGGACAAACAAGCACAAACCACGGGCCAGAATAAAAACCGGGGCTTACCGCTAAGGGCAGCCAAGTCAACAGATAGAAGATATATTCCCAAAACATAGTCACACCCTCCAGAACAGTACAGCGAGTCAGATAGCACAGCAAGTAGAGTATGTACCCTGACATCAGGGCAGGGCCTGCTGACGCAGGGTCAAACCCCGGTAGGGCCGAACTCAGCCTTTCAATTTTTTTTCCAAGGTCGATAAATGAGCACCACACACCGTGGAAAATCAGCAGCACTCAGATGCCTGAGGGCTGTAGGGCCACATAAGTAACAAAAACTAAACATGTGATGCAAACATGTCCAGAACAAAATAGAGAAGGAAATCTAAAGAGGTAGCAGGACATACAAGATAAAAAGACCATTAACACATGGGTAGCATCACAAGTCAGGTTGACAGTACACCAAGATGTTTGGGAATAGGGTCACAGCCTCCAGGCATCAGAAATACGCAGAGGAAAAGACAAGCAAGAAATAGAAGAAGACAAAAAGCCAACAACCGAAAGCTGGGGCCTAGAAGCTGCAAGTATCACTGAACCCAAAAACGGGTTCTACAAAAATAATAAGCAGTGGGGGAAAAGTACATGGGTGGACAGACACCACACAGCACAGACAGACAGGCCAACGCCACAAGGGCCGTGGCCTCCTCCTCTAAAAACTTTCCAAAACTAAATAAGATTTTTTAAGATAAATAACCAGGCCAACGCCACAAAGGGCCGAGGCCACGCTTCTAAAAACGTTCCAAAACCCAATAAGAGTTTTTTAGATAATTAATCAGGCCAACGCCGGGGCCACACTTCCAGAAGCCCAAAACTATACGTTTTTATAGACATACAAGCCAACGCACCCACAATAGGCCAGGGTCAACAATCAGTCAAGCTAGCAGATTACTTTAACTGTTTGGATGTATGAGCAAAACACGGGAAATCCAGGGGAACCAGCAGGGATCCCCAGAAACATGCGCAAAACACTAATATAAGTTGGGAAGCAAAGTATAAAACAGAGACAGCGCATGGGCCATAAGGCTCCCCCAGGCTGGGCCATATTCAGCATGATCAATGGAACAGCCAAACAAAAGGGAACAGGCAAGGCAGCGAGGACAAAGCAAGCAACAACTTTTGGGGGAAACCTGGATAGCCGGTAACCCACCCAGGTTGTGGCGGCACGGGCCAGAGGGGGTAACCTCAGGACCCGGTGCCCAAAAGTATGATATTACTATGATATGCGATTATTGTTATTGTTTCCATAACCATATCTGTAACAATAAAATCCTACGGCCTTTTATTGCCAACACTTGACAAACG
Organism: Ambystoma mexicanum; assembly: GCF_040938575.1. Classification (NCBI taxonomy): domain Eukaryota; kingdom Metazoa; phylum Chordata; class Amphibia; order Caudata; family Ambystomatidae; genus Ambystoma; species Ambystoma mexicanum. The sequence goes on from NC_090925.1 coordinate 272,522,001, forward strand.
TGTGGTCTAACCTTTTCTCTGGGAGGGAAAGGTTCCCGGTAGCCCACAACCACCATTACGAAAAGCACTAAGGTAAGTTACGTGCATATGGGTCCAGCAGTTATGGGCAATGCTGTAGGGCCGCCCAAAGCGAGGCAGGGTAACTGCTGGTACCATCCGGCAAGCATGGGAGAGGGGCAGCTATCTTCCCACCAAGACTCCTCCCCTCTCCCCCACAACACAGAGACACAAAGTCTCTCTGCATTACAAAGCGCAGGAAGGGTGAGGTGTGAACAACCCCTCACCCTTCCCCAAAACAACAGGGTGCCAATCACCCAGAGGAAACCAACAGGAGGCAGGAAGGAGTACAAAGGCCTGCCCCCCCCTCGGGGGGCATGACAGTCGGCTACAGCCGGCCTGGGGGCTGGGCCAGCCCCCACAGCTACACAACAAAGACCCAGGGCTATCCTGGGTCTTATATAAGAGCTGTACAGCTCACAGAAAAATACAAAATGTTTGTGGACCCTGAACGGGGACCCAACAGTCAGGAGGTTCGCTGTTCACTCAGCGTCCGCCACTCTATTTCTTCTTTTCCACAAAACCCTCCCACCCTAGAAAAGAAGGGAGAACAAGGAAGAGAAACACAGGACACTGTACGGTGACCACAACAAGTCGTGGGACAAGAAGGTGGCACGGGCCAGAGGGGGTAACCTCAGGACCCAGTGCCCAAAAGTATGATATTACTATGATATGCAATTATTGTTATTGTTTCCATAACCCTATCTGTAACAATAAAATCCTACGGCCTTTTATTGCCAACATTTGACAAACGTGTGGTCTAACCTTTTCGCTGGGGAGGGAAAGGTTTCCGGTAGCCCACAACCACCATTACGAAAAGCACTAAGGTAAATTGCATGCATATGGGTCCAGCAGTTACTTGGCTGTCCTGCTGAAGACGAGTTGAGCAAAACGCTGGAAATTCTATTGAAGGTGCCATAAGTCCTTCAGAGCTTTGTCATCAGTTTCCTCTATATTTCCCTTTATACTTTCAACCACAGAACTTTACCTCATCAATCGTTGGCTCTCAGGTCTTCCTCATCCAAGGCTTGCTTCTCAAGATACTGGTGCAAAGCTTCCGGGACTAATTCGGGATTGTGGTTGAAATAGAATCTTCATCCCTGATCCAAGTGGTGTATTCATCTAAACGGATATGATGCTGGCCGACATCCAACATATTCGACCCATCGTGATGTAGCATTTTGGCCTGAGGAAGGAGATGACCAAGTCAAAATGCCCCATTACCCAAGAAGCAACAGTAGCTAAGCCATTCTCATCCCAGAAAATCATCATGGCTGTGGTTTGAAACTGATGACAATAGACAGTGTTTGTGGTTACAAGCAACAGCTAGGCTACTGCTTCATCCTATGACATTCGGAGACATGTTCATTTATAAGGTCTTCTGACAGGCTCCAGAGTATCATTAGCACGTGAATCTTAGAAGCACAGCATTTCATGAAAGTAGGCGGTCCCCTTTCTGCAATGGCTAGTGTGCTTGGTTTACAATAAGGAAGTAATCCGTGGAGAATCAAAAACCTTTGCCATTTGTAAGAGGTGTTCTATTTCCCAAGTGCTTCGTTATTCACATCGACTAAAAACACAAGTGTCTCTCAGCATTGGCAATATAAATATCAACAGTGTAACATTCAACACTTCTCATTTAAAGCACTCCTGTTTTGCATACATGTGAGGGCACTTGCTTCACGCCCATCCCCCATCTCATCTCAACTTTGGCTCAATTAATGATGGCTGCTTATGAACCATACTTCATGTATTCACCTCCTGCCCCAGCACATCACTTAGATTGCTGTTACCATGCTTGAGAGTCACATGCGTGGAAATCACTCTTTTTTAAATGTTATTTTGACCAGATCAAGCAACCCTATCACCAAATAATGTCACCACTATTGTGGCTCCAATGTGTCACCAATACCCACTGCACACACCCTCTCCAGATGCTACATCTCATTTCATCATCATGTTGCTCCTCGTTATTCAGTGGGAGTGGACACAGCTGAACCTGCATGCCCACAAGCACACATGTGTGTATCTTGAGGAGAGTGTCACGTAGACGTCCATTCAGGCATGCAGGTATTCAGGTCGCCAGTGTGCATTGAAACAATTATGGGAACACGGTTGAGCGCCTACCCGGTGTTCCCACTGGGTACCAGGGATCTAGCCTGGTGAACCTCTCCACCATCTTGGTAAACCCCTCTATCAAGCATCAGGTTTTCATTCATGGCACCAATCTTATTGTGTCACTGTATAAGGGAGAGGCTATTTATTTATTGTTTTAATGTAATATCTTTTTTCAGGTCAATGCATCAGCTCTAAATGTATACAACCATTTTGAACACAATTCACTGAAGTCTGCCGTCGGATCAGGAGAGGTACTGCCGGAGCAGTGCCTCAACTCAGGAAACACTGGAGTGCCACAGGTAAGCCGAGGCAACATTGCTGGGTTCCCTGTGCTCCATCACGATGCAACGAGGGAGCCGCATTGCGTAATGCAACCACTGCCCTTAATTATGCAACTAGCTGCCTATATGTTACTACGCACGGAATATTGATCAAGGGCACCTTTTTCGCCTGTTCGCCGTTTTTACTCCATTGTTGCCTACGAGGAGAGTTACAGGCTAAGATGGCCGCCACTGTTTGTGCCTAAACTGCCTCACCTACCAAGAACCTTGCCTGCTATTGGATTGACTGGCTCAAAGCCTTAACCAATCCCCGATCGCCGGCAGGCAAGCGCCGGCCCACGACCAAAGGCCAACAACACAAGACAGGCTCCTGCACCGAGCCTGTCCTGAGACTGCCAGAACCCAGGTCCAGACCCCCTGCTCGACCATTTTGCCCCTCAAGCAACCCTGCATCTCCCAATCAAAAATGCTTTTGGATCGTGTAACTGGTTGAGTGTCCAGCCCGAACTGTGAGTAAATTGCATTTCCATAACCTGCAATAAGATCGCTCTACGTCCCATTCAAGGATTGTTTACCCACCCTAACCATATTCCAATCCGCACTGTATGACTGTCTGATTCTCACTGGCTCCCAACCTGCCAGCACCCCACCTGCCTTACTGTCGCTAGCGACTGTGTCATCACTATACCTACACTGTCTATCTAAGCCTAGCCTATAGCTTTGCAATTATCATACCTATATGCAACTCACAACCTCTGTGACTATACTGCCGGCTTGTCCATATCAATGCCAACCTGCTACCCCGTTGTGCACTGGGTCAGCACTGTTGGCTCTATGCTAGTCATTGTCTCTTTGTATCTAGTGACCACGCTATTATTGTGCCTGCATTGCCTGTACTGCCTATCCATGCCCAGCCTACAGTTCTGTGACCACCTCTTTCTCTGTTTAGCCTATGAACCTGTGAGACCATTCATGCTAGTAACGCCCATACTATACGCAACCCGTGATTTGAATGTGCATCTTGTCAGTCTTGCCTCTGCCCAGCCTGTACTGCCTATCTATGCCTATCTATGCCTAGCCTTAGGTTAGCCTAGTTGTGACCACCCCTCTCTTGAAATGTTAGTGTCTTCGCATTATGATGTTGCCCCACTGCATTTTTAGCCAAATGCACTATTTTGAATCTAGGTGCTGCCCCATTGCATCCTAGCTTAAGTGCTTTACTTTGAATCTAGGTGTTGCCCCACTGCATTTTAGCCAATGTTTTATTTTGAATCCAGGTGCCCCACTGCATTTTAGCCAAATGTATTATTTTGAATCAAGGTGCCCCACTGCATTTTTAGCCAAATGTACTATTTTGAATCTAGGTGCTGCCCCATTGCATCCTAGCTTAATTGCTTTACTTTGAATCTAGGTGTTGCCCCACTGCATTTTAGCCAATGTTTTATTTTGAATCCAGGTGCCCCACTGCATTTTAGCCAAATGTATTATTTTGAATCCAGGTGCCCCACTGCATTTTTAGCCAAATGTACTATTTTGAATCTGGGTGCTGCCCCATTGCATCATAGCTTAAGTGCTTTACTTTGAATCTAGGTGCTGCCCCATTGCATCCTAGCTTAAGTGCTTTACTTTGAATCTAGGTGTTGCCCCACTGTATTTTAGCTAAATGTATTATTTTGAATCCAGGTGCCCCACTGCATTTTTAGCCAAATGTACTATTTTGAATCTAGGTGCTGCCCCATTGCATCCTAGCTTAAGTGCTTTACTTTGAATCCAGTGTAGAGGAGGTCCCAGATATGACCCGCACCTCTGCCCCCCATTGCGAGTTGCCAGTAAGGTACTCGCCATGGTACGTGACGTATGAGGAGCAAATGAACCAACAGAGAGCCGCACTGGGACTCTGCCCCTTGTACGTAAGGAGATCAATACCGGTTGAAGCAGCCATAACGCGACAACCCTGGGCAGGATAATACCCTATCAGACAGCCATACCAGCCACTGATACGAATGAAGAATACCTGCACAGGGTCCACAAGGAGACCCCTAAAGCCTTAATGGAAGGCCAATGAAAATAAACCAAGTGCCCGAGCAGCCCCGAGAACAAATAGACTTGGCTACTGAAAGCACGAATGCCAGTACTAGTGACCGCAAGAATAATGATAATGGATGCAGGGGAGAGACACTGTTAAAACATAAGAGAATGGTGCCATAAGGCAAGATAGAAGCAACCGCCCTGTTGAATGTGTGTAAATAAGCCTGAAATGCAAGAGGCTAAGAAATCGATACTGCTTGCAATGCCTAGTAGGAGAGTAGAGCGGCAAGCGCCAACCATATATCTACCTCAATACTGCACAATGTACACGTGTGACTCCATTTTGTGAAAGCAGAAATGTACCCAGGCGGCCAAAGGGCTGACAGGCCGAGTGTAGAAACCCAGCAAAGACCAGAGAAGGAGCGGAATCGAAACTCAACCAAGAGAGGCTTTTGCCAGGGAGATTGAGGTCAACCAGAGAAGGGGAGGTGAGCATGAGCTCACGAGACTCCAACTACAGAGAATACCAGCCCGCCCGTGAAGGTCAAGATAAGAGAGGCCCAGGCAGGTGGCCAAGTGCACCCAGATTTAAATGCACAAAAGGTTGGAAACTGAAGCAGATTCACGGTGAACCAACACGTGACCAGACAGGCGCGAAGATGTACCACCGCCTGATGTCATCCAGAACCAGAGAGTGCCATAACTTTTCCTGATAAGAGACTACAGATCCGAGGCCATACCCAGCCAACTAATTGACACACAGCCCTAAAACACTGATTGATGGAAGGGAGGAAGGGTGAATCTAAAGCTGCTAATTAAAATTAAGATTTATGTTTAGGGGTGTAACTTGCCCAATCACAAAGGACCATGAAACCTAGGGTCCTATAGACACTGTAACCAATGAGAGGTCGTACTTGTAGTGACGTCAATCACGTGTGGCGTAGAGGGAAGGGCGTAGATGCCCACCAGATAAGAGTCATCCAATCCACTTGCGCTATTTCCATATACAGATATAGCACCTATACTTAAGTTACCTTTCCCAACCAATTGTATTGCATGATGATTTTTTGTAGAATTAGACGTCAATGATGACGGATTTTGCCCATAAAAGAGGCTGTTGGACTAATGTTCGGGGAAGTCGGGCTGAGGCAGGTGATCGTGATGCTGCTGATTTTCATTTGCTGATGTATGTATCATTAAACAAACTTCCCTTTGCCAATTTATTGAGTCCTGATTATTGGATCTTGCCGGAGTATGTGAATCCTGCACTCTGTCCTCGCCTGGTGCAGCTATCTTGTATAACTAGTTTTCGAGGGTGAGTGCTGACCAATGGGCCCGTCAGTAATTTCCTCTCCTCGTCAACACTAGGTGTTGGCCCACTGCATTTTAGCCAAATGTTTTATTTTGAATCCAGGTGCCTCACTGCATTATAGCCAAATGTATTATTTTGAATCCAGGTGCCCCACTACATTTTTAGCCAAATGTACTATTTTGAATCTAGGTGCTGCCCCATTGCATCATAGCTTAAGTGCTTTACTTTGAATCTAGGTGTTGCCCCACTGCATTTTAGCCAAATGTTTAATTTTGAATCCAGGTGCCCCACTGCATTTTAGCCAAATGTATTATTTTGAATCCAGGTGCCCCACTGCATTTTTAGCCAAATGTACTATTTTGAATCTAGGTGCTGCCTCATTGCATCCTAGCTTAAATGCTTCACTTTGAATCTAGGTGCTGCCCCATTGCATCCTAGCTTAAGTGCTTTACTTTGATTCTAGGTGTTGCCCCACTGCATTTTAGCCAAATGTATTATTTTGAATCCAGGTGCACCATTGCATTTCTAGCCAAATGTACAATTTTGAATCTAGGTGCTGCCCCATTGCATCCTAGCTTAAGTGCTTTACTTTGAATATAGGTGTTGCCCCACTGCATTTTAGCCAAATGTTTTATTTTGAATCCAGGTGCCCCACTCCATTTTAGCCAAATGTATTATTTTGAATCCAGGTGCCCCACTGCATTTTTAGCCAAATGTACTATTTTGAATCTAGGTGCTGCCCCATTGAATCCTAGCTTAAATGCTTTACTTTGGATCTAGGTGCTGCCCCATTGCATCCTAGCTTAAGTGCTTTACTTTGAATCTAGGTGTTGCCCCACTGCATTTTAGCCAAATGTATTATTTTGAATCCAGGTGCCCCATTGCATGTTTAGCCAAATGTATTATTATGAATCTAGGTGCTGCCCCATTGCATCCTAGCTTAAATGCTTCACTTTGAATCTAGGTGCTGCCCCATTGCATCCTAGCTTAAGTGCTTTACTTTGAATCTAGGTGTTGCCCCACTGCATTTTAGCCAAATGTATTATTTTGAATCCAGGTGCCCCATTGCATTTTTAGCCAAATCTATTATTCTGAGTCTAGGTGCTGTCCCATTGCATCCTAGCTCAAATGCTTTACTTTGAATCTAGGTGTTGCTCCACTGCATTTTAGCCAAATGTATTATTCGGAGTCCAGGTGTTGCCCCACTACATCTTAGCTTAAATGTTTTACTTTGACTCTAGAAGTTGTCCCATTGCATTTTAGCTTAAGTGCACTATCTCTAATCTAGGTGCTGCCCTATAGACCTGCCCCCTACCCAGATCAAACTAGCCATCTGCAAGCCACAGCCTGTGTTGCTCATCCAACCAGCTCTACAACTCAGGCCACCAGCACTGCGTATCCTCATAGCCAGACCATGATCATCTGGTTCGCTCTTATCATGTCCCCCTTCTGCATCACGCTGGAAAACGTACCTTGCAGCGGTAATAGCTACATAGCCTACGAGGACGGCCTAGCCAAACTTGGATGTCCAAGACACTACCCCATCCCTTGCCCCACACCCTTTCTACCACCTCTGCCCCCTTCCCACCCACTCACCACATGCCTTCTACATCCCCCATAAACATTGGCCTCCCAGCCAACGCTGACATAACCCACAGCCACCTTAGACCTAGCATTCCAGGCAGTGCCTTACCCATTACTTAGCCTAACCACACCAAACTTAAAACTAAGCCCCCTGCCCCACCTAAGCCTCCTGGACCGACCCCCTCTATCACTCCTAACCTCACAGCCTACAACAATAGACTAGGAACTAGGTTCCCCATTTCAACTAGCAGGCCTACTGCCAAATCCAACACCAAAACCAACAAGAAGCCCAAGGCACCTAACAAACCCATACTACTCCCACTAAAAGGATCCTTCAGATCTCTTGCTGCCCACCCTACAGAAATCGCCGACATCATTCTAACCAATGATCTTGACTTTCTAGCCTTAACAGAAACCTGGCTTCATGAAGTGTCCGGACCATACTTATCGCTAGCCATCCATGAAAAATACTCTATCCTCAGAGCTGATAGACCCAACGCCAGGGGAGGAGGCGTAGCCATCATCTCCAAATCTTCCTTAGACTTCAGATCAGCCTCCTCAGTGTCACTCACATCCTGCGAGCTACTTACAGTCAAGTTTCAAACCTCCCCCACAAGCACAATCACCTTTCACCTCATATATAGACCCCCATGCCACCCTGGGGTCTTTGAAGAAGACATCACATCTCTCATTGCTGAAAACTCCAAGCCATCAGCACAAATTATTATCCTCGGAGGCCTTAATGGTTACTGCGACCGTAATGATGCACCTGCTGCATCCTTAGCTAATGCCCTAACAGAAAATGGCTTTGCACAACTCAATGTCCTCCCCACCCACCAGAAAGGCAGAATTATCGACTGGGTAGCGACATACAACTGCAACACAATCTGTAAGGGCCCCCAACCTCTGGCATGGATGTTTCACTACCTCATCCTCTTGAGGTCAACATTAATCATGTAGTACCCAAAAAGTGCCCTATGGCACCATCCTGTCCTACCAGAAACAAACACAACATTACTGCTGATGCCCTACTACCCCTGGTCCTACCCACCCTCAACGCACTCCCAGCCAATGCCGATTTAAACCTACTGATTGACACCTTCAATGACTCCATGGCCAAGGCGATGGATACCATTGCCCCTCTGAATTTGCGCAAAGATAAACCAAGAGCTCATCTGAACTCGTGGTACACCCCCGAACTCAAGTTTCTCAGAAAAAAGAAAGCTAAGGCACAACTCACATGGAAAACCGATCCCTCTGCAGAAAATAAATTAAATCTCACAAATATATCTTCTTTATATAAAAGTGAAATAATTTGCACCAAAAAAGATGCATACATTGTCAGGAATGATCAGGCAGGGTCCTCCAATAAAGAATTATTTAAAATTCTAAAAGAACTAGAACATCCGAATCTACCTACAAAACGGCCTTAACAACAAAATCACATGACTCCAAACTAAAATTGAGGACAAATGCCACCAACTCTCCAACAAGAAGTTTACCAACCCTGGCCACCAATGCCCATCAATACCAAATCGGGTTTTACATTCAAGAAAGTAACTACGGTAGAAGTTCAAAAAATCATCACCTCCTTAAAACCCTTGAACTGCAAAGGGAACAGTTGTCCCGCCAAGATCATAAAAGACGCAGCTAGAGATCTATCCTCTTTCATCACTAAACTTATTAACCTATCATTCATCAATAACTCAGTCCCCAGCAACCTAAAACAATCATGGGTTCTCCCACTCTTGAAAAAACAATCGCTAAACCCAACCATACCCACCAACTACAGACCCATCACCACTGTCCCATTCCTATTAAAAATCCTGGACAGAGTCGCCTACCTCCAAATTCAGGAATATCTGGAATCCAACCAACTGCTAGGCACACATCAATCTGGCTTTAGACCTCAACATGGTACAGAAAATGCCCTTGTTGATCTCAAAATTCAGATTGAGGAAATCAAAGACAAAGGCAACTCCGCGATCCTACTCCTCTTAGACCTCTCAGCGGCCTTCGATCTGGTCGACCACAAAATCCTCTGTAACCACCTAGCCACCGCAGCTCACTTCTCCTCCTCTGCTGCCACATGGATACAATCCTTTCTGGCAAACTGAACCATGCAGGTTTTATCTACAACAGCTGCAGCAGACCCCATCCCCATCACATGCAGGGTCCCACAAGGCTCCTGTGTCTCCCCCACTTTGTATAACATATTTACAATGCCACTGTTTGACCAACTGGACCGTCTGGGTGTCACCTACACGAATTACACAGCTGACACCCAGATACTCCTCACCATCACAGGCAACTACCATGCAGACGTCACCAGGATTAACAAAATATTCTCCATCATTCAGGCATGGATGGCCTCTCATGGCCTCTGCCTGAATGATGAGAAGATGGAGCTCCTCCTTGTCGGCTCTCCCAGTAACCTGTCTAAACTTAATCCTAATTACAACAATATTATCGATGGTCACACCATCCCTATTTCCAAAAGCGTGAAAACTCTCAGCTTTTACCTTGATGCGAACTGTAACCTCTCCAAACAAACCAACATGACCGCCTCAGCCTCCGCCTACACCGGTAAGCTTATTAGGGCCAGAAGACCCTTCCTATCATCCAATAGCTGCCTCACTCTTGCTAGAGCCCTCATACAATCCAAACTGGACTATTGCAATAGCCTGTACCTAGGTGCTAACCAATCTATAATCAACAAATTACAGGTACTTCAAAAAAACGCACTACGTGCAGCACTTAACCTCCCCAGGCGAGAGCACATCTCCAATGCTAGGAAATCGTGCAAATGGCTCTCCATACAACACAAAATTGATTTGAAAACCATTTGCCTCACGTACAAGTGTTGGGTGTCTTGACCCATGTTCGAGTTATTATGCTGCAACATTTGGTGCTGTGGGTTTAGGAAATCCAAGATGGCCGAAAAAGCCCACATTGCGCCAGAATCCAGGAAAACTGCGCAGTTTTGGCGCACACCAAAATGTTCCCCTGACCTGCCGCCCACCAGTGCGAGCGTGATGGGCCAGGAGTGCCATGAGTGAAATGTGTGCCAAAGGAAAAACAGCAATGCCGGTTAGCTCAAAAAGCGCTTTGAAATCACCTTTGTTTCTCTGAAATGCAAGCTAAAAATGAACATTAAACATTGCAAGATATTCAAAAATCACAATGAACACCAGCAGACATTTGGCAGAATGTAGTCTTGTGTGCATACAAAATCTGGAAAGAGAAAGAGCCTAAAATAATGTTCATAATGAAACTGGCTGAGCTGTGGATGTCAGCAGCCTAAGTTAAATTGGACTGAAAGACACTAAAATCTAAATGTTTAAAATAAATGAGTGACCTACTGTTGAGTGTCACATAGTTTGCAACTGTTAAAGGTCATAGTTTTGAACTTAGAATCAGCGTTCTAGCTGCATGTGTAAAAATTGTCAGTTTGATTTGGATGAAGAAAAACGGGGAACAAAAGTGACATTTAGCTGAAGTCTGGCTTAAAGAGATTGAATTCTGCCTGACAACTACCCCCGACGGGAGTTGAAACTTGCTCAACAAATGTTCCCAGGCCTGGCCTGCATTCTCCTGCCCTCACCAAAGGGAGATGACATCTTTCTGATTGGATTAGGGGAGGAGCAGCTGGGGACTGCAGGAAACTGAACAATGAGCCTTCCTTGGCTCAGGCAAATGTTAAATTAGGGGGGTCGTAAATGGCTTCCTCTTGAGAGAAGCGGGGAGGGGCAGTGCCTCTGTGAGCAACCTGAGCTGGAGGAAGTGCACAAACTAGAAATTCCACCATGTGCTTTGGGAAACCACACCCCTCTGGGCCAGAGCATAATTCTAAAAAGATGGATAATTCATAGTACAGATTTGTCAAAATTATATAATGAATATCATTATTCTTGTGATTTTTCTGTGCACATTGTAATAGGTGTTAGGACTCTGTACCATGTTCTGAGGCAAAACCCCATGTATCATGGAGATTGCAGACACGGGGTTCACGCTAGAAAAATGAAAATTTACTGGAATATGTGTAGAAAAGCGGTGTACATCTGTGTAATTTTTGGTAAAAATCCAATATTGGTAAACCAACTAAAAACGAAAATAAGTTGCCATTTTTGAACCCTGGCTCTTAGAAACATCAGAGTTGGAACAGAGACCTACCCGAAGTAATATATGATATATACATGTAATGTCAACCACTTGTATATTTGGGAAATATGTTTAGTTATGAAAATGATTTTCTAAGGTAAAAACAAAGGGGAGTGTTCTTTCTTTGGAGCCATAAACATGACACCTGATGATGCTCCCTTCTCAAATCAGTTCAAAGAGAAATCCTTGATCTATAAAATCATGAGTGGGTTGGACATTGAAAGTTAGCATCCACACCCATGTTCAAAAGACATAAAAAGAGCCACTGGAAGCCAGACAGGGACATTCATTTTCCAACCTTCAACTGAATTCCTGCGCAGCACACTGACGGAGAACTCCAGAATCCAGAACTCCAGAGATCCAGACTAACTCCAGAACAAACACTTCAAAGAGCTGAACTCTTCAGCAGGCCTCAAAATATTTTGCAAACTATTCAACCGCCGGGCTGTGCGGTTTGCTGCTTGCTAAGAGTCCTGTGTATCCAGAACAGAACCAGTACCCAGAAAGCAGTGCGGTATCCAGAATCCACTTGATCCAGACCAGCAGAACCAGAGACCCAAACCAGACCGCTGTGAACAGAACCGGTGCCTGATTGACCCACCAAGCAGAGAGAACAGCAGCTAAACTTGTTGACCAGATCCGTGACAAGGCCATTCCTTTCAAATTTATAGTGTGAGTACCCAGCTAGAACTGGTCAGAACCCATCTCTTGGCTTAAAATAATCTGATTCAAAACATTTGAACCTGTTTAGAACTGCATCATAAGAAATTGTGTGTTCCTCCTGTTGATTCAAACCTTTCAAAGCACATCTGTCATTCCGAAACTGTAATTTAATTTCTGAAAAACTACCTTTACAAAATCGTCTGTATCTTTGGAACCGTGCATCCTAGGAACTTTAACTTTTATTGTAAAGCTAAGATTGCCCGCTTTCCAACAAGCTCTAAACCGACTTGCTACTCCTTATAGCGCCTCCGTAATTGTGCTTGATGAACTCGAAAAAAGTGCAGCGATTTGTCATTTTTGCTTCATTTCAACCATGTGTAGAAAGATCTGTCCTTTGCTTCCATTAGTGAAATCCGTTTCAACCTGATAATCCCTTGTTAATCATTGTTAGTGTGGACCTGAACTGATTTAAAGTATCTCTCACTCACCCTGAACCTCTAGAGGGAATTAAAATCAATTTTAGCATATTTCACTCCCTTGCAAATCACCTGAAAGTTTTTTGCCTGTGTTTCAAAATCATCCCTGGTGCTATAAGCTTGCTTGGGGGGGAACTGAATTCGTATTGTACTGTGATTGTATCCCTGAAGACTGTATGTGTTACTTCCATCTCCTTACATTGCATAGGAGGGAGTGAATTGTCAGAGAAAAAGTGATCATATTATCTTTTGCTGAAATCATATCAAGTTTATTTCTGTACTGCCGTTTATTCATCTTTGCATCTCCTTGAAACCATAACGCATTCTCAGCTACCTTATCCTCTATACTACTCCTAAGTAATTAAACCAGTGTGCTAGTATAACTTAATTTATTGTTGATCACTGTCATATGTCTAAGTGTGATATCAAATATTAATTTATTATAAAAGTGTGATATATATCTATTGTTTAATTTTTCAAATAAACCTTTTTAATTTGCAAAACAACCCTACTTCTTGGCTCAGTGGGGTCAGGGGGATCTAAGAGAGGGGCGTTATACAAGGGTTCATCATCCAGTTTATAACTTGTCATAAAAATATATAAATAAGGGCTTCCCTTGAGCAATCCCAGACAAGACACTGACTTAGTGGGAATGCTTGATTGGAGTCATTAACAGATTGGGGGCTCGTCCGGGATTCTGGATTAGAACTACCGCTTGCGCAGCTTAATACAGTGTACTTACTGATAGGATACATAAATCCTGTTGGATCACCATGCTGTGCTGCACTGTGAAAACACCCCTCAAAAAGGAACGCTCTCAAGAAACGGTCTGTTTAGCAAAATAAAATACTAACTTCGGTAAGTCAGGAAGGAAATCAAATTCCAGAATGACGACATTGGTAGACATCAAAATAGCGAGAGAGCACCTCTTACATAAACTGTTTGTGAGAGGTGAATGGTCTGAACAGGACCAAAATGTATGGTTGCAGGCGATCACACAACAGGTCACTATAACTGGGTCAGATAACTGGAGAGATCATGGTCCCTTAAATGTGGCCCTGAGTGAACTATATATGGCCCCTAAAGATGAACACGACAAGATTGTCAGGATAGCGGCATATTCGTATCTATATATGGGAGCCATGCAGGACAAATCCAAGGCCAAGATCTGTCAAGTAGACAACTTTTAGCATTAGAGAAGGCCCAATCTGATCTGGACTCTTCTGAACAGAGGCTGCACAGGAGCCAGGAGTCAGAAAATGATAGTAGACAGTACAGCATTAAAATAAAGGAGGATATGGATATCCTGCAACAGGAAAAGGGTGACCAGGAAACCAGAATTCTGGCTTTGCAGAAGGAGCACCAAGACAGTTTGGACTCCTTACTGCAGCGCCAGAAAAAGCTGGAGCAACAGATCAATTTCAAGAGGGCATGCACAGAGCATGCAGCCACCCTGCAAATCCAACTAGACAGAGAGAAAGAGGAAAGCAATAAATGAAAGACCTTAATACCCAGGCAGAGTTTCATCAAGAGCGCCAGAAAGCTGGTGCCCTTCAACGGCAGAGGGACAACCTGGCGGCACAGATGCAGGCTCTTGCTCAGGAAAGGGACACCTTAGGCCAGGAAATCTGCCACTTAAAAAGAAAAATTCAAGAAAATCACGTGGCCCTCCAGGGACTGGGTGACCTCCAAAAAGAGCATCAGAACTTGTTAGAGCACACCAGGAGGGTGGAAGAGGCTCTGACAAGAAAGGAGCAGGCCAGTAGGGACGGTGCCCAGGAGGTAACCACCCTGCAGCAAAGACTGACCCAGTGCTCCAGGACCAATCAGGAAGCACAGAGGGAACATGAGGCTCTCTGTCAACACAATGATAGGCTCCAGCAACAGGTAGCCATGCAGGAGAGACTGATAGAGTCTAGTAAGGCCTTGGTTGAGGAACTGAAATCCCAGGCTCTTGCATTGCAACAGGGAGCAGGGGCTGATAGAGATGAAGTTCGCTGGGAAAGGGAAACCCCTGAGCATAACCTTAGGAGCCCTAGTACCAGAGGCCTCCAACTCTCCCAGTCCCTTGACGCTGCCATCCCCATGTCTCCTGGCGCACATGAGCACAGGGCCACAGGGATGGCAGATTACTATCCAGCAAATGTATAGGGCTCAGAGGCCAGTACCACCCAGGAATGGAGGGGCGGGCATCCGGGTATGGGCACCCCAGCACACTGCAATTTAGTGGGGAACCCCAGGAGAGTAGGCCCACTAAGGGCATCCTGAAAACCTCTGCCCAGTTGGGTCAGTGGGGGGGTACCCATCAAATCCTGGCAGCAAGGAGGGATCTGAAGACTCCTCTGAGCATCACAGGACACAGGAGACCAGGTACCCACATTCTGCCAGCCATTCCCAGGCTTGCAGAATCCGGGAAAACCTGGAGGATCAGACGGGCACCTCTGGGAGCAGTGCTTCTGAGTCAGAGGATGAATGGACCAGGGTTACCCAAACCAAAAAGGCCAATAAGGCAACAAAAAGGCCTTGCTTAAGGACCCCTTAAAACAGATTAAGGCAATCAGGAGTGTCATCACGCCTTATCACAAGAACTCCAAGTATTCTCTTTGGGAACACTTGGAGCTCTTTGAGCAAATGATGGAGACCTTCCATTTGAAAGACAGCAGTAGCTGCATCTAGTAAGTCAAATGGACATTCTCCCCAGAATACTCCAGTTTCTTTGCGGGGCTGGAGGACCAAAATCATTCAAGATGGTCCACCTATAGGGCGGCCATCTTGAAACATTTTTCTGTTCATGGAAATCCTCAAGAGGCTCGCAAGGCAGCCTACAATTTGCAATGTGCGGAGGATCAGGCCCCACAAGAATTTGTGCAGGAGTTAAAGCGTGCTTTTGCGTAGACGCCAAAAAGGGTGCGCACGGACAGTAAAGAATTTGTAAATGCGTTTTTCCATGCCTTACCCAAATACATAATGACCCAGCTCGTTAGAGATTTTCACGAGAAAAGATTTTTAGACTGGGTCATTGACCAAGCCACCCGCATCTATGAGATGCAGAAACCGGCGGAAAATAAGAATCAGCACAAAAACCCCAAAACCAACAGCACCCCTGCTGCTGCCAAGGTGGCCGTGGTAAAGGTTGCCCCCGTTTTAGATTTGGAGATGGGGGGGCCCAAGAACCCACCTCCACAAACTAATTCTAAGCCCAGAAGGCCCACGGGCCAGTCACAGACAGGGAGTAAAGGAGGTAGTCCCACAAATGGGGTCCCTCGCTCCCCTGACTATGTAAGTCCCCGCTATAAGGGAAACAGTCCAATCCTGGGTTATGTGTGGACTCCTCCGGCCCACGGGGGGGGGGATCCAACCAAGCACCCAACCCAGGGAACTTCCCTCCGCACTTCCCCCAGGAGGGCAGAAATTCACCAAATCCTTGGCATAACTTGTTCCCCGGGTATCCACCCAACTTCCAGCCCCAAAATCATCCATCCTTCTTTCCCCAATTCCCTGAGCCCAGACAACCGAATTTGGGAGAGGGGAGGCCAAGGGTGGAGGGGTACCCAAATCTTCCCATCCCAGGGTACTACCAGAGAAGGGATAGCTACCCTTCCCGGGATCAGCTAGGGGAGAAAATAGAACCCTGTATCAGCCTGAGCGGGTTTCACAGTTAGAGCGCCAGGTCCAAAATATGGCACGGGATCTGGGTCACATACTGAGGGCTCAACAGAACCCTCAGAAGAGCATGCCACCGCAGAATGCCCCAAACTCTGGGCCTGGGGCTCCAGAACAATGACGGGGCAGCACCCCGATTATCCACCGGTTCCCAGGGAGGAGGCACAAGGGGAAGGGGGTGCAAAGTCTGGGAGAAAGCTTCCTTCCCCACTTGTAAACAGCCCCTGGAAACCCAGGAACCGGAAACAAAATCTCCTACCACTGGAAGTCTGCCACCCAAGGAGCAGAGAGGAGGTAGGAGAAACAAAGGACCCAAACAGACCCATTTTGTGGAGGAGGTACAGGTCTTCCAATTTGCGGGAGAGGGATCCTCAGAGGATCCTGGGAAAAGGATCTTCTCCTTCAGAGATGGGGGATCTCCTCCCAAGGAAAAATGGGTCCCAAGGGATTCCAACCCAGACTGGGTAGATGTGGGGATTAAGCTGTCGCCGCCCATCATCCTATCCCAGAACCAACAAGACCGAAAACCCCTGGTTCAAACCCATCCTGGTGACTGCCTCCAAAAAGAGGGGGGGGGGGCCCAGAACCGGAACCAGGGGAACCTAAAACCGAATCAATAGACTGGGTAGATGTGGGGATCGAGCTGTCGCCGCCCATCATCCTATCCCAGAACCAACAATACCACAAACCCCTGGTCCAAACCCATCCTAGTGACTGCCTCCAAAAAGGGGGGGGGGTGGCTCAGAACCGGAACCAGGGGAACCCAAAAGCATATCCAGTTGCCAACTTTTTCTTTCAGATTCCCGAGACTCTCCACAGGATTTTGCCCAGATCTCTTCTCTCTCAATGTCCAAAACCCGAAAATTAGCCCACCAGTTGTCCAAAAAAGTGCATTATCTGTGCCCCCTTGAGGAGAAGGAGGGAAGATACTATGCCCCGGTACAGGTACAGGGGCAGGGTACAATTTTGGCACTGGTGGACACTGGATCCCAAGCTACCCTTCTGTCCAAAAAGGCCTTTGATGAAATAAATTCAGGAAGGGGGGAGAAATACCAGATTCCTCTCACCTATCTTCCTGGACAACTGCAGAACTTTGACGTGAAGGAAATTCCTGTCGAGGGGACTGCAGATTTGGACATTAAAATTGGGCGACACAAGGTGAAGCACCCGGTCATAGTAGTGACTCAAGAGGGCACCCCTTGTTTACTAGGGAATGACCTCGAGAAAAGGTTGTCACCCCTAATAGATTGTGTAAATAAGGTCCTCTGGACCCAGACTAGCCGACCAATAAAATTAAAACAGAGTGTCAACCATGTTAGTTTAAACGGCACCTGCCACATGGTCGAACAAAAATCTGACCAAGCAGAATTTCACTTCCAGAACAACCAAATTCCTGACGTGACAGTAATAGCAGTAGGACAACAGACTGGGGATGGGGGGTCCTCTCTATTTCTGAAAATTAACCTTCCTTCCAGTTTAAGGTGGTATTCCACACTGGAAGGAAACACTCTGAAATTCATTACTAATCCACAATCAGAAACTCCCAAACCTATAGTCCAGGAAGATGTGAAATCAGCTCAGATCCTGGCTGATATTCAGCAAATTGGAGAGCAGTTGTTCATCCCTGTTCAGTTAAATTATGGGAAGGACTCTGTTCTCGCTCGAGTGTGTGTGAACAACGGTAAGAGGTTCATCAGCGAAGCAAATGTTCCACCAACTCCCAAAAGATCCAGCCGTTCCCACATTCAAACTGATAGACAAATGGGAAATGGATCTGGAAACACCCAATTCGAAACATGTCCTGCCAAGCAGGTGTATGCTCAAAATCTCCATTGGCAACAAGAGCAAAGTCCATAATTGTTGGGTCGTGCGAGACGTCACTGCCACCTTTTACTTAGGCAGTGACATTCTCAATCGCTTTGCCATTAATTTGGACCTAATAAACTTCAAAGCTTGGTTCTGATTAGCGGATAATCCCATGGGCTTTGATGATCCAGAAAAAGCATTTAGGTCAGCTCAATTGCTACCTTATGCAGTTGAAATTCAGGTTAAAGAGGAAGTCACCTTCCCAGGAAGGACCCGACAATTCTCCCTGGAACTGAAAGTTAAAAGAGGACAAAAATTGAAAAACCCTGATGCTTATATTCATCTAAATGCTTCTCTCCAACAGCAAGGGTTGGGGGTAAACCCAACACCATTAGTCAACATAGAACATGACACCATTCAAATAGAGGTGGATAACAGCGATTTACAGAGTATTATTCTAGCCGCAGGCACCATTATTGGAATGGCGGTTGATGACCGACATTTCTCCATTGATTTAGGAAATTAACTGTTAGGACCAACCCCCAAGGACTGTTTTGACAGTGACAGTGATGACAATACAACACCAGACACGATCTTTACCCGGCATGGGGGGAACTTCCTGGTGTACACTTCTGCCCTTATAGTAAGGAAGACGTGACTTGTGACTTCAGAAGGGATGAGGTGATTTTCCAGGTAAATGAGGGCTGCCTTTCCCACCTGAAGCCTCAAGTTCAAATCTGCACTCTGACCAGGGACTACTCCACCCAGCTGGAGGAGGCCACTGAGATAGCAAAACCAGAAGTCTTTCCAGGCTTCAGGCAGATGGTGGAAGAGAGAGTCCACCTAGCTAATGCCTGTGTGACTCTGGAACAGAAGCAAAAGTTGAAACAAGTTTTCTTGGATTTCCAAGATCTCTTTGTGGTAGACTCATATGACTGTGGTCGCACCGACATCCACACAACAACAATTCCCACGGACCCTGGCATGACTCCAGTGTTTGTGAAGCAATATCTCTTGCCTCTCGCATCAATGGAGTCCCTTACTGAAATAATTAAGAACCTTGATTCCCGGGGAATAATCTGCCCAGTACACACCACCTTCAATAATACGGTGCTGGGAATATTGAAGCCAAACGGCCAGTGGAGACTCTGCGCCGACCTTAGGGAGCTCAACAAATGGGTCCATACTTCCCGATGGCCTCTGGCCTACATTGACCAAGGGCTGGCCCAGATTCAGGGGTCACAGGTATTCACTGCAATAGACTTGACCAATGGATACTGGACTGTGCCTGTCAGTAGGGAGGACCAATACAAACTGGCTTTTACCTTTGGGGGCCAGCAGAACACATAGACCCGGACTCCGTTCGAATACCTCAACTCCTGCAATGAGTTCAACATTTTCCTACACAAGGCAATGCCCGACCTGGGTGCAAGAGGTAACCTGGCTTATGTAGAAGATGTCCTCATTAAAAGTTCATCTGTGGAGGAACACATAGCGGAGATCCGTTATGTTCTGACACAGTTGAGGGCAGCCGGAACAAAACTTTCCTTACAGAAAGCACTGTGGTGTAGAACCCATGTTAATTTCTTGGGGCATGAGATTACTCCTCAGGGTCTCTGTCCCCAAGAAAAGAAAGTGGAAGCACTTCAGAAATTGAAGGATCCCACAACTCTGCGGGAACTAAGGAGCCTCCTTGGAGTGACTAATTACAGCAGAAAGTTCATTGAGGGCTACGCAGAGATCACAAGACCCCTGATTCATCTTTTGAAGGGGTGGGTCAAGTGGGAATGGGGTCCAGAACAATCCGAGTCAGTAAGACAACTCAAAAGAAGCCTCTCACAAGCGCCCTGCCTAGCTTACCCTGTCAGAAACAAGGAGTTCATCCTGGAGACAGGGTTCTCTAATACGTGCTTGACGGCAGTATTATACCAAAAGCATGACAAGGTCAATAAAGTAATATCCTATGCGAGCAAAACTTTATCCTCTGTGGAGGAAAAATTCAACGATTGTGAGAAGGCACTCCTGGCAACGGTGTGGGCATTGAAGAATTACCGCCCATTTATCCAGGGGGAACACATCATAGTGGAGACTCCACAACAGCCTCTGCAATACCTCAAAAGTGACAGAATCCAGGCCAGAAATGTGAGTAATTCCCAAATTACTTCCTTGATCCTGTCAATGCAAGGCTTTCCTGTGGAGGTCAGATATGGCCAAAACAAGAAGAGTCCCTCGCGCAAGGTCTCGCTGACTTGCATGATTGTGCCAGAGAAAACTGTCTCGAGGACGAAAGTCTAAAAATCAAGGACAACATGGAAGCATACCTTAATTCCCCACACAAAGTATTTGAAGAAGACAAGTGTGAGGGAATGCCCACTGTCTATGTGGATGGATGCTCTTACCATGTTGACAACAACGGGGAAAAAGAACTGGTGGACGGTGTAGGGAATGCATGGGTGAAGGAGTGCCCAGAACCCTCCGCTGGGTACAAAATTGGTCCCCGAAGTAGCCAAGTGGCACAATTGATGGCTGTGAATCAAGCCATCCTCACTGCTGTCCAACATCAACTCCACGAACTGGTCATAACCACAGATTCAGATTATGTACGGAACGGGTTTGTGGAGCACCTGGTTAATTGGAAAACCAGAGACATGTTATGTGCTAATAACAAACCCTTGAAACATGGGAAGTTAATCCAAAACATTGATGATCTGGTCACCTTGAATGGGATGACCATCTACTGGAAAAAGATCAAGGGTCATTCCAAAGTAGAGGGACCAGACAAAACTGGAAATGACTTAGCTGATCAGCTGGCCAAAACCGGGGCCTTCCAAGGGGATCTAATAGAGATTGAGTCCCTGTTGGGGGAAATCCAGGTCACGGCTATCACTAGGTCCCAGACAATTGCTCACAATGATCTTTCAACTGCACAATGGAGTAAGGAGACCCCAGATGCTGATTTAATTACAGCTCAGAAAGGGGATCCAATAATTGGTAAGTTTTACCAACACATTGAGGACCCTGAGAACTTTCCCCTGACGGATACCGATTACATTGGGAAAGAGGACCTAAGAGTGTTGATGAAATGTCCAAAAATGTTCCGAATTCGTTGGTTAGTAAGGAAATCCCAAGCTGGCCATGATCAGTGGGTGGTTCCTACCTCCTTCCGAAGCCTGATGTTAAGTCACGCCCATGATGCGGCCACCGCCGGTCATAGGGGGTTTCACACAACACTGGAAATCTTAAGAGAGGTTGCATACTGGCCACACATGGGGCAGGACCTTGACCAATACCTGAAGGGGGGTCTTGTGTGTGCACAATTTCAGCCAACATCCCTCACACTTCGGGGTCCTCTCCAAAAGAGGGGGATGACACTGCCATGGTCAGATTTGAAAATCGACTTCATAGGCCCTGTGATTCGCTCGTCTAGGGGAAACAAGTACATGTTGACGGTCACATGCATGTTTACCAAGTGGGTGGAATGTCTCCCGGCCCCAAACTGCAAGGCAGAAACTGCAGCTGCCCTGATGATTAACGAAATCTTTTCCCGTTTTGGTCTACCTCAAAGGATTGAGTCAGACAGAGGTAGCCATTTCACCAGCGAGGTAATGACAAAGATGTGGGAGATCCTGGGGGTCAAAAGGAAGCTACATATTGCTTACCGGCCAGCTTCTTCTGGGGCAGTAGAACGCTACAACCGGGCCATAGTGAGCATATTAAAAAAGTTTGTGGCAGATTCTGGGCCAAGTTGGGATATCCGATTACCTCTGGTCCTAATGGCCATCAGATCTACCCCTTCATCTGCAACCAAAATGTCACCATTTGAGCTGATGACTGGACGCAAGATGGTGCTTCCCCAGCATTTGCTCTACAGGACCCAAGCGCAGACACCTCCAACATGTTTTTGCCTATGCTCAGCGAAATCTAGAAAGATCAGCTGATAGCATGAAGGCCCATTACGATTTGAAAACTTCCAGGAAAGTATATAATGTGGGAGACCGGGTCTATCTATACAATTTCCAAAGAAACCAGGCCAAACAGCGAAAATGTTTGCCTACATGGAAGGGACCGTTGCCTACAAGATCCGCCTCCCCAAAGATAGTTTGGCGGAAGGGGAAGACAAGTGGGTCCATATAAATCAGTTAAAGTGTTGCCATCCCAGGCACACTCTGCAGCAACTGGAGGAGTCCCCTGCAATACCAGAGGGGGCCGCTCCAGAGTAATTCAGTTCCAACCCTAAAATATTCCACATATAGCATATACAATTCTATGATTCTCGAATGCAAATGTATATGTTCTTGTCTCCTGATTTAAAAAAAAATGTATATGTTCATGTCTTTTGATGTATAAAATGTATATGCTGCCCCACTATATCAATAGTGGGGGAGAAATGTCTACAAATAGGTATTGCCGCTTTGATTTGTCATCCTAGGAGAAAGAAAACCTGGAGACTGACCACGGAAGATGACCTGGGGACCGGGAGCAAAGATCCAAGGAGTCCAGGATATCGCCCAATACTCCCCTCAGGACCGGCGAGGAGAACCGATCGATCCACCCTGATGGAGGAAAAGATACTGAACTTTGTCTTCTGCGGAATCGGAAAAAGATGATGCGGACATCCCAGCGCGTGGATCAAAACATCCTTTGCACCCGACTCCCCCTCGACTCAAAATCAAAGCGCAGTCGGGCGGGGGGGCTTGTTGGGTGTTTTGACCCATGTTCGAGTTATTATGCTGCAACGTTTGGTGCTGTGGATTTGGAAAATCCAAGATGGCCGAAAAAGCCCACATTGCGCCAGAATCCAGTAAAATGGTGAAGTTTTGGTGCACATCAAAATGTTCCCCTGACCTGCCACCACCAGTGCGAGCGTGATGGGCCAGGAGTGCCATGAGTGAAATGTGTGCTAAAGGAAGAACAGCAGTGCCGGTTAGCTCAAAAAGCGCTTTGAAATCACCTTTGTTACTCTGAAATGCAAGCTAAAAATGCCTATTTTAAACATTGCAAGATATTCAAAAATCTCAATGAACACCAGCAGACATTTGGCAGAATGTAGACTTGTGTACATACAAAATCTGGAAAGAGAAAGAGCCTAAAATAATGTTCATAATGAAACTGGCTGAGCTGTGGATGTCAGCAGTCTAAGTTAAATTGGACTGAAAGACACTAAAATCTAAATGTTTAAAATACATGAGTGACCTACCGTTGAGTGTCACATAGTTTGCAACTGTTAAATGTCATAGTTTTGAACTTAGAATAGGGCGTTCTAGCTGCATGTGTAAAAATTGTCAGTTTGATTTGGATGAAATAAAACTGGGAACAAAAGTGACATTTAGCTGAAGCCTGGCTTAAAGAGATTGAATTCTGCCTGACAACTACCCGCGACGGGATTTGAAACTTGCTCAACAAATGTTCCCAGGCCTGGCCTGCATTCTCCTGCCCTCACCAAAGGGAGATGACACCTCTCTGATTGGATTAGGGGAGGAGCAGCTGGGGACTGCAGGAAACTGAAAAATGAGCCTTCCTTGGCTCAGGCAAATGTTAAATTAGGGGGGGTCGTGAATGGCTTCCTCTTGAGAGAAACGGGGAGGGGCAGTGCCTCTGTGAGCAACCTGAGCTGGAGGAAGTGGACAAACCAGAAATTCCACCATGTGCTTTGGGAAACCACACCCCTCTGGGCCAGAGCATAATTTTAAAAAGATGGATAATTCATAGTACGGACTTGTCAAAATTATATAATTAATATCATTATTCTTGTGATTTTTCTGTGAACATTTTAAGAGGTGCTAGGACTCTGTGCCATGTTCTGAGGCAAAACCCCATGAATTATGGAGATTGCAGACACGGGGTTCACGCTAGAAAAATGAAAATTTACTGGAATATGTGTAGAAAGGCGGTGTACATCTGTGTAATTTTTGGTAAAAATCCAATATTGGTAAACCAACTAAAAACGAAAATAAGTTGCCATTTTTGAACCCTGGCTCTTAGAAACATCAGAGTTGGAACGGAGACCTACCCGAAGTAATCTATGATATGTACATGTAATGTCAACCACTTGTGTATTTGGGAAATATGTTTAGTTATGAAAATTATTTTCTAAGATAAAAGCAAAGGGGAGTGTTCTTTCTTTGGAGCCATAAACATGACACCTGATGACATAGGATGAATCACTGATCCCTTCTCAAATCAGGTCAAAGAGAAATCCTTGACCTATCAAATCATGAGTGGGTTGGGCATACAAAGTTAGCCTCCACACCCATTTTCAAAAGACATAAAAAGAGCCACTGGAAGCCAGACAGGGACATTCATTTTCCAACCTTCAACTGAATTCCTGCGCAGCACGCTGATGGAGAACTCCAGAATCCAGAACTCCAGAGATCCAGAATAACTCCAGAACAAAAACTCCAAAGAGCTGAACTCTTCAGCAGGCCTCAAAATCTTTTGCAAACTATTCAACCGCCGGGCTGTGCGGTTTGCTGCTTGCTAAGAGTCCAGTGTATCCAGAATAGAACCAGTACCCAGAAAGCAGTGCGGTATCCAGAATCCAATTGATCCAGACCAGCAGAACCAGAGACCCAGACCAGACCGCTGTGAACAGAACCGGTGCCTGATTGACCCGCCGAGCAGAGAGAACAGCAGCTAAACTTGTTGACCAGATCCGTGACAAGGCCATTCCTTTCAAATTTATAGTGTGAGTACCCAGCTACAACTGTGCAGAACCCATCTCTTGGCTTAAAATAACCTGATTCAAAACATTTGAACCTGTTTAGAACTGCCTCATAAGAAATTGTGTGTTCCTCCTGTTGATTCAAACCTTTCAAAGTGCATCTGTCATTCGAAAACTGTAATTTCATTTCTGAAAAACTACCTTTACAAAATCGTCTGTATCTTTGGAACCGTGCATCCTAGGGACGAAATTTAACTTTTATTGTAAAGCTAAGATTGCCCGCTTCCCAAGAAGCTCTAAATCGACGTGCTACTTCTTATAGTGCCTCCATAATTGCGCTCAACACACTCGAAAAAAAGTGCCGCGATTTGACATTTTGCTTCATTTCAACCACGTGTAGAAAGATCTGTCCTTACTGAAATCCGTTTTCAACCTGATAATCCCTCATTAATCATTGTTAGTGTGGACCTGAACTGATTTAAAGTATCTCTCAATCACCCTGAACCTCTAGAGGGAATTAAAATCAATTTTAGCATATTTCACTCCCTTGCAAATCACCTGATAGTATTTCGCTGTGTTTCAAAATCATCCTTGGTGCTATAAGCTTGCTAGTGGGGAACTGAATTTGTATTGTACTGTGATTGTATCCCTGAAGACTGTGTGTGTTACTTCCATCTCCTTACATTCCATAGGGGGGAGTGAATTGTCAGAGAAAAAGTGATCATATTATCTTTTGCTGAAATCATATCAAGTTTATTTCTGTACTGCCATTTATTCATCTTTGCATCTCCTTGAAACCATAACGCATTCTCAGCTACCTTATCCTCTATACTACTCCTAAGTAATTAAAACAGTGTGCTAGTAGAACATCATTTATTGTTGATCACTGTCATATGTCTAAGTGTGATATCAAATATTAATTTATTATAAAAGTGTGATATATATCTATTGTTTAATTTTTCAAATAAACCTTTTTAATTTGCAAACCAACCCTACTTCTTGGCTCAGTGGGGTCAGGGGGATTCTAAGAGAGGGGCGTTATACAAGGGTCCATCATCCAGATTATAACTTGTCATCAAAATATATAAATAAGGGCTTCCCTTGAGCAATCCCAGACAAGGCACTGACTTAGAGGGAATGCTTGATTGGAGTCATTAACACAAGGCATTAAACCACCTAACCACACCATATCTCACTAATAAATTTACCATGAAACCCGCCACCAGAACCACTAGATCCTCTAACACTTTATCCTTGACAGTGCCCAGATTCTCCTTAAAAAGAGCTGGAGGGGGCAGCTTCACAGTACTTGCCTCCCAACTCTGGGACACCCTACCACTCAACATTTAAACTATTGAGTCCCTCCAGATCTTCTGGAAACATGTTACTGGTTGGCTCCTGTACAAAGAGTAGCACCACAGATATGTGGTTACACCTCCTTCTGCTTAACTATGTTTGTATACTCTGTACATTGCTGTATATTGAAATTGTATATATCACAATATGTAACCGTCTTCTTTAAGCGCCCTTCTACCTCTGGGCTATACAAATAAATAAAACAAACAAACAAACAATTTTGCGTGTGTTTGTATCTGTGATTGTGACACACACCTGCGCAAGTCACTTCCATTCAGCAGGGGTCAGCAGGCGTTGTCCTCAACAGGATGCCCATCCTCACACTGGATCTCTCTCTCTCTCTCTCTCTCTCTCTTTCTCTCTCTCTCGCTCGCTGTCTCTCCCTCTCTCTTTCTCTCTGTCTTACGTGATTTAGGCAACTCCAAACTAATACTCACTAATTACATAGTCCCATGTCATGAATAGTCGCTGCTGGTCTGTATGAAGCAGGTGGACACTTCCTTGTCACCATGTATCCAAACTTGTCCTTTCCAAGATGGCACCTGCAAAATGCTGTGGGCTTGTTAATTTCCCCATTCTATCATGGCCTCGCCTACCATCTTTCAGACGCCGCTGTGACAGAGAAGCGGGTGGGCACAGGTGTCTACATAGCTCGCCATAGGAAGCATTCTGCAGCGTCTCAATGCAAAGGTAATATTGGCTTCTTAACGCTCCGTAATTTCCTTTTGATCAGTGCTTTCCTCCTCCTAACTTCCGTTGTGTTCTTCTCTCCTCTCCCAGTTGGACACAGTGGTGGCATATTTTTGGCATAAGACTTTTATTAACACAGAAAGGTTGGAAAAATGCATCTCTGCCCTTAAATACTATTAGGCTCCGGATTCCGCTTTGCCAAGTAAACAAGTCATACATTCACTTCATCACAAATAAGGTAAAGTCTCTTGTGTTTTCTGTCTTTATATCCTAATGACTCCCGATTAATCTCTGACAGCCACTTTATTATTCCCAGAGTATTTTGTTCCCATGGTTTCCAATGTTCGATGTGGGTGCGGATCCCATACTCGCACAGCAGCATTCCTTCCCCTTGGTTCACTCTCCTGCCAAGTGAGCAGATAATTGTGATGCTCTTATATGGGTGCAGGTCCCAGACTCATACAGTGGTGTTACTCCACTTGGTTTACTCTCCTGCCAAGTGAGCAACAGGTTTTGATTGTCTTTCAGGCCCAAACCCTCTCTTTTGGGTGTCCCAGAGTCACAAAGTGGCATTACACCCCCTCGGTGCACTTTGCTGCCAAGTGGGTAAGTGTCTTTCGTTTTGCTGTGGGTCCCAGACCCTCTCTTAAGCTCCTCCTGACCTCCTACCTGTTCTCTTCCTCTGGTACTTTACCAGCGGTTTCCCAGTCACTGTGCTGCTCCCTGAGGCTCTGCTAGATTCTTGGAGTGAGGCGGGCTCTGCTGCACTTCTAGCAGCATCTCTCTACTCCCAAGTGGCTCGTCCTGTGTTGCAAGAGGCTCACCAGAGCTCGGCTAGCCTCGAGGTAAGTACCAGCAGCAACGCACTCGGTGCTTCAGGCTTAGACCTTCATCAGCATTTGCTCTACCTCACTCTGTGGCTTCCCGTTCGGTTTCCCTTCTGCTCGCTGGGTGCAGACAACCTGCTGTCCCTTCTCTGAGACCCATCCTCTCGTTCTTAGGAAGCTTGTCTCATTCAGGCCTCTCTCTCAGCAGTTTGACAGCCGAGTGTCCGGCTGCTGCTTCCATTCAGGAAATTGATATCTCAGAATAAATTAGACAGCTCACCTTGTGTCTTTGAAGTGATGTTCCTAGTCCCAGTACAAGCTTTTTCTTCTGAAGTGGATGCTTAAAGTCTTTGGATATTTCCGGTTTGTCAAGGGTATTAATATGGTAAACCTCACAGCACAGTATTTTAGTTCTCCCTGCAATATTGAGGTAGGTGCTTGGGTCATCAAGGCTGATGAATACCACATTCCCTGACAATAATTGACCCTAATTGATAGGAGGCAACTCTCCCCATCTGATTACCCCTTGATGCACCACTGCCAGGGGGATTATTTTACTGTCGATCCCCCTAGAGTAGAAGGGACGACATCCTCAGATTTGTCACCTACCTTTATCCTTGTGCTGCTGGCTTTTTCATCTCCAGTTGGAAAACTTCACAAATAGTCTACATTGCTTTGCACTTTACCTTTACCTTTCCTGTTTTCTACCTGAAACCAATATGGTTCGAGATCAAGAAACCAGCATATCATTTTGGGTTTGGTTTCTTGATGAAGGCTCATCCAAATGAGGGGAGAGTGATCTGTTACTGGTCTGAACTTCTTACCAGTGCGATAATATTTTTAATACCCCACCACCCACTTTATGGCTAGTGCCACTCCAACTCAATTGTTGTATATTATTTTCCTTAGGGGAGAGCATCCGACTGATCTAAAGTATTAGGTGCTCGATTCCCTCATATTCCCGGGACAAAACAGCTCCTTTGAGGCATCCGTTTGAAGGATACATTCCTTTTAGAAATTGGGCATTTTCAATACTGGGGCACTACAAAGGATGGATTTTAGAGTGATAAAAAAGGCTTCATCAGTTTTAACCCATTCGATTTTTTGGGGGTCCGCATTCCTTAATTTGTCATTAAGACAAGCAGTGATGGAAGAATAGTTTGATGGAAGAATAGTTTGGAATGAAATGTCGGAAGTAACCAAATAAAGCAAAGAAACTCTTTGGTCTCATTTGGTTTTAGGTATGGATGTTTCTTGTACTGTTCTCCCTTTCTCGGTT
The DNA here is from genome assembly GCF_040938575.1 of Ambystoma mexicanum. Taxonomy (NCBI): domain Eukaryota; kingdom Metazoa; phylum Chordata; class Amphibia; order Caudata; family Ambystomatidae; genus Ambystoma; species Ambystoma mexicanum. Next base: position 272,550,963 of record NC_090925.1, read on the forward strand.
TGAGGTTGCAGAAGACCATTACCAATCAAAAATCCAAATATCTAACAGCAGCCTGGGCCAATTGGCATTTTTTTGGGTTGGCATTAACGCATGCCTTTCTTAGAGGTCTGGTGGATTTATAAAGATGTAACACATGTTCCTCCCAGGTGTTGATATGGATAACTATGTCATCCACATGGCTTTGCAGAACCCACAGAATGGTTTTAAGATTTTATTTATTTATATTTATTTATTTATTTTATTTATTGCATTTGTTACACCCCCAGACCCTTAGGCATCACAGCAAGGTTGCAGACAGTTTAAACATACATACATTGAGTAGGCCAATATGTCACCATTACAGCAGAATATGTAAAGAGATTCAGGAATATTTACAAATAGTATGCTTGTAATTATTATTGTTCTAGGTTGAATAACCAAGTTTTTAACAGTTTTTTGAAACCCGCAAAAGTTTCCTCATTTTTGATAGTGAGCGGTAAAGAATTCCAGTGTTTGGGAGCTAGGTATTGGAAGCTACTGCCACCTGCTCTGGTATTTTTGTAGTGGGGCATTGCTAGGAGTGAAAGGTTGTTGGATCTTAGGGATCTAGTGATTTCTTTTTTAGCAACAACATGGTTCAAGTAGATGGGAGCATTATTATGGAGGCATTTGAAAGTGATACAGAGAGTTTTGAATATGACTCTGGCCTTGATGGGTAGCCAATGGTGGTCTCTTCTAGTTTCGGAACTATGGTCAGATGTTCTTATTCCCAGGGCGGCTCGTAGGGCTTTGTTTTGTATAAGTTGTAATGTGTTGACGTTTGTGTTAGATGTACCAAGTAATAGTACGTTCCAATAGTCAAGCCTTGATAATATCAGAGCCCTTGAGAGAGTAATGCAGTTGGTTGGGGTCAGCGATTGGCGACTTAAGGCAATACATTTAGCGGTATAGGAGGTAGAGGACGCGAGGGCGCTAATGTGTTTCGATATTGAGAGATTGGCGTCTAGGTAAACTCCTAGAGTTTTTACATGTTTCAGTACAGGTATCATGGTGCCATCAATGTGGATAGCAGAATAATCTAGATGCAGAGAATCTATTTTGGATTGGGGGCCTACGATGAGGATCTCAGTTTTCTCATCGTTGAGTCAGAGGCTGTTTAGTGCCATCCAATTTTGAATTATGGCATAGATTTTGTTGATAGTCTGCATATCCTGGGTGTAGTTCCCCAAGAGTGGGATTAGGATCTGGGTGTCATCTGCAAAGTTGGTGTAGATGACACCCATATCATCTAGGGCTGAAAAGAGAAGCTTGGTGTATGCATTATAAAGTGTGAGAGGGAGGCACGAGCCTTGAGGTACCCAAATAGGGACTAGTATAGGGTCTGCAGCTTCTTTGCCTATGGAGACTCTGGAGGTTCGTTCCACTAGAAATTATTTGATCCATGTGGTGGCTTCAGTGGAGAAGTTAAAGTCTTTAGCTAGTGTGGAGTAGAGTTTATTATAGTCCACACGATCGAACGCTGCAGATATGTCCAATAGGAGGAGGATGCAGAGTTTTCCTGTGTCTCTTATAGAATCAATCTGGATTTTGAGGTCCAAGAGGGCTGTTTCCTTGCTGTGATTAGGACGGAAAACTGGATTGTCTGGTGACAAGGAGTTAGTTCTGTTCCAGATGTGGTTGGACTTGGTTGTAGGCTATTTTGTCAAGGATTTTGAGTAAGAATGGGACTGTTGTCATTAGCCTATAGTTGGTGGGCACAGAGGGATCAAGGCTATTTTTTTTTAGAAGGAGTGTAACCCAGGCTTCTTTGATGCTGGCAGGAAATCATTTGGAATTAAAGAATGCATTAACGAATTTGGTTACAATGGATGTCAGAGTGTGGGCGAATGCTTTAACTACTTTTGCTGGGACAGAGTCCCCTTTACAAGTTGAGGATTTGAGCTTGGATATAGTGACAAGCACTAGTTCTTAGGAAACTGGAGTGAAATAGAAGATGGGGTTGTTGCTCTCAGTGGAAATTGGGCGGTGATTGTCAGGAGCAGGTTTGTCCACTAGAAGTTGCTTTTTGGTTGTAGTTTGTTTTGGAGTAGATCGATCTTAGCAGTTAGGGCGTCTTGGATTGTGGTACACCATTCTTTACTAGTGTTTGTAGGGTTTGTGGCTGGGATTGGATTTTCCAATTCCTTTAGGATTGAGAATAATTCCTTTGAGTCGGATATTGCGTTGCTGATCTGCGTGTTATAGGCATTGGCTTTATGGGTGATGATAGCTGTTGTATAGGTTTTAATTGCCTTCTGAAAGATTCTTTCAGTCTCTGCTGTGGGGTGTTTTCTAAAGGCGTGTTGAAGGGAGCGTTTGGTTCTCCTAAGTGTAACAAGGTAATCATTAAACCAGAAACATGAATGTTTGTCAGAACATTTAGTTTGGTGGTGAGAGGAGCAACTGCATTGATAGTAGAGGTGAGGCAGTTATGGTAAGCTTCAGCTAGTAGGCAAGGGTTATCGTTGGATAGCAGCGGCACTAGGTTTTCTCGTGTAAGTTTGCGCAGGTTTCTGGTTTCGTACAAGTTGGTACAATTGGGTTTGGTTGGGGGGGGATTCAATGGATCTGATTGTGAACTTGATATTATGATGGTCTGTCCAGCCTAGTGGAGATATAGAATCGATGGAGGTATCCGTGTTAAGGGAAAGGACCCAATCAAGGGTTCTACCTTTGATGTGAGTGGGGGCATTCACTAATTGAGTAAAGCTTATATCTTTCAGGGATGAGTGTAGTGCTTCTACTTTGAGGTCTAGGTTATCGTTAAACCCTAGGTTCAGATCTCCTAGGATGATGCATTTGGTGTTGGGCTTGATGATCAGAGCTAATAGTAGTGGAATGTCGGTTTCAGGGTGGCTACAGGAGTTAGGAGCTCTATAGATCACTATTATGTTGATGGTGGATTTTTCATTTATAGGAAGTTTGGCGAGCAGTATTTCGTAGCCTACAATGTTTTCAATGGGGCATGGTCTTAAATGGAGTGTGGTTTTGGCAATAATGGCGACACAACCTCCATGGGAGTGGGACCTGTCCATTCTAAGAATGGTATAGTCTGGAGGAATTGCGAGAGCTAGAAGAGGACCGGAGGTTTGGTGAAGCCATGATTCAGTGACTACAAGTATGTCAAGTTGTGAATCTTTAATGAGGTCATTAATTACGATAGCATGAGCTCCTAGGGAGCAGGCATTTATGAGGGCACCTTCGAGGGTGATCGGGAGCTTCTGCCTGGCTGTGGCTGCTGCCATGGCGGTCATGGGTCTAGGATTTTTAGTGTTAGGTTTGGGCATGAGGGGGCAGGCCAGAGAGTGTGACTGCTTAAGAAGTGTGTGATTTGGTATACTGCAGTGGGCAATGTGAGGGTTACGTGATCTTACAGTGGTGTCTTTCTTCTCCTAAGATGGGGAGAGCGTACATTATTTTAATGCTGTTGTGTTTCTGGGTGGACTCTAGTTTGAGTGTGGTGGAGGGGTGTTTAGTGTCGTAGGTGAGGGCGGGGGCAGTAGAATTGGGTCTCGTGACACAGGTGTGATTAGGTGGGAATGGGGCTATCAAGGGCTAGAATGGTGTAGGGCATGGAATGGGGTGGTGCCTGGGGCAATCCGGGTTGGACAGGCCATTTTTGCATGGATATAGTGGCTTCCAGAGCAGGCCACATGGTTCGGCAACCTGCAAAACGGGAACATGATGATAGTTAAACAGGCTAACATGGTTGTGTGAGGTTAGGGATGGTGGGGTGTGTTGCCTTATAAAGCTGTCAGAGACGGTCAGTTGGCGGGACCATATGATGTGTTAAGTATAGCATAGCAACCTTTCAAAATGCGGCATAATATAGGTGTTAAATCAGGGAATACAGCTTTTGATTATACAGTAGCAGAACAAATAGTACAATTGATCATACATACATCAACAAAGTAAAATATCTGAATGCTGTTATGTAATAGTAAATTTGGCAATACAGATGATACAATTGATCGACAGAGACATATATAAATAACATGGACTATTTTATCCATTAACCTCTGAAAGGTTTCCGGTGTTCCATGTAGACCAAATGGGAGCACTTTAAATTGAAACAGGCCCACAGGATTGGAGAAAGCAGTTCTTTTCTCTGTCCAACAGATTCACTGGCACTTGCCAATAACCATTATTGGGGTCAATGGTGGAGTGGTATTTTGCAAATCTGAGTCAATTAATGAGTTTGTCTCTCATAGACATAGGACAGTTGTCAAACCGGTAGAATGTATTTAACTTTCTAAAGTCAATACAAAACCTCCAGCACTTGTCTGGTTTTCCCACTAGGAGTATTGGCGAGTACCAGGGACTTTGTGATGGCTCTATGATATTAGACGGCAACATTTTCTCTACTTCCTGCCATACTACTTCTCTATGGGCCTCTGGGATTCTATATAGTTTGAGATTAACAACTTTATCATGAGTGGTACTGATAAAATGAAAATAAATCCATCATCCCTCCCTGGTTAGCTGTTATAAACATCAGGGAATTGAGCTATTAAGGTTTGTATATCCTGTTCCTTACTATGTGGTAAATCATAAGGGAGTAACGTAATTCCCTTTGCTTCACCAGTCAAAAGACTGGCCATCACCACTGAAGTTGTTTAAACTGGATATTCTCTCCATTCCTTTATCAGATGTATATGTGGTAAATGTGGGTTTTGGCACATTTATTAATTACAAGGTCCTGATTTCTCCACGAATTCATAAGGGCCATGCCAAGGGGAAATAATTTTGTGCTGTGATGTAGGCAAAATCACTAAAACTTTCTGACCAACTGAGAAGGAACGGGCCACAGAGGCCTTATCATAATTGGTCTTTTGTCTTTCTTAGGATTTATCTAAATGGGAGTGAACTATGGACCTCACCAAGGCCATGTGTGAGTTTAAACGTTGTGTGATCTCTGACAAAGGTAATATTTCATTTCATGTCTCCCATAGCATGTCAAGAACATCCCTAGGGTCTCCTCCAAACAACATTTTGAATGGGGAGAACCCCAGAGAAGCTTGAGTGGTCTTTTTGGATGGTAAATATGGCCCATAGTACCATATTATCCCAGTTTTCCCATCTCCTTCGACCAGGTGCAAAGATGAACTTCAAGTTCGAGCCAGAGCTATGATGCCCTCAGTGGGCAAGGGGTGAAGGTGAACAGGTACGAGAATGATGAACAGTGGCTTGAAAATTGGCAGAGTACCAAAAGCAGCTACGGTTGGTCCTGTGCGAAAAGGGTCGAACTGCTTAAATCATGGCTCACAGCAGTGCATAGCAAAAACACAGATTTTATGGCTGTCTTGGCTCTTAGGTTGCTGTGAGTCCTAATCCAGGGACTCAAGGATATGTTTAGGCCTTGTTGTCCACCTTGTTGTCCATGTTGGATGCCGAAACACACTTTCACGGGTTCTTAAACACTGCAAAGTCCTTACCAGCAGTGTGGTTGTAAGAGTTGCAAGTCTTGCCCCAGCAGCAGGCCACCTACAATGATCATGGGGCAGAGCGTGTTTCTGCCTTGACACTCAGCCTTCAACCCACTCATGGAGGACTTTCAACAGTCAACTCTTCCAATCTTCCTTAGGTGTTTGTTCCAAAGTGAATCAAAGAAGGAGTGGGAGACCCTTCTTTTAAATGCAAAAGCCTATAGATGATTGGACAAAAGTGATTGTCATCATAACTTCACACATTGTCAGGATGGCTTGATCTCTCCTTACTCATCCACTTCCACCACACAAGCATCATGGGTCTGCATATCAAAAGAAAGGCTGTCATCATCTCGTGTAGTGCACCCGCAGAGGCGTTGCTAGGGGGAGGGGGGCTAAGGGGGGTATAGCCACCGGTCTTTTAGTTGCAGCCCCGGATAGAATCTGAGGGGCTAAAACCAAAAGGCTAGCTAGCCCCGAGTCCCGACAGTCACGACACTAGCGTAGGCCCGGATCGTTTCCAGACCTACCAACACCCCTGGCCACTCACTCATTTTATCCACTTAGCAATCAATCCCGGATCTTCCTTCACCTTTCCATTTGTTCCCACACTTTTCACCAGCAACACCCTAAGCCAATAGCCTCCTCTTTGTTAGTCCAGTATCCCCACCTTCTCCTGTACCTCAACTTCTCAACCCAATATACACCCTACTTCCCACATCACCTCGTTTCTTTAACTCCTGCTCACAGTGCACCTACCCCATAGGTCTTCAGCCACACAAATCACATTTGACTGGCAGATTAGACGTGTTTGTGTTGGCTGCGGTGGAGGGCTTGATTCCACAATATTGTATTATTTGTGTTTTACAGAAAAAGAAAAATATATGAAATGGAGCAACATCTCCATGATTATGAAGTTGCATTTTGCAATCTATTTCAAAGATGATATGTATGCTTACATACATACATAAGTGCATAAAGATGTATAATGACCTCATTTGTAGCGAGCGGATAGTACACTTCTTTCTTTTTAACACTGCTCGGTTTTGCGATGGCATATTGTCATTAAGTTATCTTGCTATACTTCCCCAATCAATTTTATTCCAGGATAATGATAAGCTATGTTACGCTATGTTATGTTCTATCGTTGACTGCATACCAGCAACCTGTGTAAATAGCCAAGATTTAGGTATTTGATGCTTTGTCACATATTCTTGCCTTGCTCCAAATGCTGATTAAATTACCGACCCGGTCGAGAAGCGCAGCCCGTGAGCTCTTTCTCACCAGGATCTGAGGGATTTCTGTTGGTGTTCATATGCACACCTGAGGAACCGGGAGTGTGAAGATGGCATATATATTTGCACTTACCTGTACATCCCATTCCTGCACACTTAACCAGCCCAGCATAGAAACTGTCAAGGATTGAATGGGTTTGTATGTGTGGTGGCGGCATGGGGTGGTTTACATATACTTCTATGTGGTTTTGCTCCACTATTTAAACTCAACTATCCTGCTACTCTCTCCCAACACACAACTGCACATTGCAACCTAAAATGTCCTCTCACATTTCAAAACACACAACTGCAATGATGTCCTGTTCTCCCCCATGCCACCACAACCACATGTGGACATGCTTTGGAAAAGAGGCCTCTCCTTGCAGTTCATCATTTCATCAGCATCCATTACGTTCTAGCCCTTGTCCCCTCTGGTAAGCTGACTCTACAGACCCTGTTTGAGCAAAGATACCTGTGCTGCATTCCTTCAACAAGGACATAGCAACTGCAGCCCCACCCCCCTTTTTTTAGAAGGGTAAGGACAGCCTCAGCCCAAGATGCTTCTAGCTTCCAATGCCACCATAGCCATTCTTCATAAAGCTCGAGAAAGACTTGTGAGAGTTCAAGCAGCCCAGTCCTGCTCATTGAGGAATCACAACTCAAATCCGACCCTCAATTAAGTTCCATGTGATTTTACAACTGATTTTTAATCCCCAAAAGTTTCATTTTGAATGCTCAGTTTTTAATTTCAGAGCAGCAGCGAAATGTGGGTGAACACCAAGCCTTCCATTAACCCCCAACTCCAGCCCCCACTCATTTAACAATGATTCCCTTTACCAAACACACTACCTGTACCATTATGTTAGCTGTACATTGCACGTAAATACCTTGGTGATGAATGTTCTACAATAAACAATGTGTGAGTTGAATAATCTGCAATGAAATCACTGGGTACCATTCACACAGCTTTCCTATCTATAATACCTGGCAGTGTGTGGTCCAGCCCTTGAATATGAGGACATGTATTCTCCGCACTCCTTTGCATTGTTTCCACACACCTATATCAAAACCACACTGGCCATCAAAGAAGGTCTCAAAGCTGGACCTCACTTGAGCCACAGATGCACTCCCCGTCATCGTCTTAAGAGGAGGTCTGCAGCCTTTCTCTGTCCAGATGTTATGGACTGCAACTCCAATCGGCTTTCCAGCAGAGCCAATTGTGAGATATCATGGGAGTCATAGTCCAAAACATCTACAAAGCCACAGTTTGCAGACCCCTGCGCTACAGTTTTGTGCTGTACCACAGTTACCTTCTCCCTTCAGATGATCCCCCCTAGGGATAACCTAGACCATGGTTGCCCTGGAATTGATCAACCCTGACCTAGATAAAGCAACACTTGCCTCTATGATTGCAGACAGCTCAGACAGCCATAGACATTCTGAACATAGCACTTTACAAATACTGCTTAACATAACAAAGACAACCACTGATGCACTAAAAATACTAAATCAGTAAACAAAATGTACTCAGCAGTGAGGTAGCCATGCTGAAGCTCCTCAAAAAAGCATGCAATCTTACACACTCTGGCTTGACCTGGAAGACCACGTGTGAGCAATGTCCCTGATGATCATACCTTTGCAGAAGCATGTGCGCACTACACTAGGTGAAATATGTATATTTTTTAATCAAAGCTTAGATCTTTCACCTAGCCTAGAAACAAGGAGGCGGTGGTGAATTATTTTATTGGAAGAGGGGAATATATGCCACAAGTGAACAAAAGGAACTGTCCACAGTGAGGGAGCACAAACTAAAATAGGTTTCTGGGGTGGGGTACATCTTCCACCCCAAATAAAATGTTTTGTTTAATGTGTTTGAAGCATGCATTATAGAACGCACTTTATGTAAAGCATAAAGCAAGTCAGACCCTTTTCAATCGGTTTTGTGGGGTATCTCAGGACATAATTCAATAGATACAAGTCACCAACAGTGCACAAGAGCATTTCCCGGTGCATTTTCATGCCTTTCCCCACACTATAAGCCAGTATAAAAAACATTTTCACTCTGGCTGTGCCCATACATTTCCAGTCTGGCTGCACCAATATATGCCAGTATTCCCATACAAAAACATACTTATTATTTTTGCTTTGTGCATTAGGCCCATAATTATTTTGTAGGAACCATGTAATTTCCCCCACGTAAGAACATGCTCCTGTTGGCTTTACCATTAAAAATGTGGTGCCACAATAATTATATATGTGTAAACTCTCTCCAATGCAGGCCAGTCTAGACATGTAAGAACACATATCGTGTGTGCTATATCATTGATGCCCAATAAAAAATGTCATGCCATAGTAAGAAGTGACTAGGGTGGACGCACCAAAACGTCAATCTAGCCACACATTAGCACTTAACATGCTTCCTTGCTTTATAATAGATGCTGGTACAAAATGTCATTATACAGTAAGAAATTGCTAGTCTGGGTGGACTAAATGTTAGTCTACCTGTGTAATTAACTCTTAGTGTGCTTGCTATATCATAGATAGATATTTTTAAAAGTCACGCCACAATAAGAAATAGCTAGAATCCAGTACTTACCAGGCCCCACAATGTCTTGCATTCCCACATGGTCACATTCAAACCCATTCACCCACCAGTCACTCACCCATGCACCTTCGCTGACATTCACTCTCACTGCATTCTCCACACAAACACCCACCCACCTATAACATTCAAACACACACATAATCATATCCATACCCATTCACCCATACGTCACTCACCCTCATCCATACACATTCTCTCCCATTGACTCACACTGCATTCTCCACATGGGCACCGACCCACCCAGAACATTCACACACACACACAAACACACACACAATCACATTCATACTCAGTCACTCACCAGTCACTCACCTATACACCTTCTCTCAGATTCACTCAACTGCATTTCCCACATTTGCATCCCAAACCACCCACCCAGAACATTCACACACAGTAATGTAATGCAATTTGTCATTTGTATAGCACATTTCCCCTTTGGTGTGGCCTCAGAGCACAAATACCTCCATGCCCTTTCACCTACCAGTCACTCACGCTCACACATTCTCTTTCATTCACTCACAGTGCATTCTCTAAACGGGCACCCACCCACAGAACTTTCACACCCACACATAATCACATCCAAACCCATTCACCCATATGTCACTCACCCTCATCCATACACATTCTCTCCCATTGACTCACACTGCATTCTCCACATGGGCACCGTCCCACCCAGAACATTCACACCCACACATAATCACATTCATACGCATTCACCCACCAGTCACACAACAAAGAACATACACAGATCCCAAAATCGGAATTATATGTAATAGAAACACATTTATACATGAATTTAACTTAATCAAATCCATATAAATCAATAAATGAGTATCCCGTACTGTTGAAAATATATGTTTTCCCACATTGTTTAACGTGATCCTGTACAATGAGGCAAGCACAGGGATTTCATGCACTGAAAGTTCAATGCCCAGCTCTATTATATTTGAAATATATAATTAAAAGTAAAATAAGTTAACCCTTCACTGCCTTTCCATCGCATCATCAATTCTAAACACAGCCATTTGCTGCCATACCCCCACCCCGTCTTTCGGTCGCCCTTTGGCGTATTGTAGACTGTTAACTGCTTGCATTGTCCTTTATAAAAAATGATCTCCCCTGAGGCAGCTGTGGGTCCGAAATTAATGATCCAATTACTTGGGATATGGCTTTTGTACGCTTTCATCTTCTGCGATCGTAAAAACTTCGAAAACAAACAAAACCAACATTATTGTGTTAACAAATACACATCAAACATGGCCAGAACCCACTCTGCGTGCAGGAAGCAGCATTATCCTCACCAATCACAAAAGACAGGCAAGTTGACAAACAGATGGTGCAGAATGTGCGGTCTTTTCTTCTGGTCCTAAATTTGCTGAACTCTGGCAGGGATGCGTATCACCTGCAGGGCTAACATGTACAGTGATCAGCCCTACATATCGAAGGATAATGAGCAATTAGTATATAGCACACCCCACAATAAGCATTGCTGCTTGTCTCTTAAATAACAGGTCTACTTTTTCCCTTTCTCAGTGGTATTATCGAATTCAGAAAGATGCCGCCGTCACAACTCATTGGGCCCCGTTGCAAGTATGTCAGTCCGGAAACAAGGGTGCCGGTAGCAACGTACCGGCACTCTTTCCGGACCGTCAGACTACAATTCTGCCTGTCGGAGCTGATGCACCCGGCAAGTCTGACCTACAGGGTACAACGGCCCTGGTAGGCACAGTTGTCACAGAATCACTGGCACTGTAACTAACGGTGCCGGTGCTTTCGAGTCCTGATTCCCGTGGAGTCCTATCGGTCTCCATGGGAATGGGAACTAACTATTTCCACCGCCTGATATCCCGGGCCGCTGGGACTTGTAATGTCCCGTGGGCACCAGGATCTCATGCGGCGGAAACGGTGTTAAAGTCCGGCGGCAACCCACCGGTAGCACTGTCAGGTTACCGACGGACTTAGAATGACTCCCATTATGTGCTGAATGCTTCCCATAGACTCTGACCTGTTAAACCAGCAATTTTGTATCAGAATCATGACAGTGGACTTCAAAAGGTTCATCCTAGAAGAGGGCTCTGCAGCCTGTGGTTGTCTTTATGTCTAGCATATAACTCCCATGATATCTCACAATTGACTATACGGGCTAGGGTTAATGGGAGTAATAATCCAAAACAACTGGACAGCCAAAGGTTGCAGACCTCTGCCCTAGACTATCACCTTCAATTCATTCTCTTTGGAGACTGAACAAGCTATGACGTATGGAGATACCAGGGACGTCACCTTAGAAGGAACTGAAACCTTTGCAGGTTTCATAAGTGTCATTTACGCAGGCCTAGGGTGATTATCACTAATCCACTTTTGCTGCTAGCAACCCCCCTGCTCTGAAACATGTGACTTAAATAATCTTCCTTCTGGTCTATTAAATGGAAGTATGCCTTCTGCTTTTGCAAGATTCATTCGCTGGTTAAGTGTTTCTATTAGTAACTTTTGGCTACCAGCACCCAAAGGATTACAGTTTACAATACATATATATGTTTTTTAATCATGTAGCTTATCCTTCTTCCTGTGCTTTCACTGATTTTCGTGAAATTAAACTACTTGCAGCTTGCACAAACATCATTACGGTTATTTTCCGGGCTACTTTCAGGTATTAATAGTGGGCACTTTAAACCAGTTACCTGCAGCTGAGGAAATGGATTTCCAAGATTGCAAAGTCTTAATATTGCCTTTACGTGCACTGTTTTGTATTTATTTTATGGAATCGATTTGTGCTGTTAAGATTTATCATGCCTTGAGTGTGCATGTTATGATTAGTCTAACAGGCTTGGCTCCTTCCACAACATAATTCCAGTTGTTCCCAAAGTGGGGGCAATTGTTGCTGCTGAGGGGTAAAAATCGCACCTTGTGTTTTTACATAGCTCTTGATTCCACAGTGTTGCCATTTTGTAGCATTGCAAGTAGGATGTCGTGATTGTACCCCCTCCAACCCCCCACGTAGCCCTACCTTATCCTATCCCCTTACCCCACCCCATCTATGTTTACAAATTAACCTATTTACCTAACAAATCGAAAGAAAAAGAAAAATTGAACATTTCTGAGTAGGTGAAATTGGATTCTGTGAAATCTACAAATACCTTGTAAGTAACCTTTATGGAACCCACTGGTACTTATTTTACCAAACTCAGAAAGAAGGCATGCTGTGCTGCTTTTCATGTTTGCAAGTGTATCATAGATTTCCAATACCACAGTTATTATATGGAAAGGGATCATAATTGGGGTATGAATTGAGGGCAAGCACAGTGAACATTTAGCAATGACACACTGGAGAATTTGCAGCCATAATAGGGATACTTTCATGTATCCATTCATTTACATCATGATTTCAGTTATTTACTTATTTGGGATAATATTGTCTACCTAGAATTCTGATATTTCACCACTTACTTTCACTTAATCTGAAAATAACTGCTACACCAATTCAAATCAACGAAAAAACTGTTTTTTTTTCTTTTTCTGCTGAAAATTCTTTCACGAGTATTCCCAAATGTTTACAAGGGATGAGTGATGTTTAATGTTAAAATGATGCAGATAATTATGTCCCTTAAAGCAAGGGCAGACCCCCTTTTATACGTGTTCCATGCCAAAATTATAGTGCACACCTTGACCTTATTGTAACCAGTCTCCTGAGATCTACAGCACCAGCTCTGCAGTGACACAGAGCAGGTTCAAAAGTCACCTGTGCATCTCTGACAGCTGCTGCAACACTACGTTTCTGCAGGTAGAGACATCACCTTAACTGCCCACACCTCCAATCTAAATTCAAATGATTGTGTAATCTAGGCATGTACATCTGTAAATATAAGCCATGCCTGGTTTAGCATGGTGACAGCTGGAATCACACAACTATACAGCTACAGTAATGTGATATCAGACAAGTGTCATCTCTATGAGTATTACCCAACTATATCAGTATTGATTTATATTGGTGTTCTGGGTTAACTGTCACCACAGCTGCAATCTGGAACATAGCCAGATTGCCACCCTTTTATTCTCCTGTAGGAAGGGGAACACCCTCTTTTCAGGGCACACTTTCTTCCCCTAGGGTATCAACTGGGATCTATGCTTTAAACGCAGCACTGAAATACAAAAAGCATCACTCACACTAAGGTGCAGATCACTGCAGTTCCATTGAAGTCAGCAGGCATGGAAAGAGGGCCGTTTTAGAGTAGTCTGAGTGGGAAGGTAGTCCTGAAGATACATCTCACCATATTGGTTTATGTTAGGGTTCTCCTCCTTTTCCCAGTCCTCTCCATTTCCTGCAGGCAGGGTACTCTTGATGTGATGTCATAAACCAAAGGGCACTTGTTACAACAACAGGCATTAGACTCTTTACAGCAGACTTGCTTTGGACCAATCCCTTATGGTTTTCTGCCTAAAGGAGAGCAGCACCGACTTGTTCTTTGATTCATCTTCGAACTATCAAGAGAAGAAGAAGGATACACTTCCAAACACCTCAACCATAGGAGTGAAGACAAGGCATCCAAGGTAAGAGGAGAGCTCTGTCCCTTAAGCATCTCCACAGAATAGTGGGGGTGGGTGTTGTTGGAGCACATCCTCACTTCTGGCTGCACTGGTACCACAACCCTTTTCACTGGAGGTAAAGGATCGATCCCCTGTAGGTGCCACCCAATCTCCCTGCTTTAGGACTGTAGAAGAGAAGGACTCACCTTGTCCCTGGAGACCTGATTGGGCCTTCCTGGGAACCCAGAAGTCAAAGAAACTCTATAGGTCCTGATTCCTGCCTTGAACCACCTATGAGCTACACCAAACCGGACATTGCCAGTCTGTCAAAAACGTTATAAGTGTCACGCGCTGTTGCTGCTTGGATTGCACCACATTTTGGACCAAGTTGAATGGCTCACCAACCTGAGGCTAAATCACAACCTTGGGTAGCTCCTAGAAAACCCAGCTGGAACAGTTGAGCCCCCAAAGACAAGAGTACAGTTGTGAAGAGGCCGTGTCCCATGGTCCACTGTTGGTGAATTTTAAGCCGACCATCTCGGCCTATTTCTTATCATAATCCACTTGTTTATTTTAGACACGCATCTGTATAGCAAAATCACATATCCAGCCAAATGATCAAATAATCCAATATATAGTATGACTAAAAAGCATTAAACAATGGAAATATAAATGATCCAATTGATGTCTAGAAAGTGTTCAGTACTCACCTTTTAAATAATGGGGTCAAATCTGAATTGTTCAATCTTTCCACAAGCCTGCATGACATATAGAAATAAGCCATTTAAAGTATTCAACTTGTTAGGATATAAAATATACATTGTATATTAATTAAGGGATGATCAATTCACAAATCATTAGGCACGCAATTAGTGAACGTTAACAATCCATTACACCACAACACCAGTATCATAGGGGCTATGTATAATAATAAAATATTAAAAGGGGGATGGTGTGGTAAACCATCCCGTTTTGTTCGCCTTTGCTAACTGTTGTTCCTATTTTCCTATATCCAGATATCTCATTGATAGATAATCATACTTCTTGACCTGTTCAATATTATTGCCCTCCAATACCAGATATCATTCTGGCTGTTTTTACCTTCTCTTGGTGAAAACCATGCTTTTGGTTTTGATCTAGTTTATGGCAGAGCCATTATTATCACAAAGATGGCTACATATGGAGAGCTAATTCTTCAGGCCGGCTGGTGGTATAAATATTATGGTTTCATTATTGGCAACCAGTTTGGACACTAATCGATGCCTAATGCTGGGGCATCCGTAGCGATTGAAAGGATGCCATCAATCACCTTGTTCATAAACCGGCAGAAGAGCATTGACACCAATATACAACCTTGCCTGACCCCTTTCTGGATATCAAATTCTGATGTTTCTCCACCCAAATGCCATTTTACCACGGTCTTGTTGTTGTTACGATTGTTGTTACGATTAATCAGGCGGTCACTCTCAACTCATGGAGTACTTTTCCCCCACAAGCAAGGCGCTTATACAGATTTATCTTTAATGAGGCCTCCAAAACGTCTCACACCACCCCAACAAATACTCTCTATAGCACCAATGAGCTAGGAACAAGGCCGGTGTATGCTAAGAATATATATTTATTTAAGGCTTTGCAAGCTTTAATAGCAACCAACATCAGCCACCAATACTGTGGCACTACACCATATCACACTTTAAATTTCTTGCACCAAATGACTAACCTATATGTCTCATGTACTGACAGTTACTACAACACACAGGTAGAATGTTGAATTTTACAGTCACAATTTACATCAGATTTTTTGCAAATTAACCAATAGGAAAGATACAAAACACACTGTGATTGCTTAGTTTTGCACAATGCTGCTTTCTCCCAGCAAGCCCCACACTCCAGGCATCAATTAGATATGACTCCTCTGATTTGAAGGTAAGGTACAGGGAGTCGGAAAACAGTAGCAACATTGTTATGGGTTTTTCATTTGAAAGACAATGTCAAGAAAGGAACTCAATGAGAAAATCGTTTTGAGCTTTTTATTGTTCATGATAGGCAAAGTCAGGAAAGGAACTCAATGGGAAAATGGTGTTGGGCTTTTTATTTACATGAAAGGCAAAGCCAGGAAAGGAACTCAATGGCAAAATCATTTTGGTCTTTTTGTTTGCATGAAATGCAGGGCTTTGGGAAAACCATTTTGGGATGCAAGTAAATATGTGGGAAATTTTGTTTTGCACACTTTACTTTCACTTGAATGTCCACGTTTTAAGGTTCCTTATCCTGCAATTATGAACACCCCCTTCATTACAGAAGACAGGGGTTTCAGAAAGGAAGAGTCAGCCAAGCACATTATTGTCTATTTGGCTCTAACACACTTGGCATGAACTTTGTTAGTTTCGGACTCTAACAACACTCATCCCGTGATTTTCTGTATGAGAATTCATTGATTTAACTTCAAGTCTGTTCCTAACACAATTCAATTTATATGAACAAGGTAATTTTCCATAGTGGAATTCATTTTAATTGGATTTAATAAAATGTGCAAAGGGTCTATAAATTACCCCCCTCTACCTGCTATGCGAGATGAAGATAAAGGCTGGCAGTTTCCCCCCACACACATTTGATAGCTTTGGAATACATCTACTTACATGGGAGATCTTGGTTATTAGGCATCTGGGTAGATAGCGGTGCTCCTCTGAGGACAGCACAGATCTGGTCAAAGTCTTCAGTCACGGGTAATTCCCAGCACTGAGACTTCATCTGGCTCCTCAAATGGCAGGACCAGCTAGCTCCTAGATTTCCCAATCCTCGTCTCCCCTGCAATGTTTAAGGACTTGGTAGCTCCTGTCCCTCTGCTATTTCCTTGCACAAGTCCAGAAGCAGACTACCTCCAGTAATAGAGTGGGAAAGTCAAGGGAAAAATCAAAAGTCCAAAGAAAGGTCCCAAGAGTAGAAAAGTCAAAGAAAGATCAGACAGTCAGCACCACTCAGATAGAAAACAAATCTCTTTTAGGGCTGGTGACATTCCATTATTCTCATATTTTTCTCCCTCTCCCTCCCCCAAATACGCCCATTGACTGCTGATAGGACTAGAATTTGGGAGGTGTGGGTTATGGAAGCTGAGGGTGGAGGAACAATCCATCATCCAAAAAAGATAGGTGGATTTTACCTTTTTGTGTTGAAAGACCTCACAATGTGGCAGCTAACCTGATTTGCTTTTTTTTTTTATTGTAAAACTTCAACTTGATATGTTATATCATGTTTTTGTTACATTTCAGAGAAAAATAAGTGCATTTTCGTTTCCATCTCCTCCGTAAAATTGCCAAAGTCAGATTTAACAGTACAAGTTGGACCGTTTAGAGACACGGTCACATAAAACTACATCGACTGTGATGGCGTGACTTTCAATTACTCCCGACATTCAGTTAGGAACTAACTTTAGAACTTCATCGAAAAAATTGATTAGGTTACAGGAGAGCTTGATTTTATGACCTGCTACAGCATAGCCCCACCAATCCTCTGACACATGGGATTGTGGTTTGAATTCCTTTAAATGCACTTCGCGGAGACCTGTCAACATAGGGCATATGGCTGCTAGATGTTTTAAAGACTCGACTTCTGTTGTTTTACAGAATCGGCAGTTATTGTTGACTGTTTCTTTGTTCTTGCGCATCCAAAGTATCTCGTTGGTGTTTAGAGCGTTCAATCGTAGCCTTAGGAATTGTGCCCTATGACGACGCGATGGACAATTCGTGAGATATTTTGGTTGACAGTGTAATTTGACCATACTTCTGGAAGAGGGCGAGATGGATTTGAGGGCTAAGCGGCTGTTATAAATTGTGATCCAGTCCCATGTTGCTAGTTTCTTTTTAGCATGTTGTGGGCGCTGGATTAGCTCTTCTTCAGATATGCCTGCTTCAACCATAATTAGATTTAGTTTGAGCTTCCAAGCATGAATAAGGACATTGTCGGTGGATTCTTTACCCGGCTTGAAGATGTTGTATGCCCGTATAGAGGAACAAAGTAGTATCTTACACAAGGTAGATAAAGATTTCCAGACGATTGTCATATAAGTTGAATTCCAAACTAGCTCGTATCTCAGGGCTGACATTGAGATGTAATTCGGAAGGTTCAAAACACGTCTCCAAAACTTTCCTTCCAATCGGCTCCAAATGTTGTAGTTGATATTCAAGGCAGCTTCGCCGCCAAAGGTGATTGTTGGGATTACTTTTTGGAGATAAAACATTATAACGGGGGTGATGGAGAATTTCCCGTAATCAATGTTGATTTTAACAGCTTGAAGACTCAAAATCTTTATTTTAGCCATCAAATCGCCAATCCAAGCAGCTTCACAAACCGAGTCGTTGACCATTGCACCTAGATATCGGATTTACTTGACGAATATCTAGTGCTTTTTTTTCTAGGCGCCATTGGAAAGACTTGTCTTTCCTTGACATGGAACGTCCGATGCACATGATTTTTGTTTTCTCTGCATTTAAAACCAGCTCATTAGCAGATAGAAACTCCTGCAGGCGAGAAAGAAGATGTTGGAGCCCAATTTGTGTTTGGTCGACCAACACTATGTCGTCAGCGTAGACCAGGTGATTTACAAAGTAACCGTTAAGCTTGGGAGAAAAGCAATGGACTGACTTTAGCCACTCCGGTAAATCAGCTATGAACAGTTTAAAAAGATCCGCTGCAAGTGGACAACTTTGTTTGATGCCTTTAAATGTTCTTATTGGATCTGTAAAGTCGCCTTGTGAATTGACTCTGATTTGAATCGAAGTATTAGAATGCAGGGCGATGATGGGATCTAACAGATGATCTGGACAATGCCACGAGCATAGTTTGGCCCATAGTTTTGTCCGGTTGATGGCGTCAAAAGCTTGTCGAAGGTCGACAAATGCAAAGAGGATTCTTTTTTTCGCCTCCAATGCTGACAGTTTTAAGAGTGACAAGATTGTAAGATTCACATAGGTTCCCACGTTTTTTGTAAAACCTGTTTGGCGACAGTCAAGTTTTCCAGTTGAGAGAGCCCAATTTACCAACTGTTGGCGCAAGAAAGATCCAAAAATCTTGCCAATAGTGTCAAGAAGGGCGATCGGGCGATAGTTTGCTGGATCGGCCCGACAGCCCTTATTGTATATAGGAACTACAATTGCCTTGGACCAAGAAGAGGGAAGCCTCCTGCTAATTGTGATCTGAAAAAATAGCTTGTGGATAAATTTAGCCCAGTGTACACTATGCTTTTTGAGCATAAGATTTGATATTTGGTCAGGGCCAGCAACTCTTGAATTTTTCAGCTTGGAGATTGCAAATTCAATCTCTTTACAGGAAGGTGTGATGTTCCATGTGGAAATTATCATATTGGACGGCGGGAGAGCTTCGAATACAGGTTTTTTGTATATTAGAGTGAAATATTCTCGCCATTTGTCACTTGAAATTTCATTTGAAATTGCTGGAGTAGATTTCGAGCGGCCTTTATTTAAAATGGCCCAGATTTCACGTGTATTTTTCTGTACCAGAAGTTTTAGCATTGTTTCTGCTCGGCCTTGATCGATGATGATTAGATGTGATCTTAGCCAATTTCGATATGATTGCCGCCGCTTCTTGACTTCCGTTGCCTTGCAATGCAGGTCACTCAGCTCTCTTTTGATTTGCCTAAGATCTTTCCTTAATAGTTTTTTGCCGCTGCTATTTCCGAGCTATATAGGTGTTTTGACAGTGACCCGAAGACTCTTGAGTTAAGAATTGTCTGAGTTTGGTCCATCAGCAGCAGCGTGTACTCTACTGTCTGGAGTACGTTTAGACTGTGGCTTAGATGGGCAATAGCAGATTTATTAGTTCTGAATCGATTTCCTGTGGCATTTGATTGTAGTTGGTGCGAGTATTTTTCTGGCATGTTACAATATTCTTCGCACCAAACAAATCGCAGCATATCATGATCGCTGGATGACATCGGCTGCACATTAAGAGAAATGGCTTTTTCAAGAAAATCTGTCGATGCCCAAATATAATCAAGAGTATTTGTTCGAGTCATGCTATGCCACGTCGGATTAGCAGGAGAGTCGCCTTGAATTGTTCCATTTAACATCTGACAGTTGCGTTCCAGGAGATCCTTAGCCCAAGTTTGGTCTCTCGGAATGACTTCGAGATCAGGCAACCGAACATTTGACTTGGTAAGTATATCGAATTTAAACCAACTACAGTTGAGGTCTCCACAGATGAGTACGGAAATGTTATTATGTTTAAGAAAAGTGTGGTCGATTTCATTCAATACTGACTGGATAAAAGATGTTGATGAGATCATAGCGGGATTCCAATATCCATTTATTATTAAGAGATTAGAAACAGTGGCTCTCAGCGAAAGTTTGATCAAGGTGCTTTGCACAAATGAATTTGGGTTCATGGTGGCTACCAACGTCCACCAGTTCCAGATTTTCAAGAGAGTTATTAGACCTGCAAAAGGCTGGCCTTTTGGGTTCTTGTCAGCTGGGTTTATCAGCGTGGTAAAACCATCGCGTGTAGGGGGATCACGTAGCCACGTTTCTTGTAAACATATTACGAATACGTTCTCCAAAGGTTCGTGGAATGTATTAAATAAATGCATGAATCCTCTCGTTTTCCATGACAGTAGAATTAGCTCTTGTTGTTTGGCGTTAGGTCATTGCTATTTACGTGGTCCATTTGGAAATCTTTTCGCGTTGTTAGCTCTTCTTTCAAATGACTGATGCGTGGCAGCATCTAGAATGTCGGGAGATGAAGCTAGGGACTGACGCAGGGCCGCTCGCTTGGCGGCTCCATGGCTTACTTCATGGTCAAGATTTGTCTTAGAGGATGAAATAAATCTCGGGGCACGTGGCTCGAGAGTAAGATCAAAACCATAGATCAAAAGATCTTCATTTGCTTGAAGTAGCATGTTTTTTACAGCCGCTGAAGAAATGTGAAGAAGGACTTGGTCAGAAGACGTTTCAGTGATATATTCCACAATTTTAATATCATCTGATGAGATCGCTCGCAATGGTGGAATACAAGCAAGTAATTTTAGTATATTTCCTCTGTTTAAATTGACTTTGTTGCCATCTGAGTGGATGTTTTGGAGACAGAGTTTCCACTTGCATGTTTGAGTCTCAAGGTTTCCGGGTCCGGAGACTCGCTGAGCTAGAGGCAAACGCGATTTTAGCTGATTGGATGTTTGTTTAGGAGTTAACCTCGAGCTTAGCGCTTGCTGAGGAGGCCTTTTCGTCATGAGAGAAAATTTGTCGATCGTTAGGTCTTGCTGTGGGATCCTCAAAGATTTGTTTGCCTCTAGATTCCTCATCGTTGAAGACCTAGTTGATTTTGCGGCTTGGGCTTCAATAGCGACAATGGTGGAATTCTCAGGATCAGCTGAGTAAGTCGATAAATTGCAGAGGTCAACAGAGGAATCAGAAATGCCATTATCAGATGAGGAGTCATTGGGTGCTATACGCCGGCGTTTTCCGGGATCATTGAAGGACATTGAAGGACTCAGTGTGGCACCTGTCGATCTTAATGGAGCATTGCTGGCAATGCTCTTCCCAGTAGTTGTATGAGTTGGTCGAGTGAACAAGCTTGTCTTCTTCGGAGTTGTTATGTTTCTTATGAATTTTTTTTACCTTTTGTTGTATTTGTTTCGATGGGATAGATTTTTTTTTGGATTGCTGTGCTTGTTTTCCAGATAACTTTTTCAATTTACTTTCAAGGGTTGTATTGATTGTTTTTGCTGGACCTTTGAATATGTTGAATGAATTCACTGACGTGGAAGTTTGAGCTGGTGCACTTCCTATAAGCGGAATTGCATTTAATGCGAAACTGCTCGCTTGAGGGACTGGACCTTGCATGTTCTGGTTTGGATCTCGAGCATCATGAGAGGGAGCCGACAGGCTCGGTGGTGGACCAGGCTGTGAAGGTTCATTAGGAGCTGTCACAGATGCAGTTATAGGTTGAGAATGAGGAGATCCAAGTGAAATGTCTCATGTCTTCGGGGCGCCCCGTGCGGGGATGGTTGTATTTTTTAGCATCCATTAAGGCGTCATTTTGACAGTGATGCTGTGCAGCTAAATCGCTCAGCCTGTCTTGCCATCTCACTGCATTTTCAGCATTAGTTGTCATTTGAACTTGAAGAAAACTCGAAAAGTGTTCTAATTTGTCAATTTTAGACATTAAATTGGAAATGGCAGCACCTTGATCACTTATAGTTCCAATCACTGATTCAAACATTTTTGTGAATGGTGCTAGGGCAACAGCAGAGGTGGCTAGCACATTGTTATGTATCCGAGAAAGCGCTTTAGATGAAATGCCAAACGATTGAGGTGCAAAATCATGGAGTGACGAATAGCAAGCCGAATTGTCCAGATTGTAGTGCGGATTGAAGGTGGAACATTTTTTTGCAAAATTCATTGGATAAACTTCTTCGCCAAACTGAGGTTGCATAGGGTGCGGAGTATTCGCATTCAGCGTTGGATTTTCGTGCTGGGGAGATATGATGGAAGTGCGTTTTGCCTTGAGCTCAGCAACTCTTTGCAGGCGACTAGCACGAGCAATCGCACTCCGATCAAGGTGAGTGGGGAGTGAATTGGCTTTTGGTGCTAAGAGTTGAGGAGTACTTGAAGGATTGGCATCAATGAACTGTTCATTTATACTCAACATAGAGGGTCTCCCAACATCAGGTGCTTGGCAGGCCAAAGCACTATCGTTCTCAGGTTCAGTACTTTCAAGTGCTGCTCCTAAAGTAGCTCGACCTGTTGGTTTTAATATGGAGAAATCAATTAGAGAGCAAGTTGGATTGGTTGTGAGTAGAGAACATAAAATATTAACTAGGGTCCTCAATGCATTTTTAGCGATGACAGAGCCAATCTGTAGACAACGCGGCTGAGCCGGGAAACGACTAGAGGTTTTCTCTTGTATCAGAGTGTCTTTGGCAGTAAGAGGACAGGTCGACGCCATGGTAGGCATAGATAGTCGGTTGTTATTCAGAGCTTGTTTGAAACACAAGTTATTCGTCGGGAGGTTTTCCACTCCTAGATTTGAGATTTTTAGCAGTTCTTCGTCAGTCACTAAGTGTGATGGGAGACCTTTTTCTGTCCAAATATCAACAACATTTGTAGATTTACTGTTCAGAACGGGAGCATGAGCCGTAGAGACCGATTTCATCAATCGTGATGTGACAGACGCTTTGGCGTCAGACTGAAGCGCCGGAATGGAGGCTGAAGCGCTGGGTGAATTCAGCAGATCCACGTTGGCCACTCGGTGTGCTAACAAGTCAGTTTCGCTGGCAGGCGTGCTTGCAGAAAGTTCACCATTAGAAGCTGGATTGCGTTCGAGATTGATAGCAGGGGTGCCTAGTGAGCGAAAGTTGTCCAACTGGGCTGCTGGAGCTTCCGATGTAACAATAGGCAGCAAAGACGGATTTAAGTCATCAGCTGGCACGTATCTCTCATCGAGAGACGACGATGCTGGGGGCGTTAGAGAACTGGTGCCCCCTGTTATTATTGGGCTTGTTGGTATAAGTGAGCTGTTAGCAGCCATAAGCGCGCAACCAATTGTTTTGCTTACCTTAGCCCCGGCGACAGCTTTCATCCTGGACCAAGGGTTTGTTGAGCGCCGTTGCAGTGAAGATTTTTTCCGGGTTAGTGGGCCGTCGGCCAGTAGGGTCATTGTTTGCGTCGCCGCGGCCAAGAGGAGCACAATAAAACCGGGAAGGCAAGGGAGCGGACTGGGCCTCTGCTCCTTGACCCGCTAGCTCTTTGTGCAATTGAGATGACACAGCTCCTCAGAAGAGCCCTACAGTCGGCAGATGGCAGAAAAGCAGCAAACAGCCAAACAGCAGGAGTCACAGCAGTCGCCCTTTACGCGGCCGGGCTTCACGCCGCAAAGGTTGCTGGGCTCCTGTTTTGAATCCTCACTTCCTGGAATGGGCGGAGCTCAAAAGTGGGCGGGGCTTCAACCCCCGTTGCAGCATTGCAGCGGTTCGCTCGCTCGCGAACAGCCGGCCTTACACAGAGCAAGGGGCGCGAGGGGAACACGCTGTGATGAAAAGTAATTGGATTCAGGAGGGTATAATCCAAAAGCAGCACAGCCAAACAGCAGGAGTCACAGCAGTCGCCCTTTACGCGGCCGGGCTTCACGCCGCAAAGGTTGCTGGGCTCCTGTTTTGAATCCTCACTTCCTGGAATGGGCGGAGCTCAAAAGTGGGCGGGGCTTCAACCCGCGTTGCAGCATTGCAGCGGTTCGCTCGCTCGCGAACAGCCGGCCTTACACAGAGCAAGGGGCGCGAGGGGAACACGCTGTGATGAAAAGTAATTGGATTCAGGAGGGTATAATCCAAAAGCAGCACAGCCAAACAGCAGGAGTCACAGCAGTCGCCCTTTACGCGGCCGGGCTTCCTGATTTTTAAGACAACTGCATAAACCTATATATTTTTGGATTCTACATTTTATGGCGAGTCAGACAATATTCATTTTATGTTGGCATGCCCTTTTTGTGTGGAGCTATCATTTTTTGCAATTTGCTCCTAAGCCGAAATAGTCACAAATCTGCCCCTTCATGATTCAAACCTTACTTCTGTGACTTATCAGCACTTCAACTTTCTATTCCCTTGGAATAATGAGATGGCCAAAATCATCATTTTTTTTCATAAATCAAGTTGTATCCATCAAACAAGATAAGTTTTAGATGGTCCCGACGGGCTTCTTATCCCCTTTAACCTGAAGCCGGGTGAGCTCACTGAGACATACAATTCTCTTTTAATTATAGAAAAGGTGGCACAATGTTAAACAATGGTAAGGCATAAGATGGGTCCCTCAGTTCAGATAGCCCCTGCAACTCTTAGGTTTCATTTCCCTTCTATGACCTGACCAGGACATCTGGCTGGCCCATGGGATTATTCCCTCCACTCCTGGGCTTCAAAGGTTTTTGTTTGAAGCTAATGCAAAGTTAATGGGGGGACCTGACCTTGAATGTCATTTCTGCTGGCTGTGTTATCTGTACATCCCCGAAGTTCAGATCTCTCTTGTAACATTTCTTTATATTTAGCTCAAGGCCTGTTTCCTTGATAAACCCAGCCCAAAGGTCTGAGGGTCACAGTTGCTGATACAACCAGTTCAGTTGCATGCACAATTATGAGAAATAGCATTTAAATGTAAGAAACATATTTACTCATGATATGTTGTATTGCATCCAGGCTTGCTGGCAAGAAATAAACTCTTTACAGAATGCTTGAACAGAAATACGTCAACTCTTGGTATTATTTTCACAGATAGGCCATACATATATAAGAAACCACTGTTCACTTCTACCAAAACGAAATAGGCCTTTCTCTTTACAGGCTGTCAATTTGTATGATGAAAATAAACTCTCTTTATTACTGATAAACGCAATCTCTCACTTGACTTTATTTCTTAAATGTCAGGCATCATTCATCCTTGGTACTTTTCACATGCCTATCCTTTCAAAGTATATTTTTACATGTGTTTTGCCACAGTTTTGACTTTGCAAAAAGATGCCTTTTCCCAGTTTACACAAAGTCAGCATCTGTTTTCATCTCTGTCACTCTTGGGCTGTCTTTTTATCCCACATTGTCTTGGTACAATAGGCGCACTGCAGTGAATAAGGTAGTCATTTCTTACCTGTAACTCCATTTCTCTAGCGTTGGTATCCTTCATGGATTCACATGCTGTGAATATTTTCCGTCGTCAGGCTGGGAAACCTCTGTAACTTTAATATACTATTTTTCCTATGGAAAATGTCAACACTTTGAGTGTCCTATCGACGTCTTTATGGGTGTTTTAGGCCGCACCAATAAGACGTCCAGTATAAATAGACCCGCCCTGCGGCTTCCCTTCAGATTTTAACCTCACCAAACATGGAGGAAACCTGAAAAGGATGTTTGCCTGAAGGGGGAGGCCGGAGGGCACATGTGAATCCATGAAAGACACCAACGCTGGAGAAATGGAATCACAGGTAAGAAACTACTCCCATCTCCAGCATTGGATCTTTCACGGATTTGCATGCTGTGAATAGACTATGTAGCAGTACGAGTACCTGGAGGTGCATAATAGGCAAACAAGAACTAAGCAACAAGTGACATTAACTAACAACAGAAAAATATACATTTTCAGTTATTTTGAAAACCGAAAACATAAGTAGAGACAAAAAAAATGGAAGCTGCTGGGCTTACCTTACTGGAACAGGTGTGGCAGCACTGCACTGCCCACTTGCACGTCCTCAGTATGATGTTGATTCAAATAGTAGTGTCTGGTGAAGGTGTGCGGCACAGTACATGTTGCTGCTTGGCAAATCTCACTGAGCGGTATGCCTGCCCACCGTTGTGGACCTCGTAGAGTGGGACCTGCGAGTCAACTGTAAAGGCTTGTTGGCTTTGACATGGCAGAATCAAACGATACCCATCTTGAGATGCCTTGCTTCAAAATCGGCTTCCCCTTGTTGGAGGGCCAAAAGCCACAAACAGTTGTCTCATTGTCCTAAAGGACTTAGGCTGTCCAGATAGAACTTAAAAGCCCTCTTGACATTTAATGAATGCAACGCTTTCTCTGCTGGAATGGTAGCCTTGGGAAAAAAAAGTTGGTAAGGCTATTGTAGTGTTCTTGTGAAACTCTCGGAATCTTAGGAATAAAGTGAGGATTTGTAGAACCTTTTCCACTTCTGGGCGTAAGACATGTTGGTAGATGGCACCCTTGTGGCCGCCAAGATGCAGCAACAGTCCTGGGGAATCCTTAGGTGTCCAGGAGCCACGCTGCAAGGCTGAGGGAGCCTGGGTTGTGATGCCACGCCTTTCCCTCGTTCTGTGACAGAAGATCCTGCTCTGACCCCAGGTGAAGAGTGCCGCCCACTGCTAAGTGAAGAAGGTCCAAGAACCAGATCTGTCTGGGCCAGAACTGGGCCACCAGGATCACCTTGCAGGGAACCTTGTGCACCATCTGAATCATTTTCCTGATCAGAGGAAACGGAGGAAACGCATACGTGATCAGGCCCGTCCACAGGAATAAGAACGTGTCCCCCCTCGAGTCTGGATGAGACACCATGCTGGTTAAGAGACGACACTGCTTGTTTTCTGGGCTGGTGAATAGGTCCAGGGAGAGTCCCCCATTTCTCGAATATCCTCACCACCTGGTCATCCTTCAGCCTCCATTCGTGCTACTGAGCGGATTCTTTGCTGAGAGCATCTGTCTGAACATTTGGAACCCCTGGCAAGTAAAAGTCAAGATCTGAACCCTGTGCACTATGGCCCAGTGCCAGACTGCCTGAGCCTCCTGGAACAGGGGTTGTGAATGTGTGCAACCCTCTTTGCGCAGATAAAACATATTTGTGGTGTTGTCTGTCAGAATCCGTACCACTGAGCCCTGAATGAGGGGCAGAAAAGACTTGAGTGCCCAGTAAACTGCCCTTGAATCCAGATTGTTCATGTGCAACGAAACCTCTGTGAAGGACCGCAAGAATATGACCTGGAACTGGTTGAGGTGAGGCCCCCAACCAACCTGGGAAGCATTAGTCACAATCGTGTATTAAAAATATGGTTCCACCAGGGGCATACCCATCACAATGTTGTCAGAGTGAGTCCACCACTGCAGGGCATCTGCCAGCGACCGGGAGATGAGAACCTTGTCGGACCAGGAGCCGTGGATCTGTGACCACCGTGAAGTGAAAACTCCGGACTGGCCGCTTGAAAAGACGACAATTCGGGATGAGTGGTATGCAGGACGCCATGGTGCCAAGAAGAGACTGACGTTCGTGGTACAAATGAGCCCGCCATGGATAACAGCTTCTTGATCCTCTCCTGCAACAGCTTCACCCGATTGAGCTGCATATGAAAGTGAGCACCTAGAAAAATGATGTTCCTGGAGGGCAGCATACAGGATTTGGCGAAGTTGACTGCAAAGCCCAGATGCTGTAACAGGAGCATCACTGCGTTGAGATATTCTGACGTCAGCTGACGAGTCGCCCCCCTGACAAGCCAGTCATCCAGGTATTGATAAACATTGTGTCCGTTCCTGCGAAGATAAGCCACCACCGGAGCCAGGCAAGGCACTTGGTGAACATCCTTGGAGCTGACTTCAGGTCAAAGGGCAGTACCCGAAACTGGTAATGCTTGTCGCCGACCATAAACCGTAGAAGCTTGCGATGCCTGAAGTGCATAGGGATGTGAAAATATGCATATTCGAGATCTAACGATGCCAGAAAGTCTTCCGGCTGAACCGTCCATATGACATCATATGACAACGTTAGCATCCTGAACTTTTGGCATTTCACATTTTTGTTTAGCGGCCTTAGGTCCTGAATGGGTTGCCATTTTCCATTTGGCTTGTTGGTGACAAAGAACTGGGAGTAGGTTCCTGTTCCTCTTTCGGACACTGGGAGCATCTCTATAGGCCCCTTCTGTAGCATCAGATGCACCTCCTGCCGCAAGACCTGTAGATGTGGCTGTGCTCTATTCACTGGTGGAAGAGGGAGTTGCGGATGCTGGAACTCCAACGAGTGGCCCTATTGGACTGCATTCAGCACCCATCTGTCCATCGTGATCAAATGCCACTCATGCCACTCATCGATATGTAGCGCCCCCTCACTCCAAGTTGACTGCCCGGGTGGCAGTCATTGTAGAGGTTTGTACTGATAGCCTCTATGAGCTGAGGAGGAACCCCTCTTTTGCTGTGCTTGATAGTCCTTGTTCCATTGAGTGGATTTGGAAAGATCGTTGGAAACCTTGGAAGAAATAGGTAGAGCGAATGTACCCCTTGTCACAATATCCTGCAAACCTGGCGTTCCCCAAGGCTCCCCAAAATGAGTGAAACGGGTAAGAAGACCACCTGACCTGCGAGTCATCAAGGACCTCACAGTATCGGAATCTTCCTTCATGTTCTTCAGTGCCTCGTCAATCTTTTCCCCAAACAGCGTCTTCCCTTCGCAAGGCACGTCCACCACCTTGTGCTGAACTTATGGCCGGAAGTCAGTACAGCGCAGCCAGGCCTGCGGCCAGAGAACTACATATTATTAATCTGCTTAAACCCAGATTCTGCCGGCTCAATGGCAACATCAATACTATGGTTGAAGGCATTCTCCCCCTCACAAACTGAAAGCATTGCCTCCTTCGGCTTTTGCTCAGGCAGGTGGTCCAACAGAGGAGCCAATCTGTGCCACATCTCACGGTCGTATCGCGCCATGATAGCCAATGAGTTGACCGCCATGACCATAGAAGCACCTAACGTGAGCACCTTTTTTCCAAAAGCATCCAGCTTATGACCTTCATTGTCTGGGGGAGTCGCACACGTGTACTGGCCACGCTCCTTCTGACTAGCTGCTGCCGACCCAACCGACTCGGAGTGGGCTGCAAAGTTAGGCACATTGGCACTGACTATGGTGCCTTGACCTTCTTCTCTAAGTGGCCCTTGACTGCAGGTTGCGTGAACAGATGGCGCGTAGTCCAAAGCTCTTCCTGCCACAGGTGGTCCAAAATGGGGATAAAGAAGACTGCCTTTCACCTCTTCCCCATATGATCAAACAGAAAACAGTCTTTCCTCTCCTCAGAGTGAGGCCAAACTCATGGCATGCTTTGCCATCATGGCATGAAAGACACCAACATCATCCGGTGGAGAAGGCTGTGCCGGGCTACTCAGAGCATCCATCTCTGGATCAGTATCTCATGTATCCGCCCGCCTGGGTGACGACAAGACTGTCGAGAGAGTGTCCTGCTGGATGCTGTCCGGCTTGAAAGATTACAAGATATCAAGGCTTAATACCACATAATAGAATTATGCCAGTCACAAGTCCAAAGATAAAATGTACATTTATTAACAAACAGCTGTCTGGCTCTCAATACCCCACAATGTGTGCAAGCAGACACCATGAGATGAGAGAGTGTTGGACATTTCAAAAACACAGGTATTATACATGTTTTCTACAATCCCGGACACATCATCCAGCAACCTCTTCGTGTAATACATTTACCCAGGCTTTATGGCCAATCCACATAACTAAGTCAGGCTTAAACATCTTTGAATAGTTTATTTTTTTCCTTTAAACATTTCACATGTTTTTCCAAATATAAGACACAAAGGTAACATTCTTTATTTTGCTCGTTTATATTTGTCTATAATTTGTTCTTGAGTTTAAAGTCAGCTTAGTTTCAAGGAGCGAAAACAAAGATTTCTGCAAGAAGAGCACGTTCAACTATTCATCATTCTACTTTGCTGTTTGAACGGAGAAGGCACTATTGGAACAGATGGTATCTAAATTAGTAAGGCTTTTGTTTAACTCTAAAGTTTCTCCGTGTAGGACAAATAATACACTTTAGCAGCTTCAACATTCTTATCTACGTTGACATCATGGAAACAGTACAAAGTTCATTTTGCTCTGCTGGTGCCGAAAACACAATTCTAAACACGGGACAGAAAGCAAAAGGCGAGCAAAATGGTGGATAACTCAAAATGGCAGTGTAGTCAACCTGTTTCAGGTTCATTCAATGCGCTATTACAGTGCAATGCGAATGTGCTTAGGCCAATGTTTACTATTAGGCAGTATTCATGCAAAATATACTTTTACAGGCGCAGACTCCACCAGTTCCCCTTCCTACTGATCCCAACGAGAAGGGCTGAACACCCTAGGAGACGGCACAGGTGGCCAAACCGAGGGAGACCTTCTAGGATGAGGCCCTCTATGGCGAGGGGCTTCAGAAACTTCCTTCTGACGAGGAATGCCAGGCAGGTTCTGCCCCAAGAGAACCACTGGAGCCTGAGGCACAGACAGCCGGGCAACCATCTGTCCCAGGAGTGATTGCAGCCTCGTAAGCACCTGCTTTGAGAGCAACAAGTGCGGATTAACCAGCAGATATTGAGGAGGGACAGCACCCAGGCCTCCGGAGGTGGATGGAACAGAAGGCTGCAGGCCCAACACTCAAGGATCCAGAAACTGATAATAGCCCAGCCGTTGGTTTGGACCCCTTCATGTCAGCGAAGAGGGCCGCTTGGCCGTGGACCTGGAGCAGTTTCCGGAAGACTCATGGCCTGAAGATGAGTAATGCCTATCCTTCGAAGACGACGTTTCGTCGACGAGGAGGACAAATGCAATCTTGACTTCTCCTTGTCCAAATCCGAGGTCTTGCGCAAGGGTTCCGCCGACTTCTGTGGGCACAAACCCGAATCCTTCAGCTTGTCAGCCCTGGATGCAGGTTTGCCTTGAGAGGTGGGGCCCTGACCCCATACTCCTCAGCACCAGCCATGCCACGGAAGACTCACTGCCTTTTCCCAAATCTGACACTGGGCTGGCCCCTGTGCATTGCTCCTTAGGCGTCGGCTCTGCCAACCGCACCCTCTGATATAAGGGCGACCTCTTGGCTGAAGGAGTAGAGGACCTGCCGCCACGGATAGAGCCCACCTCCGAACCCGGATCGGCCCCTTCGCTCAACCAGCAAATCAACCACCGGTTACGGTCCTTGAGTGTCTTCTGGGAGAATCCCTGGCAAATGTCACAGTTCTCCACAGAGTGATTGGGGTACATGCAGTACAAACAGTCCGCATGGCCATCCCCTTCATTAACGTTCTTTAGACCGCAGGTCTCACACAGCCGAAATAATGACTTGTTCGGGCCCACACATGACATGATGCTACCTGGAAGGACACAGGAACAGCGAAGGTGTAGAAAAACATGAGATGATCACAACGGTTTGGAGATGGTTGAAATCTGAAGGGAAGCCGTGGGGCAGGGCTATTTATACTGGACGTTCTATTGGTGCAGCATAAAACACCCATAAAGACATTGCTAGGACACTCAAAGTGTTGAAGTTTTCCATAGGAAAACCACTACATTAATGTTACTGAGTTTTCCCGGCCTGACAATGGGAAATATTCACAGCATGTGAATCCATGGAACATCAAATGCTGGAGAACGAGTGTGTGTGATATGCCTAAATTATGTAGTCTTTCCAAATAATTCTTCTTGGGACGCAATCAAATGCTGTCTTAAGGTCAATGTATAAGACATATAGATTAATATTCCATAAAGTCACATACCTTTCTAGCAAAATAGACATTCTTAGGCACTGTGAATTGTGCTCATGCCTGTTTGGAAGCCAATATCACTCATACAAAGATCTTTCCAGACAAATCCAATAAGGATATTGGTCTGTAATTGGTTGGACAATGACACCATCCTTTATTATACAATGGGACTATCTCAGCAGACCTCCATGTTTCATAAACGGTTTTGGTTGCTACCACCACATTAAAAAGTGGCTGGAAATATGGTGCCGAAATCACATCCTCTGTTTTGTATATATCCACCATACGTTGTCTGGACTGAACTGAGATGCCCAACTGTCAATCACCCCTTCTTGATCCTCACCTGAACCTTCAGAAGAGGTGTGCAGGGATGAGTCTGTTTGGATCAACTTCTTGTTCTTCTTCCTTGAATTCTTTCACTCCTGCCATGGGGAGTAGCCACTATTCCTGCCTGCAAACAGCCTGGGCAAGAGACTGAATCCCCGGAACACCCAAGCAAAATGGGAAAATGCCAAAGGCACAAAAAGCATCTGAAGATCTTCCACTGGTAGTATATAGCAGGAGGCTTGGGAGCGCTGGGAGATCCAAAGGATGATTCACAGGAAGAGCGGATACCATAAGCAGAAGAAAAAGCTGGTAAGAACAGGCTGTCAGAACAGACCGCAAGCAAGCGGAAAGTGGCAAGCAGGATATGGATCTTGGAAATGACAAGAGCAGGCAATCAGTTTGTAGAAATGGCGTGATGGCACACTAATTGCAGCCAGTCCCACTCCTCCACAAACGTCAGAGTGGTGAAGCCATGACAGTATGCCCCCTTCTATACTTGGATGTCCCCGCCTTCCCAGGGTGAACCTGTAGAATAGGCGGATGAGTTTGGGTGTCTTGACATAACATTTTCAGACTGTGGTTACGACTTCCAACTCACCAGATATTTGCAGGACTCCTCTGCGATACAGTGAATCGCAAATCTGGGACCCAAGTATGTAGCAGAGAGGTATGAAACACCAGATGTAACCTACATAGACTCTCCAGTAAGTGGTGTAGACGGAAAGCCATGGATTGATCTTGGACAAAATCTTGAAAGGTCTGATGTATCGTGGAGAGTGTTTGGAGGGATGAACTAATTTGGGTAGATACCTAGTGAATAACCAAACTCTGGTACCAGCTGTCGAATCAAGGGTCTGGCTGTGATGTTTGTCCACCACTGATTTGATCCTTGTTTGTTGTCTTCAAGACCTTGTTTGGCTATTCTGTGTGCCCATGAGATGCTAGACAATACGTTGTCTACTGAAGGCATCTTGGTGGAAGGATGCACACTGATGGGCAATGAGTGAGGGTGAATGCCATAAGTGCCAAAAAAGGGCAAAATCTGATGGAGGTATTAACAGCATTATTGTAAGAAAATTCAGCAGTGGGAAGAAGGTCCAACCAATCATGCTGTTGGGCATTGGTGAAGCATTGAAGGTACTGTTCCATAGTAGCATTCAGTTTCTCGGTTTGTCTGTTAGTTTAAGGGTGATACCCGGAGGACAAAGCCCTTCTTATACCCATGAGTTTGCAGGAGCTGCTCCAGAAATCCGATGTATACTGAATCCGCAATCAAATACAATAATTTCGGATAGTCTCTGTAACCTAAAGTTGTCCCAAAGAAAGAGTATGCCCATACCATCTTCTGTGGGAAGAGAAGCTGAGGGGATAAAATGGGCCAATTTCGAAAAAGAGTCTATCGAGACCATGATTGCAGTATTTCCTTGTGAGGGTGGTAAATATACCACAATATCAGTGGACAGTTGACTCCAAGGTTGGGATGGTACAGGTGCTTGCTCCAAAAAGCAAATAGGTCTTCCCATGCTATATTTACATTGGGTACATACTGGTGAACCCTCATGGTCCTTTTAATTAAGGTAACACCGTACGATGGATGGGATGGAGAATAATTCTCACACCAAATAAGAAGGCAGACTCAAGAACTTGGTGAAGTGTCTGTTTTATTCTCAATTGTGTAAAACAGGGAGTAAAACAGACATCAATGGACGTCGCACAGCATGTTCTCAATGCATTTTTATAAAAAAAACACTACTTTTATAGCAAAAACTTGTCATACGTGGCATCATACTATTTGGCAAACTACAAAAACCTACATGGGATTGTGATTGGACTAAGGGGAGTATAAAAGTATACTTTCTATAAGGGATTGGATTATGATTGGGTCTCAATAGTCAGGTGGGCAACTAATGCCCTCCCTTAGTGCAAGTCATCTTTGACAGTGATTAGAAACACAATATATCATTGGCTCTCAAACTATAAGGCCCTTCATTATATGGCCCTGTACAATTGGTTGGCATGCTTGTACCCTTCTGGAACACACAATTCTTTAATAGCACGTAAACTGGTACCCCAGGTGCTGGTGGGTGGACTTGGTCATGCCTCCCCACCCAATTAGCCCCTCACTTATCATCACTCATGCCTTGTGCTATTCAGATTGTCTTTGAACTTGGCCTTGTGGTATTTTTCCTTCTCTGGGAATATAGGGGAGTGTGAGCACGTTCTTATCAAGGTTCAGGCGTGCGTGCCCACATCTATTTCCATCTTGAACTCACGTGACAAGGAATTGTGAATCGGCCTATTTTATAGGATTTAATTGTCCTGAATGAAGAAACCTGGCACTCATGGTGTTCTGTCTTTGAAACTTAACAAGGGATGCCTCAGCATCTCACATTCACTGTTCTTCAAGGACTGATTACCAATTTTGGCTGCTTTTAGCCTTTGACAACAGGCCAAGCAGTCTTCCTTTGGTCTATCTTCGAGCCTCAGCTTATTTACTTGCTGCGACACACACACAACTATCCATCCTCCTTTCTTCACGGGTTGAGCTTACTAAAATTGTGACATCGAAAGTCCAGATTCTACAAATGTATATTACACAGCCACAAAAGTGGCTGTGTAGTTATGGTTAAGTTGCTAATCCCATAGGAAGAGCACCTTTTGGGTGGCTTATAAGTTCTCTCTCCCTGGATGAATCCTCACCCAACTTTGCAAAACAAGTATATGGCCCACTCTGAATTTTTTTGCAAAGTTTGGTCCAGGGGGGGCAAAGTTATAGGGGGCGTTCCAATTTTTTTTTTTCCCATAGACTGAATGGGGAAAAAAAATCTCATATCTACAGCCCAAACCGCTGGACGGATTTTCACCAAATTTGCATCAGGAGCGAAGGCTAGGTCCCGAAAGCGTGCTTTTGTAAATTTGGTGAAAATCCATACAGTAGTTTTTTTTAAAAGATCGAAAAGTAGGTCACAAAAAATTAGTGATATCTATGTCTGCTCCGTGGACACATTTCCCTGTTTGCTCCGCGGAGAGGACACTGATTGGCTAATCGGCGTGCGTCATGTCTGCAGACATGTGACATGTTCGCTGATTGGCTGGAATGAAGCGTGAGGTGCGTGGTATTGTTTCGATACGCCCGCCATCTTGGAGCAGCGCGGCGATGAACGGAGGAGAAATACAACTTTGGCAAGTGAGTTGGTGTGTAAGAGTGCTTGGGGATGGTGGGGGAGTAAGAGATGTGTCAAATGCTGTATTTGTTTAGGTGGCAGGCACCCCTGATGTGGTCATCATGTCCGCGGTCACCGCAGCTGTCCACGGACATAAATAAATACAATGTGGTACTCCATATAGCCAGTTAAAATGTTTGATTCTATAGGTGTGATCTATGGGCGTGATATGCTGCGGTGGTTGTGGCCAGGGCCTAGAGTCTTGGGTGCATGGCCGAAGGCTGTAGGCCATAGGCCATGCACCCAAGATTCTAGGCCCTGGCTACAACCACCGCAGCATATCACACCCAGAGATCACACCCATAGAATCAAACATCTATCAAATATTTGCAAATCTACAGTTTGTGTTGTGTTTGATTTGTATAGTTTGTATGTTAAGTTTTGGCTACGTCATGTCAATACGATTGTAGAGTTTGGTAACAAGCACTGCAGTATAAAATATCCATGGAAGTAAACATTTTGTATTGTGGTGTATGGTTAGATGTTTGCTTCAATGGTTGTGTTATGGAGCAGTATTTATGAGTTGTATTTATTATAATATACTTACTGTTTAATTTTTTGTGATTGGATATATTTTTTTCATGACGTGGGTAACTGGAGCAGATATTCTTTTTCAATTTCTGTGATAAAAGAAAAGATCATGTTAGTGTAGGTAGTTTATAAAGACGTATTACATTAAATAATAGACATTTCTGCTTTATTTCGAGCCTCATATTTAGTACTTTACAAACCAGTGTACTGTGCAATTTGTTCAGTTTCTGTGTTTGTTTCTTAAATCATTGGGTCTGTGGGAAAAAAAATGTTACATTAAAAAAATGTTTTTGTTA
Source organism: Ambystoma mexicanum (assembly GCF_040938575.1). Lineage (NCBI taxonomy): Eukaryota > Metazoa > Chordata > Amphibia > Caudata > Ambystomatidae > Ambystoma > Ambystoma mexicanum. The sequence continues at coordinate 272,587,205 of NC_090925.1, forward strand.
TGGTACAGTACATTTCATTCTTTGTTTTCAGTGTTTACTAGTTGTTTCTGGCTAATGCTCTATATGTTGGCTTGTTGGAGATTGTTAGATACCTGTTGTTGAATTGTAACTGGTTATAGTTTTGTATTTATATTCTCAAGTTGCTAATATATCTTTTAGGTTGTTGCAGATTTATGGGCAGTTAGATACATGTTGGCATATTCTGACTGCTTATTTCTTTTTATAATTTAGTGGTATTGATCTATCTGTTGGTTGTTGCAAAATCTTGGGGCAGTTAGATACCTGTTGGTGTATTCTAACTGTTTATTTTTTGTTATATTTTAGTGGTATTGATTAATCTGTTTGGTTGTTGCAAAATCTTGGGGCAGTTAGATACATGTTGGTGTATTCTAACTGTTTATTTCTCCTTATAATTTAGTGGTGTTGATTTATATGTTTGGTTGTTGCAGAATCTTGGGGCAGTTAGATACCTGTTGTTGTATTCTAACTGTTTGTAGTTTTGTAATTGAAGTTTTATTCATGTTTATGCACAGATTAGTTATTACATTTTGGTTTTAAGAATATTATATAAGCGTTTCTAAGATTTGCTGGTAATCTTTGCTTTAGAGTAATGGTATTATCATTACATACAAACCATCCACAATTCTTTTTTTATATATGCAGTGTAGTGATCTGCATTGTTTTTGGTTCCTGCATGGTAGATTATACCTATTGTTGTGAAGGTTTTCTTACCAAGTGATACTTGACCTTGAGTGAATCCAGTCAGCTTGCAGTTGTTTTGGGTACCATCTGCATTGTAAGGTAAATGCATTAGTATTACGTATTTACTATGTGTTTGTATTTGTAAGGTGGAGCAATTATCTGAATTGCAGGTAGTACATAATCTGCCGTTGTTTGCATTTTGTACAAGTTTCTGAAATGGAACAGATTCACAGTTAGGTATGGATACATACATAAAACGTTCATTAGGGATTTGTTCCTGAGCCATAATGTTGCACAGAGTGCATGTATGTTTCCACATGTATGAAATCTGGAAGGTTTTCGTTTTCCAGTACTTGTAGTAAGTACATTAGAAATTATTGTGGATCTTCTTGTGAGTTTATAGTGAATTTCACCATTCCAGCACAGTAGTCCAATTCTTGTCTTATTCCATGAACACTATATGTGTTGTTAGGATTGTTGCTTGCATTTCTATGAAGGACTAACATTTGCAAACACAACTGGTCTGTATTGTGTAAGTAAATGTTGTCAACAATTGGTGGCAATTGAAATACAATATGTATTACTACATTTGCATAGCAATTTACACCAGTCACATTTGCAAATTTGAATGGACCAGATAGTTCTGTGTGCAAGTAATTTCTTTGGAGTGTGTGTTGCTTCTTTGAAGAAGTACCTGAGTTACTTTGAGTAGTACATTCTTCTTTGGTTGTAGTAATTGATGAAGTATTAGCTTCTTTTATTATATTTGGAGGATTTGCAGTGAGATCCTGTTGCATTTCTGTTTGAAGTAGTTTTCTTTTACAACGTTCTGCTTTTTGTGGAACAGGATATGTTTTTAGATGGGGGTGTACAGTGACCGTAGTCTACTGTATTCTAAAATTCAAGGAATATCAGCGTTTATTTTAATTGCATAAAAGTTGATTAGAAATAGACCGTCAAGTGTACGTAAGCGTGATAGTGCTATGTAGCTCATGCCTTCTTTAAAGACTGTGTTACCAATATCTATCAATGCTTTATCTAGGGTAAGACCTTGTCATTTGTGAATGGTGACTGCGTATGCTAGAGTTAGAGAAAACTGCTCTCTGCGTACATACATTTCTTTGAAAAGAAGGAATCGAGCTGTTGAGCATCCTATCCTTTTTAGTTCTGATAGTTTGTCAAAGATAATATTGACAAAGTGAATGTTGTCACGTGGGTATGTTTGAAAGCTAACAACTGTACCAAGTGCTCCATTAACTAGTCCTTGCTCCACGTCAAGGTTACGTTTAAGCATTACTCTACAGTTTAAAGATAATTTTAATATTTTCTCCAAACCAGCCGTGTTGGAGATAGAGTTTTCTAAGGTATTTAGTCTTGTTGTGGCTTGTTGACACATGGGTAGTGTCATACCATGTACGTCCATTTTATCTTTGGAGCAAATTTCAATTATTGGTTGTATTTCTTTTTTCAACATTGTTTCATTGAATTTGGACCAGCTTGCAAGAGTTGTCATCAAGGACATACAATTGTCATGCGCCCCTTTTTTATGAGACATTGGGAACGATGGAAACTTGGCCACCATTGAGCTGTTCCACCACGTTCGGGCCTTAACGCTAGGCCGCACGATAGTCATTTCCAAGATGGCCGCCGCCAGTGTTATCAGTGCTCCAGTTCTGCGGGCAACTCACGTTACAACTTAGCTCGCTACTCTGCTGGTAGTTACGCTAGTGTTTCCTCCCTTGGCTCTTCTGAGCCCCTCTTTCCTTCCTTGGGCTCCCTTCCCCGGTCTTGCCTTCCTTCTGTTTCTCCCTTTTGGTTCCGTCTCTCGGACGCTTTCCGCTTTCCCCCAGGCTCTCTCCCCTACTTGCCTCTCTTTCTCCTCGGGTCCGCTTTGTTTCACGGTTCCTGGTTGCTGGCGTTTTTCCCCCTCGGAATAACCTTTGTATTACTGGATTTCTGGACTCCGCGTCCGTTCCCTCCGGCCTGGAGCATACGCAAGAAGCCTTCCTTTCCACGGCGGAGGTCTATCGACACAGACTCTACCTGTTTCTCTAGGATGCTAGAGGACACACTCCATCTTCTTACTGGCATCAGGGCTCCTCTCTTCGGACTCAAGGAAGTTTGTTTTTGTTTTACCTACCTGACTTTTTCCCCTCCGGCTATCGCGGATCCGGGGCCACTGGTTTCCGGAATATCCCGACAACCATTGTGGCATTGTTCCGCGGTAGACCGTGTCTGCTAAAAAGAAATCCTACAGTAAAGAAAGAAAGAAGAAGACAAAGAAGGTTCTTTCACAAGGTGAGGAGGAGGGGGAGGAGACTGAATTGGAAAGTGACTCAGATATTACTGAAAATCCAGAGATTTGTGACAGCAATTGACATTTTTGTGTGCTATTGTTCCATGACATCAGTATCACATGAGTTATGGCTATAAAGTGCATGGATTTGCCGGCTTTTTTTAATAATGCTTGTGCTTCTTTAGATAGTACACCAACTCCAATATTTTTTTAAATGTTGGCGTAGGTGAGTTCTGCAGACTGGCGCATGTTTTCTGTTAATTCTCTGTATTGGAAATGTTGCCAAAGGTTAACATTTCCTATGCTGCCAACAGTCTTATGGCAGAGTTTGTGTCCTAAGGTTTTAAAAATAGGTTCACCTTTCACTGGTGTCAATTGAAGAAGAAATCCGAAAACAATAATGTCTTTTCCTCTAAAGAGCTCTTTGTAGTTTGTTTTGAGTACTTCTTGTAATCTGAGGTGAATCAAAGCCAACATTAGGTTGGAGTCCATGCTCACTTCATCTATTAGTAGCATTTTAATTTGTTTTAACACTCTGCGTAATTCCATTGCAGCTTCTGTAGAAAGTTTGTAATATTCTAATTTGTTTTGGTATTCTACTGGAAGGAGTATTAATCGGTGTAAAGTGACACCACCTATGTTGTAGGCAGCTAAACCTGTGGGGGCAGTTACAACAGCTGACAGTTTGTTGTTTGTCAATTGTTAAAGGAACTTGCTGATGATTTTGATTAAGAATGTTTTGCCTGAACCAGCTTCACCACTGCCGTATAGTAGTATAGGTTTGTAATTTTGGCAGGTACATTCTTTATTTTCATGTTGTACACTATGTGCAATTTCATTTGTTACTTCTTGAAAAATGCTACGCTGCTCTTTGTTTAGTTTTGATTGCAGTACAGTTAAGTCTTCTGTATCTTCTTCATAGTGATACATTATGTTTTCTACTTCTGTCATAGCTAATTCTGCCTCATTTGCTATTAGTGGCTGTCTCAGTGGTTCTTGGCTTCCTGTTACAGAAGGTTGACTACTGTCGGGAGTGTCCTTATCTAGTTGGGCCTGGAGTTCTTCTTCGTGTTGCTGTTCATTGTGCAACATTGTTTTGTTTTGTGCAAAGTTTACATCGGTTATAGTACTTTCATTTGCTTTGAAAGCTTCTTCATAGGAGTCATAAATATCTAGTATCTCTTCTTCTTTTCTCTGTGGTTCAAAAAGTTGTAGCAGGGACAAGTAATATAGTTCTTTATGTTGAGGAGTTTTAATGACAATTTGATTTGATTAATTTAGCTTCTTTTGGTAAGTTTCACTAAGCTGCATTCACAATTTATCACTCTGTTTCTACCTTTATTTTCATCGGCTTTTATATTATTTTTGTATGTGAAGTTTTGGGCTAAGTGGTATAGACACATGGTTTCCAAAGTGGTACTCCTGTTTGGGTAGTATGTATCTAGTAAATTGTTTTTCAAATTGTCTTGGCTTTTGGGATCATTTTTGGCTAGAAACATGTTGTCGTATGATTTGAGAACTTTTTTTCTAGATTTAGCAGCACCAAGACTTAGCCATACTATATTTTCAGATTTTCCGTACAAAGCAGCACCGGTTAAATGATCTGCAGCTTCATAGCAGCCACAGACTCTATGAGAGAGCATTTTTATGCCTAAGATGTACAATTTCTGAGACAGTTTTTTGTCCGATGATAGGTCATTCCAGAGGTCTTGAAGCTCTGTTTTTTCTGCTTTGGTTAAGTAGGCTGTAACATATCGTGCAACTACAGTGGAATTGTCTGCAATGTACTGCACATCTATGTTTGCATTCCATAAGAGGGCAATGATTGCATTGTAATCATTGATATATTTTGCTTCTTCTGTTATTTTAATGTAATATGTGTTTTTAGGTGATTTACCTTTAACACTATGTCTAACTGAAGACATGAAGTTGTTAACTTCACCTGTTTCTGTAACTGGTCTAGGGAAACCAAAGCGGCATTTGGTGTAGTATTTCCCTTTGTTTTTGTATTTGCAACAACAATATTTCCCACATTTGTGTCTTTGAAATTGTACAATTTGTGCATGAAGATCACTATTTGTTGCTTCTGATGGAATTTCACAAGTGACATATTTTTCGATAAACTGTAAAACAGTGGCATCACTGTCTTGACCAAATTTAGGAGCATCTTTAATCCATAAAAGCATGTGGATATGTGTTGCTCCTCTGGCTTGGTATTCTTTTCTCCAAAAGAAGTGTTGCACTTCTCCGGGGGAAGGAACAGTTTTATTATAAATAAGGTGTAGCATAGCAATGAAGCGATGATGGAAATATCTTGAAACATTAACAGGATCTAGAAAGCAAAGTTCTCCAGGTGTTAGTATATCTATGTTTGCCTTGTTTTTATTTGATATGTGAAGGAAATCATATAAATCTTCCCATGCATATTCTGCACAACTTAATGTAACAAACCAAGTGGGCGGGCCAAGGTTTCTTATCATACAACGTACATCTCTGCGACGTTGGAACCAGTACTCTTTAGTACCACACATGTTTGCTAACAGATTTGTAATGCTTGATTACCTTTGTGTCTTATTTTTTTTAAAAGGCAGTTAGGGTATCCGCGGACAGCGCGGTTGTCCGGGATGAAAGTTAATAAAGCAGAAGGATGTTATTTACAGGTAGTGGTGTTATTTCAACTGGGATCTTTTCAATGAGAGTGTCTATCTTTGTGAGTGTATGAAGATGCATGACCTTATACTGGCTGTGTGTAATTTTATAATACACTACTAAGTGTTTTTCTACAATTATACTGTTATTTCTCCCATCTTTTAATATTATAATTTTATTTTTTAGATAGCTGTGTGTGTGTAAAATAAATGTAGATAGCAGGCAGGTTTGGAAGTGACAGTTGATTATAGCAGATGGGGAAAATGACAGTAAGTTCATTTTATAGGTTATACAGGTTAAGTGGCAGTTACTCTGTTTATATACGTTCATAAGAGTTGTACATTTGCTGTGCAGAAAATATGCATACCTGTAGTTTGCATTCATGCATTTGGATATGCATGCAGCTGCAAGTAGACATCTTGGAGACTTGTACAGTAGTTTTTGTAATAGGTGCTTTCCAATGATATGAGACTTGTACTCAGAGTGATCAACAGTACATTTGAAGTGCTGAATTCTGATGATGGAGTTAGATGTAGAGGTCTTGGATGTGATTGGTGGATGGTTGTGTGACTGCTTAGCTGTATCCAATGAGGGAATGGCAGAGAGATTGAAGTGGAAAGGGTAGAAGGGCTGTCCAAGAGTTACGCGGTCCGCAGACACCGCGGCTGTCCGCGGATACAGGACATGCCACATCCGGGGTTTTTCAGCAAATCCAGCATGGACAGGGGACTGTAGGGATCAGCCAATCAGATGTTGAGGTTGTGGATTTGTGTTGAAAGAGGACTGACTGCAATGTACAGGGAACTTTTAAAGTTTGTGAAGATATGGGCAGGATGAACAGTCCCCATGTGGTAGTTTTGCACTATGGTGCTTTCCATTTGGGCTATGTCAGTGCCCCTACTTTGTTGTCAGATTTGGAACACCCCAAAAAGGCTTAAATAGTTCCAAACTGTATGTAGATAGCCAGGGTCATTGTCTGGGACATTTGCAATGGTGAACCTTTACTGTAAAATACTTTGGAATGTCTGAGAAAGTACTTTTAAAATGTTCAGGGACCCGGACAGTGTCCGCAGATCAGGACACATGCTCACCGTGGGTGCGGTCACATGATGACATTGCGAACATGTCCACAAAGGGAACCGGTGTCTGCAGGACACCAAATGCACAGGAACGGTTGTGCGCATGCGCACGTGTGTTCTACGGACAGTGTTCGGGTCCTCAAACTAATTAAAAGTGCGACACAAGTGAGACGGACAGTTACGGACAGGCTCGATGTTCGTAGGACCTCTGGGTGTGGTGCGGATGTGCGTAGATGTTCTACAGAGAGTACGGATAGGCCTGGTGTCCTTAGAACACCTCTATTTGGGTTCATTACGGACATCCCGGACACCGCGCGTGTTCTAAAAACAGTTCCATTTTGCTTGTGGACAGTATGGACAGGTATAGTGTCCTTAGGACACCTCCATTTTGGTTAATTGCGAACATCCCGGACACCGCGTGTGTTCTAAGAACAGTTCCATCTTGCTTGCGGACAGTACAGAAAGGCATAGTGTCCTAAGGACAGCCCCATTTTGCTAATTACGGACATCCAGGACACCGCGCATGTTCTAAGAACAGTTCCATTTTGCTTGCGGACAGTACGTATAGGTATTGTGTCCTTAGGACACCCCCATTTTGCTAATTACAGACATCCCGGACAACTGCGCTGTCCACGGACACGCTAACTGCCTTTTAAAAAAGAATAAGACACAAAGGACTGAATTAAAACACACATCATATTTTTTTTAATTATATACAGATATAAAATTTATGAAAGAGACCGGGAAGCAGAAACCTTACACAAACACAGGGGAATTAGGGGTTTGGAGAGGATGGATGGGAGGGGATGAAGAGATGGAAATCTCATCAAAACGTTTTTTCTTGGTGTTGAGGGTTTGGGGATAGTTGACTGGGACATGGAGAATGGGAACAGGTGCATGTGGGACAATGATATTTAATGTTTTCTTTTATGTGATCCTCCACAAAATGTTTCAAAAGTTTGAAATTTTTCATAAGCATGTCCATTTTCTGTTCCATGCGCTGCAGAGTATTTTCTAATGTCTCTTTTGGTGTATTATTTTCAATGTTTGTATGGTCTGTTAAAAATATGTATATATGTTAAGTACACATAAAGTAATGATTATTCATTTGCTTATATAGAGAAGTGTCTACCATTAGTATCACTGTCTTCAGACATTTCCTCACGTGGGAAATTTTCCTCAAGCCATTGGAAAGTACTGGACATTTCTGTGTTAAAAAAATATATATTACTTTTAGTGTACCAAATACAGAAAGTTTAGAAATATATAAGAACAATGAAGTTTACTTACTAATTTCTGGTAACTTTTGTTGTTACTTTTGTGTAGGTCTGCTGTTGCTCCTAGCTGTGCAATTTCTGTGAGGTAATTATGTTGGAAGCTTATCTTTTTTGTTTTGGTATATTCCATTTTAGTACATATGATATTTAAATGGATGGTTGATGTGTTACATATATAGGTTCCACTTCTTATTTATTATTACATATAATGTGTTTATATGCTGCTTTTTGAACTTGTTCAGTGTTTATATGGCATGATAGAACAATCTAAGATACCCCTTAAGTTTTTGGGTAGTGTTGCTGTTGTCCGCGTCTGTCCGCAGACATACACACAGTCCACGGACATCAAAATCACTAGCGGGGGGTTTGGTATGTTCTACGTTACATGTATATAAAGTAAGGGAATCCTAGTAAACATCTATCACATTCACACTATGTATATGTGCATTCAGTAAAAAAAAAACTTTGATAAAGTAAGGTTATGGTTAAGTTGTGCTACTAAAAACCTATGAAACTCAGTAAACAAAACATTCTTAAAGGGACGTTATGGTTAAGTTGCGGTACTGTGCTCTTGATTCGTGTCTGCCCATGCCTCAAGTTCCTCCCAGGCCCCCATCATCAAATTGGCGTACAATGGTGCAAAAGTAATCCCCATTGCTGTGCCCTGTACCTGCTTGAAATATATATATATATATATTCAGTAAAAAAACTTTGTTAAAGGGATGTTATGGTTAAGTTGCACTACTAAAAACCTATTAAATTCAGTAAAAAAACATTGTTAAAGGGACATTATGGTTACAAGTAAAACCGAAAAAAAACTGAAATTCACCAGTTATGGTAAGCTAAGCAACCATAACTCGCGCCACCACTGTGCATTGCTAAGACTAACACCCAGTTCATCAAAGATGACATCACACATGTCATTGATGACATCACTGATGACATCACATGTGCATTTACTTTTTATGAAAACTCTGTACAAGGGGTTCATATTATAATGTTGACAGAAAAATTATCAAGGATCATTGGAATAGATATCATGAGCTATGTAGTGAATTAGGCAATGCATTGATATAAATAGCATTCTACTATGAAGTTCTTTACAGTATACTAAGCTACTCATGTATAAATATAAGCATTGTGTGCAGCATACATGATGGAGGTGCAATATTCTTAATCTTCCCATGTTGAATAGTGAAATGATAAATGTTTTCTTATTAGAGTTTTATGTACTGTGTAACATGTAATAAGTAGCTAATAATACCACTTACTACATAATGTCATTATTACATACAAAACACAAAGACACAACAACACATACAAATATGAGTATATATAGAGAAAGTGAAGTACGCAAAAAAGCAGCAGTACAACCAGAAAGTGTTCACAACCTAACTGATTATCTTTATGTACAAATATCACATGATGTGACTGCACCCTAAAGAAAGTAATGCAAATACAAATATGAGCACATCCAGAGAAAGTGCAGTAATAAAAAAACAGCAGAACAATAAGAAAGTGTTGATAACCGTACTGATTGTCTTCATGCACAGAAAGCATTGCTATCTTTTAAGTGTGTATTTTTCCTATGTATATGTTTCATATCCTGTGAGTGGACCCTAAGTGAATTATTGTATGAACATATTTGAAGTATAAGTCTACAAATATAGTACTTTTTGATTTCTTTGTTCCTAAAATATATTACTAAAGAAAAAAACAGCGAGTCAGACATGTGATGTCATCAGTGATGTCATCAATGACATTTGTGATGTCATCTTTGATGTCCTGGGTGTTAGTCTTAGCAATGCACAGTGGTGGTGCGTGTTATGGTTGATTAGCTTACCATAACTGGCAAATTTCAGGGTTTTTTTGGTTTTACTTGTAACCATAACGTCCCTTTAACAACGTTTTTTTGCTGAATTTCATAGGTTTTTAGTAGCGCAACTTAACCATAACATCCCTTTAACAAAGTTTTTTTACTGAATATATATATATATATATATATTTCAAGCAGGTACAGGGCACATCAATGGGGACTACTTTTGCGCCATTGTACGCCAATTTGATGATGGGGGCCTGGGAGGAACTTGAGGCATGGGCAGACACGAATCAAGAACACACACAGAATGTGGATTTATGGCTAAGGTACATTGACAACCTCTTTATCATCTGGAAAGGGTCTGCGAAAGGTTGGGCAGAATATGTGAAAAAGTTGAATCAAAACAAAAAAAAAATAAGATTCACTGAAACCCACAGTCGGACTTTCATTACATTTCTAGACGTAAATATTCGGATCGTCAACGAAAAAATAACCTGTAAACTTCATAGAAAGAAGATTGGCTCTAATACTCCATTGCATGCACTTAGTAGACACCCCAAAAATGTAATCTGGAGTGTCCCCTATGGGGAATTCGTGAGGCTAAGAAGAAACAACACCACGGTAGAGTCTTATGACAGAGAGAGCAAGATCACGGCCGCAGGCTTTAAAAGACAAATGTACCCCAAAAAGGTCATCGAGAGAGCCTTCATGAAAGCCAGACGAATAGATAGAGTCACTTTATTAGCTGGCAAGAAAAATAAAGAAAAACTGGAAGGGGAAAACAGCACACGATGCATACTTACGTTTGATAGTCAAGCAAAAAACATGAAACACATTCTGAACAAACATTGGAGTATCCTGTTAGCTGACCCTGACCTTGCAAAAATTCTCAAATCTCATCCCGAGGTCACTTTCAGAAGAAATAGATCCTTCAAAGATTTTCTAGTTCAAAGCTTTATGGGAAGTGAAGAGAAGAAGGCACCCACAAACTGGCTAACCGCTAAAAAGCTAGGTTTTCACAAATGCACCCATTGTAACATGTGCAAATATGCAATTAATGGCGAAACTTTCATACATCCGGTGACAGGACATACTGTGTTGATCCAACAATGGATCACTTGTGAAACAGATCATGTAGTCTATGCCCTTACCTGCGCATGCAAGAAATGGTACATTGGCAGTACGAAGTGTAAGTTAAAAATTCGAATACAACAGCATGTGCGTGCCATATTACACAATGAAGTAAATTACCCAATGGCGAAACACTTCTACGAATGCCACAACAAGGAAATACACAGTTTCAGATTCTTGGGACTATACAAAATCGAATTGGGTCCAAGGGGAGGCGATAAAGAAAAGCTACTCAGACAAAAGGAAACAAGGTGTATATTGGACTTCGAGAGTAAACAGCCCAACGGGCATAACATCGATGAGGAGCTGTACACCTTTCTGGGTTGCTGAAAAATGAAAAAGATAAAGCCCCCTGTCACTGTATATATGATGTTGGACAAACACCAGCCTGTAAAAACTCTTTGGAGTGCCGAAATCAGTTTTAACCATTGTTTATACCTTAGTGTTCGAAAGATGTTGAGTGGACAATGAAAAAAGAAAAGTACTAATGTGAAATTATTGTCCTTGGGGAGAATTGGAGATACCCTTGCAGTTGGTTTCAGTGTTTTTAATGTTTTGAATAATTTTGGGTATATGGTTATTTATGATTTGCTTCTAACGCACTTGTTCTGAATGAGCAATAATTTAAAATGAACATTTTTGCTGAGGGAGAAACAGGAGAGGCTTGTGGGGCAGGCAGATACTTTTAAGATAGAAGTTGTGACGTTTCCCAAGATCATGGTCAATGTGCAGCCCTACCTGGAATTCATACAGATTTTAGGGATAGACAGTTTGCATAGAAATTTAAGAAGAGTATAGTATGAGTAAACCTAACAATTTCTTTTCCCCTTGTTTGTACATTTTAACATATATACTTGGCAAATCTTAATTGAGAAATCGCTGCTATTGCACTTGTCACTTTAAATTGAAGAATGAAGGCTGCTAAATGCACTAAGCACTTTATGATCTTAATAGGGAAAATTATTTGTCATCATATCCAACTTGCAATCACTCTTACCTATATAGATATGGATACATTCGGCATTGGGGACAAAACTTTTGCTGCTATTGTTGAGAATGCACTAAGCACTTTAAACTGAAGAGCGAAGGCGGGGAATGCACCAAGCACTTTACCTTTCAATGATGTGAGAGATGTATTTAACATTGGAACGAATGTCCTAAAAAGCTACTTACTATAGAGGAGATAGGTGGTAAAAATGCACTGAGCATTTGAAGCAAGTGATTATATATATGTGACATACAAAAAACTGTTTGAAATTAATATGTTGCCTCTTTTAAGTACATGACATTGTAAATGTTGCACTATGCACTTTAGCCAAGTATAGGGGAAAACCCAAAACACTAAATGGACTAGAACAGTCCTGAGTAAAAGCATACTACAATAATAGATTGGAAACTGGAACACATGGGTACTTGCTGTCGAGGAAATATGGGTCACTCCTAAATAATAGTAGTGGGAATCAGAAATTATTGTGGTTTTATACTGCGAAGGGATTGCACAAAACACAGTAGACTAGAAAGTATGACTGGCAATACGTAAGTTATGGTGGAAAAATTCACCACTCCAAGATGGCCTATCCATAGATGTAAAGTTTGGGGTAAGGTGAGACCAGTCCTTCCAAGATTGCTACTGTTTGTGCTCCTCCTTTGGCCACCCGCCAACCCATGCCCCTCCCCATGCTCGCCTGTTTCCCTCACGTTTTAAAATGGCTTTGTAACAATGAGGTTAATTGTTGTGAGCAAGCGGCGAGTTGGCCGCGAAACGCGTGAACGCCTCCTTTTTGAGGAGTGGTGCACTTGGGAGGACCTGTACACTTTTGTCTTTTTTTGCTTTTGTTTTCCAATTTTTGAACGGAGTACATTGGAATTTTAACGTGATTTTTTGCCCTGAAAAACAAATAAAGGAACAGCTTTTAAACGCAAACAGCGGTTTGGATTCCAACTTCTTGCAATGGTGATGGTTCTCTAAGATACTGTGGAGAGTGCAGCTCGAATCATCTACCTAACAGGTAGAAATAAGAATATATATATATATATATATATATATATATATATATATATATATATATATATATATATGTATATATTACACGGCCACGATAGTGGCCGTGTAGTTATGGTTAAGTTGCTGTTTCCATATGAATAGCACCTTCTGGGCGGCTTATAACTCCGCTCCCACTGGACAAATCCTCACCAAACTTTGCAAAACAAGTATATGGTCCACTCTGAATTATTTCACAAAGTTTGGTGAGGTTTGGTCCAGGGGGGGAAAACTTATAGGGGGTCCCAAAACGTCATTTTTTTCCCATAGAGTCAATGGGGGAAAAACTTTGCGCACGGCTACAGGCCAAACCGCTGGACGGATTTTCACCAAATTTGCGGCAGGGGCAGGGGCTTGGTCCCGATAGCATGCTTTTGTACATTTGGTGACAATCCGTCCAGTAGTTTCCTTTAAAACGACCAAAGAATATGTCTCAAAAAATTAGTGATATCTATTTCCGCTGCATGGTCACACTTCCCTGTTCGCTCCGCGGACAAGATACCGATTGGCCAGGGCGGGTAGTGTCATGACCGCGGACACATGACATCTTCACCGAATGGCTACAGCGGGCCGTGATGTGCATCTGAATGTGTGGATGCGCCCGACATCTTGGATCTGAAGACAGCGCAGTCAACACCAGAGGCGAAATGCTGTTTTGGAAAGTGTTTTGCTCTGCTACAGTGAGTGAGGAGGATTACAGAGTAAGAGATGGGTTAAATACTGTACTTGTTTGGACAGTAGGTTTTAATGATGTATTGGCCATGGGAAATAGTGTTTGGGAAAATATTGTGATCTTCTATAGTCTATGGGGAGGTTTAGAGAGCAAGAGATGGACGAAATACTGTGCTTGTTTGGGCGGCAACTGGTAGTGATGTATTCTCCATTGCCGCCTTGTTCAGGATATTTGTACATCCAGAAAATGAGGGGTGTAATAAGGGTAGTATTTCAGTACGTACTGTGTTCAGTCACCTTGAAAATGATCGAAGGACACGCGTGGTGTTAGTGACCATTGACATTGCGTTCCTGTCATTATTACATTACATTTTCCTATGGGTCTCTTATTGATTAGTACGGCACCATGGTTGTGACACACAGCCACGGTAGTGGCCGTGCAGTTATGGTTAAGTTGCTGTTTCCATAGGAAGAACACTTTTTGGGCGGCTTATAACTCCGCTCCCCCTGGACGGTCCTCACCAAACTTTGCACAAAGAGTATATGGTCAACTCTGAACTTTTTTGCAAAGTTTGGTGAGGTTTGGTCCAGGGGGGTAAAACTTATAGGGGGGTCCCAAAACGTCTTTTTTTCCCATAGAGTGAATGGGGGAAAAACTTTACGCACGGTTACAGGTGTTAGTGACCATTGACATTGCGTTCATGTCATTATTACATTACATTTTCCTATGGGTCTCTTATTGATTAGTACGGTACCATGGTTGTGACATGCTGCGGTGGTTGTGGGCAGGGCCTAGAGTCTTGGATGCATGGCCGTAGGCCGTAGGCCGAAGGCCATACTTCCAAAACTGTAGGCCCTGACCACAACCACTGCAGCATGTCACAACCATAGATACACCTGTAGTATTGATTATGGATTATATGGTTGTGGGGAGTGTGTGCTGTGTTGGGTGCTTGGCTGAAGGCCATGCTGCCAAAAACAAAGTTATAAGGGCTGGAGGTATAAGTCAGAGCACATCAAAACATTGCAATATCTATGGACATACAGCTAGGCATGAAGTCTGTGGCGAGATGAGGTGAAGCATACCAGTCCTACCAATACACCCCTACCACTGTACATCACTGAGGTGGCTGTGGGCAGGATGTAGAGTTTTGTCTGCATGGTTGCAGGCTGTAGGTGATATACAATACTTCTAAAACCCAAGGCCCTGTCTAGAACCACCACATCATATTACAGCAATGCATACACCCGTAGTATAGGCTAGCATGTTAGATTTAGATTGTTCTGGGGAGGGTGTACAGTGTTGGATGCATGTCTGAAGGCCAAGCACCCAGAAACAACCTTATCAGCAGTGCAGTTATAAGGCACTGTACACGTATACATTCAAATGTTTGTGCGCACATATCCAAATGTGTAGGTCCAGCCCACAACCACTGCAGCATATTAGACAAGCGCGTTAGTGGCTGTGTTGTTATGGTGCAGTTGATGTTTCCATAGGAAGAACACTTTTTGGTAGCCTTATTCCTGTTGTACCCTTGGATGGTTCATTACGAAAGTTTCCAAAAAAAAAGAAATCAAACACTCTGACTTTCTTTGGAACATTTGTTGATGTTTAGTGCATGGGGGATGAACGTTATAAGGGGCAGGGGTTCTCAAATGTCTTTTTTCACATTAAAGTGATTGGGGGAAAAAGTTTGTGACTGCAAACATGTGGCTCTTTCTCTGATTGCTTGCAGAACACTGTGAAATACGTCAGCTTTCTTCTGTGGCCCTCTATATTTTATTCATGTTTTAGTGTACGCGCATATCGCCAGAAACTCATGCCAAAGAAGACAGCATTGGACTGGTCACATTGATGTAATAGTATTTCAGAAGGACACGTTTGAGGGGGCCACAATGGGATGTGGAAGCACAAACTGAAAAAGTGCAATTTTGTTGTCACCAAAGTGATACGTTTAAATGCAAGCTTCTGCTCACTGTACCACGACCAATTACGGCATGTGAGTTACAATGTTTTTGAAATTAAATTGCAGTCAGACTGGCGTAGTTAGTTTATAAAACTAAGGCCACCATCTGCAGTGTTTTCAGGAAACAGCGCTTCTGGAGGTGTATGGGAGTAGCAGTTCTCATAATTGGATTGCAATATGTTGCTTCAAAGAAAGAATGTATTTGGTTTCTCAGTGAAGGCCAGACGAGTTGCTTTTTCGGTTGACCGCTCAATACGCCCGCGCATCCAAGCAAAAATGTATATGGGCCAATTGTTTTTTGACCTTGACTGAAAGGGAAAGTTACTAGCAATTCACGAAAATGAAAGGGATGAAAAACATAGCAATTGAAAAGGTTATGTTTAAAAAAGTTTGTAGGGGAATTGCAATATCAGTATACAAAGACTCTTCGCTGCGAACACATTGGCGTGTAACTTGCACAAACAGAATGGAGGCAGTAAATATTATGTACGTTTATTTGTGCACACTGTACAGCGAACCGCGCTTTATTGTACCATTACTGCACATCTAATTGTGCTAATGTACCTGCCGTATTACCCTTATGCACTGTTACATTTTTCCTGTAACGTTGCAGAGTGCCCTGGTTGCACGTTTGTAGCTTATGAGTGCACTCATCTATTTTTAGCATTATTATTTTTTATTTAAAACTGTAACTTTGTCCACATAGCTTTGGGTGTAACTTTGCATGTTTTTTTGGTATTCTTTGAAATCAGGAGACATATTTTTTTTAATTGTCCTTTATATTTAATTTCATAAACCACTTCTCCTCTTCCTGTGTACTTGCTATTTGTTTACTCTTATGGCTAGGCTGGCCAACTGTCTTGGATTTCAGGGGATTGTCCTGCAATTAGGTGCTCCGTCTTGCGCTTTGCAGAATGGCTGTGCGGGACGCAGGTTGTCCCGACTTGCAACGGACCAACCTGCTTCCAGCACAGCCACTCTGCAAACCGAAGGGGCCATGTACACAGCATGGCGCTGCCACCTGCTGCTTTTTTTGTCCGCCGGCTCTGCAGCCTTGGCTCCATTTGAACCTACAGTTGGAACTGCAACGCTCTTCACCTGGCTTCATTGAAATGGTAATGATTTGTTCCTGGGGTCGTGATGGGCATGTTTGCAGTTAAAAAACGTGATCATTACCTCCCAAGGACAAACCATTTGCATTTCAATTAAGCCAGGAATTAAGAGCCATTACAAAAAATTACATTTAAAAAGGGGCGGGACAAGTGAATGACGTGATGTCATGACCGCCTTGTGGGCAAGTGTCCCGTGATAGACTATCAAAGAGTTGGCGACCCTACTTACGCTGCATGCAAAATGTGGCCGTTTGGAGCCAGCTACTATAGGTTCTCCTGGAAATTAGTAACATTTTACTAACATATAATGTTTGAACAAGTAAGTTTGTTTTGTACTTTGCACATTTTCTGTGTCTTTTTAAAAAACAATTGGCATAGGTTGGTTATTGACACTTACTTTCTTTACCTTTTCCCCCATAGGTATATCACGCCATACTGTGTCTGCCATGGTTTCAAATGCCGAGTGAGGGAATCTACGGATGGCAAATGCAACTGCTGGTGATCGGTTGCCTGTCCATAACAATTATGAGGAATAACTCTGTAAACCCGATTTGTCCGTACGCTGAACTCGCTATTTGGAGCAACGTCACTTCATTTATGGTGGTGTAAGCTCCAGGTCATGACGACTTCTGGGAAATAACTGTGGAAACAAAGCGACTGCTTCAACGAAGAGTTAAATAATTTTGAATGCCAGAAAAACAACGTGTTTCTATTCTTCACCATTTCCTAAGCCGCCCTTACAAACAGTGTTGTGAACGTACTGAAAATGGGCTTCATTTTTGTGAAAGGTTCTCCCCTATGTCTGTCTTCGGGGAAGGGCAAATGATGGCAGGCTTCTTTAATATCTTGTACAAGTTATTAGCCATCCTTTTTTGTATGGCGTTAAACACCTTGTTAACTCTCTTCACATCCCTTTTGTATGACCCTGTCAGTTCAAAGACCAATTGGGTGTCATCAGTGTAATTTGTAAACTGGACTCCCAAAGTTTTAAGCATGTCACATCAAAGTTTGGAGAAGATGTTAAAGAGTAGAGGTGACAAGCACGAACCTTGCGAGACGCCGAATGTGAGCAACGTTTTCAGCAAACTATAGTTGCCTTTTACCACTGTGGCCATTCTTGGGCCCAAGAAAGATTTAAACCAGTTTATGGCTGATGGGGAGCATTTACCCATTGTTCTTAGTCTCTCGGCCAGGAGATCCTGATCTATAAGATCAAATGCTGAGGAAAGATCGAGCAACATTAATAAGGCAGGATTTCCTTTTTCAATAATGTTAGCAATATTTGCCTGGAGATCTTGGCTATCCAAAAGTGCAGTCTCCGTTCCATGTTTGGCCCTAAATATGGATTGTTCGCTTGACAGTAATTCATTAGTATCCACAAACTTCTGATACTGTATCTACACAATCTAATCAATAATTTGGAGTACGAATGGCACATATATTAATGGATCTAAGTTTTCCTTTTTTAGAAGAGGCTTTCTTGAGGATAGCAGTAACATAGGCTTCTTCAAAAGATTGGTTAAGAAATTGTACTAATTTAACTAGGAGCTAAGGTGTCAGCATGCTCCTTGAATAGATTGGCAGGGAACGCATCTCCCTGACAAGAAGATGGCCTAAGTTTATGTATAACCTCTAGTACCTATATAAGGGTCACTTTTTCAAAGAAAAAGAGACTAGGATGATGGTCCAAAGGGTCACTTTTGTCTATTGGTGTGGCTGGGAGAAAGTCCTTGTGTTCTAAGAGAAGATTTTTCTGTACTGCAATGGCCTGTTGATGTTTGAGGGATTTGTCCGAGAAGCCCACATGGATGTCTTGACACCACTTATCACTCTCTTTGATGGCGAGTATAGATGGGGGGTCTTTTAATTCTTTAAGGATCGAAAAAATGTCTTTCGATTGTGATTTGGCTTGTAGAATTCTATTATTGAAGTGTTCCGATTTAGTTTGAAAGATAAGCATTGTGTAGGCTTTGACTGATTGTTTATAGAATTCCAGTGTTGGCTCAGATTGATCTTTCCTCCAAAGAAGCTTGGCTTTACGCCTGGTTCTTCTGGCTTCAAGAATGTTGCTAGAGAACCATTTATTCAGTGAGGTAGATTTATTTATTTTTTTGGGTTTGTGTGGCGCCAGTTCATCAAAGGCTTGATTAGTAGCCTTTCTGAAGGCCTGAGTAAATGTATCTAACGGTATATATTGGTTTAACGATGGCAGAAGAGGACAGACCTTGGCCTTAAAACTATCGCTGGTTATGGCCTTCTTATTACACCATGATCCCACAGATCTGGTTTTACTGGCGGGCTGTATCTGTCTGTTAACAGAATGGCACAAAAAGTTGACCATATAATGGTCAGACCAAGCACATTTTAAGATGGAAGTGACTATAATCTCTTGATTGTTGGCTAGGATCCAGTCAAGGGTATTACCAGCGTTATGTGTGGGTTTACGAACCCTTTGTTGAAAATGAATGGCTTCAAGTGATATAATAAGTTACTTTGCTGTGGTATCCTGAGAGTTGTTTTCCCATAAATTCATGTCACCAAGGACAACGATAGATGCAGTTTCTTTAGAAATGTTACCAATGTTTGCCATTAGTTATTCATCGAATTTTAGGATAATACTGGGAGGACGATACAGCAATAGGAAACTTTTGGAAGTTGTGTGATTAACTTTAAGTTTAACATGAAAGGATTCACAGAATTCCAAGTCAGGAGTACTAGAGGTATGAATCTCAAAATCCTTCCTGAATATGATGCTCACTCCCTTCCTCTCCCCACAATCGACAAGGAGCATGCTGTAATTAGGTGGTGTTGTTAGGGATATCGTGTGGCATGTAGATGGGGTCATCCAAGTTTCTGTTAGGAACAGGATGTCTACATTTCTCTCAGTAATCATGTCTGCTATTTCCAAGGCATGTTTTATCATCAAACAGGGATTTAGTAAGCAACAATGAAGATTGTCATTTTCCTCAATTCGAATTACATTTATATCAAGTTCCTCAGTATCCAAAGAGACATCCGGAGAGTATGGGATTAATACCCATCTTAATAATATTGAAGTTCTTAATAGTATGCCTCAAAGGTGCTACCATCTCTTTACAGTCCTGTGGGGAATTTAGAGTAGGTTTAGGTTCCTTAGAGTCAGGGTACATACTAAGATTGGCGATTGTAATAGTTCAGCATTATTTCCTTCGAGCGAGGGAAAAGGGGGAGTCTCAGTTGGCTGAGTTAGTGTGTTTGCTAAGTCTGAGACGGCGCTCGCTAGCTGTTCCGTGTTTTCTCCTACATGCTGTGTGTTTAATGCTGCAATGCGAACATGGTTTCAGCCCGGATAACTTCCATTTTGATTCTTAGGTCATGCTGAGCACGTCATATTGTATGTAATAATTCAATAATACCCATATCAGAGGGACGTGAGAAAAGAGGACAGGGGGGAACTTACCCGGAACCTTACTCGGACCGTATCAGACCATCCCCGATGTGCCGGCACTGATGCGCCTGTCGTGGGAAGAAATACAAGCAAGAGCTATATATTAAAATTAAACCACACAATAGTTACATGACATGAGTAATGGACGGCGCTTCCAGCCGACCAAAACAATTGCCTAGCTGAAGTTCAGAGCACTGCTCACCTTAAATCTATTGCCCGAACCTATCGGACCGTCCCTGATGTGCTGGCACTGATGCGCCTGTCGTGGGAAAAAATACGTGCAAGAACTACAAGTTTGCAGGGACTTGTAGTTCTGTAAGCAGTGAGGCACGTAACAGCCTTTTAGTAACAGAGAAATCAGTAGGCTGATACACTGTTTGTCAGCACGACCCAAAATAGTTTTCAAAGTTTTTTAACACAATTCAATCCAATTACAGGCTAAAACAGTATTTCTAAAAAGAGATGATGATAAAAGTTATATTAAAATTAAAGCACACAATAGTTACATAACATGAGCAATGGACGGCGCTTTCAGCCGTCTGAAACAATTGCCTAACTCCCTTGCCCTTAATGAGGCAAAAACTGAACTGCTCATCCTTGGCACACCTCAGAAAGTAGGTAAGCTAAACCAACAATTTACAAAATTTAAGAGAATGACAGCATCATTGAAGTATCTGAGCATGCCAAGACTTTGGGAATCTTCATGGACTCTCATCTCTCTTATAAAAGACATGTCTCCTATTTAAGTTCTTCAAGTGCATTCTACACAAATCTCATCTGCCAAATACAACCATACCTTTCTGAGAAAAATGTAGCTCTGATTGCAGGAGCAATAATTACTTCCAAGCTAGATTATTGTAACAGCCTTTTAATGGGCACGTCTAAAGGTAACATTACAAAATTACAGACTATAAAAAATGGTGCAGTAAGGGCCGTATTTGGACTAAATAGATGGGAAAAAATCTCAAAAGCCAGAAGAAAACTTCACTGGTTTCTGGTACAACAGCAAATAAAATTCAAGTGCTCGGTTACAATCTACAAATGCTTAGCTAGATAGATAGATAGATAGATAGATAGATAGATAGATAGATAGATAGATAGATAGATAGAAAAGATCAAACCAAATTTGAGGAGTCCACGTCTTGGTAGCGGGATAAGGCATCCACAATTGTGTTTTGGGTTCCTGGAATGTAGGTTATGTTGAAGTTGATTTGCATGAAATAGTGTGCCCATCTAGCCTGTTTAGGGTTAATGCTTTGCATTGGTTGTAAGATTCAGAGATTCCAGTAATCGGTCCAAACTTCAAATGGGTACTTGTCGCCTTGCAGCAGATGATGCCATCCTTCGCTGCCTAACTTAATAGCCAATAGTTCTCTCTAGATAACTGAGCAATTGCACTCACTGTATGATAGTGTCTTGGACAAGTAAGCAATGGGGTGTTCTTGTTTGTCCATTTCTTGCTTTAGTACGGCCCCTTCTGCCCCCGCTGAGGCGTCATCTTAAATGATGAAAGGTAGCCCTTGATTAGGTTGGAGTAAGATAGGAGCTGTACAGAATAGTCCTTTGAGACATTGAGCGGCTTCTTCAACTGAAATACTCCAATGAAATGGAGCATTCTCTTTAAGGAGTGCAGTGATGGGTACTACTAGCTCCGTAAACCCTGGTATAAACTTGCGGTAGAAATTTGCAAGACCAAGAAACCGTTGAATCTCCTTAACCGATGCGGGAGCCAACCTTTTGACAACAACCGATACTTAGTCTGACTCCCCCTGTGGGACCCAGATCACCCTTGATGAATATCACATTTATCGTCTTAATCAGCAGGCAAATTGAAAGGGGTCTGGCGTGCTCACAATGCGTTCTTCGCTGGTGGTGAGCCTATTGTGCTCTTCCATTTTTTTATGATAAAATAAAGTGAGAGATGGTTACTTGATACTTGATGACTCGCTTTTTGCCCCCTACAACTCCAAATACCTCCAAAGGATTGTCAGCGAGATCAAGCAGGACGTGTGTTCGCAAGCTAGTGCTGGGAACACTCGATCAATCAGAGGGCACCCTTAGTCTTACTACCCCCTCCCCAGGACACCCTGTGCTGGAAGCTTATCGACCTCTAGTTAATCCCATCAGTGCCAGCACGAGGGTGCGAAAATAATGCTGTGGTTGGGGAGCGAGCAGTCTTTCCACAGGATCTCTGAACTTTGTGGTAGCTATCTAGCTCGTTGTCCCCCTTCCATCCATGTCTTTTCATTGGTATAGTGCCTCAGTGTCTCGGTTTATTGTGAATACCACATAGATTCGACCCCACAGCAATCAGTCCCGGTCCGGTGGAGGCAGATACCCACCTGGGTCTTGTGTATGACTGGACTTCACCAGTGCCCCAGAAGTCCCAACAACATAACAGCTGTGCCTTTTGAGAGTCTGGCTTTGCGGCAAGGGCCTCCTGGCCTGGTTTTTTAGCTGAAAACCTGCGCTTTGCCAAGACGTCCGCATGGGGGCACGGCAGCAGAGGAACAAGCTGAAAAACAATCCAACAGCTCAACAGTGGCTCTTTTTGAGCAGTGGTCTTCGCCACAATGGCTGTCAGCTGGGTTTTTGAGCTGGTGTTCTGAGCTCCGGTGTGGCGTTAGCAGTGGGGCAGGGCAACATAGTAACCAGCAAAAAAACAAAGCGGTAACACAACGGCAGTGCCCTTTGAGCAGCTAATTCTTTTAAGAGAGTCTTGAGCATTTCCATTGTGCCAGTTAAGTGCCTGGCCACCTCATCAAAGCTATTCACATTGCCATTCTACCACAGTTTACATGTTCGGTGTTGTTTTACAGGAGTGAGTTTTTCCTAGTGTGTTTAGTTACTTGACTGCATTTTAATCGGTTACATTGTTATCGTTGCTACTGTTATCAGCTCACACCCCTTCTGAAGATATGGCCTGCCCTCAGCCTGCGATACCAAGCAAGGCTAAAGAAGTAAACCTCCCGTACAGTACCCGTTTTCCCTTTATGCTAGCTGCTGGTTCAGTAGTAGGGTGGCGCTGAGTAGGCAGTGTAGCCACTGCTCATCCCTGTACTACTGCAGTAGCCATTTTGTCACACGCGTTATGCCCAAGTAGATCATCTGCAGCATTTCTGAGGTGGCTGTCTTCTGCACGAGTTTCATGCCACAATTGCAGATTAGATTGGCAAGAAATTACCAACGCACCCTCAATTTTCTGTGAAACTGTATATTATAGAGGTGCTACCAAGACCACAAACTAGTCTTTATGTGATGTCATGGCTATTGGGCAAAAGAAGTGCGTGTTTCACTCGTGCACTACTTTTACTTGTTATGGATATGTGCTGTTCAATGTGACAGTGACTTAGATGTTGCACATAGCAGTTTTGTGCACTGCTCCTATGAGGCCAAAAGTCCAAAACTGGAATGTATTTGCCGGCCCCTGTGATTTTTTGACTCTGCTCAATATCCCAATTGCCCAATTGTGTACTATTTAAGCTTTGGTCCTAAAGTGTTAACAAGATGTCTGTTCATGATGTGGACACCTAAAAGCCATTGCTTGAGCGGGTCTTCACTAAACCATGGACCCATTTATCTGAGGTGCCCAACTGTGCCCTGCCGCCCGTTTGAGACTACCTGGACTGGATGGCACCAGAATTACTTGTTTGAGTGAGTGCAGCCATGTGAACGATGCCTACTGACTATACATCGAAAAGGAGGTCGATAAGGCGTCCTATGCAACTGTGTATAGAGACGGGTGTGGCAGTATGTAATCATGGGTTACCTGTTGCATACCTGCCCTCACCAGCTCTTGGAAGTAATTGGCGACACTTTCTTGATTCCTGTGAGAATGGTTGCCAGCCTTCTGCATATATTAAGTAACCCACCCAATTCATTGTGGTCAGAAAACACATAATGGAGGATTTGAGTTCTTCTTTGAATAAGAAGTGAGATTAGAAACACCTCAGGCCGGCGGCTGACTAGGAAAAGCCCCGCAGAGGAAGCTTCGAATGACTCTGATGGTGAACCTCTGAAGGAGGTGTCTTTATGAAAATTGGCTCACAGGAGGAGGGAACTTGCGCGGTTCCCCCTCGGTGGGCCAGCAAAGAACCACCATCTCGAGCATCAGACCAAAGCCTTCCAGTGGTTTGAAAAAAAGGCTATACAACAGAAGGAGACTCGGTCAGCTGAGAACAGGCGCACCCAAGCCTAACAATCCTGAGTGCGGACGCAGGGACTCCTGCCAGAGGCCTCAGAGATTGCAACTGCAGGAGTATTGATCCTGCAACACCCCAGGCCAGCCCAGAAAGCCTGGCCACGAAGTTCTGCTACTATAGGATGACCAGACGTCGCAGTTTTTCCCGGACTGTCCCGGTTTTTGCTGCTCTGTCCCACTTTCTCAAGATTATGTTTCCATTGAAATCTGCAGTGGTCCTGGTTTTTGGTAGTGGGTCTTCATAGCTGACAGGCATGAATGCACACTCTCAGACAGAAGAATTGCTGCATTTAACAAACTAAGATAGTTATCATTTAAACTCCCTTCTCCTCCAACTGCTACTGAAGTGTAGTGCATTGAAAGCTGCTTTCAAGAGTCAGTCCTACTTTTATGTTAGTTGCCCTGTCCCGGTTTATTACTTTTTAAATCTGGTCACCCAAGCTACTATGTTTTATTGGAGTCTTTGCCATGCTGAAGGAGTGACGTGGGTCTTTACCATGCCGCACTTGTGGCACAGCAAAATACAATGATGTCAGGAAGAGGTCTGTCTGTGGGAGTGTATTGGGCATGTGGGGAGAGAGAAAGTGGACGTCAAACTTACTGTGCATCCAGATTAGCAGGAAGCAGTGCCAGAAGAAGGTAAGTATTGGCGAGGTGTTCGTTGTGACTGGAGAGGTGAAGAAGGTTCTATTGCATGCAGCACTGAATACAGACACAGCCAAAGCATCACATACTGGTGCAGCTGTCCAAACTGGGATACATGCCCTGCATTTTACAGAATGTTTGTGTTAGGGTGAGTATTGTGACCAATCAAATCTGCAGAGTCCAACTTCCATTATTCGCTCAAAAGGATTTTCATACTGAATCACTATAAGACTTGTTTTAAATTTAAAATTGGGGGCATTCTTATGTTCAAATAATGCTCTTTGCTTTGATGCAAATCGCCAGGATCAGGTTCTATGAAGAGATACTGTGATGCGTGACCTGGAATGAGGTCACGCCCCATGGCCCCACCCACTCGGTCCTGCCCCTCAAAGGAGGAGGGAGTTCTCTATTCCAGCACTGTGCAGAAGAGACCTGCACAGCAAATGCCATCGATGCTATGCCATGGAACCTTTTTATTAACATTAGTTCTGTGACTAAACAGCGATGTTCTTATAAGTACATGTGGCTTGGTGAGCCCAGGGAGTGACGGAATGCTGCTCAGCCTCCTTGGGGGTCCATTGAACACCCATGCACATCATAGTTTGCATAGGAACTCACTGAAGTCGCAGCACCCCACTGTGCATTGTCCCTTTCAGTTGCTCCCATGTATCCCGGGGCCCAAGGAAAAGGTCTGACAGCTCCACGCTTGTGAAATCACTGAAGCTAGGACTGGCCCCCGGCCTGCTGTGATGCAAACCCCCACTGCGCTGAAGCAAGGACTGGCCCCCGGCCTGCTGTGATGCAAACCCCCACTGCGCTGAAGCAAGGGCTGGCCCCCGGCCTGCTGTGATGCAAACCCCCACTGCGCTGAAGCAAGGTCTGGCCCCCCGCCTGCTGTGATGCAAACCCCCACTGAACTCAAACTGCAGTCACTTGGGTAATTGGCTGGGCTTGGGTCATGGACTTTTTTGTGCTACCAGTTTCATGCACTGTGCTTCCTTAGGCGTGGCCTAAATCCCCATACAATTGTATTTTCAATGTCATTAATAATGTGAGGGATAATGTAGTTCTGAGCCTCCTCAACTGTGGGTGACGTCTCTTCTTTTGTGAATGTGCCATAATGGAATACACTGAGATTATATACCTTTTCTATGCAAGCTTTGGCAATGCCAATAGTTTTGGCTGTTTGGTGTTTTGTTAAGTTGTTTAACTATGTTACAAAAATATATTCATTTAATAAAAGTGTCCTTTTTTAAGACAAGGAATATGTAATAATGTGTTTGGGACTTGCCTACAATTGCCATAGTAATATTAACTGGCTTTCCATAAAAGCAGATGTAAAATGGTCTAAGTACATAATAACAGTACCTGGCAAATGTGTAATACATACACAGAAGCAACATGACACACGTAGGGTTTATAAATATAGTGGCTGGAGACAGACCAGGTGAACACATTTTCATCACACCAGTAAAACTATAACTCTCAGAAGACTGTGGATGCCAACAGGCTGTGTTTTGGGCAGGAAGGGTTAAAAAATAGGTGGGAATGCCATGAAAGCAGATGCAAAATGGTGTCCATACATGGCCATCTAATAACAGCGCCACCTAAAAGCCAAAACTAAAATGGGGGCACCAGATAAAGGAGTGGGAGTAACTGTGAGAACGCAGGCGGACACTGGCAGTTTTCACCCGCGTTTAAAGCCATGTGATCAGCTGAGCACCGCTACCTGGGTGCAAATCAATTAAGAAAACTAGCTAAACATTTGTCCAGAGAGTAGAATGCTGATCAACAGAGCAAAAGGCAAGCACGCGTTCGTATTGTTTGCAATTGATTGTTTATAACGCGCTTAACACCCAGAGGTTTCTAAGTGCAGACTCGGGAGATCGAAACTGTGTTGCATCTCGTCGTCTTGCTTCCAAGCCGAGCCCATTGCCCCTGAGCTATCCTCCCGAGATGTGTTCGTTCTTTTTGCTCTCTTTTCAGGCTCTCCGCCACCGAGATAACCAACACTGCGTTGCGTGACGCATTTGTTTTTCCAACATCAATGCATTACCAAAGGCGTCAGACAACAACCTGTGTATGTATCTCTCACGCTCAAAAATCACACAGGGTGAATGAAACATGTGTGAAATGTGTGAAATGATAGTGAATAGCCAACAGCTGTTTAAACTTGAGTGGGTCACAGGGGTGGGAGCCTTATAAAATGTGAAGATTAAATCCACGCCACACCTGTACGCCACTGCTTCTCACAACGTGTATATTGTGAAAAGGGCGCAGGGCCTAGAGCGCGTGCTTCACAGGTGGCTGATGGCACTGGGAATGGAGCTGAAACTCTGCAGCCACGTGCCATGAACAGTTTACACAGGCCCAGGATGTACTCACCAGGCACCTCGTCTTTTGAACAGCCATGTCAGCGTGCTAGGCCGCACTGCTTCAACGGCCATGAACTCCAATCAAACTGAAATATTGAAACGATAGTTATCTCCTCGTGTTAACTTTCAAGCTTGATATCGACCATGTTAGGAAGCATTACACGTTAACTGCAATATTTCCTCTCGCCCGGCTCGCCACTATCTGCATGTGTCTTCCACAGAATGCATTGTGTCATGAGAGCTGGTGTCACCGACACACACTTGTGTGCTGGTTGTAACTTTGCCTTCTGAGTCTCTTTGCTGTGTGGTTACAGCACGCCCATCACCATAAGGACACAGGTGTGTAGGGGGCTCGGCAGAGCCATAGCAATGCAGACCAGTGGCTGTTCTTGCATCATTGCAATCTAAGGTCTAATATCCTGGGCTGAAAAATACCCTCTAGGCTTTAGGATGAAGTTAGGGATAAGGCTTGTTTGACACTATGTTCATTAGAAAGTTGTTTCCAGCCACCTCAGTTTAATCCACACGTTGTGATACTGAATAACATGAAATGAGTCCCCACTGTCATTTATGATTGGCTATATATCAGTGGGCATATAAAGCTATTTCCCCGTACATAATTACATGTTTGGGAAAAAGCAATGGTGATCATCCCGCCATTTCCTGCCATGAGTTTCAGGCACCTGCCGAACCTCGAGAATCGTGTTTGTTTTCCTTGATGCAGACTCTGCCTCCCAACTCGAAGAGCGATGCTACTCTCTAAATCTGCCTTTTTGTTCTGTCGTCAGTGCTTATTTCATCACGTGCTATGAAGAGGACTGCTTATGCATGAATTGAGAATAAATATTACGATATTTCATGATGTGCTCCAATTTATACAAGCGACCCAGTAGAAATATGTTACCACAAAACGACTCTGTACTCTGCCAGACATGGAATCTTGCACCCTATTATCTACAAATACAATCATAAACCCATGGTTGACACTGTAACGTGTTGGCCTCTACTCTTGCTCCCAAATATTCCTTGACAGCAGCCTTTATCAGCACAGCAATCATCACAACACTGCTGCATGGCCACGCTTTATCATGCTGTGGGATATCTCATCAGTCACGTGCTGCAAGGAGAGCACACTCCCATCAGTCACATGCTGCAAGGAGAGCACACTCCTCTCTTAGAGGAAGGCACACATCTACTGGCTGCCACCCATCACATTTTGGGAGGGTATTGGACACACCGGACAGTGCTGCATGGCGACGCTTTATCATGCTGTGGAATATCTCATCAGTCACATGCTGCAAGGAGAGCACACTTCTCTCTTGGGTAAAGGCACGCATCTACTGGCTGCCACAAATCTCATTTTGGGAGGGTATTGGACACACCGGACAGTGCTGCATGGCCACGATTTATCATGCTGTGGAATATCTCATCAGTCACATGCTGCAAGGAGAGCACACTCCTCTCTTGGGGGAAGGCACACATCTACTGGCTGCCACCCATCACATTTTGGGAGGGTATTGGACACACCGGACAGTGCTGCATGGCCACGCTTTATCATACTGTGGAATATCTCATCAGTCACGTGCTGCAAGGAGAGCACACTCCCATCAGTCACATGTTGCAAGGAGAGCACACTCCCATCAGTCACATGCTGCAGGGAGGGCACAGTCCTCTCTTGGGGGAAGGCACACATCTACTGGCTGCCACCCATCACATTTTGGGAGGGTATTGGACACACCGGACAGTGCTGCATGGCCACGCTTTATCATGCTGTGGAATATCTCATCAGTCACGTGCTGCAAGGAGAGCACACTCCCATCAGTCACATGTTGCAAGGAGAGCACACTCCCATCAGTCACATGCTGCAGGGAGGGCACACTCCTCTCTTGGGGGAAGGCACACATCTACTGGCTGCCACCCATCACATTTTGGGAGGGTATTGGACACACCGGACAGTGCTGCATGGCCACGCTTTATCATGCTGTGGAATATCTCATCAGTCATGTGCTGCAAGGAGAGCACACTCCCATCAGTCACATGTTGCAAGGAGAGCACACTCCCATCAGTCACTTGCTGCAAGGAGAGCACACTCCTCTCTTGGGGGAAGGCACACATCTACTGGCTGCCACCCATCACATCATTTTGGGAGGGTATTGGACACACCGGACAGTGCTGCATGGCCACGCTTTATCATGATGTGGAATATCTCATCAGTCACGTGCTGCAAGGAGAGCACACTCCCATCAGTCACATATTGCAAGGAGAGCACACTCCCATCAGTCACTTGCTGCAAGGAGAGCGCACTCCTCTCTTGGGGGAAGGCACACTTCAACTGGCTGCCACCCATCTCATTTTGGGAGGGTATTGGACACACCGGACAGTTTTGCATGGCCACGCTTTATCATGCTGTAGAATATCTCATCAGTCACATGCTGCAAGGAGAGCACACTCCTCTCTTGGGGGAAGGCACGTATCTACTGGCTGCCACCCATCACATTTTGGGAGGGTATTGGACACACCGGACGGTGCTGCATGGCCACGCTTTATCATGCTGTGGAATATCTCATCAGTCACGTGCTGCAAGGAGAGCACACTCCCATCAGTCACATGTTGCAAGGAGAGCACACTCCCATCAGTCACTTGCTGCAAGGAGAGCACACTCCTCTCTTGGGGGAAGGCACACTTCTACTGGCTGCCACCCATCTAATTTTGGGAGGGTATTGGACACACCGGACAGTGTTACATGTCCACGCTTTATCATGCTGTGGAATATCTCATCAGTCACATGCTGCAAGGAGAGCACACTCCTCTCTTGGGGGAAGGCACGCATCTACTGGCTGCCACCCATCACATTTTGGGAGGGTATTGGACACACCGGACAGTGCTGCATGGCGACGCTTTATCATGCTGTGGAATATCTCATCAGTCACATGCCGCAAGGAGAGCACACTACTCTCTTGGGTAAAGGCACGCATCTACTGGCTGCCACAAATCTCATTATGGGAGGGTATTGGACACACCGGACAGTGCTGCATGGCCACTCTTTATCATGCTGTGGAATATCTCATCAGTCACATGCTGCAAGGAGAGCACACCTCTCTTAGGGGAAGGCACGCATCTACTGGCTGCCACCCATCACATTTTGGGAGGGTATTGGACACACCGGACAGTGCTGCATGGCCACGCTTTATCATGCTGTGGAATATCTCATCAGTCACGTGCTGCAAGGAGAGCACACTCCCATCAGTCACATGTTGCAAGGAGAGCACACTCCCATCAGTCACTTGCTGCAAGGAGAGCACACTCCTCTCTTGGGGGAAGGCACACTTCTACTGGCTGCCACCCATCTAATTTTGGGAGGGTATTGGACACACCGGACAGTGTTACATGGCCACGCTTTATCATGCTGTGGAATATCTCATCAGTCACATGCTGCAAGGAGAGCACACTCCTCTCTTGGGGGAAGGCACGCATCTACTGGCTGCCACCCATCACATTTTGGGAGGGTATTGGACACACCGGACAGTGCTGCATGGCGACGCTTTATCATGCTGTGGAATATCTCATCAGTCACATGCTGCAAGGAGAGCACACTTCTCTCTTGGGTAAAGGCACGCATCTACTGGCTGCCACAAATCTCATTATGGGAGGGTATTGGACACACCGGACAGTGCTGCATGGCCACTCTTTATCATGCTGTGGAATATCTCATCAGTCACATGCTGCAAGGAGAGCACACTTCTCTCTTAGGGGAAGGAACGCAGCTACTGGCTGCCACCCATCACATTTTGGGAGGGTATTGGACACACCGGACAGTGCTGCATGGCCACGCTTTATCATGCTGTGGAATATCTCATCAGTCACATGCTGCAAGGAGAGCACACTTCTCTCTTGGGGAAAGGCACGCATCTACTGGCTGCCACAAATCTCATTATGGGAGGGTATTGGACACACTGGACAGTGCTGCATGGCCACGCTTTATCATGCTGTGGAATATCTCATCAGTCACATGCTGCAAGGAGAGCACACTTCTCTCTTAGGGGAAGGCACGCATCTACTGGCTGCCATCCATCACATTTTGGGAGGGTATTGGACACACCGGACAGTGCTGCATGGCCACGCTTTATCATGCTGTGGAATATCTCATCAGTCACGTGCTGCAAGGAGAGCACAATCCCATCAGTCACATGTTGCAAGGAGAGCACACTCCCATCAGTCACTTGCTGCAAGGAGAGCAAACTCCTCTCTTGGGGGAAGGCACACTTCTACTGGCTGCCACCCATCTCATTTTGGGAGGGTATTGGACACACCGGAAAGTGTTACATGGCCACGCTTTATCATGCTGTGGAATATCTCATCAGTCACATGCTGCAAGGAGAGCACACTCCTCTCTTGGGGGAAGGCACGCATCTACTGGCTGCCGCCCATCACATTTTGGGAGGGTATTGGACACACCGGACAGTGCTGCATGGCCACGCTTTTTCATGCTGTGGAATATCTCATCAGTCACATGCTGCAAGGAGAGCACACTTCTCTCTTGGGGAAAGGCACGCATCTACTGGCTGCCACAAATCTCATTATGGGAGGGTATTGGACACACCGGACACTGCTGCATGGCCACGCTTTATCATGCTGTGGAATATCTCATCAGTCACATGCTGCAAGGAGAGCACACACCTCTCTTGGGGGAAGGCACACATCTACTGGCTGCCACCCATCTCATTTTGGGAGGGTATTGGACACACCAGTTCTTGTATTCCTCATAAGTCTTCATCAAGAAGATAGATTTGAATCTCTATTGCAACCACAAGACATTCTCATCATGAATCCATCCACTACCTGACTACACAAATCTGGGTTTGTGTGTTTTAAACGGATACACATGGGAAGCGTTCCTGGGTGACTGTAGATAAATCACTGATACCACATGTGCATGTGGGAGTGCCTAATACCTGTGTTGATCAATTTGCATATGCTGTGGCACCTTGAATCTATGTGATTGCTTATTAAAAGTGATAATTGCATCCTCGCCTGTCCTAGGATTGTGTGAGGTTGCAGATATGCTTGTTCCAAGCTTGTCTGCGTTACATTTGTCTACATTAGTTTCGTGAGGAGGCCCATCTTTTTGATATCTAAGAGGCTATTATGATTAGGTGTATTAATTCCCCCATTATTGGAGTTCCCATTGGAGGGCTTTTATTTAAAAGTAATTTTTTTGTCATTTGCCAAGATTCAGACTTTCACTTCGGAGAATGCTTTGTGGGATGTTTTTACCCATGCATACAAGCCCTACCATAAAACTGTGCAGTACTGGCATGGAAAACATCATGATGGCCAGAACTCCCCAGAGAGTGCACAGGGACAACATGAAGAATAGGCTGCCACCCATTTTTGCCTATGTTGTGGGCACAGGAGGGCACTGCCTAAAACCACCATTGGGCTACGCACACAGTAGCCTGAAACCATTGGGAATGGCAATGCTGATTGCCAAAAAAGCAACTCAGAACTGTGGGGAATTCATTTTCTTAATCCCAAAAATGGTTGCATTACCAGTACTCACCACTATCAGAAAGCCGGCGTTTTTAAACCACAAGACTTCTGTGTAAAACTGAACAAATGAAACAAAACCAGACCAAGGAAAGACTTGCTAAGAGGTGGATACAATGTAAAACTATATTCTGAAATGACTTGAAGGAAGTAATTATTTAATGTATAGGTAAAAATTGTCAGTTTGATTTGAATGTAGAAAACTGGGAACAAAAAGTGACATTTAGCTGAAACCTGGCTTAATGAAACTGGATTCTGCCTGACAACTACCCCCGACAGGAGTTGAAACCTGCTCAGCCACTCTTCCCCTTGCCAAAAGGAGTTGTCACCTCTCTGATTAGATTAGGGGTGGAGCAGCTGGGGACTACAGGGAGTTGAAGAAAGGCCTGTACTGGACTCAGGCAAATGTTATATTGGGGGCGTCATAAAATAACTTCCTCTTGGGAGAAACTGGGGGGCAGCTGTGCCTCTGTGAACAAGCTGGCTTGGGGGAAGTGGATAAACCAGTTATTCCACCCTGTGGTGTGGGAAGCCACGCCCCTTTTTGACCAGAGCATAATTTTAAAAAGATAGATAACTCATAGTGCGGACTTGTCAGAATTATATAAGTAA
The DNA here is from genome assembly GCF_040938575.1 of Ambystoma mexicanum. NCBI lineage: Eukaryota > Metazoa > Chordata > Amphibia > Caudata > Ambystomatidae > Ambystoma > Ambystoma mexicanum. The sequence goes on from NC_090925.1 coordinate 272,620,757, forward strand.
TATCATTATTTTTGTGATTTTTCTGTGAACATTTTAAGAGGTGTTAGGACCCTGTGGTGTATTCTGGGGGTTGCTAGCGGAAAATAGGGTCTCACTCCAAATGTATGCATGTTAAAAATCTGACACTTTATCATCTGTAACCCATATCCCTGGTGCACATTTGTGTAAAATCTGGAAAGGTTTAGAGGTCGTTATCTGGATGAAAAGGGGAGAATTCTGTCATCAGTGGACACGACATCGTACAAAGACAGGGATCGGATGGTTTGGTTCTACAGAAAATATGTTAACTGGACCTATAATATTAGAAAAATGGTGCATAGATAAATATGTATTTGGTTCAGAAATAGATTTGTGTGCAATCTGACAAGGGGAGGTTCCTCTGACCATAAAACCTACAGCATCACTCTGACTCACATTTCCTTCCCCCAATCATGGGAGAGGGGAGAATTGGGCCACTGACAAGTAGAGAGGGGCAGACTTAGCTAGGCCCAGGCACACACCCATTTTCAAAACACATAAAAAGAGACTGCTGGGACAGGTAGAGACATTCAATTCCATTTGCTGCGGAGCATGCTGACCGACGACTTCACATCCAGAGATCCAGACTTCAAATCCATCAATCTCCAGAACCTGTAGCAGAAATTAACTCCAGAATTTGTAGCAGAGAGGCCTGAATCCACCAGCTGAGTCCTCTTCAGCAGGCCTTAAAACTAACCAAACTATTCAACAGCCGGGCGAGCTGTTTGAAGTTTTGCCGAGAATTTTTGCAAGAACCTGTAGCAGTACCCAGAAAGCAGTGTTACATCCAGAATCCAGAGAGGCTAGACCAGCAGAGCAGAGCTGACCCAGATTGCTGTGCGCAGAACCGGTGCCTGATTGACCCGCCGAGCAGACAGAACCGCAGCCGGACGTGTTGACCAGATCCGTGACGAGGCCTTGTTCAAATTTATATTGTGAGTACCTAGCAGAACTGTGCAGAACCAATCTCTTAGTGAAAATAATCTAATCCAAACTATTTTAACCTAAGTAGAACTGCCTCCTAGAAATCGTGTCATCTGTCATTTTTAAAGCTGCACAACTGTCACCTGTCAATTCTGCAGCTGCAAGCTGTCACCGGTCATTTTGAGTTTACTTCAAATCCGAAAAACTACCTTTATTTAATCGTCCGTATCTCTGGAACCGTTTGGGCTAGGAACGAGATTTAACTTTCCTCTGAAAGCTTAGAATCTAAGCTTTCCAAAGAGCCTAGAACCGACTTTCTACTTTATACTTTTTCCGCAATCACGATTTACGCACTTGCGAAATTTACTGCGATTTGCGATTTTGGCTCAATTTCTCCACTTGTCAAAATAGCAGCTCCATTCTTTCTTTTGTTAAAATCCATTGTAACTTGGTAATAACTCATAGAGCGTTGCTAAAGTGAGCCTGAACTAATACCAACACGCATCTCTCACTCACCCTGAATCTCTAGAGGGAATTAAAATCAGTTGGCACATTTTTCCATCCATTCCCATCACATTTAAAAAGCATTTTGGGCCTGTGTTTCAAACTCCTACCTGTTTCCTCTAAGCTTGCTGGGGGGAACTGAATTTCGTATTGTATTTGATTGCATTCTTGAGAACTGTGTGCTCCTCTTTCCATCTCCTTCCATTTCTTACATTGCATAGGGGAGGAGGGTGAATTGCCAGAGAAAAAGTGATTATCTTATCTTTTGCTAAAATCATATCAAGTATTTCTGTACTGCATTTTATTCCTCATTGCTTTTCCATTGAAATCATAAAAGTATTTTTGCTACTTTATCCATCCTATACTAACTCCTCATTGATTGTAAAGAAGTGTGCTAGTGCCAGATTACCCATTGTTGATCAACATCATATGTCTAAGTGTACTATCAGATATTAATTTATTATAAAGTGTGATATATATATATCGTTTAAATTCTCAAATAAACCTTTTAATTTTCAAAACAAACCTACTTCTTGGCTCAGTGGGGTCAGGGGGATTCTAAGAGGGGGGTGTTATACAAGGGTGGTCATCCAGAGTACTGAACAGACATAAAAATACATTAATAAGGGTTTTCCTCAGCATCCCAGACTAGGCATTGACTTGGCTGTAGTGTTGATTGAATATCGCTTACAGCTTTATCTTTGTTCAGTTGTCTTGCTTGTTGGACATCTACATTTTTGCCAACTATTCTGGTCACTGATCCTTTGCAGGGTATGATGGCGTGGTTGCACTATTTGGAATGATGGTACCTTTGCGACCGGTGATTGCGGGATTTGCGAAGTGTGTCGATGCACGACTGGACACTGCTTGCTAGTCATTCATAGATTAAGGGCTGTGAACAGGTGGAGGGATGAAGTGGGTACTGCTCAGATCACCTACCGGTAATCAACATGATACCGCATTTTGGTCTTCCTCATCACAGTTGTGGATTGCGTACCTCCCACTTATCTGTGTGATGTATGTCTTCGGCCATTAGGGTACTGCTTTGTATAACTAACAGGATTATGAGCAATTGGCCAGGTGATTTATGATTTAAGGGTTTGAATGCTTTGCTAAATATGCATCAGGGATGTACCTCTGGGAGGCATGCCAGTGAAATACGAGCTCAGGAAATAAGCCGCTGCTGGGGGTGAAAGTGAGATAAACCCCTAGAAAACAATTCTGGATTCAGTCACTCAGTGCAACAAGCTATCCCAGATTGAGTGACAGTGTAGATGATGTTTCACACTGATGCACAGATGTTGCTGTCGCCCCCAACTGCGGGACACATGGATTGATAATGTAAAAAATCCTTTCAGGAGGCCGCTACTACCTACCGGTGGTGTATATACTATTGAGGCCCCCATGCCTAGCGGCCTTCTCAACTGAGCAGCTCACTCCCTCTCATTTGTACCGTAACCACTCTGTCTCCGCATCACCACTCAGGTTACCAACACAGCCTTGAATGCTCTGACACAGACACATTTCCATTTGAAGCAACCCAATCACGACAGACACCGTGGAAATGAAAGAAAGACAAGCACTTAAAGAAACTGCCATATGAGTAGTCTCTGGCACGGATAACAAACTGCCATTCTAGAATGCCGTACTAACTGGAAATAAAATATTAACTACCTACAAATCATATAAAATACATGTTTCAAAAATATTGACAAGCCTATCTTTCCGTTGGATATTTTACTATGCTATCACAAAGTGAGCTCCTTTAACCCATAGGAGTGCAGTGAACATTAACAGTGATGTGTCAAGATGGCGGCGATGATTACGTTTTTCGGGTTCTCGTATGTTGAAAGAGTGCAAACGGGTGTGGTTTTAAGTGGAAATGGGTGGGAATGGGCGGGAATGAGTGGCATTAAATGGATTGGACACATAGCCAAATAACACAAATCCATCTTCATATATCATCTGCATTGAACAGCATTAAAGACCCTCATCCTCGTTTTGAAGTTCTTTTGTTAAAGCTCTTATTTTAATGACAATAGCTTTGGCTTAAAAGTAGTGCTTTCAGAGCTACCTAATAACAACAAACTAAAAACATGGGCACAGTTCAACAAAAAATTGCTTTAACAGTCACCATCAAACTAGTTCAAGCATTGTGCAAATATAAGGGAAAGTGTTCACAGTTATAATTGGATGCAAGAGTCACGCCGAGCAGCCCGACAATGTGTTTATTGCTGAAAAAATAATGATCAAAGACATTACGAAATACAGCAGAGAAAGTAACATTAAGAGAAATATAAAATATTGTAAATAATCAATTAATACTGTTATCAATCAATCTACAAACAAAATTATTAAAAATGGGCGATTGCCAGTAAAACCTATGTAGTAAACATTGAAAGTGGTGTCATTTGGTTTAGGTCAAATTGCTTTCGATAAGATGCGCACAAGAAGCATAGCAACCAGGCCCAAGTCAGAAAAGATGAAAGAGGAATTCTGATGCTGATATCAACACATCATCCAAGACCAACTACTTGTGCATATATTATCAAACAGCATGCATTTAAATATTAATGGCATGCTCCAGCTTTGAAGTAAAGTTAAATGCCATCAACAAAAAATCAACAAAAACCTAGCAGTGCTAAGTCCCCCTCACAATAAAAAGGTGGGCTTACTCTGTGACTACGTGGATTTGGATCATTCCTTTGGAATGACAGAGATGTATTCCTTATCTCAATAGGAAGGCTGTAAGAAAGTATGCTTTTATGAGCACAGCAATGTTAACCTGTTGAGGTATTAATGTATTTGAAGGACCATCTAAAATTCAGAAAACATTTAAACACCTGGCTCTTCGACTCTGAATGGGATAAAAACGACTGAACAACATCCACGCACCATGAAATGAACACACAACAGGAGTGGGGAGCAGGCCGGACCAGAGCATAGGGGAGAAGAGAGATGTCTGACTGGGATATGTGGTTTTAGACCTGAAGTGTACCCACCGAGAAAGATGGCTAAAGGTAGAAACAGGGGAGGAAGTTGTGTCCCAAGCAATCAAAGGGAATCGAACTTGTCACTTATAAAGGAATACAGCTGGGCACAGAACCCCCTGACAACTTACCACGGGGAACAGGGAGCACATGACTCCTGGAAGAACTCATGGGGTGGTAATTGCTACATTCTAGAATGAAGAACAAAGGAAGGGACATGGATCGCATTTAGTCAGAACAGCGGGGGTAGGAAAAGTACTGTCACTAACTAACCATAGTAAGAACTCACCCTTTTGCATGCACCTCTTAAACTCTGAACTAAACACAACCAGAACTCTACAACACCATAAACCGAATGTACTTCACAAGACCACAACAAAACAAACCTCCCATAATCTCGGCCAACACCACATGGTGGCCATAACCGAAAAATACACGCACGCTCAGTGATCGCTGAATCCGAACTGATGCTGCCAACAGCACATCACATCTCTCTTGCTCTTTTTCCCCGCTCAGTCCTACTGGTCCTACTGACATACCCACCACCCCCGGCATTACAGATCCACAAGAGTGCCAAGAGACCGCGTAGATGGCAAAAGTGTGCTGTATAAGAACCGTTAACATAACATAACTAAACTCTCTGTACCTATTGTGACACCATTTATTTCATAACAAACCCATGGATAGACAATTGTGTTGAGGAATTATTACCCCCGCTCCCTGAGAACACTATTGAGTCTTCATTTAGTGTCATACATTTTACTTATTGTTTAAAAGAGCATTTCATTTTTTAATACTTTGTGTATTTAAACAATGTGTTGCTAGAGCAGCCTTTATTCTAGTTTAAATAGAACAGTAATCTGCCTCAGTGTATCATGCATCATTGTCAAAGCTCTTGCAGAGTTTCATTCCTTGACCTCAGCCACAATGCCTCAATGAATAAAAGCGGGGCAGTGACCATGCATTCGTTCATGCATTCACATTGATCCCAAGAGTTACACCCTGAACATGACAAGCCTTTGGCCAGGCCTTCTGCTTGCACTGCTTCAGTCATATTCTACCTTCCTGTAAAATAAGCTTTGCTTTAATAATCAACCCCATCATATCATGATGGTAGCTTGGTGTGTTTAATGCTTAACAATGTATAATGGAAGCTACAATTCTTTGTTATTGCAATGAAACCTATGTGATTCTATTATAATACCTGATGGGAGGGAACAGAAGTCTAGGTGTGCTAAACCCTGTGTTGTGACAATGGGAGGGATAAAGGATCTAGGTGTGCTGAAACAGTGGGGGAGGAAGGGATGGTGGCTATTGGGAGTGTTGAAGGCTTCATGGGGAGTATAGAATGGGGCATATCCATCTGAGGTCACTCCTAAAAGTATGAGGATGGTGGGCAGATCTTAACTCAGCATTGCTTTCAATGTATCATGCAGTGCCCAGGAACAAGGGTAGTGGTGCACTGCCATGCTCCGTGGAGTCCGCCGGTCGTCCGAATGACCAACCTGACCTTACGCCTCTGAAGTAAATAGAATTTCTTCCCGAGAGCACAACCTGCAGGGTAGTAAAACCTGTCAGGCCAAGGGCTCGGGCAAAAAGGCGGGACAAACAGCAGAGCTAAAAGTGAGAAAAACAAGGCAACTGTTACACACTGTCGTATGGCACAAGTGCCGATCTCTCACCCCCAAAAACTCCCAGGCTTACCTGTGCGTGTCACTTGACTTGGCGGTATACCTACTTGTGTGAGAACACAAGACGAAGCTCTGGATGAATCCGGTATAAGTCCCAGATGCAATGCAGGGAGTAAGTACTGGTGGCACACAGGAGTCCCTGACCCGGGCGGCACGAGGATGCAACTGGGGGAATGATGAAGAAATCCACAGGAAAACAGCAGAGCGTTCTTGATGCCAAAGTCCAACCCGTGAGGGGGGTCCCTGACTTGGGTGAAACGAGGACGCGACTAAAAGGGAATAGTAAACAAAATCCACAGGAAATCAGCAGAGCATCCTATATGCACTACCTATACCTGCAGAGTGTCCAAGGTAGTACCTGAGGTGGAAGTACCAAAATAATTGTCTTCATTGAAGCAGCAGAGCGTCCAGTGCAATGAAGGCAAGGGTGATATGAAATCCAAAGGTATGTATGTATGCAAGGTAAGCAATAAAGTTCCCAGCTGATCGCGGAATTCACGAGGATCAAGTGCAAATTGTTTCACACGGAGAATGAGTCTCAGCACGAGACCCGGTGTAGAAGTGCGACACAGAACTTAAGTGAGCTGTAATACCGTGTCCTAGAAAATGAGCTGGAGTTGAGTAGGGAGCCTGCAGGCAGACATGAAAACGATGTGCAGGGTGATGCCAAAAGCAGTCCGAGTTTGTTTGCCGATAATAGAACAAAAAGATCAAGCGTTGGATACAAAGAATGGAATCCAAAGACAGTGGGCCTCATTACGCGGTAGGAGGTAACCATGGCGCTATTAGCGCCATGGCTACCCCCTTACCGCATTCTGGGTCTGTGTTCCCGGAATAGGGACTTACCGGGTCATTCCGACCTTGGAGGACTCGGTAAGTCCCCATTCTGGGAACCATCCCCCATTCCCATTCGTGCCCCCATAGGGCTAAATGGGAATGGGGATGGAGCTAATAACGGGCCCGCTATTAGCGGGCCCGTTATTAGCTCTGAAGTCCCTTAACGGGTCCCTTCCATAACGCCTGGTAAAACCAGGCATTGAGGAAGGGACTCGCTAAGGGACCTCGGAATAGGGTGGTAAGGAAATACCGGCACCAGTGCCCTTACCAGTGCCGGTAATCCCTTAACGCCTACCGCATAATGAGGCCCAGTGTCAGTTAGCAGGCAGGAGTCAGGATACTGGGAATCAAACAAACGAAAATAAACCAAGGAATGCTGCTACCGTAAAGAGATGGTTTAGGGGCAGGTGCGTTTGAGGGGGCGTGGCCTAAATAGTAAATCCCTTCAGGCAAGGCCTGAAACGCATGAGGGAGGCACCCGTGGTAGGGACAGAGCACAAGGCCAGCTGGGTACTGTAGTGCCCTATTGGTGCTGGTGCTGTTGCCCTAGGTGCCAAGGCAGACGGCAGATTCTAATGCCAGACCAACAGCGTTGGGTTCTAGGGGTCATGACATGCACGCACTGCATTTGCAATCTGCAGATATAGTACTCCTTAAACTTTTTACACACAGCATTATAACCAATTATTCACAGGTGCCACTTGATAAATGAAAGTTCAAACATAGTAGAAAAAGTAATGTCTTTCCAATGGTCATCTCCTGAATATTCACTGGCACAATTAGAAATTAAGAAACTTTAATACATGGATTGTGGGAGCCTCCCTTATTCCCAGTGTCCACACTGCATCATCTTTCCTTAGTAACTAACATATTCTGCATTGGTCAAAATAAAATTCCATAGCAAATTGCATTTCAGATGTTCATGAAATAGTTTTCATTTAGGTAAGCCATAACTTCCATGGTCAGCAAACCGAAATGTGGTTCTATTAAGGTCTACGTGTTTTAGGCTGAGCCAATATTCAAGAGTTTGTTGTGACAAGTCCCTGGATGTCGTCACTTCTCCCCGAGGTGGAACCCCTTCGCATGAAGCCAGGGAGGTGAGGTTGCTACCCGGTAGTCCACCTGGGGGTGGTACTCCATGGGAGAATCATGTGGGGAATCTATGGTACTAGGGATGACTATCCAGGGAGAACACTGTATACTTCCCATCAATCCCCCTAACCTAACCCTTCTTTACCTCGCTACCCCATGTACATGCGTCATGTACATAGTAGTAGCAGTAATGAGAGGAAATAGAGGCAGGTCCTCCTTAGAGAAATCTCTCAGGGAAATACTGGGGTGAGGAGGAGGTATGGAGGAATGAAGAGCACTCCTCAAAACACTATTGAGCAGTCTAGTGTTTCACAAATTCGTACTGGCCAAGGACAATACAAATCAAAGAGGGAAAACCAAGACAAGCGTCAGATACTCCCAGGAGGATCTGCGAGCCTGGAGGATGATGAGCATGGAGCAGAGAGAAAGCCACTGACCGGGACGCAAGAACGGGAGACGGGATGCCCCTACCCAGTCTGCAGTATCCTGGCCAACCGGAGAGCTGGGAGAGTGGAAGTCGAAGGGAGCGGAGCCATCGAATCGTGCAGTCGTGGAGAGACTTGCCACCTGCTCAGCACCAAACAATGCAGAGCTGTCACAGTAGTTGTGCAAGCAGAGAGAGAGTGAGAGAAGCCGAGTGGAGCAACAAAAATGCTTGCAACCATTGACCAAAATCCAACAGAGACCCAAAAGGTACAAGACTGCATTAAGTGTTCTGAGACATGATAGTACCTGGCAGGATAATGAAGTAGGTCTATCACCAACAAGATGTAAAGAGGAGAGAAGGGTCTGGTACCCGAAATGGAAGAAAGAGGTCATCACAGTTGCTCTTGCTCATTGCAGTACATGTCAAGGAAGTAAACCAGTTTTGCCAAAATGTGTCTGGTACTGTTAGGGAGAATTCTCATTTATGTGCTAATTTCCTTCAACATTAGAGACCCCAACTCTTTTTCTGGACTTTAGGAATTTCAAATGTTAACCCTAGAGTGAGTGAGCCCTGTTTCTCATTCTCTCATATGTGTTGATCTGATTTGGATTATGTTTTTGGAGTCTGACAAACTCCATAAGCATCTACTTTTTGTATGGTGAGACACAGCACCATCAGTGCAGTGTCACAGAGAAATCCTTTTAGATTGCTCATGAGGTTTAAATACCTTTTCTTGTGAGAACTATTGTTCCCAAGAATAGTAAAGTGAAATTGACTTGACTTACCTTTTCTCTTTGTAGGTCCAGCACCCACCATCTTATGTGGAGTGCTGGGTGGGGTTACTTTGTAGCCACTTTTCCTAGCTTCTCATGTAACTTTTGTTATGTTACCCTCATTACTTTAAATGGCTGGTAGCAGTGGTTTAATTTTCCTACCATTGTGCTTTTCTACCGCAGGCTGAATCCCCAGCAACAGTATAGCACCCATGGGTGACCATCGTGTCAAAATGGCCCTGGTCTTCTTTTTTCATAATTTTCTGTTTGTGTGGTCTTTCGTGGGTTTTACTCTGTGTGCCAAACCAGGTTGGAGTCCTTAGTTCATTTTGCCTTTGGCGGGCTTCAGTACTGAATCCCGCCTCTGGCTCCAGTGTGTCTGGAAGGGCATGAAGTGAGTGAGGTGCCCGAAACTCCCCTGTCTTTGGTCTCTAGGGAAACCTGAATGCACCCAGTCCTGATCAGGACAGACAACCTGCTGTTTGAACGAAAGCCAGGCTGTATATGAATGGAAGAAACCTGATTAAAAGGCAAATGTTTTGGGACTGAAGACAGAGTCGACCACTGGGAAGAAGACCCCAATGAAAAAAAGATGAACAAAGATTGCTCCATCCTCTTGGACTATTGAACCGCCCAGTGAAACCCTTCTGCTGCACTGAAACTCCTTTTTCTAATCGACAAGAGAATCTCCGGAAAGGAAAATTACTTCCCTTGGGTTAGTGGGACCAACTAACCCTGTGATGAACTTTACTGGAAGACCTTCCCTGACTGGCTGTACTTCTTTGCTGCTGCAGGAACCGAGTGCCAGGGGTCATAACATCCATAGTGGATTGCAACATCTTTGATCCGCCAGAAGCTCCAGGAGTCTCCCGAGGACCCTCCAGAAGCAGGATGATCAGAGCTTCAGTCCCCTCACCAGAGTGCAGGACTCAATGAGTGAAGGAAGCCCAACCGGTATCCAAGATCCGCGGTGGTGCTATTTATTGAGAGCTGAAACCGCAAAGTGCAGCTTATCCGAAAAGAGCCCGTCGCTGCGGCCGACCTTCGAATTGCTGTGGGAGTCCCCAGATGTCCTCACTCTTGTCCCCACGACTGAGGCCCATGAACACAGGATCTGCATCGCTGCAACCAGGAAGAAGCCAGTTGCATCACTCTTCTTCTAACCAAAGGTACTGTTCTGACTTGGGGTACTTACCTCAGTGTCTGCAGCTTGCTCTTCTCAGCTGAGAATGGCAGTGGCTGCTCTTCTAGAGTTGATTTCAGCACTAACCTTCACAAGTTTAACAGCTTGTGATCCTACAGAGATTTGTTCTTCAACAAACTCTCTAACTTTGTGCAAGACATTTACTATCTAAGAAGTGCCTCAGCTCCATAGACTTTGCTCCAATTGCCTTTGGCTGTCCTGGCTCCCTTCAGACTCTTCTATTCCATTTGACTTTGATTCTTACTGTCCCTCATAGGAGATACATTGGTTTTAAACTCATATTGCTAGGAAAGGTTTTTATCTAGACTTCATTGGGAGATGTAAAGTGCTCACATGCTCTGAGAACCTGTTTAACCTTTTTCCTTCCTCTAACCTTTCCTTTCTGCAAACCCAGAATCTCCAAAATGTACTAGTGATATGTAAATGCAATTACAGTCCTAGTTAGTGAAGTCATCTCAGGGTGTAGGAAGTGTGTAAGAAGCCTCTCTAAAGAGTATCTACTAGCTTTGTGTTTATTCTGGAAAAGTATGTTGAAGTATATTTGATTGCTGCAGATATTGCCCTTTTCAAAGAATACTTATGTATAAACTAATGTTAAATAAATAAATAATTATTTATTACAAACATCTTGAGTATAAGTGTTACTTGGCTACTTGTAGTGGTGGATTTCATTTATGCAGCTCTACAGCTGCCATTAACCCCTCTTGAGATAAGCCTAGCTGCTCAGTCACACTACCAACTTGTGTAATACAGGCCTATACCGAGAGGTGGGTTACCTAATACCAATAGGACAAGGTTTGTGTAATCTCCCACATGCATAATACATCAATTCCTACCTAACAGGGAACCACACTCAAAATAGGAACAAGAGAAAGGCCTGGGGAAGGGAATCATTCCCCTAGCCTTCATAAACTGTGGTATAGAGCCTGAGAAGGGCCCAGGAAAGGGAGTTATTCCATTCCCTACAGTGAAACTACAAGCCAAGAGAGATCAGGGGAAGGAAGCCATTATTGAGAATAAGATCCCGGGAGAAAGGAGGCATTCTCCAGAAACCCAATATTGAAGAAAACTATGGGCAATAAGGAATGATGTTTGAGTTGGAACTTTACCTTTTGAGTTAGAACTGAGAACCTTATAGCATCACAAGCTGGAACTTTGTTTAGAATGATATGATAGGTTATTTATAACGCTTAATACCCAGAGGTTTCGAAGCGCAGACCCAGGGATCAAACGTGTGTTGCTCTGTGTCATCTTGCATCCAAGGCGAGCACGTTGCCGCTGAGCTATCCTCCCGTATCTTGTAAAGGAACTGAGACCCGGCGAAGGGAGTCATTATCTCAGGCAAAGTTCCCACCTGCCAATTGGAACTATAGTGCATTGTCCAGAAGATGGAGCCATACGTCTGGACCAAGAAGATCCACTGCCTCTTTAGTATTAGTTACATGTGTGAGGGACAGAAGGAGGATTTTGATTAAATAAAGGTTTATGCCAACAATCATGTCAACTGTGTGTCAGTCTCATACTTGTGCACCCTTACAGCGTCCACATCTAAAAGAACGATACAACAATACAAATCTACTTATGGTAATTCAAACCATCAATCTTTATAATTTACACACATTTGTAACATGATCATTAAGTCCCTAAGTAACAAATAGCCTATTTGGCAATAAGGGCAGCTGCCTCGCCATTGTTGCAGGTGACCATCTAACACCTCAATTACTGGCAGCTCAACAACTGAGCGATCAAACAAGAACACTGGTTGAACAGTCACACATTGAACCGTGAATGCTTTTCCGTGATGTGATGCCTCCTGCACGTTTGAAATCCGAAATCATAGAAAACGAAAACAGATGCAGTTTGCTCTGCTAAATTGAACCACACTGTGCATATACTACAAATTGCACAAACTCGGAAAAATAGTCACAGGGATTAATCCAAAACAATAATATACTTGATTACATGGCACAAAATCAAAATATGTTGAAGTGTCATTTGATCTTAAGACAACAATGTCAATACAGTAAATTCATTTGAGAATTAAAAACATACAAATATGTTAGAAAATTCAACCTTAACTGATACCACAGTAATATTAAAAAATGTCCAGCTTTTCTCAAAATGTCATCCAAATCCATCCAGCAAGTCAAACGTTATTAGCAATCGATGTCCACAGGCTTCACCTTCACCTAGCCACCGCTAGAATGCACACAATTCAGACAATCCTTCTGAAAATGCACAAGACTCAAATGTGATCTTCTGATTCCTACTTCTTTTCAAAGGTCGCATGTGTGGGATGTTGTGGCGGCCAGTAAGCGTGGGAATGCATTAGCAAGGGGGAGGGGGCACTGGAAATTGGGGAAAAGAAAACACACTATCTCCTCTGTAGAGCAAGAAGATGGCAGTCAGTATAAGGCAAGCCCTGCATATCGTGGGAGGTGCTTTTTTCTGGCGACCTAGAGCAGCCTGCCCACCTGTGCGACACTTGTTTCCTGTGCAGCTGTGCTGGAGAGACTGACTCCAAAGCACTACAGAGGTCAACTATCTGGTAAAAATCTGTGCAAGTGTGTAAACCACTTCTGGCTGGACTACCGGCCTCAGGCAGGGGACATTTGATCAGTTGGTGTGACACACTCTGCCCCTTCCCTGCAGTGGGTTGCCACCTTGCCCTATTGACTAGATTGCAGCTGGGATCTGGAGGTCCTCACCGCTACTCCCCTTCCATGAGATCTCTCAATGGTCTAGTACTTACTGATGGAACTCACGTTTTTCATGCATGGACCTAAACCAGTCTTTCGGACCATGTATATGCAGCGGTGGTAGGCGGTCTTGGCACCTGTACGTCTCCTCTTAAGCAGCACTCAGCAGAAGGCAGATTCAGGCTCTGTGTCTGACTGAACTCAAATCTTATCTCACAGTTGTGTTTGCTCTTATATGTTCATTTGTTTTTATTTATTTATTCATTTTTTCATCTTCTTACGCCATGGATATTCTCTTTGATACTAGCCCAGTTGTTCAAAGGGCCATTTGTTCGAGTTCCATTTGTCACATTTTGCCACAAATTTATTTGGGGGTTAGGTCTAGCTAATTATTAAGGTGGGGGGATGTGAGGGGTTGTATGAGGTCTCATCCACTTTTTAATTCAGTGAAATGTAAAAAATAAAAATTAAATAGAGCAAATGGGTCTCAAACACATTTTCTCGAGGAAACATCAAAAAACCTTCTCTTTGTCCCTATTGATTTCTGCATAGAATGCCAGGAGACAGAGTCCACAGTAGGGTGTGTGGTGATTCCATTTAGAGAAACTGGGCCTCATTACGACCTTCACGGAATGGGTTAACGGGCTCCGCTAATGGAGGCCGACCCGTTAAACCCGTTCCGTGAAATTACGAGGTCCCCTCGCGGGACCCGGTAAGGACGCCTGGTAAAACCAGGCGTCCTTACCGGGTCCCGCGAGGGGAAGAGGGAGCTAACAATGGGCCGGTCGTAATCGGCTCAAATGGGAATGGGGAAGGTCCGGGCCCAGGTTCCCTGAGGGAGGAATTGCCGGGCCCTCCGAACTCGGAATGGCCCGGTATTTCCCCATTCAGGGAACCCGGTAAAGGAGCCCGGTTTGGCGGCAGCATTGGAGCTCATAGCTCCATGGCTACCGCCAAACTCGTCATGAGGCCCACTGTATGCTTGCCGAATGTGGGTGTCATCCAATGGCACCATGAAATGATTAGGAGTTTTCATTGGAACCAGGGTATGGGTTTTGCCTCAGGGGACAGAGGACAGAACTATGGCAATGCTATTGCTAGCACGTTGGCTGTGGTTGGGAGGGATCTCGGGGTGAAACTAAGGGCTCTCTGTGGGTCATGAAGAACCTTTCTCTGAGCATGTGGAGCAGTAATGAGGGTTATGATGAGAAATGGGCTGGAGCAAGACGTGCTCAGGAAACTCAAACATCTGTTCCCGACTAGGACTATCACCCCCAAACAGCCGGAGACTTGGGCGTGGAGCCTGAGGGCCTGACTTACAAAGCCTTTCTCAGTGTGCTCTCTTACTAAGTTCTGACTCTCTTTCAGACGCTGTTTTTTTTTTTTACTCTCATCTACTGAAGGTGTTTCTGATCCATCAACTCCTCTTCCCTCTGCTTCTCTCTCCACTAACCCATCCGCTGCCTTTCCAACCTTCTCCCAAAATCCTACTTCTCCCACTTTCCATTTCTCATCTTCCACTAGAACACTTTTAAAGTATTCTGAATGATGGTGTTAACCCCTATTGTCATACACAAGGCTCATACCATAGTCTGGAGTACATAGGCACCAATATTCCTCTGTGTTCAGAAGACCCTTAGCAGGGTGTATGTGGGCAATGTGTCTGTGGAAAGTGCAAGATGGCCAGGCGCAGGATGGGTTAAGACATTAGCTAGGTATGTTCTCCCCCCTGCCCGAATACAAAAGTAACTTGATGTATTACCAGTATTCGAGCTTGCATGGCATTTCTCCAATTTCATCTGTCGTTATTTTCCAATATGATGCTCTTCTTGCCCACTAACACATAGCGGTAGAATACATGCTCTTACAGTATTTTGCATGTGCTAAACAACATCTGGCCTGAACTCCATGCTTGATGTTCCTACGGTTGAACATGCAGCGTTATTCTGTGCCATTTGCAAACTCAGCAATATCCTCAATCTATCTATATACATAAAAGTGAAAATATGTGGGAATGTGGGTTTATGTCTTTGTGCATGTTCCCTATACAAACCATATAGACTCCCCAAAACCTGTAAACAGATAGTGATTGAGGAAGCCAACAAAATGTTGAAAGCCAATCGAACCTTCAAGTCCATGGTCCTCTCCTATTGTGTTTGTCACTAAACCTGACTGTTCCTGGAGATTCTGTATCAATTTCTGTCAAGTTAATTCCAATTCTGATTTCAAAGCCTATCCCATGCCATTTATCGATGACCTAATTGATAAACTCGGAGCAGCCACCTTTTTATCCACCCTGGTTTTAATCAAAGGGAACTGGCAAGTTCCAGTACATGGGCCAGATAAAGAAAAAACAGTTTTTTCAATGCCCCTAGGACTGTATCAATGTGTAGTCCTCCCATTTGGCTTACGGGAGCATGCCAGCCACTTTCCAGGGCCTCATGGATAAAATTCTGCAACCTTATTCCAATTTTTGTGGGGCTTATAATGACAATATTGTCATTTATAGTTTGACCTGGGAAGACCATCTCTTCCATCTTTATATCATCATAAAAGTCCTCAGAGAAGCCAGCTTAACTGCTAATCCAGCCAAATGTAGACTTACCCAGTCAGCCATAAAATACCACGGCTTCCTTGTAGGGAATGGGAGTGTGCAACCTCAACATGAGAAGGTGAAAGCCGTCCTAGATACACCAACACAAAAGACCCTAAGAGATTTTACAACCTTTCTCGGGTTAATAGGATATTACCGTAGGTTTATCCCTAACGTTTTGGACAAAACAGCTAGGCTGATCAACAAAATCAAGAATGCCGAACCCCAGAACCTTCATTGGAACGATGAGGATGATATGAAATGCAGAGAAAGGAATGTCCAGGAGCCTTTTACAGCTTTTATTTAGCAGTTTCTGTAAATTATCAGCACTCTGAAGACCCCAAGTACCCAAGTCCCCATAAATTGTAAGTTTAGTGGATATTGTGAGGTTGGGCTCCATTCTGCAGAGCTTGGTTATACGTAAATTGGTTGATCTGCTGCTATGTTGGGTGCATGGGGGCTACCCCACAGCCCATAAATAAAAACAGTACACTGGTCATTGCCCCATTTCACAAGCACATGATCAGTGGGTTGCAAAAGTCCTTGATATGTGTTTAGAGGTGAATGAGTGGTAGAGAATGGCAATCCTGTATATTAATATAATAGCAGCGGATGCACTACGTGGATCTCCACTGGGACAGGGCATTAGCAACTCCCATTTCCAGTAGTGGAGTCCACAACTTACGTTGATCCACAAACTCAAAAGATGCAGCCAGATCCAGGAATGCAGAAGATACATTTGTGTTCATAATACACGTTGATCTGATCACTAGTAAGTAGAGGTTTGTAGCGTGATGCTCTTTGCCTCGAATGTGTCTAAAACTCAATTGTATACGTAAGTGGATGTCATTTACATCTGCCTAATGTTGTAGCTTATCTAATACAGAGTTGCCAAAAGTTGAAAAGGTGTTATCTCGGAATTACATAGGCCTGATGCTACTTGGACTAAGCTCATCACCCTTCTTATAGTTTGGGAACCTTATTGCTTGTTTCCACCTATCTGGATATGAGCTATTTTTAATGTGTGCACCCTGATTTATTTGTGCAAATTAAATTAACAGTAGGAATACAATTGGGATCGAAGCACTTACCTAGCTTTATTGGTGATACGGTGCCCACTATCATCTTAAACTGGGTAAGATCATCATGCAGGAAAAATGCCATCAATAACACCTGGCGTCTGATTATTGGTCTTTACAGGTATGATATTAAGTCTGATATAGGCAGAAGCAGGTTAAAAGCATCTTCGACTCCACACTCTCCTTCTCTCCTCATATATCTGACGTCTCTAAGAAGTCACATTACCAGCTGCACCTCCTCAGAGGTATTCTTCCCTTCCTCTCCTTCCCCCAGAAGCTCACTGTCTCCCGAGCCCTGGTTCTCTCGAAGCTGGACTACTGTAACAGCCTCTTTCTTAATCTGCCTGCCTCCACTCTCCGCCCTCTGCAACTCATCCAGAACAGAACTGCGAGACTTGTCCTTGGCCTCAAGCCCAGGGACCGTATCTCTCCAGGACTGAAATCTCTACACTGGCTCCCAGTGGCTGCGAGGATTAAGTTCAAAACCCTCTGCATTGTCCACAAGGCCTTCTGGGGCCTGGGGCCTAAATACCTTCAACTCTCTCTTCCTAAATATCTTCCTTCCCGAGCCCTACGCTCATCCGTCTCCAACTCCCTCAGGGTCAGCCGCTTCTCAAAGCAACGAGCTGGGGGTAGATCTCTCTCCGCGGCAGGGGCCTCCCTCTGGAACAGCCTTCCTGCCTCCCTGAAACTTGAGGAGAACCATCTCCGGTTCCGGAAGCACCTCAAAACCTTCCTCTTCACTTCTGCTTTCTCTCTCCCTCTCCCCTGCTAAATTCTTCACCTAAACTGCACTGATTCTGCAACTGGGCCACTCTCACCGACCTCGGTCCTGGGCCCAGTCACTCTTCACTTGCACTGCCTCCCTGGCAACCCCTGCACTGCGGGACTGTCTCTGTATCCCTACAGCCCCCCCCCCCCAGCACTTGTCTGCACTTACCTTGCACTTGCCACCAGCTGGCCCTACTTATTTATTATTTTATTTCTATTCTACTTATTTATACTGCACTCCCTCCCTCCCCCTTCCCCTTGCACTTTTTCCCTTCCCCCTACCCCTGCACTTGCGCGGTCTGAATGACACCTGGCCTAGTAGGATCGTTGTCTGTCTTCCCCTTGTTCCCCCCTCCCTGCCTCGTCGCGCCTTGAAACACTTGTGTATAGGCGCGTTACAAATGCCATATCATATCATATCATATCATATAGACAATCTCATCATCATGAGTGTGTTATTACCAAAACAGGTTCCAATTAAGATTTAAGTCTGCCATTGGCATAAAATGAGGGCCCCCCATGGTGAGCCTTGCTAAAGGGTACCCCAAGCCCCTCGCAGTAGAGCACACCACACCAAAGACTGACTGGACAGGCTGGACCATCACGCATGCGCAGTGCAATTGATGCTCATGCTGCCATAGGCCACACTGTGTGCTGCACTAGGTGGAAGATGCAGGTACAATTTTTAATCAAACCTTACATCTTTCAACTGGTGTAGGAACAGTGGGGGGGGAGGGCTCTTGGCACCCAAATGTATGAGCTGCCGCCGTATGCAGCTGGTAACAGTAAATTTATGCCAGTGTCAGAGGCAACATTCGGTGCCGGGAGCAGGGCTTCTGAGGGGTATTGCCCTTTTAAATTATTCACGGTCACTGGAAGGTGGTGAATATATTTGAGTGTCTTAGTAGAGTGGCTTTAGCATCTCCCATGAATTAGCATGAGTGAGCATGAATGAGCATGAGTGAACAAGCATAGCCAGGTAGCCCGAGGTAATGAAGGGAGGTTCAGCTGGGTTCTCCCCTGTGACGACTATTAAAATAATATGTAAAGGGTGAGTTTTAAAGCAGTGTTTTTGAGAGAAATTGATTGGGTAAGAGGCCATGCAATTTCCAATTGGTTATCTGAGGTGAGACAGGAATAATGCAGCAGATGGGAAACTGTAAAAGAGGCTCTAACATATTGGGATGATGGAACGAGTGATGGGTCTTGCCTGAAGAGCGGGGATGCTTGCTCAATCAATGAATCAGGACAACCTGCAGACATGTATTAAACGTCACTCAGCAAGATCTCTGGTGATCATATGTATTTTGGGTCACTCAGCAAGGTCTCTTGTGATCTTATTCGCATCCAGCCCGAATGCCGTGAAAACATCTCTTTAGCTCAGTTTGTAAATAAATCACTGTCTTTAAATAAAAACCCTCTCTGAGTATATAAACAATTCAATGAAATAGGCTAATTTTGTTAAAGCTGGTAATTGCATGCAGGGGCCCGGCAAAGTTAGCACTTACGTGCAGATGGGTCTTTTGCGGGCAGTCTTCCACTTTTACAGAACACTGTACTGAATACAGGCCAGATCACCTTTACTTTTTCATGTTCCCTCTTTGTTGCAACAAATGTAAAAGCTGCCAGTAAAAAATGGCATTTACAAGTGATTAATTTGGAATCCACCTGTATTTAGCATGTGTAAGAAGGAGGAGGATTCTGCAGACATCTATCAGTTGCATGCAGGCGTACAACTTGATGGTGTTGCTGGTGCAGGAATGAGGTGAAGGAAATGTATTTCCCTGCCTGTCTCCCTTTTCGCTTTCAAAAGATTTTTAAAATTCTCCTGGAGTGGTAAATAAAAAGGTGTAGAACTGTTTAACCCGTCTATATCTTGTTTTTCAACGTATTTACCACATTGCAGCTTTAAAAATGAGTCCAAGTGAGTAAATTACCCCATTCTGTTAACAAATTCCCTGAGGTAAAGAGGAGGGTGACAAATAGCGCCTGGCTGATTTGCATACGTTTAAGTGCAAATTGCGAGCATAAGAATGGCCACACATTTTTATATTTGACAACCATGTCTGTGCTGGTGATTTAAGCTGAAACCCTTCTGAGCACAAAATGCACACTGGCAGGGTAATTCATAGAATTTCGCAGAAAATTGTCGCAAGCGGCTGGCGCAGAGTGTCCGCGTGCGATTGTCTGCGCCAGGCACGTGCGCTAAAACCGATTTCCGCGCACAGCGTATTCATGGATTTCAGGCTCCCAAACCAGCCGTGGCGCAGAGTATCGCAGCGAACCTGCAGCAGCGCCAGTAACGCCCCCAAGAACGCCCTTGCGCAAGGAAAAGCCATCAAAATCGCTTAATCATTGCAAAGGGCTGCGCTAACCCTGGACCAGTCTACAGGGCTGCCAAACAAGGAACGCAAAGCGGGTAACGTGCATATCAGGGGTACGCGTGAAGTTCTACACGCGATTGGCCAGGGTACGTGTATTACAGGGGTGCGCGGGAATTATCACACGCGATTTGGCTTGGTACGTGTATTACAGGGGTGCGTGCGAAGTTCTACACGCGATTGGCCAGGGTACGTGTATTACAGGGGTACGTGGGAATTATCACACGCGATTCGGCTGGGTACGTGTATTACAGGGGTGCGCGGGAATTCTCACATGCGATTTGGCCAGGTACGTGTATTACAGGGGTGTGCGGGAAGTTCTACACGCGATTCGGCTGGGTACGTGTATTACAGGGGTGCGCGGGAATTCTCACATGCGATTTGGCCAGGTACGTGTATTACAGGGGTGTGCGGGAATTATCACACGCGATTTGGCTTGGTACGTGTATTACAGGGGTGCGTGGGAAGTTCTACACGCGATTGGCCAGGGTACGTGTATTACAGGGGTACGTGGGAATTATCACACGCGATTTGGCTGGGTACGTGTATTACAGGGGTACACGGGAAGTTCTACACGCGATTCGGCTGGGTACGTGTATTACAGGGGTGCGCGGGAATTCTCACATGCGATTTGGCCAGGTACATGTATTACAGGGGTGTGCGGGAAGTTCTACACGCGATTCGGCTGGGTACGTGTATTACAGGGGTACGTGGGAATTATCACACGCGATTTGGCCTGGTATGTGTATCACAGGGGTGCGTGGGAAGTTCTACACGCGATTGGCCAGGCTACGTGTATTACAGGGGTGCGCGGGAATTCTCACATGCGATTTGGCCAGGTACGTGTATTACAGGGGTACGTGGGAATTATCACACGCGATTTGGCTGGGTACGTGTATTACAGGGGTACACGGGAAGTTCTACACGCGATTCGGCTGGGTACGTGTATTACAGGGGTGCGCGGGAATTCTCACATGCGATTTGGCCAGGTACATGTATTACAGGGGTGTGCGGGAAGTTCTACACGCGATTCGGCTGGGTACGTGTATTACAGGGGTACGTGGGAATTATCACACGCGATTTGGCCTGGTATGTGTATCACAGGGGTGCGTGGGAAGTTCTACACGCGATTGGCCAGGCTACGTGTATTACAGGGGTGCGCGGGAATTCTCACATGCGATTTGGCCAGGTACGTGTATTACAGGGGTGTGCGGGAATTATCACACGCAATTAGGCTGGGTGGGTCCTCACAGGTGTTCCCTGTACACCCTCCACGGCCCCTGCAGGCAGCCCACAAAACAGGGGACTACCCTGCACACCTGCTCATGTCCCCCTGCACCCCCACCCCCCAGCAGTGCAGGGGCAGCCTCCACCAGGCCCCCACCCATGTCTCCCAACACCCCCACCCCCCAGCAGTGCAGGGGCAGCCTCCACCAGGCCCCCACCCATGTCTCCCACCACCCCCACCCCCCAGCAGTGCAGGGGCACCCTCCACCAGGCCCCCACTCATGTCCCCTATCACCCCCACCCCCCAGCAGTGCAGGGGCACCCTCCACCAGGCCCCCACCCATGTCTCCCAACACCCCCACCCCCCAGCAGTGCAGGGGCAGCCTCCACCAGGCCCCCACCCATGTCCCCTATCACCCCCACCCCCCAGCAGTGCAGGGGCACCCTCCACCAGGCCCCCACTCATGTCCCCTATCACCCCCACCCCCCAGCCACCAGGGGCACCCTCCACCAGGCCCCCATCCATGTCTCCCACCACCCCCACCCCCCAGCCACCAGGGGCACCCTCCACCAGGCCCCCACCCATGTCTCCCAACACCCCCACCCCCCAGCAGTGCAGGGGCAGCCTCCACCAGGCCCCCACCCGTGTCCCCTATCACCCCCACCCCCCAGCAGTGCAGGGGCAGCCTCCACCAGGCCCCCACCCATGTCCCCTATCACCCCCACCCCCCAGCAGTGCAGGGGCACCCTCCACCAGGCCCCCACCCATGTCCCCTATCACCCCCACCCCCTAGCCACCAGGGGCACCCTCCAGCAGGCCCCCACTCATGTCACCCACCACCCCCACCCCCCAGCCACCAGGGGCACCCTCCACCAGGCCCCCACTCATGTCTCCCACCACCCCCACCCCCCAGCAGTGCAGGGGCAGCAGGCAGTCAGGCAGCAGCAGGTGGGAGCGTGCTCGGGGCTCTGGGGGGCAGTAGTTCGGCCTTCCCGGCAGGAGCGTGGTATTCCGTGTGCGTACGCGTGGCCAGCTTGGTACGGAGTGATTTGGCACGTGAAATTCCTGCACGTCAGCGTGAAAACCGAGGAAAGGCCCTCAGCGCGTAAGCGCGTCTGTGACGTGACCCGCACGGGTGTTTCCCACACAGCACGTGATGACAGAGCACACGTGGAAAAACTGCACGTCAGAGTGTAATCGCGTGTGATTGGTGGAAATGGCCCTACACGCAGAAGTGACAAAGCGTGTAATTGGTGGAAATGGCCCTACACGCAGAAGTGACAAAGCGTGTAATTGGTGGAAATGGCCCTACACGCAGAAGTGACAAAGCGTGTAATTGGTGGAAATGGCCCTAGCGCGTACACGCCGCGTAAGTGACGCTGGACGTGTGGCCCTGTATAAAAGGTACGTGTAGAACACGTTTTCCTTGTACGTGCTTTTCGTGGAGAGCGAGTGGGTGAATTCTGTACTTCTTGTCGTTTCACACGCGATTTACTTCACGGCGTTTCAAGTTCGTATTCCCTGTTACCTCTGACAGCTTTTTTTTTTTTTTCGCTTTTACTGGTTTACCTGGGCCTGTTCCCTCAAACAGTGTTCCCTTCTACTGTTGTCCTGTCTCCTCAGACAGCGTACAAATCTTCTTTTGGCGGGGGTGTTGCCAACCAAACGTGCTCCTTTTACACGCTCGTTTACCAGGCAGACGGTGAGTCACGCACGTATCTAACATCTGTGCTTGCCCCGTGTGTAGCCTACCCCTTCAGAGGTCATTCTAGGCTGCGTGTGACACGCATACGTTCATTCTTGTGTTACTGGGTGCCACAGCGTAGTGCAGGTTTTTCTTTCTGCACACGTGGTCTAGGAGGGGTTGCGTGCACGTCATCTCCGTTTTTTGGGGCTCCTGTGCGTAGCGTGACCCGTCATCTTTCCCCAGGGGTTACAATCAGCCTTGCAAGAGCACTAGGGTACAATTACCATCTGGTACCCAACCCCTTTGACCCCCAATTGCCCAGGACAATAGTTTACAGCCACTCCCATACGCACATTTACATCAGTGCCATGGCTGGGAGGCGAGGATTCCGTAAGGGTGGCAAAGGTGGAAGAGCCACAAGTGGTGGCCATGGTGGATCCGGTAGGGGACGTGGTCGTTACTTGCAGGGTGAGCCTGTCCCCCCATGTGTGGAGGACCAGTCAAGGGCACCCATAATCCCCCCCCCTCCCGTTGAGGCTGATGTGGCTGACACCATCCATGCTCAGCCCTTGTTGGACCAGCCCATTGTGGCACCAGATCTGGCTGACTCCATGGCTGACTTCCAGGTCAGCAGGCCTATGACACGTGCGCTGGTGCACGTTGATGTCACCATGCCACGTGCATCTGGGCCAGCAAGGTCATCTGCTGCACCAAGGAGGCAGGGCGGAGAGGCTGCAGGGCCAGCTGCGGCTCCATCCACCCCAGCCCTCACACACCCAGCCAGGACAGTGTCGGTCCTAGTCCATGCTGCTGACATTCCCCCTGACACCATCACACTAGAGCCAATGCCTGCACCAACTCCCATGCTGAGTGTGCAATCCCACACTCCTGATACAGAGTCCACCAGGGCTCCTGCCCCTAGTGTCCAGAGCGGCGCAGGACACTCAGGATCACCACCACCTTCCAAGCGGAAGAGGAAGAGTGCTCGTCCAGCACAGGCTGATGCCCCAGACACGGCTACACAGTCCGGCCCGTCCAGGAAGCCCAGCTTCACGGATGACGAACTGAATGCACTTGTCGAGTATGTGTCCGGACATGACAACGAGATGGTCATTGTTGCAGGATCCAAGACCACACCTGCACAACGCCAGGCACACTGGCAGACCGTTGCGGACATCGTAAGTGCCCTTGGAATCGTGAGGCGCACAGCCAATGATTGCTATAAGCGCTGGAATGACCTAAAGCGCAGGACAAAGAGTAAGCTGGCCTCAAATCATGCCGCAACTCTAGTGACTGGAGGTGGGTCTCCAGTAGTAGACATGGAACTCACTCCACATGAGTCAGTCGCTGGGACCTACGTCACGGAGGAACAGATCCAAGGCGTGGGAGATCTGGCTGATTACGAGGCATTGTCCGGTGAGTGCACATGCATGTGTGTGTCATCCATGTGCATGGTGTGTGTGTGAGGGCTTCTGTTTGTGTGCCAGGTGAGAGTGTGTGCGCCTGAGTCGTATGGGTCAGCCATGTGCTTCATGCAATACTTCCTGCGCAGCTGCATTTGGCCATAGCAGTATCCCTCCTGCCAACAGTAGACATCTAGCCCAACTGCACGCCAGTTGCCCTTGAAGTGTCACCTTGCCACAACATAGTTGCTTATTTTTCACTGTTCATTCAGTCATATTGTTTGCATTCCACCACTTTTACTAGGCATGTCGCTGTCCACTAGTCACATGTCTGACATGGCTATGGTAAAGTGGAGTGACTTTGTTACCTGGATATCATTTGTACACACATGTCCCTGTGCAATTGGACCATTTCAGACTGGCAGCTCCAGGTGAAAAATCTGACCTGTTAGAATTAGAAAAGGGATTACATGCGGGAACTGGACTGAATGAATAGGTGCTGCCCTCCTCTCCATCTTCACTCAATAGCAATGGTACATGCCATCTGTGTGATGGCATGTGTGTTTCACCTGGCAATCACAGGCCAATGTGTGATGCCACTGCCAGGCAGCATGCAGAAAATGTGTTCATCTTCCATCTTGGTGTCATCAGTGTGTGCCATTTGCGTGCACTTCATACGCAGTGAGGGTGCATGCATGGGAGGGTTTTAGTCATGTGGGACATGTGTCAATCAAGTACTGGTTCTCTTGCTTCTCAGCCCTCATTGTGTGCCATGGTGCTAATGCCTGTTTCCATTTCTTTGTTTTAATGTCTTTGCAGGGGAAGACGCACCTGATACTGCTGGGGTTGTGGAGATGGTGCAGACCCAGGAGGGGTCCGAGGGCCGACCAACAACCAGTGAGGGACGTGGTGTGGTGGTGGGGGAGAACCAACAAGTGCTGCAGGTCGTGCTCTCAAGGGGTGTCTCTGGCTGCACCTCCCCCGAGCTGTACTCAGGTGTTGATTCGGATGAGACCTACGTGCCGTCGCAGGTGAGTGTTCCAGGGAGGGATTCTGTTCTGTCTCACCCACCTGCACCAGGGTCAGAACCCTCCATGGGGATGTCAGTGTTGGCAGCTACGCCTTCGGTGGTTACGGATGCAGGGTCACACTCCGCGACATCTGATCCTGTTCCTGGGCCAGCAGATCAGAGGGGGAATGCAGTCCTGCAGCCTCAGGCAGTGCCGGCACAGCAAGGCGCAGTTCGCCTTGCCCCAGACAGGTGTGGTGCCCGCCGACGTGGTGGCCGTACGCCACCCGGCAATACCGCATGGGAGCAATCCATTTACGGTATGGCAACCCAACAGGGTGCATCATCCGAGATGATGGCTCAGGCCATGGATAGGGTGGCCACTTCCATTGTCCCCCCAGAAAGGCTGATGGAGCGACTAGAGCAGGCAACCGACTCCATCTGCCAGTCACACAGGGAGGACATGTTGGGGTCCAACAGGGACAGGCGGGCGGCACTGGCGACTCTGCAGGAGGCCATCTCCATTGAGTCCCAGGGCCACAGGGAAGCCCTGAGGCAGGAGCTCCTTCACCTCAGGACGACTCTTGTTGAGCTTGAGGCTTCAACACACCAAAGGACAGAACAGCAGCTGGAGCGTCTCACCCGTACGCTCTCAGCTGAGATGCAGGCAACGAGGGCGGAGGTCCGGGTATCCCGTGAGTTGTTGCATGGGGACCTCCGCACACTCATCCTCCAGAACCAGACCTACCACACCCGCATGCTTGCAGCCATGGAGGAGCAGACTAGGGCCTTGCGTGGGCTGCCTCCCATAGTGCAACCACCTCCGGATGCAGCTGCACAGGGTGATAATAGCGACAGCAGTGATACTCCCACAACAGGGTAGCCGTGTGGGCCATGAGCCCATGGAGGTGTTTTATTTTCCCAGGATCCGCGCAGGTGGGTTGGTGTGCATCCTGTCCTCGGACCTCCTGGGTGGCCTCCCCAACCCCCCCGGGCCCATCAATGGCCATTTTTGATTGTTTCTCATTTTTATTTTTATTTTGATTTATTTTATTCCCTATTTTTTTGGGACGATTTGTTGGCTTCCGTGGTTCCTGTGGGCATACGCTGCATTGTGGCTGGGCACATGCAGGCTTGTAATGTATTTGGTTCAGATGCTTGGGTTTGAGTCACACACACCCCTCCTGCTTCCCGTTTCCATGGGCTTGCAAAGGGTGTGCCCAAGTGACAGTGAATTACACAGTGACGTTGGACTCCCATGAGCTGTGTGGGCAGTCTGTAGTCAATACTGTGTATACATTCCTAGTGCATATTGCTGTTGTGTTGTACACTGCATGTTGCATTGATGTGTAACTCATCTTCTGTGTCTACCTCCCAATTTGCAGGGCCCTTCCTCATGTCTACACAAGGACCTCTAGTCTGGAGATGGGGTCCATGTTGGCAGCAGTGCACCTACAACTCTACATGGCGCCAACACTGCACAGTTGGTAGTGGTGGGAGTGCAGGCATTTCCAGGTGGTGAGACTACTAATATGTAACATTTGTGATGTCATGTTAATGGTAGTACGTGCTCAAGTATGTTGTTGGTCCGGCATTGCTGTGAGCATTTCAGGTGTTGCAGGTTTCTAATAGGGACACTTTACATAGTGACACTAGTGTCATGTTGTGGGGATTACTTTGTTTACCTGCAATTAGCATGACATGGCACGGTGTGTCGTGTGGCGGTGCTGGGGTTGGGTTGGCTGACATGGCACTGTCCTCTTGTTGCATTTTGCAAGTGGGTATTCATTTTAGCTGCTTGAATGTGTAACTTCACAAAACTGCATTGGTGGTGTCTGTGTGGGTAGGGATGCACACATTGTGACACTTCCAGGTGAACAATCTCAGGCTGATATGGTATTCACGGTTCATTCTCCAGACATTCAGGATCAGTGTCAGTTTGAGTCATCATTGATTGTCAGATGGAATGTGCCAGGGCAGTGTGCACTCCACAGGGGTGTGATTTCTATGTGAAGTAATTAGCCACTAGCTGTGTACGGGCTGCCTCCCCCCGTGCCCTTTCCCCTCCCATGCGCAGCGGCTGTGCATGTGGTTGGGGATGTGGGGCCACCACCATGTCCACGGCCAGGCCCCGGCGTGTTGCAACGTTGTGTAGGACACATGCTGCCACTATGATCCTGCACACTACTAGGGGAGCGTATAACAGCTGCCTGCCAGAACGGTCAAGGGAGCGAAAGCGTGACTTTAGCACTCCGAATGTGCGCTCCACTATGCCCCGGGTCGTAATGTGGGCTGTGTTATATCTTACCTCGGGTGGCGTGGTGGGGTTCCGAATTGGCGTCATCATGTGGGGGCTGAGAGGGTAGGCACTGTCCCCTGTGGAGGTGGTGATTGGTATCATTGGTGGGGTTGTGACCTTGCTCAGTATCCAACATGCATGCATGTGCAGTGGCATACATACTCACCAAGCAGCCATGTATCGCCATGCCGCCCAGCTTCTAGGTCCCGGCTTAGGGTGGACATTCGGTAAATGAAGCTGTCGTGGGTGGACCCGGGATAGTTGGCATATACTGAGGTGATGATTCCCTTGGCATTACATGCTACCTGCACGTTGATGGAATGCCAGTGCTTGCGGTTCCTATAGATGTGGTCAGATGCCCTGGGGGGACGTAGAGCCACATGGGTGCAGTCGATGGCACCTAGCACTTTGGGGAATCGTGCCACACCGTAAAAATCCAGGGCGGCAGCATGCCTTTCTGCAGGTGTTCTGGGCAGGTATATGTGCCTGCGGACTGATGGGCGTGCAGTGATGATGTTCAAGACCTGGTGTAGGCAGCGTGACTGGGTGGCCTGTGACACCCCACCCACTATGGCACTTGTCCGCTGAAATGATCCAGTGGCTAAGAAGTGCAGTACATTGAGGACCTTCTCCAGGGGGCTGAGTGCTTGGGAGCACAGGGTGGGTGATGTGAGGTCATCCTCCCACTCACTCACCAGGTCCAGTATAATGTGTGGTGGAAACCTGTACCTCCCATACACCTGGTCATCAGGCATCCCGAAAAGGCTGGTTCTGGGTGTGAATATTCTGGCCCTGACTATCCTCCTCCTCCTCCTTTGGTAGCCCACTGCCACTGCTGCTAGGAACGGTATGTTCATCCTGGCGTCTGAGCTTGTTATTGTTAAAGTGCGCAAATTTATGCTTTGCGCGTGTTCTAGGCGAGCGTGTGACCCGCGCACCCCTGGAATCCAGTTCCCAGTCCAATAGCGTGTGGAAATTCACACGCACCACGGGATACAGGTTCGCTGACGTACTTGCGTGTGTAAGTGCCCGCGCACCCATGAAATACACGTACATAGGCCAATCGCGTGTACGCGCACTTTTGTCCAATTACACGCGATGACACTCTGACGTGCAGTATTTCCACGTGTGCTCCGTCATCACGTGCTGAGTGGGGAACACCCGTGCGGGTCACGTCACAGACGCGCTTACGCGCTGAGGGACTCTGGTCCAATAGAATCGCCTATGCGTGCTGACGCGCTTACGCGCTAAGGGCCTTTCCTCGGATTTCACGCTGACGTACAGGATTTTCACGTGCCAAATCACTCCGTATCAAGCTGGCCACGCGAAAACACACGGAAGACCACGCTCCTGCCCAGAAGGCCGAGTTACTGCCCCCCAGTGCCCCGAGCAGCCTCCCACGTGCCATCTGCTGCTGCCTGCCTGCCTGCCTGCCTGCCTGCTGCCACCGTGCCCTGCCATTTGGTGCCTGCACATCAGCCATCTGCAGGGGTCCAGTTGTTGTGTCCACCCCTGCTGGAACTGAAGACTCCCGACTGGGATTACATCGCTCCACAGCCCAGCCCCAGGACCCAGTTGCCCACCCACACCTGCCTCTGGGGTTGCCATGTCGGGCACTTCCACATCTGGCACCAGTGGCAACCCCAGGCCAGAGGGGCAGAGGGGCACCAGCTTTACTGACACCGAAGTTGGTGTCCTGGTGGAGCATGTCCTGGGGCAGTATGATGCCCTCTTTGGATCGTCCCGCGCCAGCAAGGAAGGACGGGAGAGGATCTGGGCCCACTGTGTGGTTGCCATCAACGCGGAGGGGGTGGCAACCCGCAACGTCCTGAAGATCAAGAAGCGCTGGGAGGACTTGAGGTCCAGGACCCTTGTGAAGGCCCGGCACCTCGTGGAGGGGGGCCGGGGCCGCATGAGTTCCATCCAGATGAGGGTCCTGGAACGCGTACGCCCAGCGCTCCACGCCCAGATCCTTGAGAGGGAGGCCCGTCTGGAGTTGAGCGGTAAGTGTCCAAGCATTACTGTGTGAGACAGGGCATGTTGCGGTGTGCTGGTTCTATGATACTTGCCTGTATGTGTGCCATAGGCCATGTATGCATGTATGTGTGCAGGGACATCATGGTAATGCATGTGCGACCAGTGATGTGTGACCCACATGGTTGTTGCATGTGTTCAAATGCCGCATGGGGAGCCCTATGCAGATTTTGAACATGAGAGCATGCCAGTCTCTGTACCTGGACATGTGTGGGGGTGAGGGATGGGTGCTGATGCCAGGTACATATATGGTAGCCATGTCTGTGTGCCTGACCTGCGTGTCTGTGACTTGTGCATGCCATGGATGCATGACACATGTGTGTGACAATGCACAGATTCAGTGAAGCAGCCAAATTACCCTTGTATCCGCTGTGTTTGGTGTGTTTGGGGCCAGATGGATGTGACTGAGGTGAAGTGTGTGCATGTGATAGCATTAGCCATGATGCATGTGAGTTACATGTCATTGAATGTTTCAAGAGTCCATTGGACATGCATGGAAATGTCCATGGCATGCACCATGCCTGTTACTGTATGTGTTTTGCCTGGACTGACCCATGTGCTGTGGAGGGACATGATGGAAGTGTACTTTGACAGTGGTGCTCATCTGCTATTGCTTCCTGTCTAGGGGACCATTGTACAGTGCCCTGATGCTTGTGTTCTTTGTCTCCCTCTACGCAGCGGCTAGTGAAGAAGAGGGCGGAGACGGCGCTGTGGAGCAAGGCGGCGGGGATGCCCCCACGGCTGCAGCGGAAGGGGTGGGTGAGCCCCCACAGGGGCCTGCTACGGTGGGAGACGGTGAGGAGCCATCCAGGTTGGTGGTTTGCACAGAGGAGGAGGAGGCCGCCACTGGGGCACACATGGGGCCTGGTGGGGGCATCCCTGCTGGTGCAAGTGGTGCAGTCCAGGGCCAGGGGCAGGAGGCAGCACAGGTCACTGTGGAGGGGCCTGTGCATGTCGCTGTCCCTGACCCTGTGAGTGCACCACCATGCACCAGCAGGGATGCCCCGTCCCAGGCCCGTCCGCAGGTAGAGGGGATGTCCATGTCACCTGACTCCCCTCCACCTGCGGACGTGGGAACCCCTGGCCGTATGGAGAAGGTCCTGATTGGGGTCGCGGTGCGCACGGCTGTGATTCGTGATGCCGTGAGTGCTTCCCGGGAGGAGCACGCACGTCATCACGAAGTGCACCGTGCCGACGTGGCCCAATTGGGATCGGCCATGTTCGGGGGTTTCCTGCATGTGTTGTCCAATCTGGCGGCCCTCTCCTCCTCTGTGCAGGCTATACAGCAGTCGTTCTCCGTGCCGTCTTCCGGCCCAGATGCCACCAGGGCCCCCTGTGGACCTGCCCCGACCAATGCAGCCAGCTCGGTGGGGATCCCATCCCTGCCACAGTTGGGAGTCGGAGGTCCAGCAGGGGTGGACAACACAGCCACTGGACCCCAGCAGATGGAATATGTGACAGCATCATCAGGCAGGGCACGTGCACGACGGCGTCGGTGGTTTCCATCAGCCTGGATGCCGTCGTGCTGGCAGAGGCAGTGGCGTCGGAGGCAGCAGCAGGCTCGACGTGGGAGGCATCATGGCTCGGGGCCTTCAAGATCAGAGGGGCAGGCATCGGCCGGAGGGCAGGGCAACCCTGGGATGGTGGTGTCTTCCGTGTGGGAGCAGTTGGTCCAGTGGATAGGTGCGGAGCGGCAGCGGGCGGAAGAGGAGCGGCTCACCATGGTCAGGGCGGAGTTCTCCATGCGTCGGGCGTTGAGGCGGGCTGAGTGCCTTGAGGAAGCTCGCAGGGAGTTTGAGCTGGACATGGGGTTATCCCTGCAAGACCTCGGGGCCAGGACAGAGTCCCGCCTCCAGGACATCGACATGGAGTTCGATGATGCCCTGGCCAGCAACATCACCGAGTGAGCCGCAGGACTTGCCCGCTGCCTTTGTTTATAGTTATTTAGTTAGTTAGTGTTAGGTTTCCTTTATTAATTTTTGTTTTTTTGGACCGCTCGGACAATGGCCACTTTTTTGGATATATTATTTTCATTAGGTAGTAGTAGGTTTAATTTATGGTGTTGGGCTCATGGACCCTGGAATTGTCGTGTATATAGTTTGCTTTTTGAAGAAACATTTTTTTTTTTAATTATTGTGGTCACCATGAGGAAATGGTTTTTCATTATTTTACTTCCACATGATTTTGCTTTGGACAACATTTGTTTTTGGATTACTTTGTTTTTTTTATTTTTACATTTGTGCTCGGACATGGACCATTTATTTTGTTATCCCCATTGTTGTATGTTTGATTTGTTTACTTATTTTTCATCTTTAATACATGTTTTTTTAACTTTCACTTGTGGTAGTTTCTCATTGGTTTCATACATGTCATGATATGGGTTTTGACATTCACTTGCACCCATTGTGTATGTGTGTGTGACGGACATGTGTTCATTTACAGACTTGCCATTGGGGTTGTATCATGTAATTGCATTCAGTATGTGGGTGGATGCAATCCTTGCCTGGGTGTTTGTGCTGGGTATGCTGCCCATTACTGCCATGATTGAGTATCGTCAGGACCTGGGGGCAGGGGGACATGTGTGGGTGCCTGGTGGAGGGTGCCCCTGCACTGCTGGGGTGTGGGGGTGGTGGGAGACATGAGTGGGGGCCTGGTGGAGGGTGACCCTGGTGGCTGGGGGGTGGGGGTGGTGGGAGACATGAGTGGGGGCCTGGTGGAGGCTGCCCCTGCACTGCTGGGGTGTGGGGGTGGTGGGAGACATGAGTGGGGGCCTGGTGGAGGGTGACCCTGGTGGCTGGGGGGTGGGGGTGGTGGGAGACATGAGTGGGGGCCTGGTGGAGGCTGCCCCTGCACTGCTGGGGTGTGGGGGTGGTGGGAGACATGAGTGGGGCCTGGTGGAGGCTGCCCCTGCACTGCTGGGGTGTGGGGGTGGTGGGAGACATGAGTGGGGGCCTGCTGGAGTCTGCCCATGGTGGCAGGGGTGTGGGGGTGGTGTGTGACATGAGTGGGGGCCTGGTGGAGGGTGACCCTGGTGGCTGGGGGGTGGGGGTGGTGGTAGACATGAGTGGGGGCCTGGTGGAGGCTGCCCCTGCACTGCTGGGGTGTGGGGGTGGTGGGAGACATGAGTGGGGGCCTGGTGGAGGGTGAGGGGGGTGGGGGTGGTGGGAGACATGAGTGGGGGCCTGGTGGAGGCTGCCCCTGCACTGCTGGGGTGTGGGGGTGGTGGGAGACATGAGTGGGGGCCTGGTGGAGGGTGACCCTGGTGGCTGGGGGGTGGGGGTGGTGGTAGACATGAGTGGGGGCCTGGTGGAGGCTGCCCCTGCACTGCTGGGGTGTGGGGGTGGTGGGAGACATGAGTGGGGGCCTGGTGGAGGGTGACCCTGGTGGCTGGGGGGTGGGGGTGGTGGTAGACATGAGTGGGGGCCTGGTGGAGGCTGCCCCTGCACTGCTGGGGTGTGGGGGTGGTGGGAGACATGAGTGGGGGCCTGGTGGAGGGTGACCCTGGTGGCTGGGGGGTGGGGGTGGTGGTAGACATGAGTGGGGGCCTGATGGAGGCTGCCCCTGCACTGCTGGGGTGTGGGGGTGGTGGGAGACATGAGTGGGGGCCTGGTGGAGGGTGACCCTGGTGGCTGGGGGGTGGGGGTGGTGGTAGACATGAGTGGGGGCCTGGTGGAGGCTGCCCCTGCACTGCTGGGGTGTGGGGGTGGTGGGAGACATGAGTGGGGGCCTGGTGGAGGGTGACCCTGGTGGCTGGGGGGTGGGGGTGGTGGGAGACATGAGTGGGGGCCTGCTGGAGTCTGCCCATGGTGGCAGGGGTGTGGGGGTGGTCGGAGACATGAGCTGGGGCCTGGTGGAGGCTGCCCCTGCACTGCTGGGGTGTGTGGGTGATGGGAGACATGAGTGGGGGCCTGGTGGAGGGTGACCCTGGTGGCTGGGGGGTGGGGGTGGTGGGAGACATGAGTGGGGGCCTGGTGGAGGCTGCCCCTGCACTGCTGGGGTGTGGGGGTGGTGGGAGACATGAGTGGGGGCCTGGTGGAGGGTGACCCTGGTGGCTGGGGGGTGGGGGTGGTGGTAGACATGAGTGGGGGCCTGGTGGAGGCTGCCCCTGCACTGCTGGGGTGTGGGGGTGGTGGGAGACATGAGTGGGGGCCTGGTGGAGGGTGACCCTGGTGGCTGGGGGGTGGGGGTGGTGGGAGACATGAGTGGGGGCCTGCTGGAGTCTGCCCATGGTGGCAGGGGTGTGGGGGTGGTGGGTGACATGAGTGGGGGCCTGGTGGAGGGTGACCCTGGTGGCTGGGGGGTGGGGGTGGTGGTAGACATGAGTGGGGGCCTGGTGGAGGCTGCCCCTGCACTGCTGGGGTGTGGGGGTGGTGGGAGACATGAGTGGGGGCCTGGTGGAGGGTGACCCTGGGGGCTGGGGGTGGGGGTGGTGGGAGACATGAGTTGGACATGGGTGGGGGCCTGCTGGCAGGTGCCCCACAGTGCTGGGGGGTGGGGGTGGTGGGGGACATGAGTTGGACATGGGTGGGGGCCTGCTGGCAGGTGCCCCACAGTGCTGGGGGGTGGGGGCGGTGGGGGACATGAGTTGGTGTTCATTAGTTCAAGGAGACATGTGCCTTTGCTGGGGGGCATGCCCATGTTGGGTGGGCTGCCTGCGGGACATGACCAGGGATGCAGGGTAGTCCCCTGTGGTGTGGGCTGCCTGCAGGGGCCGTGGAGGGTGTACAGGGTACACCTGGGAGGACCCACACTGTCAAATCACATGTGGGACTCCCCGGCACCCCTGAAATACACGTACCGTGCTGAAATCGCGTGTAAAACTTCCCGTGCACCCCTGAAATACACGCGCCCAGGCTATTCGCGTGTAAAACTTCCCGCGCACCCCTGAAATACACGCGCCCAGGCTATTCGCGTGTGGGACTTCCCGCGCACCCCTGAAATACACGCGCCCAGGCTATTCGCGTGTAAAACTTCCCGCGCACCCCTGAAATACACGCGCCAAGGCTATTCGCGTGTGGAACTTCCCGCGCACCCCTGAAATACACGCGCCCAGGCTATTCGCGTGTGGGACTTCCCGCGCACCCCTGAAATACACGCGCCCAGGCTATTCGCGTGTGGAACTTCCCGCGCACCCCTGAAATACACGAGCCCAGGCTATTCGCGTGTGAAACTTCCCGCGCACCCCTGAAATACACGCGCCCAGGCTATTCGGGTGTGGAACTTCCCGCGCACCCCTGAAATACACGCGCCCAGGCTATTCGCGTGTGGAACTTCCCGCGCACCCCTGAAATACACGCGCCCAGGCTATTCGCGTGTGGAACTTCCCGCGCACCCCTGAAATACACGCGCCCAGGCTATTCGCGTGTGGAACTTCCCGCGCACCCCTGAAATACACGCGCCCAGGCTATTCGCGTGTGGAACTTCCCGCGCACCCCTGAAATACACGCGCCCAGGCTATTCGCGTGTGGAACTTCCCGCGCACCCCTGAAATACACGCGCCCAGGCTATTCGCGTGTGGAACTTCCCGCGCACCCCTGAAATACACGCGCCCAGGCTATTCGCGTGTGGAACTTCCCGCGCACCCCTGAAATACACGCGCCCAGGCTATTCGCGTGTGGAACTTCTCACGCACCCCTGGAATACACGTAGCCCGCTCCCCCAGGCCCGATCGCGTGAGGAACTTCACGCGAACCCCTGTAATACACGTAGCCCGCTCCCCCAGGCCCGATCGCGTGAAAAACTTCACGCGAACCTCTGAAATACACGTAGCCCGCTCCCCCAGGCCCGAACGCGTGAAAAACCTCACGCGAACCCCTGAGATACACGTAGCCCGCTCCCCCAGGCCCGATCGCGTGAATGACTTCACGCGAACCCCTGTGATACACGTACCCTGCTGAAATCGCGTGTGAGACTTCCCGCGCACCCCGGTATACACGCACACGTATTTTTTGTCAGCGGGTATCCGTGTTTGTGGGTACCCCTTTGCACGTCATTTTTCCTGGAGGGCCAGAGTATAGGACATTCATCATGGCAGTATATAGGTGCTATTTGTTGGCGCACCTTTTGGCGCACATTTCTTACAGCCACAGAGACGTTACCGCCTGCTTTCTTTTGGCGGTCGTGTTTGTGCCTGTGCGCTGGTTTGAGCGTGCGCTTTTTTGCCCTATTCTATTCCATGAATACGTGTTGTAGGCGAGCGTGTGGGCGTTCCGCGCACTTGTGCCCTGTACTTCCCCCGTGACGCCCACGTTTTGGCAAGTTGTTCCCCATTCCGAGTGTTACGCCCGTGTTCCGCCTACTTTTGTTGCGTGCGCCGCGCTATGTGCGAATTTCGCTGTGGCCTGTTCGATTTTCGCTGTGACCTGGCGCACGCTGTTAGATGGCCTGTGCGCCAACGTGCGCCGCGCACTTTTTTATCGCACATCCGCTGGTTTTCTCGCGCACGGCCTTCCATGAATCGACGTGCGCTGCTTTTCGTGCGATTTTCGCACTTGCACTGCGATTTTCGCTATTCCACTGCGATTCGCACGTTTTTGCCCACTTGCGCCACGCTAATTATTCCATGAATCGGCCTCTGGGTGTTTTTGCTCAGTTCAGTTATCACGACACTCACCCTAGCAGTAAACTGTTTGCAAAATAAGAGACCCATTCATGTACCCGTTTGGACAGTCTTTACTGCTTGAGCAGAAGCCACTAATTCACAACTTGTTAATAGATCCCCTAAAGCATGGGTCCGAACCTGTGGCTATCTAGATGATTTGGACTACACGTCCCATGATCTGTCTCCATTGGCTATGTAGGCTAGTGCTGATGGGAGTTGTAGTCTAAACCATCTGGAGAGTCCAAGGTTGCAGACCCCTGCCCTAATGTAAAGACATGGGTTGGGTGGAATATTTGGGCGTTGGGGGGGTCGGAGGGGTTTAGTTGGATGTCCCATATTTGGGAGGGGCAGGATACATTTAAGCCCCCTGGAAAAATAATGCCACTGATTTTTCTTTGTGTTTTCCCTTGCCAGTGGGGTGCCAGTAGTGTTTTTTATTGTGTGTATTTTTGATAGTTTAATTAAAGATCGTATTTTATCAAACATTAGTTAAACTTTTCTTTTTAAGTTGATACCACTGTACTATTGTTGTTTGTATTGTGTCTGTGCCAGCTCACAACCCCTTGAAGAGTGTAGCTTAACCTAGCCCCACGCTAGTAAAAGAGGGAAAAGGGCATACCTGCCAGGCTATGCTTGTTTCACCTTTTTGTTTGGGATCACTGCTGGTATAATAGTAGAGTGGGGATGTGTGAGCACTTTAACCACTACTTATCCATGTACTCCTGCAGAGTAGTAGTAATGTCATCACGGTTACACTTTAATGTAATGGTGCATGTTGTAAAATAAAACAGTGAGCACCAAACCCAGTGTGCATTATATACTTAGTGATTCAAACACGCAGCCCTTTTTCCACAGGCATATTTGTCAAATACAAAATATGTGCCCATTCTTATCCTAACATGCCCTTTGATATTATGCAAAGCAGTCAGTTACATTCATTAGTGCAAATTGCCATCTCCCCCTTTCACCTATGGATATTTTGAAAGCATACAGTAGGAGAGTACCAGAGTGTCAATTTTGGAATTATCGCCTTCTATTGCAAAAATGTATATGATTATTGTAGCTTATATAACGTTCATTTCTCAGTAAGACAGGAGTACCATTTTTATTATGACTACATTATATATTGGGAGTGATTGTTAAAACTGAACACCATACACGTAAAAAAAAAAAAAAACGTGGCCATTTACAAATTTAGTACAAATAAATAATGGCCTTGGTAAAGTCTTCTTTGCTGAGCCGACTCAGCATTTTGTGTCTCAAAATGCCATTGTTTCTTGGAAAGGGTCATGCTTAGTTTAAAATCAAAGACATGTGGCTTATGTGAGTGTGGGCCACTCATTGGTATGTAGTGCTGCTGATCCCATGCGTTTATTACAGTTTGCAAAAACACTTCGAATCTATAGAAAATAAAAAATAAACAATTTTCAGTTATAGACACTGTATTCTGGTCATCTAATCCCTTACATAGTCTACCCGAATCTAACGCCCCTCAAAAGTCCTATCTTTGTTCTACTAGCCGTCCACCATGTGTAAAATATGCACTCAGTGTGATGGGGACATACTAGCAGGAAACACACAATGACAATGTATTTCTCAAAATGCCAGACTGCTCCCCACCTTGGGGGATACCTCTGGACTGCTGCTCTAATTCTACTTTTAATCACGAAATAACAGCATCCTGCTCCTTCAAGATATTGCAATGGCTGTGGTGGCTGCAGTACATAAAAACAGGGACGTCATTTCACCAAAATGCCAGGGGTAGCGGAGGTGACATCACGCGAATCTTCACCCCTGATGACATCACAGGAAATGATGTGATTTGACCCCACCCCAAAGTGATATCGCGGGTAGCGATGGAACACAATCTTCCACCCATTGACAAAACAGGAAGTGGCATCACATAGCATTGTACACTACGAAAAATATGGTTACATATCACTATAATGTGATGTACATTTCATACAAGAATGGATCACCATATGTATCCTTAAGATTAGTGTTTATAGGCCCATATTATTAAATAACTGTGAATGCAAGCAGACGTCCATGACCAAATGATAATGATGTGTTATTATATAGCACTTACGCTTATGCGCTTTATGTAGAAAAAATATGCACCCAATATCACCCAACCTGTGTGGTACTCATTTTTCGACCTCAGAAGGATGAAAGGCTGAGTTGAGGCGTTTAAGAATAGACTAAATCAGTGACTCACCTCCTGAAGTGTGCCTGAAATAAAGCTTTAATGAGTCTAGCAATTATTGTATAGAATTCCAGAAAGACACATTATTTGGTATTCCTCTTCTTTCTTATAAAGGTCAGTGCTGAAAGGGTTAGACTTGTGGCACTCCTGTTCTCATTTTTTTTTTTTTTTAAGTGGCCTGAACAAGAAAGCCAGCCACTCCAAAAGTAAAGAACCACATGGTGCTGGCCATAGCTCAGGAGCTTGCATTACTAAAAAAAGAAAAAAACTTTTTTTGTACATTTTTTTTAGAGGTCGCAAGGGAGACCTCAGAGGTCGCAGTTGCGACCTCTGGCGACCCCTAAATGACGTCCCTGAATAGAAATGTGGCAATGTGGCTCCCACCCACAAACAGAGAGAAAAAGATACATAGAGAGAAAGAGAGTGTGTGACAGAGGATAGCAGGAGATGGAGAGAGGGAAGCAATTGTAGAAAACTAGAGAAAGAGAAATATCGAGAGGGAAAGAGAGAGAAAGAACAGGATAGAGCTAGCTCTGCATATGATGCGCCATGTAAGGATATCATCCTGAAAAAACCTGGTTTATCATTTAACAATTGTGAGATTTTTAATTATAATAGGTTATTCATAAAGCTCGTAACACCCAGCGGATTCTAAGGGCAGACCCAGGGATCGAACCTGTGTGGGTCAGTGTCGTCTTGCTTCCAAGGCGAGCGCATTGCCCCAGAACTATCCTCCCGAGATGTGAGGACAACAGGTGTGGTTGTGAGCATAGAGGTTATAGCATCACCTTTAACATAAAACATGCCACAGCTACGTTTCTATTAAGGGTAAAGGACGCATCTGTGCCAGTCAATCCTTACATTCTTTCTTAAAGTGTTAAAGAAAACACTCAGTGGGATAACAGATCACTGAGAACAAACCCAGCAAAAACACATACGGAATGTTTAAATATAACATTCATAAAATTAAGATGGAAAGGCATTTTACTCCTGTAAAATGGGTAATAGTTTTAGGAATGATATTATTATATAAGCACACAGCATATGTGCATTGATTAAAAGCTTCATTCAGAGGTCTGGAAGCTTTTCCATGGAAGGACTCATTAAACCCCATGAATTGTGCCTTCTGCAGCCCATATTATAAGGGTTAGAAACGCATAGAGAATCTGAGATCACGTGGCTTAAAATGATTGAGGGGAAACTGTGGCGCTCTGTGTTGGGCATGCGCATGAGTGTTCCCAAGGAAGCAATTTGACAAGAGCTGGATTTGGTCTCTTTAACGACTTACTATTAGATAAAACCTATTTCATTATTACTTGAATTGCTATTGGGCCAGATGATTCCCTGCTATCTTTCCTAGGCAAAGATATTACTCAAGGACCATTGCCTAGATGGAGTACTCTAAAGCACTTTATCAAATCATGTTATAAATTCCATGATAATATTGGATGGTCTATGAATTTGGAACTGGACTATTGGTCATTAAAGAAAGAGATCACAAAAAAGCATACTGCTGGGATCGGATTGGAAACATTGACCACCTTGCTAAACTGTGTACATACCCACATTTAACTATACACACATTTAACTCCACCTGCCCACTCCCTGAAAGTCTCCATTGATAATCAGTTCCTTTGCTTTATCATGCACCTGCCACTTAATCAATTACCGGTCTAATTGATGGCTGGTGCATGGCAAGGTATCCCACGTGAAGAGAGAACATGTAGAGTATGTGGTACAATGTTAGACACAACCGGGCATTTATTAACTCAATGCCCCGCGTTGAAGATATGATATGTCACAATCTATGGAAGATATGCTTTTATTTGACCTCTATTGATGAACAAAGGCCTCGTATAACCACGTGTAGCTCGATTATGCACTCAAACAACATCTATCAAATGTGCAAGCACATTTTCTATTAATTTGACTCCTAGGGAATTGACTTTGCATTGAACATTAGTAATTAGATAGAGTGAAATTAATGAATGTTTATCTAAATATATTAACGTTTTTAGATGTGCCATTAAACTGTAATATGGTGATTCTTTTTATGCAATCTTATATCATATTTTAATTTCTCATCAAGTAATGAATGTGTATGCTGACAAATGAAGTGGGAGAATGGGACAAAAGAGTCCCACCAATCCCCTCACGCCCCTGGCCTAGAGGATCGCGGCCCAGACACCCACCACGAGAGGAGTTTCCCTATCTACCAGACGACCAAATATCCTGGTACAGGAACATACGGATGTGCCCACCAGCCTGCCCTGCCCAAACCGACACCTGCGGCATGGATGAACTCGACTGAACCATTCAACAGTAAATAAACACATCGTTAGAGATGCCATGACGACCTAGCCAACGGTCAGAAAACCTGTGCAAACATGCACACTGGACACTCCCACACCAATCCACACGAAGAACATATTCAGTGCTATGACGTAGGTGACGGACACACCCACTGATGCGCATCTTTATTATTTTTCACATAGGTTTTTCAAAATGCAGAAACGCAAGACGCGCAACGAACTCATCTAAAATGCTTGCTGACGCTTCTCCTAACCCATGCATTGCAATGAGAAATATAACAAAGACATGAAACTGGGGATAAAGCAATATGATACTGTAACTTAAAGTGCCGTGCATCAAACATCCCCACCTATGCATCAGGCATAAGTAGGCCGCAAGCAAGAGCCTCCACGAACATTGAACGAGCAAGAGTACGATTGCTGACCCTGCAGAATGAGCCCGGCGAGAACAGACAGCCAAGGGAGCAATGTTGCAAACTCGCATACCACAAGCGGAAGCCAAGGTCACACCTGCAAACTAAGCCAGACACACAGTGGAAAATGCAACATTAAATGTGCAGAATTCTGCCTCAACCACGGTCTCTCCTCACGTGACCAAGCCGAACCTGACAGGGTGCCAGACCCAGGAGGGAGGAGGCGCCTGGGTCCCACGTTTTGAGACACAGGCAGCAACAATGAAGCGACTCAATGGACATCTGCGGCGGTGGGAGTAGTCTGCTCTCAAGCATATGAATAAATCCACGCATTGTCTGCACAAACACATAGTTATACATTGTTGCAAATGGCAGGTGCTCTGCGAGCTGGGAACAACGATGGTCCCAAGCTGGGGGGCTCGCGAGTGGACCA
Source organism: Ambystoma mexicanum (assembly GCF_040938575.1). Taxonomy (NCBI): domain Eukaryota; kingdom Metazoa; phylum Chordata; class Amphibia; order Caudata; family Ambystomatidae; genus Ambystoma; species Ambystoma mexicanum. The sequence goes on from NC_090925.1 coordinate 272,662,365, forward strand.
ATCAGAACATGGGGTACTTATCACTGACGCCATTAACATTAGCCAATCATCAGGGGTCTTCATATAACAATTTTCATGTATCTACTAGAAGGGACAACCCAAGTATACCACCTGACTGACCCTTAACCACTAACAGCGTTCTCTATACGTATGCTATACTAACCCTACCACTCGAGGAACCAATCCAGAGTGATGATAGGTTTTTTGCTAACTTTCCCAGGTGACGCAAGTAGCGCATCATACTGAGGTAAAAAGGGCCTGCGAGCCCCACGAATTTCGAGAGAGAGTCAGGACGGACGCGTACGATCCTTGACCCATCCCTGCCATTGTTTAATAAACAGCAGAACCACCTTGCTTCTTGCGTGTGCCTCATACTCATTTTTGGGATACGCGGGAGGAGTTGGGGCCTCCCTGCCCGGGGGTCCGCGGACGGCCCAGCAGACCCCGGGAGAATTTCCCCCCGACAAGTTGAGGCACTGCTGAGATCTGTTTAAGATCTGCTTTTATTTTATTTTTCCGAGTGCTCTCGTTGCGAGGAGGCCCGGCGGCGCGGCCCCCTCTGCCACTGCCCCCTTTTTGAGGACTACAGGACCATCGCGGAACTGCGAGAAGACCGGACAGCGCAATCCGGATATTGGCCTTCGGGAGCCGGTTGAGAAGTATCCCGCCTGCGGTTGGCGAGTGTCCAGACGTGGTCCAGACGAGGGGAGGTGGCGAGCCGCTTGGAGGGGTGCACGCGGTCGAGCGGCCCCGCATCAAGAGAACTTGGTGAGTATGCCACGCCCAACAAGCGATGTGAAATTGTAAGGGAGGGGGAGGGAATAGAATACGGGAGGTGGGAGGTGTTACACAGGTGCACGGCAAAGGTTTGATAAATTAGTGTTGAGGGTGAAGTGAATGGTAGCTGGACAAGTGCGAGAGCAGTCCGCTACGTTACGGAAGAGGAGGGGGCGGAGCACGAAAACATCACGTGCGGCCGCTCGTAGACACTGATTGGCCTAGGTCGCGACCACCTGTAAGGGTGTGTGTGTGTGCGGTTTCCTACGATTTGGGGATTATTGATCAATGAGTAGATGAGGATCCCTATTGATCGAGCAGAAAACTCGATAGATAGATGACGTTTCCCTGTAGGCGGTAGCTAGCTGGTTGCCTAATACGGAAGATAATTGGCTTGTTAAGCCCTCCTGTCGAGGGGCGTATCACACGCGAGGCGACGCAGCGTCTGCAGTCTGATTATATTGTTAATTACCTTCTTCCAGGCGTGACAAGAGGACAGCTGTGAGGTTAACGGGGGTAGATTGCAAGCGCATTTCAAACTTTTAAAAACATGTGAAGAACTTACCAGTAGTTTTGGAAGAGATCGGTGACGTCACCAGTACGGCTTTCATAGGATATCTCGAACACAAGGCATTTTTCGGAGAGTGGTGGGGAAGAGAATAATGGAAAAGGAGTGGAGACGGAGATAAACAGTAATGAGTAGATAGGGGCAAGGTGAAAAGGGGGACGTGGCCGCGCACGGAGAATGCCGGCCACGACAAGTCAAGAAAGAGGAGGAGGGGTAAAACAAAAGTGGGACGGCTGTATAAGAACATCGCACAGGGCACACAGCCGCAGGGGGCTACGTGCGCCTCGGCCGTAGGGGGCCGTAAAGGTGTTCGGTAAAGGAAAAAAAAAAAAAAAAGAATATACAAATGCAAATGCTATATTTTACTATTTTTCCTTAGCGGACAATCGCAAGTCCCCAAAATTATGGGGCCAGGTAAAAGATCTAAGATTGTATAGCGTACACTGTTAGCAAGATAACCGCTACCAAATAGGGCTAGGATAACAAGTGAAGTGCTACTATGTCATACGGGACAGGATCGGGAGGGTGGGGGAACACCCTCACTACCCCGCTACAGCATATATGTAAAACACTGTCACCCCATAGGGAGAAACTGATCAAATACAGCATAGAATGGACACAGGGGACGGACAACAAAATGACGACACCATGGCCGCCTAATGGCAGTTTCGATCCATATACCCAACATTCACTATTAACCCATCTGCATAACACATACAAGGGGAAGAAGTTGACACACCACGTGGAGGTGTTTAACTTATGGAGGATGTTCCAAGGGTCCCGACCAGGACCAAACGGAATGTTCACTATGGGGGAAACAACGGAAGAAAAGAAGATTAAGGAGGAAGGAGAGAATGGGGAAAAAGAGAGTGAAGACACACAGAACACGGGGAACGGACAAGAGGGAGGAGAAAAGAGTAACAACCTAAACGAAAAGGAAATAAAAAAGGAACAGAGCGACGATATGCCCCTAGCGAAGGTAGTGAAAACGGAGGAAGGGGGGTTATATCCTTTAACAGAACTACGAGAAATAGTAAGAGAACACTTAAGGGCGGCTGAGGGGTACTCGAACCCGGCATACAGCCCGCCACCATATACAGCTACAGGTGGCCACACGGGAGGGGAGCAGACTAGTACGATGGGATCAGCTCATACGAAGATGCCCGCAGGGGAGGACTGGCGAAGAACAGATCGCGGGAATAGGACATGATGAGTGGGTAGTTGCGCAGGTATTATTAAAATTACAAGGTTCATTAACAGGAGAAGAGAAGGAGGTAGTAAGGAAAATGGATGAGGATAATACCAGAAAGAGTGAAATGAAAGGGGAAGAGGGGAAAAGAAAGGAGGAAGAGCTGTTACGACAAAAGGAAGAGATTTTGGAGGAACGATTAGCAGAATTAAGGGATGAGCAGAATGCACTGATCAAGCAGCTTGAGAGAGAGGAAAGAGAGAGAGCATGGGAAAGGAAAAAAAGTAAGAATGAGTTGGAAAAAATGAGGGAACGAACTGAGGAGCAAAAGAGAGAAGCCGAAAGGGTAAAGGCAGTAGCAGAAAGGGTATCCAGAGCAGCACTGCGTGACAAGAAAAGAGAGGAAGAAGAGAAAGAAAAAGAAATGGAAATATGGAAGAGGAGATTACTATCAGAAACGACAAAGAAATACGAAGAAGGGAAGATGATAGAGAGTATATTAGAGCGGGAAAGAGCGAGATGGGAAAGGAAGAGAGAAGAAGAAAGGATATTGGAAAAGATGAGTAGTGAAGTAATGGAGGAATTAATAAAGAAAAGAGAGGAAATTGGTAGAGAAATAGCGGAGAAAAAAGAAGGGGAAAGAGAAGATAGGAGAGGGGAGAGTGAAGTAAGGAGGTATGTACGCAGGAACACAGAAGTAGCCACAACATCAGCACAAAGGGGAGCAATTGGTAAAGAAGAAACAGGAGGAACAGATCTAATAGACTTAAAAACAGTAACGATCAGGGGGAAAAAGACAGATTGGGGGTTGTCACTCCTGGATGACTTTTGTAGTGAGGAAGAAGAAGGAATGGAGAAGGAAGGAAGAAATAGTGAAAGGGAAAGCCTAGATAAATTCTACATCACCCAGACAAATAGAGAATCACCATGGGCCTGCAGGAGAAAGGAAGAACTGGAGGGAAGTGAGGGGGAAGAGCAAGGAATGGCGGGAAGGCAGACACGTGCAGCTACACCCTCATCATCCCGTCCAACATGCTCCACCACCCCACACTCATCCCGTGCAACATGCCCACCTACACCCGAACCCCTCCCCGCCCCTCACAAACTCACACCCTATGCAGGCAGGCTTAGAGATCTCCCTGGACGCAGGCAGGAAGAACAAATACACACGCCCACATCAAATAAAGGAAACGATAAAAGAAGGGGAAGAGATGGAGGAGAAACAGTTACAAGCAGGGGAAATATGGACACAATTGGCGATGTAGACGACACGGAAGAAGAGGAGGGGTACACGGACTCGACTTTCGGGAACCCAGGGGGTCAAACAGCTTAATGCCACTTCTGGAGAGGGGAGGGGTTAGACCACAATACGTCCCTTGGAAGCATGCAGACAAGGAAAATATAAAGTGCAGGCTCCCATCATTAAGTGGTGGTGCGGGAAAATGGATATATGAAATGGAAAAAGTAAAATGGAAAAAAACACACCGCAGGACAGAAACTGGCAGTGGGGGATGTAAAGGGCCTTCTAATATTAATATTGGGGGATGCAGCAGATGACATCTGGAAGACAGCAGGCTTCCCCGGGGTCACAATAACAAACACATCACACGATGGGGCACCATTCGCAAACTGCAGACATGCATTATGGCAAGCGCTGAGGGTACAGTACCCAGACACATCAGACATAGGAGCAATTACATCACGCAAGATGCGTGAGATCGAAGATCCTGTTGATTATATCCAGGATATTCAAGAGAAGTGGCGTATGGAAACTAGAGAACAATGGGACAAAACACCAGCAATATTCTATCATATACTAATACAAGGGCTCCCAGAAGCAGTTCAGAAACAACTGAAGAAGGTAGTGGGGATGGAAGCAAAAGCATGGCCAGAAATACAACTGACGATAGTACATCATTGTAGGACATGGCAAGAAAAGATGAAACAAAAGGAAGAGGATAGAAAAGCGGAAGAGGCTAAATTGGTACAGAAAAAACTTACTAAATACACGATGGAAGGTGCACTGATAACTACACCTACAACAATGATTCAAAACCCCACACAAGTAGTGGCTGCACAAGATCCCTCCCAAATACAATCATCACAGATTGTAGCACAACAGCTGCCACCACCCCAACCATACACGACTAACATGGGAGGAGGATACTCAACGCCAGGAGCCGGATATTATAATTATAACAGGGGAAGGGGAGGAATGATGAGGGGGAGGGGATACGGCTATAACACACAACAGCAAGGGGGAGGATTCAGAAATTTCTACCCCACCGGGCAACCAGTATACCAGGACAATTCAGGGAGCTTTCCATGGCAGAACAGGGAACCACCGGTATGTTGGATTTGTGGATTACTAGGGCACATGTCACGCACATGTAGAATGAGACCCGGCACACCAGCATGGGGAGAACAGGGACAACAAGGGCCTACAAGGGAACAGCAGGGCATCCAACAACAGCAGGCACAGCAACCGGGAAATGTGCAGAAACAACTAGTAACACAACAACAGCCACAGACATATTCACTACCACAACAACAGGTAGCGATAACACAACAACGTCAAGTGCAGCAAGTACAGCAACCTGCCCAAATTCAAGACCATAAAATAACCTCTACCAATACACAACTACAGCAAACACAACTGGGAAGGGTGACGGTGCTGGGACACAACCCTTACACAGGAAGTGGTCAATCATTATACCCACAATAGGACAGCCCACAGATGGCCTTGGTGTGTCCCATCCTGTCGGTAACACCTAATAGTGCGGAGGAACCACGCATAGAGGTAACGATAGGTGACAAAAAATTATCATTCCTTGTCGACACCGGGGCGACCCGGTCTTGCATAAGGGAAGGTACATTTAAGATGTCAGGTGAGGCCATGAACACCCAAGGATTCTCTGGAGCTAGGGGGTTGGTTCCCTTTACTGATAGCATTCCCTTATCGATAGGGGATTATGATATGTCCGTCCCGCTTTTATATTCTAGGGACTCACCAGTAAACATACTTGGGAGAGACATAATGAGAAGGTTGAATATGACAATCTCCTTTACAGAGGACGGCATAATTTGCTCCACCCCTGGAATAAACATGCTCACTGCACGGCAAATTATGCAAGCATACTGTGGACAGACAGTGATTAGGGCTGAGCCAGTAGATGGCGAACTGTTCCAGTACGGAACAGACATGGCATTCGCATGGATGCCAGGAATAGAAGGAAAGATCTGGAGGAGGCCAACAGCCTATTTGTTTAGACCAGAAACACCAGCCAATGAACCAGAAGGAAAGGTGATTTTAGTGAGCATGGAGAGCATTATAGCAACTGCTGATTATATCACAGTGCATGCCCAAGACAGCGAAGGAAGAGCATGGAGGGCAGTGATAGCCCTAGCTGAGGGATGCAGGCTCACCCAGGTGTCAGACGAGGAGCTCTTTTCAGAAGGAAAGGAAGAAGGTGAAATGGTATTTATGATGAGTGTGGACATATGGCTAAGAGTGACATACAAACAAGTGGCACAGAAAATACAATGGCACTTGAAGCACCAACATCCACCTCAGTTCCCTTCTTTGAGGAGGATATGGCAAAAGTCCCAACATCATTATGGACTACTAGTCCCTATGACGTGGGGTGCATAAAGAGTATAGGGGGATTAAGAATAAAAGTGAAAAAAGGTGCAATACTCCCTAGAGTGAAGCAATACCCACTATCAAAAGAGGCAGATGAGGGCATATATGAAACAATAACGGCCCTTATAAATAATGGCATATTGGTACCATCAGAATCACCATGTGACACAGCCGTATATCCAGTGCGCAAAGCTAAAGGAGGGTCTTGGCGTTTCATCCAGGACCTCAGGCCCTTGAACAACATAGTGGAAGCAGAATACCCCATAGCAGCAAACCCGGCCACAATATTGTGTGGCATTCCAGCAGAGGCATCACGATTTACAGTGATTGACCTCAAAAATGCCTTTTTCTCAATACCCCTGCATCCAGACTCACTAGATCTAACAAGCTTCACGTACAGAAACACAAAATGGAAACACACCAGATTGCCACAAGGGTACTGCGAGTCACCCTCAATTTTCAACAGAGTAATACAGATGGACTTGGGAAACATTGAATTGGAAAGCACAGTGTTGCAGTACGTTGACGATATAATAATTTGCAGCACGAGCGAAAACAAATGCAGAGAGGACTCATTGAAGATGCTGACAATATTGGCTGAAAAGGGTTACAAGGTAGACAAAGAAAAGTTACAGTACTGTCAGGAACAGGTACTATACATTGGTCAGCTCATATCCCAATACGGAAGAAAGATTGCACCACAAAGAGCACAGGCCATATCAAAAACGCCGTTGCCACAAACAGTGAGGGAACTGCAGCAGTTCCTGGGACTGTGCAACTACTGTAGAGCATGGGTATTTGATTACAGCTCATACATAGGACCCCTACTTGAGGCATTAAGAGAAGCTAACAAAGGGGAGAAAAAATTGGGGTGGACAATGGAAATGAAAGAGGCCTTTGAGGAACTGAAAGATGCAATATCAACTGCTCCGGTACTGGCCACCCCAGATTATGAACGACAATTCTTTATATTCTCACATTGCGACTCAGCAGTAATGAAAGCAGTGTTGGCTCAAAAAACAAGCATGGGTTACAAACCAGTAGCATTTTACAGCGGTCACTTGGATCCTGTAATGTTAGGACATTTCTCTTGTGAACAAGGTCTCGCCGCAGCTGCCTTCGCGGTAGAGAAAGCATCATCAATTACGATGGGGTGCCCAACCACACTATTTGTGGAACATGCACTATTTGCAATATTGAACAAGCCTAAGTCCACACTAACCACGCAGAGGGCGTCAGGTTATGAGATCATCTTATCTAGACCAGAATTATCAATTGTTAGATGCAGCACAGTTAATCCTGCAAGGTTTATAGCGGAAGTCATTGAGGAAGGCGACTATGCACATGATTGTACGCAGACTATTGAAATGTACTCATGTACTAGAAAAGTTGAAGAGGACGCGCTAGATGGAGGAGAGCTCTTGTTCATTGATGGGTCATCAACAATAGACCAAAGTGATGGGATAAGGAGAACTGGGGCAGCAGTGGTAAAAATGACAGAGGAATTGGTGTGTGTGGCGGTGAAATGCGTACAATTACCACAACATTACTCTGCTCAAGCAGCAGAATTGGTTGCATTGATCTTGGCGTTGAAGTTAAGCTTTGACAAAAGAGTGACTATATATTTTGACAGCGCATATGTCATGTCTACTGTCCACTCAGGATTGTCCAAATGGAGGAGAAGAGGGTTTAGGAGAGCTGACGGCACCCCAGTGCAACATGCTCTCTTGTTAGCTGAATTAATTGAAGTAATAAATGATCCTCAAGAACTAGCTTTGGTCAAATGTCTCGCACACACTAACGGAGAAGATCATATCTCAAAAGGAAATGCAGCAGCAGACACACATGCGAAGTATGCCGCATATTTTGGTGAGATATGGAACCCCCCAGAGTCAGAGAGAGGGAGAGGGAGGGGGATAGCTAAAGAGATGTTGATGAGAGAAGGGTACACCCATCTCCTAGCCACACAGATAATGGAGTTACAAGCGGCTGCACCAATGGCAGAAAAAGAAATATGGGTAAAAAGAGGATGTACAATGTCGCCAACTGACGCACTATGGTGCCAGGGTAACACTGGAAAGATGGTAATGCCATTGGCACTATTGAACACTGCCCTGAGCCAACTCCACCACGCAGCCCACACAGGCAAGGAAGTTATTGCAGCACAAATTAGGGAAGATTGGCTCTGTCCCGAGTTAAATTCCCATGTGACAAATTTTATCAGCAATTGTCTCACATGCCAACAGTTTACGGCCGGTCACACGCTGAAAGTGATAAAAGGTACTATACCCCGGCCAGAGGGACCTTTCCTGCACATCCATATTGACTATGTTGATATGATCAACGTATGTCAAGGAAATAGGTATATGATTGTAGTAGTATGCCCATTCTCCAGGTGGATTGAGGCAGGACCCTGCTCACATCCAGATGCATTTAGAGCAGCTAAATTTCTAGTGAGGGAGGTTTTCCCCAGGTGGGGAGTGTGCGAGGTACTGCGGTCAGATAACGGCCCGCATTTCGCTAACGAAATGTTCCAGCACATCACATCCTTACTGAACATCAAGCATAAATTTGCATGTGCATATCACCCGCAGGCCAACAGGATATGCGAACGCCTGAATGGCCTACTGAAGGAGGCAATTGCAAAGATACAGCAAACAACAAAGAAGAGTTGGTTGTATTGCCTTCCGCTAGCTCTATTTGAGCTGAGGAATAGACCAGGCTCCGACCACCACCTCACTCCTCATGAGGTGGTGACCGGACGTCAAATGCGCCTTCCTCTAACGCCAACATCAAGGGCATTCACAGACTATGAAAACACTGCAACTGTTCTTGGTGATGAAATGTACCAATATGTGTCTTCTTTGATTACTAGTGTAGTGTTTGTGTCTCAACAGCTCGAGCGCACGCGGGGCGGGTCTAAGAGTTATCAACAAGAAGACGAGGACCAAGGATCGGAAAAGGAAAAACTGTGCAAAATTGCTAAAGGTGACCACGTGCTACTCCGCAATTTCAATAGAAAGTGGAACAGCCCACGCTTCAATGGTCCCCACCTTGTAGAGGAGGTATCTACGAGAGCAGTAAAGTTGCAGGATAAGCGTGCTTGGAATCACCTACACGACGTAAAGATCTGCAAACTCCAGACCCGCCCTAGCGTCACCGACAGGGCCATTGGAAGAACAGCAACAGCGTCACCCACGGAGGAAGAGACTTCTACCACAGCTGACGACCTAAGTGTCTCCATACCCTGCCACCCCCCAGATTCCCCAGAGACAACTACTGAAATAGAAACTGGTAATTCCCATACCGCCCACCCCATGGTCACACGATCAAAGAGTAAAGAGACTTCCGCCAGTTGAACCCCAAACCCTCTGCCCATCGACCTCCTACCCACTACAGTAACCACCCAATTGAAGGACATTGTCTTGCAAATATACACATGCAAACACTTGAATGTTCTCTTTTTTTTCTTTCTCGCACATGCAGGTACCGCGTATTATTGTATTGCTAAGAAAACAGATAACTAATAAAGTCCATTGCCCAGGAGTAGATGCTACCCTCAGACGATAACTACCCTGAAGCCCTATCACACCAATTTGTCTATCACATAAAAAGGCCAAAGTACCTAAAAAGAAGGAGGGTACGTGTCTACTACACAGCATTTACCTTGGCCATAGAACAATCAATGCCCCATCTTCACCAACACTTGCCTGCCCTAAGAGACAGATCGCTTAGATTGGCGTGGGAACAGCTCTTCGCCTGGGGACTGAACGACTACTTGATAGGGAGAGCTTGAAAACAACAACTAACACTAATAACAAGCATATTGAGAATTTTCAGGCGGGCAACTTTAACGTCGCAAGAATAAGCTGCCGGACTGCAGCAAGGTAAGAGCAAAATGCCGGTGAGACTAGCTTCTGTAATAAAGATGATAGGAATTTTGATAATCACTGGGTTTTGGCTGCCTCTGTATGGCAGAAAAGTTATGCTATCAATATTTTGGTTGTACCCAAACCTAATGTACCCCCACCCACGGCTGCAACAGGTGTTACGTCAGGTGGTACTAGCAAGCCTCCACATAAGGGAAATAGAGTTAAACGTAGCACATACTCAGATAACAAAGGTATTGATAATTACATAACAGATTCAGCACACGTCTCGAACAACATGTGGTACCAACACATGACCCAAATAGGTAAGCAGACAACAGAAGACAGCTGCTACGTCTGCTCATTGATCCCATACCCCATGAGCGCTTCTCGAACATTCGTTGCCACGGAAATAGATGAAAAGACAGCACGATGTATAATATACCTGGCACTGTTCCAAACGAAAGGGAGATTTCAAGGGACGGTGGTGAGAATGGTGTGGAAAACGCGAGACACGTGTCCATACGAAAACAACTTCCTCAAGACTTATTTGAGTTACCACAAAAGCAGTTTGCATGCTGAAGCATTCAGATACATGACAAGTGGTCCTGAAAAGGGAGAAACAAAGAAAGTAACACTACAATACCTACCATGTGACTGGTACGCCACTGAAGTTCCTGGTACACAAGGATGTTGGGAAAGACCACTGGTAACAATAACAGGGAAGGTGTACATGGACAACAAATGGGACATAGGAGTGATTGGCAGCAACATGGTAACAAGAGAAAATATTACAACTATTGATGAACACAATAACAGATGTTGGACGATTTGGGGCAAGTACGTACCCATGATGACGTGGATGGAGAAGGATGAAGACCCAATGAGCATACTGCCGCTGTCTGCACCTAAGATATGCTACCAACATAGAGGAGAAGTGGACGTGGGATACAACACCAACTGTGCAAGCGTGATAGAGTTACCTGAGGGGGGAGCAGGAACAGCAGTATTAATGGACCATTACTGGGCCTGCGGAAACAAGGCATACCACACACTGCCCCCTCTGTGGAATGGTATATGCACAATTGTACACGTTAATGTACCATCACTAGTGGTGCCCCAGAAACATGTGAACATGGCGAACTTCCCTAAAATGGATGAAGGAAACAAGAGGAAGAAGAGATCTGTAAAACCTCAGAAGGGGTCAGAGAACGAAAACAACAACAATGTCCTGAATAGAAAGAAGAGACAAGGAGAACCTCTGACAGGAAATTACCTATGGGGAAGGTCGGAAACAGCACTCATTTCAATCCCACCAGAACACAGACTATTCAGCAGAGCAGCAATGTTCTTCTCGTCAATAATACATCCGGGACTACAAGCTTACGCAAACGCAAAATGGCTCCAGATAACTCGATGGGAGCTAATGATGACAATTAATTCTACAGTAAATTGATTCAACGCAATAAAAGAGGAACTGCGAGCAGTAAGGATGGTAGCACTACAGAACAGATATGTATTAGATCTCCTTACAGCAATGGAAGGAGGAGTTTGCGCAAAGATAGGACAATCATGCTGCACATTTATTCCTGCTAACGATGCTGCCAATGGTACACTGACAGAAGCAGTATCACAACTGGCCCAGGTGCACTCCAAAATGATGGAAGAAAGTAAAGGAGTGAAGAAGGATGACAGCTGGTTTTCAATGTTATGGTCATGGATGCCATCTTGGCTATCGGACGGACTGAAGATTATAGTTGGATGCATAATACTGGCTGGAGCTGCACTGATCATAATAAGTTTTTGGAAGGCCCGGAAGGCACGCACTACAGACGAAATGATCGAAATGGTTGGTATGCACCCCTTGATGCCGACAGATGATGGCCAGAACACTGGCACAATAATAAAAGAAAGAGAAAAACTGCGCAAACAGATCATCACCAACCACCTGGACCCACCATCTGTGAAGCTCGAAAACCCAAGAAACCCAAGGAGCTACATAGGGAAATGGGTATACTGCACACCTGGAGGAACCTGTGTATATATGTATTGGTCATTTGAAGACCATGTCAACCACTATGGACACTTGGGAGGAGTAACTAAAATATGGAGAGTAAGAGGAGATAAGGAAAAAGATATGTTTGTGGTCGACAAGTCGACAAGAGGGGGGACTGAAGTGGGAGAATGGGACAAAAGAGTCCCACCAATCCACTCACGCCCCTGGCCTAGAGGATCGTGGCCCAGACACCCACCACGAGAGGAGTTTGCCTATCTACCAGATGACCAAATACCCTGCTACAGGAACATATGGATGTGCCCACCAGCCTGCCCTGCCCAAACCGACACCTGCGGCATGGATGAACTCGACTGAACCATTCAACAGTAAATAAACACATCGTTAGAGATGCCATGACGACCTAGCCAACGGTCAGAACACCCGTGCAAACATGCACACTGGACACTCCCACACCAATCCACACGAAGAACATATTCAGTGCTATGACGTAGGTGACGGACACACCCACTGACGCGCATCTTTATTATTTTTCACATAGGTTTTTCAAAATGCAGAAACGCAAGACGCACAACAAACTCATCTAAAATGCTTGCTGACGCTTCTCCTAACCCATGCATTGCAATGAGAAATATAACGAAGACATGATACTGGGGATAAAGCAATATGATACCGTAACTTAAAGTGCCGTGCATCAAACATCCCCACCTATGCACCAGGCCCAAGTAGGCCACAAGCAAGAGCCTCCACGAACATTGAACGAGCAAGAGTACAATTGCTGACCCTGCAGAATGAGCCCGGCGAGAACAGACAGCCAAGGGAGCAATGTTGCAAACTCGCATACCACAAGCCGAAGCCAAGGTCACACCTGCAAACTAAGCCAGACACACAGTGGAAAATGCAACATTAAATGTGCATAATTCTGCCTCAACCACGGTCTCTCCTCACGTGACCAAGCCGAACCTGACAGGGTGCCAGACCCAGGAGGGAGGAGGCGCCTGGGTCCCACGTTTTGAGACACAGGCAGCAACAATGAAGCGACTCAATGGACATCTGCGGCGGTGGGAGTAGTCTGCTCTCAAGCATATGAATAAATCCACGCATTGTCTGCACAAACACATAGTTATACATTGTTGCAAATGGCAGGTGCACCGCGAGCTGGGAACAACGATGGTCTCAAGCTGGGGGGCTCGCGAGTGGACCAATCAGAACATGGGGCACTTATCACTGACGCCATTAACATTAGCCAATCATCAGGGGTCTTCATGTAACAATTTTCATGTATCTAATAGAAGGGACAACCCAAGTATACCACCTGACTGACCCTTAACCACTAACAGCGTTCTCTATACGTATGCTATACTAACCCTACCACTCGAGGAACCAATCCAGAGTGACGATAGGTTTTTTGCTAACTTTCCCAGGTGACGCAAGTAGCGCGTCATACTGAGGTAAAAAGGGCCTGCGAGTCCCACGAATTTCGAGAGAGAGTCGGGACGGACGCGTACGATCCTTGACCCATCCCTGCCGTTGTTTAATAAACAGCAGAACCATCTTGCTTCTTGCGTGTGCCTCATACTCATTTTTGGGATACGCGGGAGGAGTTGGGGCCTCCCTGCCCGGGGGTCCGCGGACGGCCCAGCAGACCCCGGGAGAATTTCCCCCCAACAAGATCCATGAGCCTTGTGTCTGAAATACAGCAATGGGAGAATGCATTTTAAAGCAGCAGCCGAACTTCAAACCTCTTCAGCCGCAGTTGAGAAAATGTAGCCCTCAAATAAGACATTCAAATTGCAGCTCCTCTTTGGGTTGAAGGCGGTCACCCTCTGGCGTAAACACAGGCATGTAGAAAGATTGGCTCTTGTCTCGCCAAAGCTTGTGGCATTTCAAAGCCCAGGTCTCTGAACAGATGAAGCTGAATGGCGTGATAGGTTTGAGGTGTGAAACACGACGCAACAGTCGTGTGGCAGAGCTCAGCATCCGCTGTAATTTCTTTTTTAGGCATGTAGGCAGCTTTGCATGAAGTGCATTGCCATTGTCCAATTCTGTTGTCACAAAGGCACAGCTCAACTGATCTAGGTCAGTGGATGAAATGAGGTTCTTCAGCCCCAGGGGTCAAGTCCTAAAAATGAAAGTGGGGGGACTAACATGTGAATGTGGTGTCACCAGAAATGAGCATATCAATCGACCCTCTGAAAAAAGTGGGGGTGCTGCTGAAAAAAGTGGGGGGACTGCGTCCACCCACGTGTACCCTCGACTCGAGCCCTGTGAATCAGCCCTGTGGCTGCACTCTGAGAAGAAAGCACCCCTTCTTAACCACTGCAGCATTGTATGCTCGCATACCAAGGCTCAGCCAAACAGAAGAAAGAGAGTGCATCATCGTGTGACAGGGAGCGGCCTCGCGCCATTCCTCTATGGCGGCCCCTGCTCTTCCTGGCCTCACTTCACTCACAATAAGAACCCACAGCTATTATTTATGCCTTGCCTGGGTGAAACTTTAGCCAATTTGCTTCTGTCCAAATCATGCCTTCTCTAATGCAGGTTGACCTGGATTCAAAGAATGTCTCAGGCTGTCTTCCAGAGAGATATTAGTATGCGGATGCATTTGCAGGCCATGCCTGGGAATTATAAGTCTGATAGGCTGACTGGTACATTGACGGTACTTCAAAACAAAGTAAAAGGTACACGCATAAACTAAGGCAGAAATATTGAAATTTCACTACTGATGACATTACAGACCATGTTTCTGGATGCATGACCCACAGGCCTACAAATGCAATTGAATGTATTTAAAAAAACATATAAATAAAATAAAATTCACACATAGAACACATGGAGAGCCCCTCTTCCATTTCTATGGTAGCCCGTGACATGGAGCGACATGTTTCACCACCGCCCAAGGAAGAAGGTAGGTGGGGGGGGGCTGGGGAGGGACGGGATCATTGATTCGAACGAAGTGGAAGGTGGGGGGAAGATGGCCAGGTGGGTGAGAACAGCATTCAGGTTGCTTGGAATGTGAGCTTGAATGGTGGGATTCATTCTGGGATCCGAGAAACCTGATTGGGTGGCTCATTATGCTAATTTATGTTTCACTCCATCTGGAACTGGATTGTAAAGAGCTAAGAACAGGAGAGGCTCACAATGAGGCTGCTCCCCCTGACAATGAGGCCGCTCTCCCTGCACCCATGAGGCCGCTCTTCCTGCACCCATGAGGCCACTCTCCCTGCACCTATGAGGCCGCTCCCCCTGCAGCCATGCTCGCAGTCTTCTGGCCCGAGCAGAAGCCAGGTTGGCTGATGCCCAAGAAATGAGGTAGGGGATAAGGAGCGAGCCTGTTGCACTGAGTCACTCTTTCAGGAGGATGTACGAGTGAATGCATGTGAAGTGTGCCCTGATCTTTGACACCCGCATTACTCCTTGTTTAGGACATGTGTGTCCTATTGCTGTATTTGCAGTTCTCTCCTAAATTGATCCAATAGCCGCACGTGCTGTGAGCATGTCACACTCTCTTCAGCTAAACAGAAAATGAGATAATTGTGTGTTAAACAAAATCACCTGGCTGGCGCAACAGTCCAAATGGTACAATGATGGACTCCTGGCGCGCTTTCTCCCTAGACCTTCACCTCATCCAGCCCCCATCACTCTGAAAGACCTACCTGTCGCCTGTAACAGGGCTCTTGTCCCCGCGTCTGCAGTGAGAAGACTCTGGCGGAGGGCCACCCAGGCCGGCTTTGCAGCACCACACAAACAATCCTAACGATGCTATAAGCTTGATGGAGGCACACCTCAGAAAACGGGATGCTTTTATTGCAGCCATGGCAGCCTCTTCTATCACTGCTGAGTCCTCTGGGTGACCCAGGCTACAACAAGGGCCGCAAAAAGCAGCATGCGGCCGGAAAGGAAAGGCGTACAGGAAATGAGCCAGTCAAGAGAAGATAGGACTGGTTTGGGTACTCTCACTCCCTAAAAAAAGAAGCTCTTTGCAAAGTAAGGAAGACATCTGCACATCATTGTAGTTAAAATATTCAGAACTGGTATGCTAGTGCCTGCAGCACACTGGGGAGTTGATGAGCAGCAGTGCCCTGAAGTGTTTATCACAGGCTGTATTTCCTGTAGCAGTGTTTAGTGCAGGCATGCCCATTGCCTGCCATGTGACTCCAGAATGCTACTATATGTTCGGCCAGCACCATATACATGCAGGCATAGGGCAGATATCCCCTGAAGCGAGGGAGGACATATTTCATTGGACCTGTTTCCTTCGAGCCAAGACTAATCAGCTTGATTTGTCATGGGCTATCTGCACTGCTTTTTACATACCGGATAGCAACTAAACTAAGCAGATGTTCTCTGAAAAGTAGACTGCAATCCAAACATGTGCATGCAATTTCCACAAAGATCTCTGGAAATCTACATGTGATTAACTCTTAACTGGCCTCCCTTCATGGCTCCCGCTCTCACTGAACTCCTCTTTTTGGATTTGTCTATGTGGCTTTCTAGCAAGTCTTCTATGATGTGCATTACACACGTGTATTCACAAGTACACGTGTACATGTTTTCTCTTCTGCGACGCAAACGGCGTCTGCATGAAACATAACTGATGAGTGCTAGCATTGTGAAGCTCGTAACGCTTGCCCTGCAAGTCACTGCCTACTTTTGTCACCCACCCACTGTATTTATAATTTTATTTTGTAAATATATGACAACATAGGTAGCAGATCATGTTCTCTAGCTCCTGGAATTGTTTAATTCCCGAACTTTGTATGCATTTATGTTTGTAGGTTTTCATGTTTGTTTGTATGTACGCCTACGTGTATGTATGTAAGCAACATGTATTTATGGGATTTATAAAGAGTGAACCTAGCTGGGATGAATTACAACGTTGTGATATCATGTGTATCCATGTATATAATTACAGGACTACAAGCAGCAGAAAACAATATGATGATATGAAGCTAAAACATAAGATTGGTTGATTATTGTTCACCTGGCATGGGACAAAGTGAGATTCTGAACAATGACTTGTACAACTGTCCATGCCTCAAAACGGCCTGTGTGATAAAGACACGGCTTTTAGTCATTTTCAGATACAGTCATGCAGCTGTTTTAAAGCATCATATGCATGCAATTTGCTATTCCACGAAAAAATGAATAACATATTCTTTGCACATCAAACAAGCAAATAGGCATCCCCATTAGCTGCCAGGATCTGCTCTGAACACAGCTGAGCCACAGCCAGAATGATAGGTTGGGTTCTGGCACAGTGAAGGTGTGTCTTGCACTTCATGCCATGCACTGTATAAACCACTGTTCACAAAGCTTGATGATGTTTCTTTTGCCACCCCTCCCCATCACACATGCAGTGCACTAGTCTGCCAGATTGCACATCAAGCAGCAGCATTTTTGGTGCAAGGGTTGATGCGTCTTCATGGCAATTCCAGGAATGTGCTAATGGCTCCACTATCAGGGGGCAAATAGGGAGCATCATTGGCCCTAAGTATATTAACTCTGGTCTCACTGCAAGTGTGGTGACACCAAATGTCAGTTTATATCAGGGGGGCATACATTGTTGCACTTGTGTTGCTCGAAGTCTAGTGTCATCATTTATTCATTTTTCTCAATTGTAAAACGCCTTTTCACCATTGGTATGGTCTCAACGCGCTGTAAGTTAAACGCCCTCGGAGGGACTGAAGTCCAGAGTATCGGAACATTTTGGGGGGTTCCTAGTATGCATGTGTGCATAAAGACCATTAACGGTTCTGCAGGGTTTAAAGGTCCCTGCTAGCCACCCTTGTCTAATTGGCATGTGGATGGATGGCAAGAGGTACACTAGTGAGATAAACTAAAGGAGGATTGTAATTGTAATTGTAATTGGTTATTTATAACACACTTTATACCCATGCTGCCTCTGAGCCATCCTAGCGAGGTTAGCTCAGAGGCCACAGGCTCACCTTGGAAGCAAGACGACACGCAGCAACACAGGTTTGATCCCGGGTCCGCGCTTAGATACCTCTGGGTATTAAGCACGTTAGAAATAATGATCATGTCATATCATATCATGTGTGTAACTGCAGTTAGAGTTTTTGTTGTGTAACGTAGCTTCTTTCTTATGGTAGAAGTGTTGTGCAAGGTGTCGTTAGAGGTGTGCGTAGGCGTATGCATGCAGGAATGTGGCCGCGCCTTAGGCTAATTCCATAGGTACAGGGTGCGAGGCTATACTCGGTAGAATGGTTAACATAGGTATATTCTGCAATTCTAACGACATCTGGGTTCATGTAGTTAGATGGCTGCATTCTACATGCGACCAGCTATGATAAAGAAGCTAGAAGCTGCACCCCAGAAAAACATATGCAATAATCTGCCAACACCTACACAGGACCTTGTTCTTCCATCGCATAGTTAGATTCAGAAAATTGCCACCAACATAGGGTTGACTAGGAGCAGCGCCGAGGCTAGCCTATATAATATTTCTAACTGCCAAGCAAAGATGATCACAGGTGCAATGGCTACATTCTGTGTATTACAATGACTACCATCAGAGGTCATCCAGGTGTAATATGAGAGCTCTTCATAGATTGTTCTAAAGGACTGCCCTCAGGGATCTACTAGATGCAATATTGACTTCAGGGTGAGTTCATCTAGGTGTGATACAATGTCCCTCCCTAGATAGCCATCTAAGTGCAATACATTGCCCACCCCCAACTCATCCATGTGTGTTACAATGCCCCCCCCCAAAGCCATCCAAATGCAATACATTGTCTACCCCCCAAAGGGTCTTCAAGTGCAAAACATTGTTCATACCCCATCCCCCCGGAGCATCCAAGTGCAATGCATTGCCCACATCCAAAACCATTTAAGTGCAATACCTTGTCCACCCCCACAATCCATCCTGGGTGATACATTGCCCACCCCCAGAAATACAACAGGTGCCATATACAGGCCCCCAGAGAGGACAGTGGCACAGGTGGTGATTAAGTAAAGGAACGGGAACAGAATAATATATCATTAATGGGTAGATTTAGTGGGCTTGGTGTTGTTTTCTGTTGGGTCTGACAGGGCCCTTGAGCTGCACTGAGGGTAGGGTGGGATCAGGTTGCTACCAGAAAACAATATTAATAGCACACTGGAACGCTGCAACAGTAACAGATGTATTCACCAATGAGGAAATAAGATGTGTTGCATAGATTTGGTTTACATCCCCAGCGGTAGAATAAAATGCAACGCCAGGTCAGAGGTTGTATTTCTCCTGCAGGCTCAAGTATTTTTAACATTGTTTGGGAAACAAAAATCAACTTTTGATTTTCAGTTTAAAAGTTTAGTGAATGTGTTTCTGCAGAAAACATCATAAGGGACATAGAGTCCACACATTTTACGGTCACACACAATTTCAACAAAAGTACAATGCACGTTTTAACCATTTTTTTGGTTTTCCTTTAACCTAATGCTGTAAATGTCAACTATAGAGAGAATATACAATGGGATTCAGGATATGAATGTTCAAAAAAAGTGATTTACCTTTAGCAGCATGGTAGCAGAGAATTGCCCCTAGACTGCTGTATACAATTCTCACCATCAAAAGGCTGATTAAACAATCACAATCTGCCTCTCCCAGGCGCGACTGTGCATTCACTGTATGTAGTGTAATAAAAAAGAAAAGTCAATAAAATGGCAGACAGAAAAATAGAAAAGGGACTAGATCCCTTTTCGGATGACAGTGGCCATTTTATAACCTGTTTTCCATAGCTGCAGTAATCCGAAAAGAGATTTTATTGGTGATATATGGTGTTGGCCATTTGTTTGGCCTTTTTATCATTCAGACGGGAGATTGCCTGCCGGAATGCAAATAAAATGAAAACTATCCACATCCCAGGAATTCCCGGGGTGCAAATAGCTTTCACTCCCTGGCTGGGGGGACGACACAGCGTTTTACGTCCTGCAGCCCACGCTGAAGCTGTTGCTTCCCTCAGGCCTACCAAAGCTTTGGCTGGCGGGCCATTAAACCCCAGCTCAGGGCATGAAAGCTACATTCAGTAACTGAGATATTGACAGTATATTGCCCCCTGTTATAGTATTTATATTTTCACTGAATTTTATAAAGCATCAGCCACAAGCTTAATCAATTCACAGAGTCCCCAAAGCAATGAGAAGGGGAAGTGGCAGGATGTTCTTTAAATAGCTTTAAGGACGTTCGGATCATTTAAAGGCACGGGAAAGTAAAGGGAGACAAACAAATACAGATAGGTGCGACAGCAAGGCGTACAGGGGAATATGGCCAAACCAGATCTTAAATGCAAACCGCCCGAGAGGCAACAGTGTAAGAGCAACATCAGACAGGAGTGCTAGTTGGGTGGACAGAACAGCTAAAATCAACTCAGGATATTACATAGAGAGACTTAAACCTAGCTTTGAACAAGTCCAAGACACATTCATAGCCATGTAGTAGATCAAGGGTTTAACCAGAATGCTTTTATTCTAAGAAAGTTTTTCATTTGTTTACAAAACTGAAGAAGGCTCTCCACTGATTTGAAGGTGACAGGGAGAACTTTACCAAGGTAGGGACCCGCAGCATCAAGGATTCTGCCACTTATCAGTTTTTTAAGGCACCAATCGCAGTTATCACGACACCTACAGATCTCAAGTTCCAGAATTAGTTTCTACAGTAACTGGACCGTTGTTCCAAAAGGCTGTGCCTGAGGCTGAGAATGGTAATACAGATAAGTGCTCTAATCGGGAGTCACTGCCACAAGGTAAGAGCCATTTTGATATGAACACAGAGCTTAAGGACAAGGGTCACCAATCTTATACATGATCCGAAGTTGCGGTTCAGTTTTTTAAGGGGCTCAGCAGGAGGCTTTTTAGAAAATCAAGGCATGATTGCGCCATTGCAGAGGCTACTTTCCGTTTCTGAGACATGTTCAGGAGGGGGCAGAATACATCTGAGGATATGTTTATATTGTTAATATGTGGAAAAAAGTAAGAATATCATCAAAGACAACGTTTTAGCCTAAACCAAAAGTCCCAGAGGAGCTCAGAGTGAAGGTAGCCATGTAAGGGTAAGGCAGGAGGGATCGTTCTGCCAAAGTAAACAATCACTGTCTTTGAAGCATTAAGGCATAATTGATTATCCACCATTCAGTGCTGTAACGGATTTTACGACACAGCACACTCCAGCCAGAGACGTCTTCCACTGACACAGAAGGTGGCGCGCAATAAAACATGCCTTTTTATTTTTGTTAACTTGAACCCTGGATTCTTGTTTGAAGAGGAACCCAACCTGTCTCACACCCACCTTAACAAACACTCTGTGTCGCAATGGACCATGAACCAGGCTGGTGTGTAACAAAGAAATCATTATTTATTATTAAAATGCAATTGAAAATCAGAGCAAAACTAAATTTAGGCCAGCAGTCACCAGTGTGGTGACATTATAAATGCAAAATCTTATAATACTGTTAATTCAAATTTCTAACATCATCTACATAAACCTTAAATAGTAATGGAAACAAAATCACTTTTTTCACACTCATAGATGGCACTTATGTTATGCACTCCCCCTGCAACACTCCCCCAAACAGCAGCAAACTAAATTCTGTGTGGATAGAAAGCAGTGGCAAGGAGTCAACGAGAAGAGGGAACACTTGTTTTTTAAATCCGACCCACCACCCCAGGATAGGAGGTCAAAGAGGAAAATGCAAACCTTGAAAATGGGCAAAAAGCATACTCAGTTTTCACTGGTTACTTAGAGATCAGTTTATATTTGCGGTAGGATAGATAGAACGGAAGTTTGTGTGGCTGAGCTAAATAGACAAGGAAGCTTACATGGTACTGAGCAGTGTACTAAAGCAACATGAACACAGGTGAGAATATCAATTTTGGGAGGAAAACAATGCACAAAAATCACACGCAGCAAAATTGCAATTTCTTATTTCACACAGACTTAAAACTGGCAAACAGCTAAGGAAATGGGCTTAGCAGTCAAAATCAGCAATTGGTTTTGGGATGGTAAACAAAGGTTCAGAACAGACAGGATACTGAGGGCAAGGGATGACTCTTATGGGATAATAATATGGGTTCTATTATGAGAAATGCAAGTCAGATTTTAAAGAAAGCAAAATACACGGGTAAAATCGTTTTTTTTAGCAACATGATTAGTTCTACTGAGACTATAGTTTAAAGACTATAATTGTTAAAGAAAGGCACTTGTCATGTGGTGGTTGAGTTCGAATTACAACCAACCTACTGCAAATCTCTTTATAGGGGAATTAATTGAGTTATTCCAAATGATACTAGGGATTTACACAGGTAACTGAAGGAAATAAAAAATAAATATGCTAACAAATATGGACTTACACAGATTCTTCTAAGGAAAGGGTGAACAGAGGATACTGGTAATTATGGAAATGACTAGTGTTTATATGGGATTTGAATAGGGTTTGAACAGGATGCAAGGTAAAATAGGGGAATATGCAGTTTTTGGATACTGGGTGATGGGATACTTACAAGGCAAGCTTGGGTTTGGTCATTTGGACAGTCAGCAGGGTCTCTAGACAGCGGGGCCACAGATCTGTTCACGGGCAGCAGGGTCAAGAGATCTGGTTAGTAGGTCAGCGGGGCTCTCCTGGTTGGGACCAGCTGGGCAAAGTCTGGTCATTGTGGACAGTGGGATGGGTCAGTTGGGCAAAGAGTCTGGTCACTGGATTCTCCTAAAGGGATCAGCTGCCTTTCCTCCTTTCTCCTTGGATTATTGGGATGAATGTGGTTCTAGATAGGTGGTTCTGCCTGAATGGGATCAGCTGTCTCTGGACCTGGATCTGGAGTCTTGGAATCTTGCAGGGTAAATGTTGAATATTGAATATCACTGTGTCTCCCTGTCTACCCCTTAAATAGCCAGCGTGACATCATAGAATTTTACAATATGGGCGGACGCACCCAAGAATTAGACCTATCCTAGGATATGCCAGCCTATCAGTCCTCCCACCTACCTCCAAGCTGATTGGTTCCAGGGAAGTGACATCAGTTTAAGTGTATGCATTATTATGACTCCCTTTTTCTCACAAGCCTATTTTTTAGAAAAGTGGGTTATGAAACAAACAAAAAAAACCTTCATATTTACCATAGTCACCATCATAAAGATCAGATAGGCAGATCCCATATTTCACAAGGAATATGCTGGTTTGAATGCAA
Source organism: Ambystoma mexicanum (assembly GCF_040938575.1). NCBI lineage: Eukaryota > Metazoa > Chordata > Amphibia > Caudata > Ambystomatidae > Ambystoma > Ambystoma mexicanum. Next base: position 272,685,606 of record NC_090925.1, read on the forward strand.
TTCTGTGTGATGTTGCCTCATCCTTGGGCATAATTTTGATGTTTTCAGGAGACACATATATCATCTAAAATTCTGCAAATAGCTACACATATGCATTACAGTATTTGGCATATTTTTCCCAAGTTTAATATCTGTGCCATTTATGCCTCCCCCAGAAATGCATTTTTACAGCCATTTCCATTCACCAAATGCCAGCGAGATGCACATAGTCTTATTGTGCTTGTCCAACAATCACATTAAAACTGTCATAATATCATATTACTGCTTATTCAGATTGCAGGGAAAACTGTCTTAAAGAATAAATGTCCTGCATTGTGAATGAGGTGGATTTGCCAAAGATGTGGGCGGTATTGCCACCCCCACAATCCTAATTGTCTCCCCTGGGTCAGCTTACACAAGGGTTTCCATGACTCCCCTTTAAAGTCCTCCAGTGTATACTGGGAAGGAATGTAAAGGAAATCACACCTCCATAACTCTAGGAGGCAAAACACAGGGCTTCACCCCCATCCTTTGTGCTTGGGAGCAGTTCTGCCTGGCAGTCTGTGAGAACCTGTAAATATCACACTGTCAGGTCCATAAGAAAAGGACACATGCCCTTGCTCCCTGAATCACTGGTAGGTGCGAAAATAGCCTTGCTGCCTAACTGGTTTGACAGAAATTCCTGGGCCTCAGCCAGGAGGATTTGTCTATGTAGGTAAAAACATAGCACAATATACATATTTTTGCAGCCCCTTTCCCCACATGTACAAATATGTTTCTATGTGAGCTACAGTATTATTTGAAATGTAGCTTTCCCAAGATAATTTTCTGCTTTGCAACAACAGATTTACACATGTTCATTTTTTTCACATGCTTATTTCAATAGATGTGTTTTTTCTCTGCACATAGTTTCCTTTGCATTTACTTTTTGAAAGGCTTTTTATAGTTATGGTCAGTTTCTGGATACAGAGATATGCTTGGAAATGGTTTCTTGGTAATTGACACGAAGCAAGAGAGAGCATCTTTCCTTTGAAGTACTTTGCATGTGTTGGTTTATTTCAAAAAGTAAATCCAAGCCGTGAGGACTTGAAGCAGAATTGTTTTGCTTTTCATGGTCTCTCATTAGCACTGGCTGAGAGAAGGAGCACATGTAGAGAAGACAAGCAGGAAATTAGGAGGCAGGCAGAGAAGAAGGGAACCTGTGCCCAGGGCTGACAATTGTACTGTAGAGCATGCGTTCCAGCAACTCCCTAGACGTGCAGGCTTTTCCTGCTCGCTCATGTCTATTGTTGACGAGAGCTGATTGGCTGGCTCCCCCACACCAGGTACTAATGAAGATTCTCAACATCCAGAGTGTTGGTCATGTAGGACAGTGCATCACTCACTGTATTGTAAATGTTACTGTCTTAATTCATATTTTATAAAAGGGATCAGTGTCTAGGAGTGGGACTGGAAGTCGAACCTGTGTTGCTCTACCATGTCTGTTGCCCCTGAACTGTCCTCCCAGCCACCTTTTCATGTGCTTACCCACACAAGAAGTATTGGTGATGGGGAAGTTATTTGTGGGGATATTTGAATCATCATTGGCCTTCTGTGTAGGAGAGAGATGGGCATTGTATTTAAATTGTGCAGGGAACCCCCTATTTCAATGGAGTTGATATAAAGGGCAGGCAAGACAGTGTCTAAGACGATGACATGGGGGTTATCACAAGGTTGTTGGAAAGCCACTGGTAGTACCGGCGCCTTACTGGAAAACTCAGCTCACCATTTCCGCTGCCTGATATCTCAGCATTTCCAGGATATTATGAGCAGCAGAGGAACGGTAAGTTCCAATTCCCATGGAGTCCAATAGGACTTAATGGGATGGGAACCATTGAAGCATTGGCACCCTTGTTAACGGTGTTGGTTGTGACAGATTTATAGCACGGCACACTCCAGCCAGGGACTTCTTCCACTGACATTGAATGTGGCGCACAATAAAAATGCTTTTTATTTTTATTTGAATCATGGATTCTTGGTTTGAGCAGGCCCCCAACCGGTCTCACACCAACCTTAACAAACACCCTGTGTCACAATGACCTAGGAACCAGGCCGGTGTGTAACAATAAGGTATTTGTTAATTTTATGGTCAAATGAAAGATCACAGCAAAATCAAATAATTGGGCAGCAACCACCAGTGCTGTGGCAATACAAATGCTAAGATTCCCACAATACAGTTAATTCAAACTCCCAACTAAGAGACAGCAACCTTTAATAGCAAACCTAAGCAAAGACATTTAGAAAATAACAGATAGCACAAAGGTTATGCATTCCCCTTGCAACACTCACCCCCAAACTTCAGCTAACTAAATTCTTTGTGGATGGAAGGCAGTGGCATGGATTTAGAATGAAGAGGGAAAATTGGTTTTAGAATTCAGCCCACCACACCCAGATGGGAGACCAGAAAAGAAATAGAAAAAACTTAATTGTGAGAAAAATAGCATAATTGGATTACACTTACTACTGGCACAGCAGTTTACCACTGTGATGGGATACCTGGGACAGAAATGTGTGTTGCTACACTCGAGTGATAAGGAAGCTTACAGATTACTAAACAGGGCACCACGGCAACGTGAACACAGGTAAGAAAATTGACTTTGGGAGAAAAAAAACAGAATGCAAAAGAAAACACACATGGCAGAATAGCAATTCTTTTCTACATTGGGATTTAATGACTGGCAGCCATAGAAAGGGATGGGTTGTCAAATCGAAAATTGGATTTCAGGACATGCAACAGAGGCACTTAACAGATAGGATTCTGAGAGAAAGGGGTTACTCTTAATGGTATTACAGTTTGGGTTTTTCTGTGCGATGAATGCAAATTGGAATTGGTAGGAAAGCACAATGCACATGTAAATTTGTTTTTTGTGAAACAAGGACTATTTCTGTTGAGACTATATGTTAATGGCTATAATTACTAAAGAAAGGCACTTGACATGAGGTGGTTGATTTCAAATGGCAACCAGCTCACTGTGGATAACTTTATAGGGGAATTAATCGATTTAATTGCAAAATAATACTATGGATTTAACAGGCTATGACAGGATTTATCAAAAAATGCACTACCATACACAGGCTAATACAGATTTGTCTATGAAAAGGTGTACAGATTATACTGGTTAGTTTGGATCTAGAATGGGATTTTGCTGAGTTGCCAAACTGGTTTGACAGAAATTCCTGGGCCTCAGCCAGGATGATATGTCTTTTGGGGGGAAAAACAGAGCACACTATACATATCTTTGCAGTCCCTCTCCCCACATGTACAATTGTGTTTCTGTGTAAGCTACAGTATTATTTCCCATTTAGCTTTCCCAAGGTAATTTTCTGCTTTGCAACAACAGATTTACACGTGTTCATTTTTTTTTCACATGTTGATTTCATCAGGTGCGTTTTTTCAAAGCACATAGTTTCCTTAGCATTTACTTTCACAGGGGCTTTTTATAAATCTCGTCAGTTTCTGGACACAGATATGCTTGAAAATTATTTCTTGGTAATTGACAGGAAGCAAGCAAGAGCATCTTTCCTTTGAAGTACTTTTCGTGTGTTGGTTTGTTTAAAAAATGAAATCCAAGCAGTGCAGACTTGAAGAAGAATTATTTTGCTTTTCATGGACTTTACTGATGAAAAAATGCCCTTCTGGGAGGGATGGCCTTATTTGATGGTGTTCAAAATGAAATACATGAACAAAACTGTGTGATGTTTGAAATGAAAGCAGCACCAGTGCAATGCCGTTTTAAATGTAGGTCATTTTCCTGTGTATCCTTGAATGTTTAAATGACAAAACTGCAATGCACAGCCATTCTAAATGTCTGTTGTTTTCTCTGGATTCACGTGAATGACAAGAAAATGCAGCTATTCTTGGGGTGGCTATGTTCAACGTTCGGCCCATATGTGCTCAGCAGACCAAAGCACAGCCATTGTTGGGTAACTGCTGAAATGCAGTTTTTGTTTTACGGGGGTTGGGTTCTGCCTTAGACCTCAAATGTACCCCACAGTACTCAATCCAGAATAGGCAACCTGAGATATGTCAAAAGCTATTCCTATTTGGGTGTCACCAGCATACAACTGAAAGATAGCAGATTGTGGTGTGATGATATAAGCAAGAGATTCAATGAGTGCATAAAATAGACAAGGTAAACGGTTGGGAACTCCATAGAGAAGTGTGGTAGGAGGGTGAAACCATATAAGCAAAAGGAGGTCTCAAGGCAACAGCAGAGTGGAGTTGCATGTTTGACAATAGCACAGGCTGCTTTTAGTTGCAAAAGGATGAGGATGGATGCTATGTTGGCATCAAGAGACCACAGGATTTAATGTTTGATCAAAAGAGCGGGATATGCAATTTGGGGACTGGGTGATGCGATACTTACAATGTAAGCTTCAGGTTGGGGTTTCAGAACAGCCAGCAAGGTCTCTGGACATCTAGGCCAAGAGATCAGGTCATGCTGGACAGCTCGGCAATGTCTGGACACTGTGGACAGTGGGATGGGAGCTGGGCAGCTAGTCAAGGGATCTGGTCACTGAGCTCTCCTGAATGGGATAAGCTGACTTCCCTCCCTTTTCCCTGGATTATGGTGTATGTTCCTGGATCTGGATAGATGGATGTATCTCTGCTTTCCTGGAACTTGAAGTCTGGGTAGCAGTGGCTTGTCCTGTGTTTCCCTGTCTCCTCCTTATATAGCCAAAGTGACATCATAGAATTTTACAATCTGGGGAGAAATACCCTGGAATTCGTCCACTCCTGGGATAGGACAGCCTATCATTCCTGCCACCCCCCACCCCCCGTGGGCTGATTGGTTCAGGGAAAATGACATCATTTATATGTGTGCATTTATTACCTTTCTTTGTCTCACAAAACTACTTTTTACCAAAAATGAGATATGGAGCAAAACTTTGCATTTATACTAGTCTCCATAATAATAATAAGATATGTGGATTCCATATGTCCCAGGGAACTGGACATTCCAATCGCCAACTCTGTGTGATGTTGCATTGTCCTTTGGTACAATTTTGCCATTTTCTTGAAAAGCATAATACTTAAAAATCTGCCAATGGCTACACATATTCCCAATAATATTTTACATCATCCCACTTATTGTCAGGTTTGTGCCATTTATGATTCACCCCGAAAAGCATCTTTCATGGCCATTTCCGTTCACCACATGCTAGAAACATGCGCTTAGTCTCTTTCTATATGTCTAAAAATCACATGAAAACTGTCATAATATCACATTACTGCTTATTAAGGTTGCTGGGGAAAATGTCTTAAATTACAAATGTTCTATACTGTCAATGGGCTAGATTTGTCACAGATGTGGGCGGTGCTACAACTCCCCCCCCCCACAGCAGCTGTCTCTGCCAAGCTTAGTTTGCAACAAATGGCTTTCATGATACCTTTTGAAGTTTTTGACTGTTCACCCGCAGAGGGGTGCTGGAGGAAATCACACCTCTCTGATATGTATAAGCCCTATTGGCTTCCTTTGTTCATTCTGGCAGGGCTGCCAGCCAGTCTAATAGGGCCACGAATCTTCACACTTTTGCCCTCTTCATCTGTCCTTGTGGTTTGGTTCACCTCTGGATGCAACTTTTCCCACTGTTGGAGGCAGGGCTTTGTCATTGAATTCAGTGCCTGGGCCAGAAAAAAACAGTTCTACTGATTTCTGAGTCCTGTCCAAGTACCACTTCTATGGAAAGAAATATAACGTACATTAGGTAGCCATGTCACTGCAAACCCCCACCCACATATTCAATACTGTTTCTGTGCAAGCAACGGCTTTCATTTAACATTTGACTTCGAAATTACATTTTTTCTCTTATTTTAAAGAGCAGATTTCCACGTGTGGAGAACTTTTCCTTTCCAGTTGTAAATGTGGTTCTGCAGCCTGCAGGATTATGTTTTCATTAATCTTGGACAGGGCTTTTACATACACTGTGAGTTCATGGACACAAACAGAGACTGCAAAGAATTTCTTTGAAATTGACATGGGAAAGAGAGAGAGCTGCGCCATTTCTTTCCTCTGCTGTAATTCTGCTTGAGTTGGTTCATTTCAAAGAAAACACAAGCTGTGCTGAATGAAAACATAATTCTTTGCTCTTCAAGTACTTTATTAGTGAAGCAATGCTGTTCTTCAGATATATTACCTCACTTCTTGTCAATTTGATGAAATACACACGCAGGGCTGTATTTCAGTAGAGCACACACTTTGTAGTGTTTACATGAAGGAAAAGAACAAATTGCAATGCCGTCTGAAATGCTTTGCACAGCCTTTAGTCTTCAAAGAACAAAACAGCCAATGCAGAGCAATTCTGAATGTAGGTTATTTTCTTTTTGATTTAAATGAAATAAAGCAAATTCAGCCATTCTTTGGATGGTAGTGTTGCCGCCAAAATCGGGTCCGGGTTCCGAGAATGGGGAATTACTGGGCCATTCTGAGTTCAGAGGGCCCGGTAATTCCTCCCTTCAGGAACCCAGGCCCGGACCTTCCGCACTCCCATTTCAGCCCCATAGGGATGAATGGGAATGGGAGAGGAAGCAAACAACGGGCCGATTATGAGCGGCATGTTGTTTGCTCCCTCTTCCTCTCGCGGGACCCGGTCTGCACATCTGATAAAACCAGATGTGTAGAGCGAGTCCCAGGAGGGGACCTCATAATCAGGCGGTATGGGGTTGATGGCGCCGGTACCTTTACCGGTTCCGTTATCCCCTTACCGCCTGACTTATAATGAGGCCCTCAGAGTATAAAGGTCTGGAAAAGGTGCCAGTACACGTTGTTACCAGCATCTATTTCTGGACCGACAAACTCATAATGAAGCCGCTTGACCTTTTTGGCAGTGCAGGGTCAATCTGTTCAGAGAAGCCAATCATATTCTTAATCTAAATTGACTGGGGATGGGTGAACTGTCTCAAAATATATTTGACAATAGGGCTCAATAGGTGCTTGAGTCAGCTCAGAAGATTGTTCATTTCTTGACAGAGGTTGAAATGGCTTGAAACCTTTTCACCGAAATTTGGGCCAAACATTTAGATAAGATTGGTGGTACAACTTGTCTGAAATACAGCTCTTTAGTCACTGAATTCTAGGATACAGACACAGCAGCATGATACTGACACAGTATCCTAGAATTCAGTATTACTGTTGGCTAAGAACAGTTTACAATATGGTCATAAAAAGGAAGGCAAATGAAAAAAAGCACAGAGGATGTACTTTTTTCATTTGTTTCCATTTTAGAAATGCACAGATCATCTTATCAACAAAGGGGCCTGCACATTTCAGGGGGACTGTGTGGCAGTGCAAATGTATTGCAGGTTCCTAGCACATATGCAGGTATGGAGAACACATTTAAATGAAATATTAAAAGGGCTGATTTGATTCTATTCATACTGAATCAGGCATTTAGGGACTTGGCTGCTTCGAATCACAAGCCGTCTCTATGGAGTCTTGAATAGCTCGAGCCAATTCAAACCTTTTATTCAAAAGTTGAACTGGCATTCAAGCCAAGCACTTCACGGCTCCCCCATCTCTATTGCTGACTCTTCTGTAGAGGATGTAGAGATAGACTTGCAGGCCGTTATGATGGCACCAGTCTTAGCTCTGCAATCAACAGAGCTGATGATCTAGTCAAGCCAGAAATGGCCTGCTTAATCGCTTCAATCTTTTCAACAAAGGAGGAGAAAAGTAAGTTAGCAAGAACCTGTGAGGCTGTAGGGGAGAGAAGCATTCAGTGCCGGATCGCAATTTTAGGTAAATTCTGAAGGGTTCAGCAGAAGGGCTAGAAGGCTCTGTGATGCAGTTGTACCAGGGGACTTCTGGTAAATGTAATCAGAGTAACAAAAAAACGATCGAAACAGGGAGCATGCACCAAGCAAAAATTCAGGTGCCTAGTACATTGGCCTCGAAAGCATTTGTTGGAGTGACTTCGATGTGGCATTGTTCTCCTGGGAAACTTTGCTGTGCACGGTTTCTGCTCACTGTTCAAAACTACATAGTGCTGTCACAAAAAGCCTGCAGTTCTTTTATTGTGACCTGTCTGAGAGAAATACTTTCCTAACATGGGCCTACAAGAAAATGGCTTCTTTACTGTTCACATATTGCTCATAAGCCCCCTACCATGTTACCCCCTAAGGCTACCTCGAGTGGCTAGAGAAACACACACAATACATATTGTTTTCTTGCCCGTGTTTCCAGCCACCTGATTGGCTGAGCCCCCTTCCACAGGTGTGAATGCACTTTTAACAAGACTGTTCTTTCACTTCCCCCCAGGACAGCTGTTCCCTTAATTCAACTGAGCCAGCACTTCCCAGTAGGGCTGCTGTTCTTAAGCGCACTTCTCAGCATGCTGCTCTAAGGTGAAGAGGTAGAATCAACACTTCTCAGCAGGGCTAACTGTAAAAACTATGGGCCCAATTCATAGAATTCTTTGCATGCTGAAAAGTGATTTGGAACACTTTTCAGTGCTCAAAACCCCTTTTCCACGATTCGTGGATCAGACTGTGTGTGTTTTTCTGCATCTTTGCGCGGGTCTATCACGTCTTTGCGTGCTGTTGAGTACTTTGCCTGACACTCTACGCAATGTGTGGGATGGGCCTACTGAGAAATAAATAGGGGCAGAACACGCATATTCCCCATTCTCCTGGCAAAATGAGGAAGCATGTGGGCTGGTTGAAGGACCGGCCATGCAAAGAAGTCACATGCCCATTCAAGCACAAACATAACCAAATTCATGGATTTCAACATGCAACCTCACATTGGGAAAAGTCACATGTAAACCTTGTGATCTCACTGCCACATGATTGTAGACACAAAGTACAATGTGCAATTGAAACAATGTGTATAAAGCACACAATGCACACCATTCTAATGTCTGTCAGCCAGGAAGAATGCAGGTATACTCAGAGACATTGAGGAAGATAGAAAGAGGAAGAGGATGAGGATGGTGAGAGACAGGTTTTTGCAACCACGTACAATGCTCTTTGGGATGCTAGACAACCAGGTGTATATAAGGTACAGGTTCTGCTCCATCTCATCCAAGACCTAGTCAATGAGTGGGAGAAAGACCTTGCATCACCCACCATCTGCTCTCATGCACTCACCCTACTGGAGAAGGTGCTGACAGCCCTACATTTCATTGCCACAGGATCCTTTCAGCGCACCACTGCCATTGTAGGGGGCATATCTCAAGCAATGCAATCCCGGTGTCTACATCAGGTATAGGGCTGCATCACATCATTTGCATGCATATGCTTATACGTGTCACGCACACTCTAGGAAAAACAGAATGTTTCCCTGGAATTCTATATCATAGCACACTATCTATATGTATTTCGAGCAATTGATTGCACGCATGTTATGCTACGCCACCCCACCGACGATTGACAAAGCACATTTACTGCAACCAGACGCATTGGAATTCCATCAATGTGCAGGTCATCTGTGATGTAAACCGAGTCATCATGTAAGCCAATGCCAATTTTCCTGGAAGCACACATGACAGCTTCATCTACCGCTAGTCACAATTCTACCGGACCCTGGCTGGGGGAACCTTTTGCAACATCTAGCTCCTCAGTGACTGTCAATTTTCATGCACGTGCATGCAGTCACGTGACACACTGAACATCTGACCATGACAATCAATGCCAATAACAACCATCGACCCATTTGTGGGGGACAGTGCATACCCCTTTTCACCATTCCTGCTCATGGCATTCAGGAAGCCTGCCACACCAACCAAGGTAAGGTACAATTTAGCACATATAGCCACTAAGGGCATAGTGGATAACACATTCGGTGCGGTCAGGTCACGTTTCCATTAGCTTGACCACTCTGGTGGGGTATTGCTATATGTGGCACCAGTAGTATGCAAAATCATTGTGGCAGCTTGTGCACATTGTAGCCACATGGCGTTGAAAACCAGTAGAGATGCAGGAGGGACATCACCCTCCTCCACAGGCACTACCCATGCCCCAGGTTGGCCAAAGGGCACAGGGAGAGGTTGCACACAATCAGCTAGTGCGAACATACTTCACATGAATACCAGCGCCTGTGGAGCACGCACAGTCAAGCCATATTCTTGGTGCTATCCACTGATGAATTGGGGTCAATCCTCTGTGCCCATAACAATAACTTGAGAATGTGTGCCTGGGAGATACAAAATGTGTGTTTCCATAGTCATAAAATCAACTGCACTAACCACTGACACAGTCATAGCAAGTGGAAACAACAGTGTGCATGTTGCAAACAATAAAACATACAACACAATCAACAAAATCCCTTACCACTTTCACATGCCCCACAACAAATAATGTGCATGCAGACACCGGTAAGGAACTCATGATGGCAACAGTAAAGACGACGGACACAAGTGATCACAGTTCAAGGGTGTTTATTCAACTGTATAATCAGTGTGAAAAACACCTAATCTAAACCTAAATCTAAGATGGGAGCAAGCTACGGCCATCAAACAATAATAAGGCAGTCCTAGTGGCATCTTGTGAAATAAAAAGGGCCTATACTAAAGAAAAAGATTGACAATACTCCAAACTAAGTTACAAAATAGTGTGGGATAATGTTCTCAAGAAAAGAAAGAAGTGTTCACCGAATGATAAATAAGGATGACATGGCTGGGTTCTCCCTTCCCCACGTTTTTAGCATGGGACAAGGCAGGACCTTTGAGCACAGCACACACCTGGACCTAGCCAGTACGAGTTTACAGTTACTTTCAATGATGCCAGGACCTTCTGGGGCAAAGTCTCTTTCCTGCAAAGTCTCTTGCCTTCAGAGGTCTGCCATAAACAATAAACACAACAATTGTCTCTTTGGTAATCTTTCACTTTGGGTGATTTCTCTTCGCCCCTTGGATCCCCCTCAGCTGGGCTATGATCCTTCTTGCAACGTTAGCCTCCCTCAATCGGCTTCACTACTGCCTTCCACTCAAGAAACATGTAATTCAACAGTCGCAATGTCCTTTTAACCAACTACCCATTGAGGACATCCCTCAACCAGGTTCACACTTCTCGTCAGAATGTTGTAGAGGAGGTCCCAAGCACGACCCACACTCAAATAGTTCATTTTGAAGTACCAGGAACTTTCACGCCAAAGTATGTGATGTATGATGAGAAAATAAACCAGCAGAGAGCTGCAGTGCGGCTCGGTCCAGTACCTATCAAAAGAATAGCACCGGTTGAACTACCAGCGCCTAAGAAAACCTGGACAGTAAGGTATCCATTGAGAAAGCCACATCAACAAATAAAACAAAATTAAGAATGTCAGAGCACAGTCACTGAAGAAGCTAAAAAGATACTGTAGGAAGACGAATGGTGACGTCACAAGAACCCAAACTGACTCACATATAGAACATATGACGACCTGCGAGTGATGAAAAGAGATGAAACATCAAGGGACATCATGTACCTAAAGTGAAATAACGATGTCAAATATAAGAAGCTTATGCCATGTTCGTGATGAATATATGCAGCCAGTTTAAACATGTACATATGCTTGGAATCGCAAGAAAGGTAAGAAAACCGTGCAGCTTGCTATGCTTAGTAGGAAGATAGATTGCGGTAAGCGCCACCTATACATATCTACCTCAAAAAGGAGCAGTTTGTATACGTATACTTCCACTGTGCTCAAACGCAGAGTCAACCAAAGGTTACTAAAGGTCTCAGGAGAGGAGCCCTTTAGCACATAAATCGAAAACTAAAAACAGAGAGAAACTCAGATGCATGTAAATCGTGCCAAGAAGCCACGGCCGTATCAGCTGGAATACACTAGCAGTAGATACAATTAATGAAGCAAAGAACAGAATATCCTGTTCAAAGAGGTCACGATAAGCTGCAGAAGGCAGGTGGTGGGCAAAGCTAAATCAAATACACGAATTGCATGGAGAATGAAACTATTTCACAGTGTTTGAATCACGTGACCAGCCAAGCAAGAAGAGATGAAGCTTTCACACCACGCGTGGCCTTGTGCCATGAACTTTTCCAGACAGAGATGCAATTTCGAGGCCAACCACCAAGAAATAATTGACACATGACCACTGAGGTGATGATTTATTGTAGCAATAATTGGAGATAAGCTTGGGGAGCAGACGAGCACCCTGCACCCGGCTGGCTATTCTGCACGCTGCTAAGCTAGTGGAAAAGTATGAGTGGGGTTAATGCCAGCCCAATCATAGTGGACCAAGTAATCTGGAGTCCTATAGTTAGTAGAACCAATGAGACATTGTACTTTTAGTGACATCCACAGTAGCCATTTTGAAGGAAGGGTTAGATGCCCCACCTGACACTGTTTATCCAATCCCCTCACTCCGTTACCATATACACCTGTATTATAGTTACCTTCCTATAATCAATACAATTGCATGCAACATTATAAGCGCTACACGTAAATGATGACAAGTTTTTAGTATAAATGATGTGTTTTTTATTAAGTTTGTTGGAGTTTTTGAAGCGAGAAGGAAGATAAGCAATAGCTGATGTTCATGAACTCCCCATTTTTGTACTTGTCATTAAACGGACTCCCTTTGCCAAACCATTGTGTTGTCATTATTGATTTGATGCTAGAGTATTAATCGGCATCCCCATCCATCTCATGGGTGCTGCTGCCTCATCTTAAAGTGCTATTGGGCAACCCCCAGCTTTATGGGCCGTTTGGGATCCTAGTGCACACTTGGTATCAGAGATAGGATGGTTTATCGATTATCAATTAGATAAGACACCCATTGACCGACGACATAAAGTAACTCTAGGTCCTCGACAATATCACAAGTCCTTTTGCCATCCAGAGTAGTAGACCGAGAAGCTCCCCGTAGATAGTGGCTAGATTAAATTGAAGAACCTGCAGGGTAAGGTCTGAAGGAACCTGTGTTTCACCCACAAACCCTTTCCCACTTCTACGAGCAGCTGATCGAGCGAAAGCAGGAGCGGCAGTGACAAAGGCAGTGATCCCGAGGATCCAGAGAGGAAAACATGTGAACCGTGAGTGAAAAAGACTGAACACTTTGGCAAAAAGTTGCATACCTTAGAACAAGTAAGGAAGGTAACAGTGGGAGGCGGAACAAAAATAAAGTTAGAGATAGAGTAGAATGTATACATATAAGGGGAAGGAAATAGTGACTCGAGGGTGACCTAGCAAAACATAGAGGATACCGGAGGATACCCGAGCATAAAGGAGGATACCAGGAGGAAACCTGAGCAGCGAGAGGATACGCCCAAATACCTACGCTTTAATATAGCGGTTAGAAAAAGCCTGCATTCAAAGTCCTGAATAAAATAGGACAAAATAGGAGACCAAATCGGTTAAAGACACTCCATATCGGGGTAAATCATAGGGGCAGAGATATGTATAGCCAGCTGGAGTCTGTCTAGTCTGTCTAGTCTGTCACATCTGTCTTATTTTTTTTCTTTTCTTTCTCTTTTTCCTTTTCTCTCTGACGTCATAAAAAATAAGGACATTTTTGGAGGAATTAGCATGAAAATTACGCGATTGTTTAGCAAAGACAAAGACACTGTATACTATGAATCGATGGTTATTGTTTGAAAAAGAAAAAAAATAACATTTTGTGGGAAAAACAGGATTGGAGCTTGAGACGATTGGTGCTTGTTCATAATGTTGATTTTGTTTAAGTAATGTAAAACGTGACAAAGTGTTGTGTGAGGAGAAGAGAAATCATTTTAAGTATGGGAGATATTACACCATTAATACACTTGAGCAAGCAGTTGCCAAAACACGCACCTAAGCTGAAAAAGTACAGTGCAGAATGGGTTAAGGAAACCGCCAAAAAATGTTTATGCCATGGCCCCAGGGTGGATCGCTGTCTAAGACGGTCCTGCAACACATGACGACATATTTGCATGCTACGTACACTGGCAAAAAGTTAGACAAACGCCTAGCGAGTTTAGAACTTTGGAAGATGTACCAAGAGGGTAAGGAGGAGGAGCCACCCGTAGATTGGATACTTAACGTATACACAGATGGGGGTGAGATGCCTTCTGCGCCACCCGACCCGCCTGAAACAAAAAGTGAATTTAGTAAAGATGATGGATAATACCCGCTAGGGGAACTTAAAGCAGCCACGGGATACAGCAACCTGGCATATGAGTCACCTACGCAAAGTAGTGAAGAAACCCCAGACAAAGAGAGAGGCAGAGATATCACCTCCAAAGTGCTGAGGGACAAGGAGAGGCACGAGAAAGAGAAAGGAGACCAGGCACAAACAACTACATCTCTAGACACCGAGAGAGAAGGCAAAATATGGAAAGGAGATGAGGATAGAACTGATGAGATAGCATTCACACAGAACGAATGGATGGGAGGTCAGATTCTGTTACACTATGGTAAAGGCATTGAGGACATGAGACAGAAGGGAGAGCCAGACGATTTTCAAAGAAATGAGAAGGAAAAGTTAAAAGGATTGAGAGACAAAAGGATCAGGAAAAAAGATAGGCAGAGACGAGAGCAGTTGTATCGCGAGGAACAAGAAAGAAAAAACGATCAAAATCAGAGAGCAGCTAATGATCAGAACAGGCAGAATAGAAGAAGAACAAAAGATTAGGGAGAAGAGAATAAAAAGATGAAGGGATGAGGAAATACAAAGGGCAAATGAACATATAGATGCAAAGAAGCGGGAAGAAGGTAGGGTCAGAGTGGAAGCGAGGAAGCACAGAGAATGACGACATAGAACGGAAATGAAAACAGAGGGCACGTGATCTTGAATATTTGGAAAAAGAGGTTAAAAAACTCGATCCAGAAGTAGATTGGGAAGACATAGAAGAATTCTTTCCTGAGTACAATTCAGTACCAGGCACGTCTAGGGCAAATATCGAGGATGACTTTGACACCCGAAGCATTGGAGAAATGATTGATAGAATATATGATGAAATGGGGCTAGAACAAGTACCCCAAGAGAGAGGAGAGTACGAGCGTCTTGAGAGCACTCCGCTGTACGATACTGAGGATGCCTCTCGTAGTAGTAGAAATAGAGAGCTGTCCCTAGAAAGGTTGACACTAAATGGGAACGAGGAAGATGAGAGGAGTTGCACGAGTTGGGCACAGACAATATCAGACGCAGAAATAGAGGAATATGAAGAAAAGGAAGAAGAGAGGAGATGCGAAAAACACTTCTCTGGAGGAAAAGTGATAAGATGGTCAGATTGTAGTGAGTCTGCACCTAAGGCATCGGAATCAGCCACACAGTCAGACCAACACGAAGGAGTATTTTATGGTCAGAGGGGGGGTGTCTCCATCACCCTTTGTGAGCCGACTAAGGAAATTGCCAGGTAGAGGCCGATGCGGGACTTTCACCCCTGCAGTGGATAGAAAAATGATGAGAGAGGAAAAGGAGTGCCACATATTACAATTCCCGTTGCTCGAGAAAGGAGGAACGAGGCCACAGTATATTCCATGGCCACACATGGACCGAGAAAACCTGAAAAATAAGTTTCCAATGTTAACCTCGGGAGCCGGAAAATGGATACATGAGGTAGCTATAGAAGATATCAAGGGTCTTTTAATCGCCATGCTCGGTGATCGAGCTGACAATGTATGGACACGTGCAGGTTGTAAGACATGAGAGGTAGTTAGTTTTTATCAACAGTTTACAGTAAAATTTCATTAAATTAGCGCTGTAAAACAAATGCTTCAATCAATGTTTAATATTCATTTCTATGAAAAAACACATAATAGCTTAAAAAAGCGGTGGGACAATCCCATTCACTTTACATAAAACAATCGTATATTGTTTAAAAAGACAAACAACTTTGTTGTGACACTTAAACTTAGTCAGTGAAATTAGTGACTTCCGTCTTATTGGCGGGAGTTTGGTTCAGTGATCAGTGTGGGGAGCTGTAGCTGTCTCACACTGTTCACGGGACCTAGATTAAGGTTGTTAAATCATCATTCTAGTATTGATTCTATATGGTAGAACTTGACATGTTTCAGTTCTTATAACAATTCATAGAACTTTCTTCAGGAGTAGTGTCATATTCTAAAAAACAACAACTTAGACAACAATATTAGAGCGTGCATTTATTGCGCATCTCTTGGGTTGATGGTTTCTGCCAGTCTGGTCGGAGGCGAGTGGTTCTTAGTGAGGGGTATTCCTGTAAAATGCAGGCTTTAGTCGTCTAGGTCCGTAGTGGATACTTCAATATGTCTACTAGGACCTATAGTAGAGGGGCAATTCTTCAAGATATTAACAGGGTTAGGATCGGAGTTCAAAGGTATTCAGTCCTATGGTGTGGAGTGGGTCGTTTAAATAGGGCGGTCAAATCGGTCTTGAAGATGTATGTATCATGGTTCGAATGACTGCAAGATGATGGTTGCTTTATTCAATAAATTCTTCTTCTGTTTCTGCCAATATGAAAGCCGTAAATGCGTTTCTTCGTGTGTTTGACTCCGTATGCTCAATTCGACTCGATCGGTCCCAAACAACCTCACAATGCTGTTTCAATGTAGGTTACCATGCCATGACTACAGTTAATACTGCACGCGATGGAGCTCCATTTAACAATTGCAGAGCCGCTGTATGGAAAGCATTACAATTGCTATACCCGGATACATCTGGTATGGGAGCTAAAATGACACGAAAAATGAAGGAGTCAGAGGATCCTTTGCTTTACATTCAGAATTTCCAAGACACCTGGGTGCTTGAAACTTGTGAATCTTGGGGGAAATCCATACATGTGTTTTACCATATATTATGCCCAGGGCCTTCCAGATCGGGTACTGAAGCAGCTCAGGAATTGAGGCCAAACCGTGGACCGAAATACAGTTGTCCATAGCTCACTATTGCAGATTGCTGCAGGAGAAGAATCGCAAAAAAGAGGCTGCACGAAAAGATGAAGAGGCAAAATTAGTGCAGAAGAAATTGTCAAAGTATGCCGTTGAAGGGGCAATGATAACTAGCACAGACAGATCGAACATACAGCAGGGCAATAATCAACAGCAGGTTAATCAGGGCAGTAATGGATTTTACCCTAGAGGGAGAGGCTTTCAAGGAAGAAGATGGCTTTCAAAACAATCAGGGAGGTTTTCAAAACATGCAAAATTGCAATCAGGATATGTCAAATAGGCAAATAATCAGACCATCGCCAATATGTCGGACGTGTGGGATGACAGGGCATCTAGCACGCACATGCAGAAGTCAAGGCATGGTGCAAAATGACCAAGGAAAAAGAGTAGGGATGGTGAATCCATCTGTCTTTTTACAGCAAGGAGGAAATGGAGTTGCACAGAATCACACGGTTCAAGGCAAGCGCCAGGAACACAGCAAAGCTTGCAACCTCATAACTTGATAAGTTTTCCACAAGGACATTCTCAACATTCGCTGATGCAACTGTCACAGACAACAAGTGCAGGACAGGCATTGAGCTCTGGAGTGAGTGCTAACACTGGTGAAGGAGGAACGCAGATGTTTTCTATCCTATCAGTGACACCTAACCCTCACGAGGAACCAAGGATAGATGTCGGTTTAGGGGATAAAGATTATTCCTTCTTAGTAGACACAGGTGCAACACGCTCGTGTATACGTGAAGGCAAGGTTTCCTTGTCTGTTCATGCCATAAATACTCAGGGCTTCACAGGAGCAACAAGTTGTGATCCTTTTACAAATGAACTTCCAGTCTCTACAGGAGAATGTGATATGAGTGTGCCACTGTTATATTCAAGGCAAGCCGATGTAAATATCTTGGGACGAGACCTAATGATGAAGTTAAACATGACATTTTCGTTCACGGAGAAGTGTTCAACTCCAGGAATGCATTATTTGAACGTATGCGAAATGATTAGAGCATACCTGGGACAAATTGTTATGATGGCTGTCCCATTGGAACCAGAAATATTCGCATATGGAAACAACAGTTGGAGGTAAATCTCATTTTTTGGGTGAGGATGATCAAAAGAGAGGTGCCTCAGAGAATGATGATGGCACAGAACCGTCCTGAATATATTGATGACTACATGGCCCAGGTGCCTGTCTCAGTGTGGACCACAGGCCCCTATGACGTATGATTATTGAAAGGAGTCACAGAAGTGAGGATTAAATTGAAACCAGGAGCAATTTTACCAAAAGCGTGACAATATCCCATGCCTAGGGAGGCAGATGAAGGGATTTTCAAGACAATTTCTGCTATGATGAAGCAGGGTATCTTAGTGACGTCAGAGTCATCATGCAATACCACAGTGTACCCTATCAAAAAATCAAAGGGAGGGTCTTGACATTTAATCCAGGACCTAAGACCAATAAATGATATTGTAGAGGCAGAGTTCCCTCTAGTCCCTAACCCGGCCACAATCCTGTGTAACATAGCTGTTGAGGCACAATATTTACAGTGATTGAGTTGAAAAATGACTTTTTCTCAATCCCATTGCACAAAGACTCACAAGATTTGACGTCATTTACATTCAGACAAATGCATCTGAAAAGCACGAGGTTACCCCAGGGGTACTGCGAGTCTCCCTCAATTTTCAACAGAGTCCTGCAGATGGACTTAAGCAATGTTGCATTAGAGAGTGTTGTCTTGCAATATGTGGATGACATCCTAATTTGCAGCACGACAGAGGAAAGATGCAGACACGATTCTATTCAGCTATTGACTGTATTGGCTGAGAAAGGATATAAAGTTGACAAAGAAAAGTTGCAATATTTTCAGCAAGAAGTGCTGTACATAGGCCAGCTGATCTCCAGTTGCGGACGATACCCAACTCATCTTCAGGCTACCCTCAGCCTCCCCCTCTCCTTCCCTCATCTCTGACTGTCTGTCTGCTATCCAAGAATGGTGTGCCGCCAATGACCTCTGCCTTAATGCCAGTAAGACTGAGATCCTACTCATCAGTACTCCCACTCCCTCCTTCCCTGTAGCTCTCTGGCCTGCCTCCCTTGGCCCCCTCCCTGCTCCTACCTGCAAGGCAAAAAACCTTGGGGTCATCTTCGACTCCACACTCTCCTTCTCTCCTCATATTTCTGACGTCGCCAAGAGGTCACACTACCAGCTGCACCTCCTCAGAGGTATTCTTCCCTTCCTCTCCTTCCCCCAGAAGCTCACTGTCTCCCGAGCCCTGGTTCTCTCGAAGCTGGACTACTGTAACAGCCTCTATCTTAATCTGCCTGCCTCCACTCTCCGCCCTCTGCAACTCATCCAGAACAGAACTGCGAGACTTGTCCTTGGCCTCAAGCCCAAGGACTGTATCTCTCCAGGACTGAAATCTCTACACTGGCTCCCAGTGGCTGCGAGGATAAAGTTCAAAACCCTCTGCATTGTCCACAAGGCCTTCTGGGGCCTGGGTCCTAAATACCTTCAACTCTCTCTTCCCAAATATCTTCCTTCCCGAGCCCTTCGCTCATCCGCCTCCAATTCCCTCAGGGTTAGCCGCTTCTCGAAGCAACGAGCTGGGGGTAGATCTCTCTCCGCGGCAGGGGCCTCCCTCTGGAACAGCCTTCCTGCCTCCCTGAAACTTGAGGAGAACCATCTCCGGTTCCGGAAGCACCTCAAAACCTTCCTCTTTGCTTCTGCTTTCTCTCTCCCTCTCTCCTGCTGAACAGCTAATTTAATTCCTCACTGAAACTGCACTGATCCTGCAAATGGACCACTCTAAATGGCCTCGGCCCTGGGCCCCGCCACTCTCCACTTGCACTGATGCCCTGGAACCCCTTTGCACTGCGGGACTGTCTCTGTATCCCTACAGCCCCCCCTCCCCCAGCACTTGTTCTGCACTTACCTCACACTTGCCACCAGCTGGCCCTATTTATTTATTTATTACGTTACGCCACTTACCTTGTACTGCACTTCCCCCCCTCCCCTTCCCCTTGCACTTTTCCCCCTCCCCCACCCCTGCACTTGCGCGATCTGAATGACACCTGGCCTAGTAAGATCGTTGTCTGTCTCCCCTTGTCCCCCCCTCCCTGCCTCGTCGCGCCTTGAAACACATGTGTATAGGCGCGTTACAAATATCATATCATATCATATCATATCATATCACATGAGGGAAAAGGGTTACCCCTGAAAGGGTTGAAGCCATACTGAGCACAGCCAAGCCACACACGATAAAACAGATGCAGAGTTTTCTAGGTCATTGCAATTATGTCAGGGCATGGGTCTTTGACTACAGCTCATATATACCAAGCCCTTTTTGCAGGCCCTAAAGAAGGCACAGGTGGCGAAAGGAAAAATTGAATGGTCTGAGACCATGGAAGAAGGGTTTACTGAACTCAATAGAGCCAACTGCACGGCACCAGTTCTAAGGATTACAAATTATGCAGAGGAATTCTACCTGTTTTCACACACAAATGGCAGCATCATGCACTCACACAGAGAACCACATTGGGGTACAAGCCCCTGGCATACTACAGTGGGAATTTGGATCCAATGATAAGAGGACACTTCCCTTGCGAACAAAGTCTAGCTGCCTCCGAGTTCACCATAGAGAAGGATCCAACCATTGTGATGGGATGCTCAATCACGTTGTTCGTCGAGCACGCACTATTTGTCATTCTAGAAAAACCAAAGGGCACATTGACATCTCAGAGAGCTTTCGCTTATGAAGTGATCATATCAAATCCATTGATTAAGAAAATTTGATGTAAGATAGTGAACCCAGCTATGTTCATATCAGAACCAGTCACTGAAGGAGAGCCGATCCATGACTGTGCAAATTATGAGGAATTCTATGATGAAATTCCCAGAGTGAGAGAAAATGCATTGGCAGAAGGAGAAATTGTCTTCGTTGATGGTTCTTCAAAAATCGATCAAAATGATGGACAAAGATACGCAGGTACTGCTGTGGTGAAGCACACAGCAAATGGAGAATTTCGAATACTCATTAGTGCACGATTATCATCTCACTATTCAACACAAGCTGCAGACTTATTGGCATTGATACTCGCCATCGAGAATCATGCAGAACAGGAAGTGACAGTGTAATGTGACTCTGCCTATTTGACATCAACAGTGCATGCAGGCCTAGTGCACTGGAAAAGGAGGGGCTACCTCCGAGCGGACGGCACACCAGTGAAGCCTTAATGAGCCCTATTGGATAGGTTCATTAAGGCACTACAGCTCCCAGTGGGCATAGCGGTCATGAAATGCGCCACCCACATGAAGGGGACAGATTTTATCTCATGAGGAAATTAAGCAGCAGACACAGAGGCCAAGCGTATGGCTTCCAAGGGCGAAACCATAATGGATGTGGAAATAACTGATGTAAATGAAAAAAAATGATGGTTGCACAAAGTGAACCTGAGTGTTATAGTAACATGGGGCAAACCCAGTTAATGGAACAAGGGGAAGCACCACAGGAGGAAAAGAACCTCTGGAAGTGGCAAGGGTGTTCTTTAAACCCCTCCAAAAGCTTGTGGCAACAAGACAGCACTGGTAAACCAGTAATGCCTATAGCCCTGTTAAAATTAGTATTGGAACAATTGCATTATCCAGCGCACATGTCCAAAGAGAATCTAGCAGCAGCAATCGCTGAAGACTGGTTTATACCAAACTTATTGGAACATGTTGCATTTTTTATGGTGAACTGGATAATCTGCCAACAGTTCATGGCTGGGCATACACTAAAAGTAATTAGAGGAGTCATCCCAAGGCCCAATGGACCTTTTCAACACTTGCATGTCGATTATGTCGATATGATTAAAGTATGTAACGGGTACAGGTATCTAATTGTTGTGGTCTGTCCATTCTCTAGATGGATAGAAGCAGGTCAATGTACACACCCAGACTCTACATTTCTGGTGAGAGAGGTATTTCCCAGGTGGGGAGTATGTGAGGTCATGTGGCCAGACAATGGTCCTCACTTTGTAAACGCAGTATTTGAGAAAATCAGCTTGCTGTTGATATAAAGCACAAGTTCTCGTCGGCCTATCACCCTCAAGGTAATGGGATATGTGAGAAGCACAACAGCTTGTTAAAGGAAATGATAGCCAAGTTGAAGCTTAAGCTAAAGAAGGGATGGCTACACTGCCTTCCATTGGAACTGTGCACAATCAGAAACCGGCCTGGTTCTGATCATCACCTTACGCCGCAGGAAATAGCAACAGGCAGAAGGATGCACACTCCACTGACACCATAAGATAGAGCTAGATGTGATGCCCAGCCAACAGGAGAAATCTTAGGGTCTGAAATTAAAACTTACATGAATTGCATGACATCTAGTCTTACAGTAATTTCAGGACAGCTGCAGTGACAACAAAAAGGGTGCAGGGCAGCACAGAACACAGAAGGAGATACTACTGCAAACTCAGTTCAAAGTTTATGTGTACCATCAATCTTCCCTTGAGACACAGGCCTGGTGAAAAATCACACGAGAAAGAAGTGGGACAAGCCAAGGTTCAACGGACACTTCACAGTGGAAAATGTCACTCCCTCTGCAGTCAAGCTACAAGGAAGAAGAGCTTGGATCTTCCTGGGTGACATGCATCGGAGAAGGCACCCTGCCCACGCCCCAATGCATAGAGACTAAAGACAATGGGGAAGAACCTCAGCAGGTGCAGACGAGATCCATGACGAGGAAGAAGGACGCATGACCAGCAAAGCAAAGGCAAAAAAAGTTTGTGCAAGGTTGTGGCTTAATTTTTGACATTTCCTCTATGCAAAAAAAGGGGACAGGGACATAAAAATGGAAACTCTGTGCATCTAGTTGCAGGGTGAAGAAGAGAATTGCATGCATAAGCCACAACATAGGCCATTAACTTTGAACTTTGGACTGAGGCACACTGAAGCCTTGATAAGAAAAGGATATGCCAAATTTTGATCAAGGACACACATATTGAAAGAAAATACAGTATCCAGACTTTTTCCAAACAGGAGCATTGTTTGGACTCACTTATAGTGTCCCAAAGCAGCAACATCACTAAAGACGTTCTGAACTATTTTGATCTAGTCTTGAGGTCATACCCGTCACTAGTGGGAAGGGTCACTAGCATCACTGAGTTTATTCAAGACCCTGAAAACAAAAAGACAACAAGGAGACTGCTCACCGCGATCGCCGAGCAGTTCCTCCTGCCTCCGGATAACAAAGAAAAAAAAATATCCGAAGCAGAAGAAGAAGCGAATAGGCTTGTCAGCGTGCTATTCTTTCATTTAATTGAAGACTGTCCAGATCTTGTTGGGAGACGCACTGACGTCTTGACATTTCTTCGATATCCAGCAAACACAGAACGCTTGAGTATAATCCTGAACGGAGTCATAATTCAGGTTGCTCTTCACACCCATCGAGATCACAGAAGCTGCTCACAGTGAGTACCGAGCAGTTCCAGAATTCAGCAAGGGCAAGGCAAATGTCCCTGTCACCAGAAGATAGCAGATTGGAGAGCAATGTGTTTGTTAGCCTAATTGAGGACTTTCCATAACTTGAGGGGAGGCCCGCACGTGTTGATGTCCTCACCTTCATCAGAGACCCAGCTAATTCTACACAGATGAGCATGCTCTTGCACGGTATTGTGATGCAGGTTGAATAGTCTAATCATCATTAGAATTTCCGGAGGAGACTAAGACTTTCCGCCGAGGGACAGATCGAGAAAGTGTTGCCAGAGACTTCACTCTTGTTTATATTATCAAGGACACAACATGTCTTCCGGAGTGAAACAGATAAGAGGAATAAACTGGGAGCTTGCATATTTTGAACACATACAGTGAAAAAGGACTTGCTGAACTTATTGCCTTAATTGACATTTTTCAAATACAGAAAAGGAAACTATATCCAGAAACAATAGACAATCCATTATCCAGGCAAAGGAGTACAACATTCCAATACCTGCAACCGACAAGCACAGATATCAGAATCTAGAGTTATTGTTGCTGTTGCATAGACTATTTTAATGTTAGTCTTTTTTCATTAGATGATAGAGATGGGAAACCAGAGCTGCAGCATAGTTGTCCCTCAAGAGGGGAGACATACTTATTATTCCAGAATGAAGTGCTGCCGCCTAACCTACAGGGGTATAATGTATTTACGCATTGCATTCATCGTTGTTTTATTATCACTGACGATTCAAAATGCATTCTTCATAGGTGTACAAAGTGTTCCGATTCCAGTGGACCCACCTAATGATGTACGCATGACACCCACAAAAGCATCCAGACCCTTTATAGTGATCCCAGTTCCTAGAAGGTCTGACAAAGGAGTGAGTGAACTTGAAATGGATGTTATTAGCAATGACACACATGCAGTGACAAGCAAGTTGAAAAGCCGGAGACAGGGTCGGCAGAGTAAGAATGAAAGAAGGTTACTGACAACCACACTCATGCAAACGATGAGTGCGCACACACCAGTTCTAGTGTCAATAACTGCAGAACCACAATCCAAAGAATGAGAGAAGGTTGGACAATCAATGATGAGAAGTCCCCCTATAAGTGAAGTGAAAAGACAAATGGAGAAAACTGAACTGATAAAGAGACAAAAGGAGTTGGAGAAGAAGCCAACTGAGCCAGCATTGATCAGCACTCCTGATACAGCACTGAAAGAGGCAAGTGCAAGCCCAGAGAAAATCTCACAAGCACAGATGATAGCAGAATCAATATGGCTGTTCATAACCAGAGCCAGGAAAATACAAGAGGACAAGGAAAGAATTGCCAGACTTTCCTCCCCTCGACTGGCACAGATGTAGATGCCTGCACCCTGGATTGCAATACCTGAGTATCCTCCAGTGAGAAGAAGCCATATGGATGTGTTCAAGGACGCAGTTATAGCAAAATACATGAAAGACTTGAGAATCAAGAGAAGCATACAAGGAGGATGACAGTGAACTAAACAATTACTTGGACAGCACAGCACACTTGGGAAATAACATATGGTACCAGCATATGAAGGCAGTTGGAAGACAGAATTCAGAGGAGGAATGCTTTGTTTGTGCTCTCCTACCTTACAGCTTGGGCAACTCAAAGATTTGTGTAGCTGTAGAAATTGATGTCCAGACAGCACACTGTCTATCACATGTAGCAATGTGCAAGACCAGAGGCCGGTTCATGGGAAGTGATGCCTCACTGAAATGGGCAACCGAAGCAACTGATCCAAATGAAGACGATTATGTCCAGGACATAAAGACAAGGAACAATGGAAAGACAAAGCACATTGTGATCAGATACGAGAAGCCTGGAGTTAAAGGAACAGAGATCAGAAGAGAGGCAAATCAAAAACTAAAGGTCCAAAGAAAAACTCCAGAAGAAGCCAGAAAATGGAAGAACAGAGGTCAAATGCAAATTTGGGGAACAGAGCTTTCACAAGACAGATGGGAGAAAGGAGTGGTGATCTGCAGGGCATGTA
Source organism: Ambystoma mexicanum (assembly GCF_040938575.1). Classification (NCBI taxonomy): domain Eukaryota; kingdom Metazoa; phylum Chordata; class Amphibia; order Caudata; family Ambystomatidae; genus Ambystoma; species Ambystoma mexicanum. Next base: position 272,710,883 of record NC_090925.1, read on the forward strand.
TGGTCTTCGGTCACTACGAGCCCACCATCAACATAGTGTGAAATGGATGCAAGCCATTATGGCCAAAACCCGCTAAATTGCTGACATGGGCCATAGACAGGTGAGGACCTTTGCAGATAGTGCCATTGAAAAGGCCAAAATTCTGCTTCAGGAATAATGGCACAAGGAAAATGGGGGAGAATCAAAACTGTGGATGAGTTTTTGACGGTACATGGTACCGCAGTGATCATGGATCATTATTGGGCATGTGGATCGAGAAACTAGGGAGGTATATGCACAATAGTGAATGTCCATGTTCCAGCATTAGTGATTCCAAAAAGTGATCTGAATATTCACAGTTTCCCGAAAGCAGATGCTCACCTGAGGAAAAGGAGATCTGTGGAACTGATGAGCCAAATGAAGCGAGAGAATTACTTTTCTGCCAAATCCATAGAAGCTTTTAATGCTATCCCATATGAACATAGACTGTTCAGTCAGACTTCTTCCGTGTTCACAACAATTTTCAGGCCAATAATTCAGGTTGGAGCAAATACTAAATGGTTGCAGATAACCAGATGGGAGTTACTGCAAACCATAAACACAACCATAAAAGGATTCAATGCATTTAAAGAAGAGTTAAGGGCAATCTGACTAATGGCTCTCCAGAACAGATATGTCCTTGACATGATCACAGCTATGGCTGGAGGTGTTTGTGCAAAAATTGGAGAATCATGTTGCACATTTATACCTTCTCATGACAAAGAAAATGGAATGTAGACAGAGGCCATAGGTATGCTGACAAAACTACAGAATCAAATGACTGATGAAACTGACAAAGTGGACGATGACTGCTCGGATTCTGTGTTATCAAGATAATAATCTCTCAGTGCCAGAAAACTTTGAAAAAGGCTGTAGGGATGAAGATCATGATAGATGTTGAACCTGGATGGAAGCCCAAAACCAGACTGATGAAGAAATAAGAAACTTCGTGAAAGCTAGCATTCATGCGCCAGAAGAATCAAAGTTTTGGTATCCAAGGAAACCCAGAAACTATGTGGGAAGATGGATCTATTGCAGCCCAAATGGACAATGTCAACTAATGACATGGAACAAAAACGAACACAAGAGAACAGCAGGAAGCTTGAAGGTTGTCATAAAAATATGGACACCAAAGAGGCATTTCTTCAGACCTTCATGTGTGGACCCAGAAGATGCAGCAAAAGTGGATCCAGAAGATGAACTGAAAGTGAATACAGAGGATGCAGAAAAGATGGATACAAAAGAAGAAGTGAAAGTGGTTGATGAATCGCTCAAAGGGGGGAGTGTAGAGGAGGTCCCAAGCATGACCCACACTCAAATCGTTCATTTTGAAGTACCAGGAACTTTCAAGCCGAAATATGTGATGTATGATGAGCAAATAAACCAACAGGGAGCTGCAGTGGGGCTCTGTCCAGTACCTATCAAAAGAACAGCACCTGTTGAAGTACCAACACCTACGAAAACCTGGACAGTAAGGTATCCATTGAGAAAGCATATCGACAAATCAAACAAAATGAAGAATGTCAGAGCACAGTCACTGAAAAAGCTAAAAAGATACTGAAGGAAGACAAATGGTGACGTCACAAGTACCCAAACTGACTCACATATAGAATATTTGATGACCTGCGAGTGACGAAAAGAGATGAAACACCATGGATAACGGACATCATGAACCTAAAGTGAAATAATGATGTCAAATGTAAGAAGCTTATGCCATGTGTGTGATGAAGATATGCAGCCAGTTTACATGTGTACATATGCTTGGAACCACAAGAAAACTAAGAAAATTGTGCGGCTATGCATCGGACCCCCTTGTTTTCGATTCAACCTAAAAGGCCTGCAAGGGTGCTTCGACCCATTGGAACAATGGGACCAACTACTCTTGGCACCTCCTGCTTAATCTGTAAGTGAGCCTTTTCAGAAGTGTTCCTGGACCAGCCAGTAAACTGGCCAGCTCATACAGGACCTTTGCCCTGGATCCGCTGCTGTCTCGAGTTTTGAATAGAGCTTTTGGAGACTGTAGGCTCTGGGTATAAGGCACTCTCCCGCTGTGTTTCACAACCCTAGCATTCCTAGCTCTGGAAGTAGGGGTGTCAGCCTGAACTCGAGCATATACGGTCACTGTGTCACCCAGCTGTGGTGACCAACTTCACGGGTGCTTTGCTGCTATGCCCCCCTGTATCTTCAGACTCGCTGCAGTGCAATTGGCCTGATCCCTTCATCAGGAGCAGAGAAATCGCCACTGTCTTGCCACTGAATCATACCTGGAACGCAGCTCCTGAAAGCCGCCGAGCCATGCAACTGCAGGATTTGAACCAAAGTGGGTTTGACTGCCGAAGTTTGGTCCGCAGTGCGCCGAGGGTCGGTGAGTACTTAACCCTTACTGCTGGCCCCTGGCGCATCCATCCATTTTTACGCCCGAGTATCCCCTGAGGGCCACTCTTCTTTATAAAGGTAGTTTTTCCTACCGAGCTATTCCCAATTCATGGATCCTGTTCTGCCCTCTTGGGGAGATTCTCTTCGAATAGTGGGAGCTTATTCTTCACTGCCGCACCCACCTTCCTGAGTCACTGCAGCCCCTTGAAGAGACACAATTTTGACTTAACCGCATGATTGAGTGCGCCAGCACCGAAAGTGCTTTTGAGCACAAGGCTCCACTCATTTTAGGGACTGGACTGCCTCTTACTTAGGGTTTGAATTGTGAGGGACTGCCTAAACAATATTTGCAGTGTGTTACCCCTTTCATTGCAGGTTGTGGATCAAAACTGTGAACTATACCTTTAGGCCATTGGTTGCTGTAAATATGTTTGCTAGATTAGTGTTGTGTTTGTTTTGTTATTACTTCTGAATAATTACTTAGTGTTTGACTTAAAATGCCTTTAATAAAAGTATATATATTTTTGATATACACCTGGCTGAGAGTAATTTGTGGTTTTGTTTACTGTTTGTGCTCATTGTGGGCTTTCAATCACCTTTACCCCTCCTGAGACCTAGTCTTGACCTCCGCCAATGATACCGTGATTGGTCTGGCTTGTCCAGAAGGTTACTCTGCTCCAAGAAACTAGGCTGGCCTTCTGAATTTATGCCCACCAGGGCATGGTTAAGAAATCCATCTTAACACAGGTGTACCTAGGAATCAATCCATGCTCAGTCTGTACATCTTCAGCACTGCCAACACTGCTGAGGTGTTGCATGCAGGCATCTCACAGCACTGTTCCCCTGAATATCAGCAGTCATCTGAATTTTCAGAATGCCTCAGTCCAGAAAAAGAACACAAGGTCACAGCATGTATCACATCAATGCACACAATGACACTGCACCCGGTTTTCCCCTGGATCCCATGCAAGAACTGCAAGCAGTGAGTTGTCAGACTATCATCACCATGTCACACCCACACCCATGCAGCTCGACCAGCTCACCTCAAGTCAATGCAATGTCAAACACACCACACAGTGACACCATCACCACCCATAACACCTCCAGTGCCTACCCCCCTGAGTTCCATGCTGTGAAAGACCAGGATCCACTTACATCAGATCAGGCTGTAATCAGAATGACAGTGAGGAAACACCCAAATAGAGATCCCTACGAGGTTGGAAACCCAGGATGCCCTTGGATGCCTTCCCAATGCCACGATTTGGTATCTCCTGATTAACGTGGCATCAGGACAGTGTAGGAAACACTGGCAGGGGAGCCGATGATGGAATGTCCAAGATGACGGTAGGTGAACTTCTCAGCAATAGTAGTGAAGATAGAATCCGGCAGAAGGCAGCTGGGCAAACATGCAACAGTCTTAGAGGAAGGCAGGGCAAAGGGGCAACAGGAAGAAAAGAGACAAGCAGGCAACAGAAAGGAATGATAAACAGACGTCAAGGATATGGGCACACAAAAGGGAGCAGGCAACAGGCAAGAGAGAGGGAAGGCAGAGACCAGAGGGACTAGACTCAACTGGCACTAATGAGCTTGGAACTGAAGGATGTGTTGAGATGCACTGAGCAGCTGATAACAGGTGTCAAAATAGCTGGAGGCATACCGTGCACGGTATGCATTGTCATGGCAAACAAGAACACCAGGCCTATGGCGTCTGACTGGTGTCCGGGAGTGGGCCATCCACCCTTTTGCAGTTGGACAAACAGGGCAGCCCCAAATGGCCTGCCATGCTGTGCTGGGTGAGGAGCAGTCTGGGGAGTGCAACCCCATACAGAGCTGAAGCGCCACGAGTGCACTGTCAGCGTGAGTAGAAACTACATGAAAAGGTTAGTGAACAGGGTGCCGTATGGCAGCATGACAAATAGAAAAATGCAAGCAATGACTCACCAGCCTCCCAACCCCATGTGTCCCTGCACCCATGCAGCAGAACCTGCTCACCTCAAGCCAATGCAATGAAAAACACTGCACACAGTGAAAGCTTCCCTGCCACAAACAACACCACAAAATGTGCCCCCCTGATTGCCTTGAACTTACCTGCACAAGGTACAAACCTGTCTCGCATCCAGGGCATTGCACCAGAAACAATATTTGGAGCTTGCAAAGACAAGCATTGCATGAAAATAAACAGACTGGGCTGTCTTGATTACTCCTGTATGGCACAAGGTACCATGGCCCCTATTGGTCTACCCAGTGTCAATGGCCCTCATTACGACCTTGGCGGAGAACCATGGTGCTATTAGCACCATGGTCCATGGCGCTAAGTTGCCAACTCCGCCATGGTGGGTGGCGGACTTACCGCCCCATTTCGACCTTGGCGGGGCGGTAAGTCCCCAATCCCCATTTACCCTTCCCCATTCCCATTTTTGCCCCATAGGGCATAATGGGAGTGGGGAAGGCGTTAATTACGCCACCGTAAATTACGGTGGCGTAATTAACAACAAGGTCCCTTAGCGCCATGGATTTTAACACCTGCTAAAAGCAGGTGTTAAATCCGCCATGGCGCTAAGGGAACTCGTACTCAGGCGGTAAGGGTCGGCGATGTTTACGCCGGCGTAAACCCCTTACCGCCTGGGTCGTAATGAGGGCCAATGACTGGAAGCCCAAATCACAGAGCCTGACCATCAATGAATCCAACAACATCAAACTCTTTGACAGAGTAGTCACTGGCAGTGAAGCACAAGTAATGTCTGCAGTATCATCACTGCTACAAACACACAAAGTAATTGATATTGTTTTTTTTTTAATTTGCAGTGAAGACTACTATCCTGAGAATCAACAGCATCTACACTGCAGACAACATATCAGAAATCTGGTCATCTTGCAAAAAAAAGTAAGTACAGTACAACCTTTATATTGTAACTACTCCTTAAAGAGGCTGCGTGGGTTATTTGTTTATTTTGGGCACCAAAGCAAGCATTGATTTGTAAACCATTCTACCTACAAATATCCATTTATTGAACAAAGAATAACAGGCAGAATGGCTTACAAATCCCCGTGTGTTTGGTACTGAAATAACAGGTAATTCTGTTATTTTTAGATGGTTAGATTATGAAAAGAAGTTACTGTACCAAGTTTTTGGCATTTCAGTTATTAATAATGGTTCTCGTCACAAGTAGACCACTTTGTACTCTCATCTGAAGCACATTGTAGTAGTATACAAACAGTAAAGTAGCCTTACCAAATAATTGTTACAGTTCACTGTACGTTGATACACCATGCCAAAGAGCTTCCCCATCAACCTTATGCACACATGCACTCTGCACACATACATTGGACAACAGAGCAAAGTATATTTTTTTTCTCAACAGACACCAAAGAATGCCTACCAAAAAGCAACTCCGCAGAATTAGAGCTAATAATAATAAAGAAGCCCAATGTAAGCATGCCCCTGTTGTAGAGTTTGTAGAGAATCTTGGTACAAACCAGCTAATGCAGTTGGGTAACATAATAAAGGAAGTCTCAACTACCGAAACTGTACCTCCTCCATCAAAAAGCATCACAAAACACAGAAATGTTGTCAAAAAAACGGCTGCCAGTGCAGCTAACAATGTTCCTAATAATCCTGATAGTGTAAGAAGAACCCATAGTAAAAAAAAGTATTTGAGCAAAAATGTTTTGTCACAGAGTCCTTCAGAATCTACTAAGAAGAGGAACAAAATCATCCTCACCCCTTAAAACATACCGTAGAAAGTTAATTCTACAAGCACTCGTGGACAGTGCAATCCTTCTCAAAAGGAAGTTGTTCATATTAGCGTTAAAGAGGATGAAAGCACTAACAAAACTAAGTACCAGACTACAAAAGAAACTCAGCAATACACGGAATGTGAACAAAAATAATGTCTTGCATGTTTGTGGTGGTGAATGGAGCCACACAACAACCACAGAGCCATATTTTAATGAAGAAGCATACAAACAAAATCAAACAAATACAATTGCCATCCATAGCAGTGGACGAGGGTATGGAGGGTATGAGAAAATCAATACTACCATCATGGAACAAGAAACACTGCTTACAAAACTATCTTGTGAAAACTCAGAATTACCTCTCGATTCAGCAGAACCACACCATCCAGTATACAAATGGCCATGCACATCAATGTGTGCCATTCCAAACAAAGCTTTCAAATCTTTACGTCAGTTCCTCCATCAATATGTAAAAGGTAAAGACAAAAGTAAAATGAAAGTGCTGCAAAATATGGATATTTGTGCAGTGCAGAAAGACACAGGACTAAAAGGGCATTCATTAGCCTGCATTTCTGGGTCTATTTGCAAAAGTACCTTCCATGATATCAAAAGAATATGAGTACATCATTCCAAAGTAAGACATTTAGTGTATAAAATATACTATGCAAAAAGTCCAGCTCCAGAATTAGGCAATTTAAATACCACTCTTCTACATGGTACACCCAAATACTTACAAGAAGAAATGTACCGTATTCAGAAAAAGTATTTTGGAAGTGAGAGCCATGTAGAAAATGCACCAGTTTTAGAACATAGTAGCAACAATTCTGCACCTAGCAACCTTTTATTACACACATACAGAAAAGAAATAGTAAAATCTAAAAGGTCATCAGCTGAAGTCCCAAACCATGCGTGTGTGTGTTTCCGCAGAAGGTTTTACAAAAGGAACACAAAAAATGTGGACATAGCATACAAAATAGAAAACAATGAAGACTCTAAATGGTTTGAATTAGCGTTGTACCTTTTAGCTGAAAACAAATATGAAATAACTGAACGCCTAATATATTGCACTTACTGTACTGCAAAATTAGACAACAACCACATTCCTTCATGTGCTATTACAAATAATTTTGAATTGTTTCCATTACCAAAAATCCTGCAACACCTCAATTTGTATGAGAGCATAATAATTCAAACAGTTCACCCATTTCAAGCAATTATACGCCTTCATCCAAAAACAGCTCTGAATTGGTGAAAGGCATTTGTGGCAAAGTAGTTTACTTGCCATTAGATCTAACGGAAAATGTACACACTCTAGGAGTCGAACATTCAATAGAGCATTCTTTAGTAGTCTTGGTAAATGGAGTACCAACAAAGGACAAAAAAAATTTGGCAACAATTAGTGGACTTACACAAATTAGAAAAGCATTGCAATATCTAAAAGACAATAATGAGTATTACAAGGAAATAAATATTGATGAAAGCTTAAGGCAAAAAACTGAAATAATTCAAGAGCCATCAGAAACTGGACAATCCGAACTTCTGGATCCAGCTACAGTATCCACTCTTTTGGACCATTACACAATTCATCCATTGCATTCCAATGAAAGCATAGATGATGCACTAGAAACTTACCAAATGCGACAAACCACAGGGTCACCAATGAGTATTTGGGGAAAAAGTATAGAAGCATGTGCTTTTCCATTGCTATTTCCTACTGGCAAAGGTGGAAGATACGATGATGGGCCCACTCAGATTGGGGCATCAGAATACCGCTCATTACGAATGTATTCGCAAGATCCCAGATTTAGACAAAATGTTGAATACATATTCCACCTACTCTATGAAAGTGAATTAGCAACACTATGTTATGGAGTTGCACACATTCTTAAATCTGGAACGCACTCTCAAAATATGTCAGCCGTGCAGGTAATACAAAATGTACAAGAAAAAGATGAGGTGTTACAATCAAGTATAACAAATTTGTTTGCAAACATGCGTGGTACAAAGGAATACTGGTTCAGACGGCACGGAGACATGCGTTGCATGATCAGAAACATTGGACCACCAACTTGGTTTTTTACGCTAAGTTGTGCAGAATATGCCTGGGAAGATTTACATGAGTTCCTATGCATAGCAAACAGCAACAAAAACAACATAGATATATTAACACCTGGAGAACTTTGCTCTCTAGATCCAGTTATTGTCTCAAGATATTTCCATCATCGTTTCATTGCAATGCTACACTTTATTTGCAATAAAACAGTTCCTCCCGTTGGAGAAGTGCAACACTTATTTTGGAGAAAAGAATATCAAGCTAGAGGAGCACCACATATTCACATGCTGTTATGGATCAATGGTGCACCGTAATTTGGGCACGACAGTGATAGCACTGTTTTGCAGTTTATCCAAAAATATGTCACATATGAAATCCCTTCACAACAGACACATGCTGCATGGGCAGATTTTACAATTTCAAAGACACAAATGTGGCAAATATTGTCACCGTAAATACAAAAAGAAAGATAAATACTACACCAAATGCTGCTTTGGTTTCCCTAGACCAGTTACAGAAACAGGTGAAGGAAACAACTTCATGTCTTCGACATAGTGTTAAAGGTAAATCACCTAAAAACATGTATTACATAAAAAGAAGGTAAGAATCAAAATATATCAATGATTACAATGCAATCATTGCCCTATTATGGAATGCAAACACAGATGTGCAGTACATTGCAGACAATTCAACTGCTGCTCCACAATATGTTACAGCCTACTTAACAAAGGCAGAAAAAACAGAGCTTCAAGATCTCTGGGATGACCTAGCATCAGACAAAACATTATCACAGAAATTGTACAGCCTAGGCATAAAAATGCTCTCTCATAGAGAATGTGGGGCCTATGAAGCAGCAGATCATTTAACCGGCACTGCTTTGTATGGAAAATCAGACAACATAGTATGGCTCAGTCTTGGTCCTGCAAAATCTAGAAAAAGAGTGCTAAAATCATATGAGGACATAGAAACAATTGCCAAAAATGATCCCAACAGCCAAGATATTCTAAAAAACATTTTACTGGACGAATATTATCCGAACAGGAGTACCACTCTGGAAAGCATGTGTCTATACCACATAGCTCAAAACTTTGCATACAAAAATAATGTAAAACCCGATGAAAGCAAACGTAGATATAGAGTGACCGATTGTGAAGGGAGCTTAGTGAAACTTAACAAACGAAGCTTAATTAATCATGTGAAATTGTCATTAAAATCTCCTCAACAGAAATAATTATATTACATGTCTCTGTTACAACTTTTCAAACCATGGAGAAAAGAGGAAGACAAACTAGATAAATATGAGTGCTATGAAGATGCTTTCAAAGCAAATGAAATCACTATCACCGATGTGAACTTTACGCAGTACAAAACAATGTTACACAATGAGCAGCAACAGGAAGAAGAACTTCAGGCCCAACTAGATAAAGACTCTTCCGACAGTAGTCAACCTTCTGTAACAGGAAGTCAAGAACCATTAGGACAACCACTAATACCAAATGAGGCTGAAGTAGCTATAGCAGAAGTAGAAAACACTATGTATAAGTATCAAGAAGATACAGAAGACTTAACTGTACAACAAGCAAAAATAAGCAACAATCAGCGCACCATTTTTGAAGACGTAACAAAACAAATTGTACATGGTGTAAGACACGAAAATAAAGAATGTACCTGCCAAAATTACAAACCTATACTGCTGTACGTCAGTGGTGAAGATGGATCAGGGAAAACATTCTTATTCAAAATCATCAGCAAGTTCCTTCAACAATTGACAAACAACAAACTGTCAGCTGTTGTAACAGCCCCCAAAGGTTTAGCTGCCTACAACATCGGCGGTGTGACTTTACACTGATTACTACTGCTTCCAGTAGAGCATCAAAATAAATTAGACTACTACAAACTTTCTGCAGAAGCTGCAATGGAATTACGTAGGGTATTGAAACAAATGAAATGCTACTAATAGATGAAGTGAGCATAGTCTCCAACCTAATGTTGGCTTTGATTCATCTCAGATTGCAAGAAGTACTTAAAAATAATAACAAAGAACTATTTGCAGGGAAACACATTATCATTTTCTGAGATCTTCTACAATTGACACCAGTGAAAGGTGAACCGATTTTTAAAACTTTAGGCCACAAACACTGCCGGAAAACTGTTGGTTGCATAGGTAATGTTAACCTTTGGCAACATTTCCAATACAGAGAATTAACTGAGAACATGCAGCAATCTGCAGATCTCACTTATGCCAACATCTTTAAAAGTATTAGAGTTGGTCTATTATCGCAAGAAGCACAAGCTGTATTGAAAAACCGGCATATAGATGCACTTTATGCGATAATGTATGTGCAACTGATATTATGGAGCAAATAGTGCACAAAAATGTCAATTGTATGGCCTTAATGCCAACTCTTGCAAGCTGTTTCAAATTCAATGAAACAATGTTAAAGAAAGAAATGCAAGCAATAATAGAAATTAGCGCCACAGACAAACTAGACGTACATGGTATGACAGTACCCATGTGTGAACAAACCACAACAAGACTAAATAGTTTAGAAAATTCAATCTCCAACACAGCTGGGTTGGAAAGAATACTGAAATTATCATTAAATTGTAGAGTAATGCTTAAACGTAACCTTGACGTAGAGCAAGGGCTAGTTAATGGAGCACTGGGCACAGTTGTTGGCTTTCAATCATACCTACGTGATATCAACATTCAGTTTGTAAATATTCGCTTTGATAAAATTTCAGAAGTGAAAAGAATAGGGCGCTCAATTGCTCGATTCCTTCTCTTCAAAGACATGTATGTTCATAGAGAGCAATTTTCTCTAACTCTTACATATGCAGTTACCATTCATAAATCCCAAGGTCTTACCCTAGAGAAAGCATTGATAGATATAGGAAACACAGTGTTTAAGGAAGGCATGAGCTACGTAGCATTATCACGCTTACGTACACTTGACGGTCTATTGCTAATAAACTTTGATTCAAGTAAAGTCAAAGCTGATATTCCTTGCATTCTAGAATATAATAGATTGCGTTCACTGTACACCCCTCATCTGAAACAATACCATGTTCCAGATAAAGTGAAACGTGGTAAAAGAAAAGTAAATGAAACAGAAATGCAACAGAATGCAACAGCAAATTCCGCAAAGAAAAGAAAAGAAGCTAAAGTTTCATCAATTGCTGCAAACATAGAAGAACCTATTAGGGAATGTAAACCAGGCACATTGGCAAAAAGCAACAGAAAAACCGAAAAATGCACTCAGATACAGAACTTACTGGCCCATTCAAATTTACAAATGAAAGTGGGGTAAATAGCTATGCAAATGTAGCAATGAATATTCTATTTCAATTGCCACCAATTGTTAACAATATTTACCTGCACAGTACAGACCAATTGTGTTTGCAAATGTTAATGCTGCATAGAAATGCAACAAGCAATCCTGACAACACATACAGTGTTCATGGAGTAAGGCAACAATTGGACGACTGTGCTGGAATGGTGAGATTCACTATGAACTCACAAGAAGATCCACAAGAATTTCTAATGTACATACTTTTAGTATTGGAAAACAAAAGCATACCTGTAAATGAAATCTTCCAAATATCATACATGTGGAAACATACATGCACTCTCTGTAGCAAGGTGATACAGGAATAAAACCCAAATTAACGATTTGTGTATGTTTCCATACTAAATAGTGACAGCATTCCATTTCATCAACTTGTACAAAATGCAAACCATGGCAGATTATTTAGTATTTGCAATTCAGACAATTGCTCCACCTTACTGATACAATCACATAGTGCCTACATAATACTTATGCTTCTATGTTATAATGCAGATGGCACCAAAAACAACTGCAAACTGACTGGATTCACACACAGTCAAGTGTCACTTGGAAAGAACACCTTTACAACAGTAGGAATAATCTATCATGCAGGAGCTACTACCAATGCAGGTCACGACACTGTATACATTAAAAAGAATTCTGGATGGTTTGAATGTAATGATAGCACCATTACTCTAGAGCAGAGGTTGCCAGCTAACCTAACAAATGCAGATTTTAAAAAAAAATGTATTTGTATATAATCAATAAGATTTTTACAATAGCGATTCCAATCAAAAAGATTCACAACGAAATCCCGAAAGAGACGCCGATCTGTAGTTTGGCCGACAGTCTTTTAATGTTAGACAGGCAAAGTCCCGATGGCAGTGCTCAATTTTGTTCTGTCCATTGCCAAATTCAAAAGTTTAGCAGCCGCCGTATGCCATCGGGTCTTAGCGCCTGTAATAAGGCAATTCCACCAAGTTGCTTCATTGCCAGCGAATGAGTTTGCCGTCAAGGGACTAAAAAAGGCGATCCTGGCTTGGTGCAGGGCAGGGCAGCGCATCCGCAGGTGTCTAATGGATTCAGTCTCTTCAGGATTTTTACAGAGTCTGCAGGCTTTTTCCTTGGATCCAGATCTTATTGCTAAGATTTCCTGCTTCAGAAGGAAGTTAAGGCGAGCTTTCAGAAAAGTTCTCATCAGTGATTTACTAGGGCATCTTTTACAATAAATCATTGATTCTTTCAGTTTATTGACAGTCGTAGGGAGATGGACTAAGAGTTTATTGGAAGTTGCTTTTTCCATAGTATTAATCCAATCCAAACCTTCCAATTTTGTTTTTATCCTGACCGGGTTGTTCATCAGTTCTTCTTCAGTACAAGCAATTGTCTGAAGTTTTAGGTTTTGGTCCGTGGCCCACTCCTTCATAGAATGATTGCTGCCTTTTTCAAATTCTTCTGCTATAATGCGGTAGATTTCTAGGCTCTCCGGGTGGATGGCTTTCCTGTATAGCTGTAGAGTTCTGGGATCCACCACTGCTTTCAAGGAGACGAGGCCAAGTTCCCGTCTTATCGGTGCTACAGCAGTGGAATTAGGTAGGCCCAACACCAATCTCCAAATGAAACCTTCAAGTGTTTGCCAAAGTAGGGGAGGAATTGAGGGTGTGACGTCCATGCCATATGTCAGTGAAGGAATGATCTTGGCCTTGTAAAAATTGATCGCCGATTGGAGTGAAAATTTGCCATATTTTCGATCGACTGCTCTCAGTTGTGCGGCTAAGTTCTTTGCTTTAGACCACAATACTTGTTGCATATTCCGGGCTTTCTTGGTGCTGTCAAGTTGTACTCCAAGGTACTTAAATGAGTCAACCACTTCAATTCGTGTCCCCTTGAGGTGCCATTGAAGGCTCTCTTTCTTTTTGGTTCCTGGTTTTTGCAAAATCATTATTTTAGTTTTTGATTTATTGATCTCAAGGTTGTTTTCAGAGATGTAGGTTGTAAGGTTATCAAGTTGTGGTTTCAGACCGACCTGAGTGAGATCCAGTAAAATCAGGTTGTCAGCATAATGAAGTCTCAGGACCCTTGTAATGCCAATTTTTGGTGGAAATGACCTGATCTTGAGTTGGCTGTTTTTGAAATCTCAGAGAAAAGATATAAATAAGGCTGGTGCCAAAGGCCAGCCTTGCTTCACTCCACGGAAAGTCGGTATATAATTCGAAATTAAACCTTGATTGTTAAGGCAAACATTTATACTAGTGTTTGTATGAAGGTGAATTATGGGCTCCAAAATGCTTTCTGGACAGTGCCAGGTCCTACGTTTGGACCAAAGTTTCAGTCTGTCCACTCTGTTGAAAGCCTGGGACAAGTCAACAAACGCTAGAAAAATCTGTGGTGGTCCTGTCAGGACTCTTTCCTTAAGTAGGTTCAGGCACATTATGCTGGCACTAGTGCTAGCATTTTTCTGGAATCCTGTTTAAAGGGGATCGCAACTCAGTGAGGTGAAGGCCCATTTAAGGAAATGTGAAAGCAGAATTGTAGCGAAAACCTTTCCGATGACACCAAGTAGGGCTATTGGCCGTTCAGAGGATCTTCTCTAGTTCCCCTTTTGAAGATCGGGACGATAACTGCTTTCGTCCAGGATTCAGGAATGGTTCTAGTTTCTTTGCAGACTTTGAAAATTGAACTAATAAGATTTGACCAATCGTCCGGGTGTTGTTTTAAATCGCAATTGGCAAGTCGTCTGGCCCAGGTGCTCTTGACGACTTTAATTTCAAAATTGTGGTTTTAATTTCGACGAAATCTGTCTGATCTACCCAGACTGTGTCCACTGGTCACCTGGGTTTGTTGTCATTGGCATTTGCTGATTCAAACAACTTCAGGAAGTGGGCTGTCCATTTTTCTTCCGACACTGGATTGATCGTGTGCGAGTTTGGGAGCTTATTCGATTTATTGATAAGCGACCAGAAATCTCAGGTTTTTCTGTTGGACAGAGCCTTCAACATATCTTCGGTGTCGGACTGGTATAGGTGACATCTCGAATTTCTCAGCCATTGCTTGTAGTTTCTTGTTTCAGTCCTGACATTTTCCCAAAGTATGGGTTAATCCAATGAAACGGCCTCTCTTTTCAGTTTTCTTAAAACTCTATGTTTGGCAACCAGGGCCACCCTGTATTCATGCGTGTGCGAGGTTTTTCCTGGGTTTTTTAAAGGCAAGAAGAAGGGGAATATAGCTCGATCTCACTAATCCTTTTTGGGAAGCGAGGTCAGACATTAAGTTGGTAAATTGGCTGTAAGCTTGCAAACATCCAAAGCAATCAGACGTATCCGAGTTTGTTGTGAGTTTGTCTCAATGAGAGGTTCGTAGAATTGCGATTGGCTCCCTTTGTTTCTGCATATGAGATTCAGGAGGTTATGGTCACTTTGCTTCATTCTGATAACTTCGAGTGACACTATGTTCACAAACACAGGTTCGGGAACAAAGATGTAATCAAGAGTAGCTGATGACCTGCCACGCTCCCAAGTTGGTATCAAGATGTCCGGATCTGTGGTAGTTGCTGAATTAAAGAAGTTTCTAGATTTTATAATGGAGCTCCACACACGTCCCCTGGTTAATGCAGATGAATTGATAAGTTCTTTTGTTTTGGGCGTGTTGGGGTTAGTACAGTTTGCGTTAAGATCCACGCAGATCAGAATATTAGGAGATTTATATTTTATTGCAATTTCGTCAATTGTGCTGGTCACTTTTCCGCACATGTTCACTGTAGAAATCTTTTTCGGATTCCAATAGACGTTTATGATTGCAACCAAATCTGATGCTGGGAACTTGGCCATTTGGGTTGGAGGATTCCACGTAGTCAAAGCGGCCAGAATTTCGTAGCTCCGTGTTATGACCTTTGTGATGGATATACCGGATCTTATGCGGGTAGCTATTAATAAGCCCGAGGAGGGACCTGTGTATAAATGCGTATTTAAATGCGTATTTAATGTTCTTGAAGCCAAAATGTACGAAATAATGTGTACTTCAAGATTGTTAACAAAGTATGTGAAAGACTGCAAACAGTTAGAATACGCCCGAAGGTATCTAACTACCCAACAGGATGGAAGAATTACAGAAATAAATGATTATCACAGATCATTGGAAACAAATGCACAGGTAGAATACGCCTATAGGTATCTAACTGTTGTTAAAAATCGGCAGGAAGGAAACAAAGAAAACATTATTGGGAAAGATGAAGGGAACAGGATATAACAACGACACAAATGAATGAGTATCACAAATCTGTAGGAACAAATGCACAGTTAGAATACGTCTACAGGTATCTAACTGTTGTTTAAAATGGGCAGGTAGGTAACAAACTTAACATTGATCAGAAAAATTAAGAAAACACTGAAATGAAAAAATGAAGTACTTACTACCATAAGAAATGAAGTTTTTTTTTAATCCGAGAAAGATTTTTTTCCGCAAACCCAAGGATTAGAAAAGCAAACACAGAAACTGAGCGCAATGCACAGTACACTGGTTTGTAAACGAAATATGAGGGTCCAAAAAAAAGTTAACTGTCTATTATGCAATGTAGTAAATTTTAAAAAAATGCAAACACTAACACACCTTTTTCTTTCATCACGAACGATATCCAACAAAAAAAAGGATGTGGATTCTGAACAAAGTAAGGAGTAAGTATATTGGCAGGCATTTTCTACACATGGGAATCTACTCGTCTAATCTATGGTACTAATATGCTGCAGTGCCTGTAGGCTGCCCTTCCATCTTCGGTGCATAACCTACCACCTACACCTTACAACCAAGGTACAGGAATTATAGTTCCTGTCCACAACCATCGCTGGATATGGAAACCATGGTCTTTGTGAATTAGCTGCTTATAAATTTATTTTTCGGACCATCGTCTGCAGCCATGAAGTTAAGACACTAGGGCATCAACACAACTACCACATTCCACCACACCCATAATTACTTGTAACTCCACTGCTTATGACTTCAGTCTTGCGTGCATGGGCTTTAGCCATGCACCCAAGAGTGCAGGGTCTCCCCACAACCACCTCGGTGTTGTGTGGTAGTGGGGGTTATTCTATAAGTGTGTTATCCTTCAGTACCTTTGCTCAGAGGCTTCCCTCCTAGCTGTATGTCTGTAGATCTTACATGGGATGGGTGTGCAGTGTCTTCCGAGTCTAGTACTTACCACTTTGTTCTTGGTTGCATGGCCTTTGGCCATGCACCCAAGACTGCACACACTCCTCACAACTTGCCAAACAAAACGCAACACTACGGGTGTATGCATGGGTGGTACATGCGGCGGTGGTTGTGGCCAGGACCTACAGTCTTGGAAGTAAGGCCTTCGGCCTCCGGCCGATGGCCGTGCATCCAAGACTCTAGGCCCTGTCCACAACCACCGTAGCATGTGCAACCCATGGCGGCGTACTAATGAATATAATAATAGCCATTGGAAAAAATAATGCATTCACGGCATGTTGCCAATTTCAATGTTCCCTTACACCACACGTGTCCTCACAAATGTAACAACTCCCCCGTGCACGGCACGGGCTGAAATACTGGCCTTATTGGACCCCTCATTTTCTGTGTGTACAAGGAGGCCATAGAACATACGTCATTAAGTAGATATAAGTGTACTGTGCGTACAAGATGTCCATAGAAATTACATCATGACGACCGACCCCCAGAACAAATGCATTGGTCACCCATATCTTAAGACTGTAGCCCCTGGCCACAACCACCGTAGCATGTGCCACCCATGGCGGCGTACTAATGAATACAATAATAGCCATTGGAAAAAATAATGCATTCACGGCATGTTGTCAATTTCAATGTTGCCTACCTATACGCGTGTACTTTCAACAGTTACACATTTCCTGTCCACTACATGGACTGAAGTGTCACAAATTTCCTGCCCACTACATGGACTGAAGTGCTATCCTTATTACACCCCACATTTACTGTACGTACAAGGTTACATCATGACGACCGAAGAACAAATGCCTAGATCACCCATTACTTACTGTCTGAACCTTTCCCAATGCTCTGTGACACAGCAAAATAGTTTAATGAAAAAAGCATGTGTACGCTGGTTGTTGCTCCGCTTTCCGCATATCCAAGATGTCGGGCACATCCAAACCATCTGACGCAGAACACAACTCGCACTAGCCAATGAGCAGAGACGTCGCGTGTCCGCACTCATGACGCCAGCCCCTTAGCCAATCGGTATCTTGTTCGTCGGCCGAACAGGGAAGTGTGACCGCGGAGCGAACATAGATATCACTAATTATTTCAGACCTACTTTTTCATAATTATAAAGAAACATACTGCACGTGTGGTGACCACATTTACAAAAGCATGCTTACTGGACCAAGCCCCTACACCTGCCGCAGATTTCGTCAAAATCCGTCCAGCGGTTTCAACTGTAGCCGAGCGCAAAGTTTTTCCCCCATTCAGTCTATGGGAAAAAAGATATTTTGGGACCCCCCGTATAACTTTGCCCCCCCTGGCCCAAACATCTCCAAACTTTGCGAAAAAATTCAGAGTGGCCCATACACTTTTTTTCCAATGTTTGGTGAGGATCCGTCCAGGGGGAGCCGAGTTATAAGCCGCCCAAAAAGTGCCATGTAATATATATATATATATCACTCAAGCAATGATGAGCACTGGTTGCACTGTTGTGCGACTGCGGAATAGGTTTGCCAGAAAGTGCAGGACACTTTGTAATGTTTTGTCCCTGCTACAGGTCTGTAAGGAGAAGATGGATAGCTCCTATAATTTTACAGGGGACTTGGTTGAAGTGGAACAATGCTTTAAAAAAAATACTCATGAATTTGTCAGACTAGCTGAAGTTGAAGTTTTTTTTAAATTGGAGACATTTTTGAGAATGGCGTTAAAACAAAGATTTTAAGAAATTGCACTGAAATTAGGACTTTAGTATTCGTATAATGTATTCTAGTATGTAGCCAATTCTGCAGTGCTTTAATATTGTTTATTTAGTTATGTGTTTTTACATTTATAGACGCGAAAAAGGCTCAGATGCATCTGGGCACTAGTTACAGTGAGGACAGTTAGCAGGTATTTGTAGTGAAATTAGTTGAACAGTCATTTGTGTCTGTTTTTTACCTTCTAACAACTGTATTTTTAAAATGGCTCTATCTTAGAGCACTACAGCACTATTCAATTATCTCATGATATAATTTACAAGCACTTGGGTATAATGGATGCTTCTATCAGTAGGACTATTTCCAAATTGATTTATCTTGCAACTGTGAATTAATTAATGTTATATTCGGTAGCTTTATGGGCATGAAGTATTTGAAGCAACTGAACCTGACAAAACATAATTCTACGCTTAGAAAAAATGTACAAATCATTGTGCATGCAGATATGACGGTAGCTTTCGTTTCCCCACCCTGATTGGAAGTTTACAGTTCCAGCATGCAAAGTAATGTAAACCTGCAAAACACCGCCAATAAGCACTTAAATTAAAAGGTAATTGTTTCACATAGTGAGCAGCTTATGTACCCCTTCGCTTCTAACGACCCATCAATCACGGTTCAAGGGACACAGATAATTGCCATGTCAAGTTCATTTTACCCACTCCTAGTTGATTCCCTATTTAAATGGGCTCCTTAAAGAGGTGTTGGAAATATAATGGCGATCACACTGGGACTTCGTGTGCATCCAGGAGTCTGGCGTTCACGCTGGGGTACAAGGGGATGGAGGGGACAGTCCCATTCGCCCAGCAATGCATCATGGCTTTGCAAGGATATTTGTCAACTGTTCTCTGCAGCTTTCTGTGCTTGGAGCAGTACTGTCAGCATAAACGGAACTAGATGCTCGCTCGCTTGGTACTTCTCACACTGTAATAATATCAGTGCTGACATATTTACTTTACTATATTTATATAACACACCTAATGACCTGGAGGCTTACGGGCACAGACAACAAGTAACATGTAATACATACAATGGGGTTACCAAAAAAAGTTAAAAAAAACAAGATAGCAGAGCCTACTAGTTAGAGACCAGTCCCATCAATATCATCGGAATAGCCAGGTCTTCAATGTGTTCCTAAATATTGAGGTGGCGCTAATTGCCCTAGGATCAGGCGGGATGGTGTTCCAAGCTCTTGTGCAACGAGAAGGAAAGCGCATGTATTCACCTGCATTAGTTTGCATGCAGGTATCTTGAGTTGTTATGAGGTGTTGGATCTAAGGTTTCTAATGCTGCCTTTGTTAACGAGGGCTTCACTTCAGGTATAGGGGACTTGCCCTGGTCAGGCATTTGTGCGTGATCAGGAGGAGGCAAAATTGAATTCTAGCCTCAATTGGAAGCCAGTGCAGACTGTGTCTGGCTTCTGACACAGGGTCCCTCCTCTTAAGACCCATGAACACTCTAACAACGCTATTTTGATCAGTTTGCAATCTGGCTCTGTCTGACTTAGCAATGACCACCAGCAGGCTAATGCAAGAGTCAATTTTAGACTCTATGATGGCTCTGGCTAATGCATCGCAACTAATATAGTGGTGGATCAGCCCTAACAATTTGCTGGCCGATTCATGGAATTAATGTGCGCCGTAAATCTCTGCGCAAGCGTGCGAAAGCCACGCACATCGATTCATGGAAGTCCGTGCGCATGTAAATCCTGGGATGTGTGCTAAAATCTGGCATGGCGCACGCGGGCGCACACATCAAACGGCGTGCGCTATGCGCACAGCGAAAGTGCACATAGCACTGCGCACACAACAAAAGTGGGCGGAACACGGGGAGTAACACGCGGAATGGGGAACAATGCGTGAAAATGTGGGCGTTACGGAGGAAGTACAGGAGTTAAATGTGCGGAATGCCCACACGCGCGCCTACAACACGTATTCATGGAATCGAACAGGGGAAACGCGTGCGCCAAAAAAGACGCGTTAATCCGGAAACAGGTACGCCAGCAAGAAGCAGGCGTACACGGCCCTGCACAGCATAAAAGTGCGCGCTAACAGCAAACAAGCTCAGACGCTACGATGAAGATACCGTTCCTCGCAGCAGTGGTCGTGGGACACCGCAGGAGGAGGAGGATAGTCAGGCCCAGAATTTTTACACTCAGGACCAGCCTTTTTGCGATGCCTGATGACCAGGTGTATGGGAGGTACAGGTTTCCACCTCACATAATATTCAACCTGGTGAGTGAGTGGGAGGATGACCTCACATCACCCACCCTGTGCTCCCAAGCATTGAGCCCCTTGGAAAAGGTGCTCAATGTGCTGCATTTCTCGGCCACTGGTTCATTTCAGCGGACAAGTGCCATAGTGGGGGGGTGTCACAGGCCACGCAGTCATGCTGCCTACACCAGATGTTGGCCATCATGACTGCACGCTCTTCAGTCCGCAGGCACATATACCTGCCCAGAACACCTGCAGAAAGTCAGGCTGCCGTCCAGGATTTTTACGGGGTGGCACACTTCCCCAAAGTGCTAGGTGCCATTGATTGCACCCATGTGGCTCTACGTCCTCCCAGGGCAACTGAGCACATCTATAGAAACCGCAAGCACTGGCACGTGCAGGTGGTATCTGATGCCAAGGGAATCATCATCTCAGTATATGCCAACTATCCAGGGTCCACCCATGACAGTTTAATTTACAGAATGTCACCCCTAAACCGGGACCTAGAAGCTGGGCGGCATGGCGATACATGGCTGCTTGGTGAGTATAAATGCCTCTGCACATGCATGCATGTCAGATACTGAGTAATGTCACAACCTCACTAATGATACCCATCATCACCTCCTCAGGGGACACTGCCTACCCTCTGAGCACCCACATGATGATGCCAATTCGGAACCCCACCACACCACCCGAGGTAAGATACAACACAGCCCATATTGCAACCTGGGGCATAGTGGAGCGCACATTCGGAGTGCTCAAGTCACGCTTTCGCTCCCTTGACTGCTCTGGTGGGCAGCTGCTATACACGCCCCCAGTAGTGTGCAGGATCATAGTGGCAGCATGTGTCCTGCACAACGTTGCAACTTACCGGGGCCTGCCGGTGGACACGGTGGTGCCCCCACATCCCCAACCACATGCACGCCAGCGGCGCATGGGAGGGTAAAGGGCATACGCAGCTGGTGGCTAATTACTTCACCTAAAATCACACCCCTGTGGAGTGCACACAGCCCTGGCACATACCAGCTGACAATCAATGATGATGGCATAAGGGACAGTCAACTGTCACAACCATACCAGCTGAGATTGGTCACCTGGAAGTGTTACATTGTGTCCATTCCTACATACCGAAAGACAACCAATGCTGTGTCACAAAAAGACACACATTTATGCCGCATGAATGACTACCCCCTTGCAAAATACAACATGAAAACAGCGCCATGTCACACAACCCCTCCCCATCTCCGCTACCCAACACACAATGGCATGTCATGCAATGTGAAAGCAAACAAAGGAATGCAAAACACATGACACAAGTGTCACAAAGTGCACTGTCCCAAATGGAAACAGGCCACAGACAATATACTCCCAGTAATCAATAACAAACAGCACACACGACCAAATACTTACCAGCAACACAATACAGCAACACAGAATGAAACATTGCCAAAATATGACAGTACCAAATCAAAGTAGTGCACGTCTTACAACCTGAATAAGCCAGCAGATCGACCCCTTCCAACTGCAGAGTGTTGATGTCAGGCAAATGTGTCAGTGTACTGCATACAACATGAACTGCATCTGCAAAGGAGACAGCCTTGTGAAGACATGAAGAAGGTACCTGTGAATAAGGAGGAAGACATGGATGCACAAGCACATATCAATACACCATGCAGTGTTCAATACAACAACAATCCCCACTAGGGATGTACACACAGTTTTGACTACAGACTGCCCACACAGCTCATGGGAGCCCAATGTCACTGTGTAAGTCACTGTCACTTTGGCACACCCTTTGCAAGCCCATGGAAAGGGAAGCAGGAGGGGTGTGTGTGTCAGGAACCCAAGCATCTAACCCAAAGACAGGACAAGCCTGCATTTGCCCAGCAGGAATACACCGCGGATGCCCACGGGAGCCACACAAGGCAACACAATGTAACAAAAAAACAAAAAAAAAACAAAGAATTGCCATTTGGGGGGCAGGGGAGAGGGGGAGGCCACCCAGGAGGTTCGAGGACAGGGTTCACACCAACACCCACCTGCGTGGATGTTGCGGAAAAAAAACAAAACCTCCATGGGCTCATGGCCTGCACCGCTACGCTATTGTGGGAGAACTGCTGCTGTCGCTCTCTTTACCCTCTGCTGCTGCATCAGGAGGTGGTGGTGCTTTGGGAGGCAGCCCACGCAAAGCCCTGGTATGGTCCTACATTGCAGCAAGCATGCGGGTGTTGAAGGTCTGATTCTGGAGGATGATAGTGCGGAGATCCGCATGCAGCACCTCACGGGTTGCCTGCATTTCTGCACGCATGGCCTCGCGTGATACCAGGATCTCCTCCCGAGTTGCCTGCAGCTCAGCTGAGAGCGAACGTGTGAGCTTCTCCAGCTGCTGTTCTGACCTTAAATTTCGGGAAGCCTCAAGTTCACTTAGAGTCTGCCTGAGGAACTGGAGTTCTAACCTCAGGGCTTCCCTGTGGCCCTGTGACTCTACAGAAATGGCTTCCCGCAGAGTCTCCAGTGCCACCCGTCGGTCCCTGTTGGATGCCAACATGTCTTCCCTGTGTGATTGTCAAATGGAGTCTGTTGCTTGCTGTTGTTGCTCCATCTTCCGTTCAGGGGGGAGAATGGAAGTGGCCACCCTCTCCATTGCCTGAGCCATCATTTCAACCGATGCTCCCTGTTGTGCTGCTATACCGTACATGGAGTTTTCCCATACAGTATTGCCTGATGGCATACAGCCACTGCGTCGGTGGGCACCCCACCTGTTTGGGGCAAGGCGATCTGCACCTTGCTGTGCTGGCACTGCCTGAGGCTGCAGGACTGCATTCCCCCTCTGATCTGCTGGCCCAGGAACAGGATCAGATGTTGTGGAGTGTGACCCTGCATCCGTACCGCCAAAGGCGGACTTACCAACACTGACATCCCCATAGAGGGTTCTACCCCTGGTGCAGGTGGATTGGACAGAACACAATCCCTGCCAGAAACACTCACCTGCGACAGCACATAAGTCTCATCATCCGATTCAGCACCTGAATCATAGAGGTCTGGGGAGGTGCAACCAGAGACACCCCTGGACAGTATGGTCTGCAGTAAGATTGGGTTTTCACCCACCACCACACCACGTCCTCCACTGGTGCCCGGTCGTGCCTGAGATTCCTCCTGGGTCTGCTCCATCTCCTCCACCTCAACAGCACCAAGTGCGTCATCATCTGCAAAAAAATGAAAGACAACAAATGGAAACAGGCATGAGCACCATAGCACACACATAGGCCTGACAAGCCAGAGATCCAGTACATGAATTACACATGCCCCACATGACTATAACCCCGGAATGCATGCACTATCAATGAGTTGGAAGGGGAGGCAAAAAGCAGACACTGAGGACACCAAGATGGAAAAGCAACACACTTGCTGCATGCTCGGTAGCACTGGCATCACACATTAGCCTCTGAGTGGCATGTTCAATACACATACATGACACATGCCAGCACATAGATGCCATGTAGCATAGCCATGGTACATTTCACAAGTACAGCCATATGTCAGTGAATGAGTATTGTCACCCATCCATGTGAGATGGACATGATGAGATGAAAAATGCAAAAAAGTGTGTCAAAATGCGCATGTGCCACACACTGCAACACATCCAGTGTACAATGATACAGTGATGGCATGCAGATGGATACATCAATGGTTGGTCACTTCAACATGACACGAAAAGACTATCATGTTCCAAATTCAAACAGGCCCCAAAAATGTTCCCTTATTCAATCAGCCTGAATGGACTAATCATTCCCATAACAAGGTAATAAATTTGGCCCAATGTGGGGTGTAATCAATGACAGAAGCATGTCACATATGTGGCATTAGGGCTAAAAAATGCGTTTGAAAAATGGGAGAATTGAAACAATCAGGCTGAATGAACACAGAAAAAATCAGAACAATGTTGTTGCAAGATGACAGTTCAAGGGCAACTGCAGTAATGTTGCGCTAATTGGCTACTGTTGTCAGAAGGGATACTGTCATACCCAAATCCAGGGCCGCTGAATGTTTCGGAGGAAGCACATGGGTGACCCATATCACTCAGGACTACACACCCTCACCTGGCACTCAATCTGAACACGTCACCCATGCAACATACACATGAATTACACACACATGCATGGGCACTCACCAGACAATCCTTCGTAATCAGGTAGGTCTCCCACGCCTTGGATCTGTTCCTCTGTGACAAAGGTTCCAGCAACAGACTCATTTTCAGTGAGTTGGTTGTCCTATGGTGGAGACCCACCGCCAGTCACCAGAGTAGAGGCATGATCGGAAGCCAGCTTGTTCTTTGCTCTGCCTTTCAGGTCATTCCACCGCTTGTAGCAATCATCAGCTGTGCACCTCACAAATCCAAGGGAACTAATGTGGTCCACGATGGTCTGCCAGTGTGCCCTACGTTGACCAGGTGTGGTCTTGCCGACACATAGGCCACAAGTGCATCAAGTTCGGCATCATTAAAGCTAGGCTTCCTTGACGTGCCGGAGTGTGTAGCCGTGTCTGGGGTCTCAGCCTGTAGTGCCAGAGCACCCTTCTTCTTCTTCTTCAAAGGTGGTGTGGATCCTGAGTGGCTTACGCCGCTCTGGTCAGTAGGGGCAGAAGCTCAGGTGGACTGGGTAACAGAAGCCTGTAAAGGCACAATGACCATAGGTCTTGGTGCAGGCACTGGCTGCAGGGTGATGTTGGCAGTGCCAACGTCGGTTTGATGGACCTGGACTGACACTGTCCCAGCTGGGAGACTCGGAGCTGGGGTGGATTGAGCTGCAGCTGTCCCTGCAGCCTCCCCACCCTGGCTACTTGGAGCAGCAAATGACATTGCTGCCCCAGACCCACGTGGCCTGGTGACAGCAACTTTCACCGCCACACGTGGCTTAGACTTGCTGACCTGGAAGTCAGCCTGGGAATCATCCTGTGCCGGTTCAGGTGCCAAAATGGGCCGGTCCAACAAGGGCTGAGTTGGGATGGTGTCAGCTATGTTTCCCACAACCATTGGGGAGGGGCATGGGTGTCCCTGATTGGTCCTCCACACACAGGGCTCTAGGGGCACCCTGAAAATCCTGGCCATGTCCCCTACCGCGCCCACCACGCCCACCTTTTGGAGGTCGGCCACCTTTGCCTCCTTTACTGCTTGGTCACCTCCCAACCATGGCACTGATGTTGTTGTGCGTAAGGGAGTTGCAGTTAAGAATTGTCCTGGGCAATTGGGGTGAAAGGGGTAGGGTACTAGAATGAATTCGTACCCTAGTGCTCTGGCAAGGCTGTATGTGACCCCTGGGGGAAGATGACGGGTCACGCAATGCACAGGCACCCCAAAAACAAAAGCACACGTGCACGCAACCCTTGGTAGACCACGTGCGTGGAAAAATAAACCTGCACTACGCTGTGGCACCCAGAAACACAAAAATAAGCGTACGCGTGTTACACGCAGCCTACAATGACCTCTGAAGGTGTACGCGACACACAGGGGCAACCACAGTTGGAAAATACATGCGCGACTCACCGTCTGCCTTGAAAAAGAATGTGAAAAAGACGTGCGTGTGCGCGTTGGCAACACCCCCGCCAATAGAAGAAAAGAACGCAGTCTGAGGAAACAGGGAGTACGAACTGGAAACGTTGTGAAGTAATCGCGTGTGAACCGACAAGAAGTACAAGACACACCCGCTCGCTCTCCACAAAAAGCACGTACAAGGAAATAGCGTGATACTCATACCTTTTAAGGCAGCCCACACGTGAAACGTCACTTACGCGCTTATGCGCTAAGGCCCTTTCCTCCAATAGCACGGTGATGTGCAGTTTTCTCACATGCTGATTCACTATGCACCCGTGTTGTGGGCAACACCTGCGCGCGTAACATCACTGACGCGCTTACGTGCTAAGGGCCTTTCCTCGGATTTCACGATGATGTGCAATTTTTTCACGTGCCAAAACGTATCAAGCTGGCCACGCGAATACACACGGAAGACCTCGCTCCTGCCCAAAAGGCCATTTTCCTGCCCCTCAGAGCCCTGAGCACGCTCCCACCTGCCATCTGCTGCTGCCTGACTGCCTGCTGCCCAAATGCCCTGCTATTTGCTGCCTGCACGTCAGCCAGGGGTGGAGTTGCTGTGACCACCCCTGCTGGAACTGAAGACTCCCGACTGGGATACCATTGCTCCACAGCCCAGCCCCAGGACCCAGTTGCCCACCCACACCTGCCTCTGGGGTTGCCATGTCGGGCACCACACCATCTGACACCACTGGCAACCCCCAGCCAGAGAGGCAGAGGGCCACCAGCTTTAGTGCCAGGGAAGTTGGTGTCCTGGTAGAGCAAGTCCTGGGGCAGTATGATGCCCTCTTTGGAAGTTTGTGCGCCGACAAGGAAGGACGGACCAGGATCTGGATGAACATCGTGACTGCCATCTACGAGGAGGGGGTGGCAGTCCGCGACTTCAAACATGTCCGGAAGCGCTGGAAGGACTTCAGGTGCAGGACCCTCGACAAGGCCCAGCGCCTCTTGAAGGCAGTGGATGTCAAGGGGCGCCCCGGCCACCTGTCGGACCACCAAATGAGGGTCCGGGAACGCATATGCCCAGCACTCCATGTCCAGGTCCTTGAGAGGCAGACCCGTCTGGAGTCGAGCGGTAAGTGCACATGCATACTGATTGGAAGCTGTGCGTGTTGTGGTGTGTCAGTAGTGTGCAGGTTGCACATGTGTTTTTGTAGGGCCATGTATGGATGTGTATGTACAAGGGCGTGAGGCTGACACATGTGAGTCCTCTCATGTGTGAGACACATGGATGATGTTTGTGTTGGTAAACATGCAGGCCAAATGCAGGTGTGGGAGCGCACATGTTTGTATTACTGTGTATGTACGTTGGCATGGTTGTGGTGTCACACATGGATGGTGGTTACAGCTGCATGTATCTGCACTGTGTACATGTGCATGTGTGTGTATTTGACAAGTGTGCAACTGTGATGCAACATGGATGCATGTGACACTGACATGTAGAAGGCTAAATGCCAGATGTGACATGGATGGCGATCTCATCACTGCGACAGTTGGTGGAGATGTACACATGCATGTAAGTGTGGTGGCCTGTGTGCATGTGTTGTGCACTCCCCGTGTTTCATGTGACATCAGGCTCACCTTCGGCTGCTCGTGCTGTTGTTTGTGTATGGATGGTGATGCCTGGTGCAATATTGCTGTTGAATTGCTCATGTGTGTGAGTTGAAATGACATGTGTGTTGGAGAGTGTGATGTCATGTCTGAAGTTTGACACTGACACTCATGTACAACTGTCATGTGTGTATCAGTCCATTGTCCAGTGCCCTGATGCCTGTGTTCTATCTCTCCATGTCTGCAGCATCAACTGATGAAGAGGGCGGAGAGGGTGCTGTGGAGCAAAGCGGCAGGGAGCTCACCACCAGCCGGAGACGCAAGGCCCGGCTCCCCTCCCAGGTTGCCATCTTGTCGGGGAGTGAGGAGTCTGGTGCCGCGTCCCAGGCAGCAGAAGGGGCAGCAGAGATCCCACAGGGTCCGATGGAGGAAGATGGCACAGAGTCATTCAGGTTGGTGGGGGGGTTTGGTGGAGGTGGAGGCCATGGAAGGGACAGACACGGGGTCTGGAGGTGGGGATTCCACTGGTGCTAGTGGTGCAGTGCAGGGACAGGAGGCAGCACAGGCCGCCGTGGAGGTGCCTGTGGGTAATCCTGTCCCTGATCCTGTGACTGCATCATCCCACACCAGCAGGGATGCCTACGACCAGACCCGTTTTCAGGGAGGGGGTCCGCTTACAACAACTGGCCTTCCTCTCCCTGCGGACGTGGCTATGAGAGGTGACCTGCAGTGTTTTCGTGAAGACACGGGACATCATCTCGAATGCCTCATTGACCGCGTTGACCTACTGGGACTGGTCACCAGGGCTGGATTCCTCTGTATGCTGGACCTTGTTCCAACCCCCTCCTCACCTGAACACCACGCCAGTCGTCCTCCATGCCATCTTCCCACCCATGTATCACCTGGGTAACCTGTGGAGCTGCCTCTGACCCAGGGGCCAGGCTGGTGGAGGACACATCCCTGCCACAGTTGGGAGTCAGACGTCCAGCAGGGGTGGCAACCACAACAACTGCAACCCAGCCAGAGGAGGACGTCCAGGCAGCAAGAGCAGGGGCACAGGCACAGGCACAGCAGCAGCAGCAACAAGGTGGTAGCCATGATGGCTCAGGGCCATCGACATCGGAGGGGCAGGCATCGGCCAGAGGGCAGGAGGACCCAGGATAACAAGTGTCTTCCGTGTGGCAGCGGTTGGGCCACGCCATAGATGCGGTGCGGCGGCAGGCGGAAGAGGCACGGTTCACAATGGTCAGGGCGGAGAACTCCATGCGGAGGGCACTGCGGCGGGCCGAGTGCCTCGAGGCAATTCGCAGGGAGTTAGAGGTCAACATGTCATCATCCCTGCGTTCCCTCGGGGCCATGGAAGAGGACCGCCTCCAGGACATCGAGCAGGAGTTCGATGATGCCCTGGCCCGGGAAATTGGGAAGTGAGCCGTTGGACTAGCCCGCCGCCATTGTATATATTTTGTAGTTTTAGGTTTCCTTTCTCTTTTTCATTCATTTGGGGCACTTGGACTATGCCCCGCCTTTTTGTATATAGTTCTTTATTAGGTATTTCTTTTTGCTAGGTTTCATTTCATTCGTTGGGCTCATGGACCCTGGATTACTTCTTTGTACATAGTTGAACAGTGGATTTATCTATTATTATTTTTCTCACCATGGATAAATGGATTTTACTGTTTCCGTTTACTTTGGATTTGATTTGTTGGCCGGAGACTTTGGACACATTTTCATTTCGATTGATTTGGATTCAGGCTTCATGTTTTTCAGTTTGTGTTTTGGACATGCTGCATTTCATCTTTTTTTGATACATTTTTTTCATGGTTTCATTTGATTACATTATTTTTCTGTCCAATACATTTTGTTTTATTACTTTGATGTGTGGTATTCTCTCATTGGTTTCATGCATGTCACAGTGTAGGTTTTCACAGTCACCAGCACCCATTGTGGGTTTTTGACAGACATGTGTTGATGTACATTATTGCCATTTGCGTTGTATCATGTAATGGGCATTTCAATGTGGGGTGGTTGGGATACTTGGTTGGGTCTTTGCACAGGGGTGGCGTGCGGTGGGATTTGGGAGGCCATGAGGCAGATGATTGTGGATCATGATGACGTGTTGGGGGGACATGAGTCGGGGCCTGCTGGAAGGTGCCCATCACTGCTGGGTGGGTGGGGGTGCTGGGGGACATGAGTCGGGGCCTGCTGGCAGGTGCCCGTCAATGCTGGGTGGGTGGTGGTCCAGGGGGACATGAGTCGGGGCCTGCTGGCAGGTTCCCATCACTGCTGGGTGGGTGGGGGCGCTGGGGGACATGAGTCATGGCCTGCTGGCAGGTGCCCGTCAATGCTGGGTGGGTGGGGGTCCAGGGGGACATGAGTAGGGGCCTGCTGGCAGGTGCCCGTCAATGCTGGGTGGGTGGGGGTGTTCGGGGACATGAGTCGGGGCCTGCTGGCAGGTGCCCATCACTGCTGGGTGGGTGGGGGTCCAGGGGGGCATGAGTCGGGGCCTGCTGGCAGGTGCCCATCACTGCTGGGTGGGTGGGGGTGATGGGGGACATGAGTCGAGGCCTGCTGGCAGGGCCCGTCAATGCTGGGTGGGTGAGGGTCCAGGGGGGCATGAGTCGGGGCCTGCTGGCAGGTACCCGTCAATGCTGGGTGGGTGGGGGTACAGGGGGACATGAGTCGGGGCCTGCTGGCAGGTGCCCATCACTGCTGGGTGGGTGGGGGTGCTGGGGGACATGAGTCGGGGCCTGCTGGCAGGTACCCGTCAATGCTGGGTGGGTGGGGGTGCTGGGGGACATGAGTCGGGGCCTGCTGGCAGGTGCCCATCACTGCTGGGTGGGTGGGGGTGCTGGGGGACATGAGTTTGTGATCACTAATGCAAGGTGACATGTGGGCTGGCTGGGGGGCATGCCCATGGTGGATGGGCTGTGTGTGGAACATTACCAGGGGTGCAGGGTAGTCCCCTGTGGTGTGGGCTGCCTGCAGGGGACGTGGAGGGGGTAGAGGGCACACCTGGGAGGACCCACACTGCCAATTCATGTGTGGGACTCCCCGCGAACGCCTCTGGATACAGGTACCCCGCTCACACAGGGCCAATCGTGTGTGAAACTCCCCGCGAACCCCAGTAATACACGTACCCCGCTCGCACAGAGCCAATCGCATGTGAAACTCCTCGCGAACCCCAGTAATACACGTACCCCACTCGCACAGGCCCAATCGCGTGTGATAGTCCCCGTGAACCCCAGTAATACACGTACCCCGCTCGCACAGGCCCAATTGCATCTGAAACTCCCCGCGAACCCCAGTAATACACGTACCCCGCTCGCACAGGTCCAATCGCGTGTGAAACTCCCCGTGAACCCCAGTAATACATGTACCCCGCTCGCACAGGGCCAATTACGTGTGAAACTCCCCGCGAACCCCAGTAATACACGTACCCCACTTGCACAGGCCCAATCGCGTGTGATAGTCCCCGCGGGACCCAGTAATACACGTACCCCGCTCGCACAGGCCCAATCGCGTGTGAAACTCCAAGCGAACCCCAGTAATACACGTACCCCGCTCGCACAGGGCTAATCGCGTGTGAAACTCCCCATGCACCCCATTAATACACGTACCCCACGCGCACAGGCCCAATCGCGTGTGAAACTCCCCGCGAACCCCAGTAATACATGTACCCCACTCGCACAGGCCCAATCGCGTGTGATAGTCCCCGCGAACCCCAGTAATACACGTACCCCGCTCGCACAGGGCCAATCGCGTGTGAAACTCCCCACGAACCCCAGTAATACACGTACCCCGCTCGCACAGGGCCAATCGCATGTGAAACTCCCTGTGAACCCCAGTAATACATGTACCCCACTCGCACAGGCCCAATCGCGTGTGATAGTCCCCGCGAACCCCAGTAATACACGTACCCCGCTCGCACAGGGCCAATCGCGTGTAAAACTCCCCACGAACCCCAGTAATACACGTACCCCGCTCGCACAGGCCCAATCGCGTGTGAAACTCCCCACACAGGGGGGTACATGTATTCGGAGGGGTGCGCGGGGAGTTTTACACGCGTTTTCATGGTTGGGGGGCTGTATGGTGGTCCACTGGCCTGTGCGCCATGTACGGGGTTTGTGCGCTGTGCATGGCGCATGGGGAGGGGTTAGAGGCGTAACTGGCACTGCTGCAGGGTCGCTGCGCCACTCTGCGCCACAGCTGGTAATGGATGTTGAAATCCATGAATACGCTGTGCGTGGAAATAGATTTTGGCACACGCGGCTGACGCTGACTGTTGCATGCGCACACTGTGCGACAGCCGCGTGCGCCACTTGTGCGCTGAATTCTATGAATTACCCCCTTGATGTACTAGGCAGAGGACGAGACTAGGCTGCCCACATGGGCCAACATATTAAAGTTCTCGTCCAAATAGACTACCAGTGTCTTCACTTTTTCTTTAGTTTTTATGTTGCAGCCTTCTACTAGAAAATGGCCATGTCCATCTTCCGATGTTTGGCTTCTGTGCCTATAATCATTAGTTCGGTCAACTCTTTATTTAGAGCCAGGCCATCATTTACCATCCAGGTTTGAATACGTTTGTATATTCTGTTAACAGACTCTTCATGTTCTTGGTGAGAGGCAGACAGTGGGGTGTGTAAGGAAGAAGGCATGGTATTAACAGCAAGACAGACACAAGTGACCACAGTTCAAGGGTGTTTATTTAACTTCAACAAGGGTATGATCAACGCCTATCTAATCCTAAATCCACAGATCAGAGCAAGCTACGACCATCAAATAATAATAACGCAGTCCTAGTGGTGTCTAGTCAAAACAAAAGGGCCTATCCATGCCAATCCATAAATACAAATAGTGTGGGGGAAGTGTTTATGAAAAAGAAATAAATTGTTTAAAAAAATGATATGTCAAGATGCTCAGGCAGTTGGCCTCCCTTCCCCATGTCTTCAGCACGGGACAAGGCAATCCTCTCGAGCGTAGCATGATCTCTGGCTTCTCCAGCATGATGATATAGTTCAACTGTTAGTATCAGGGCCTTTTGTGTCCAAGTCTCCCTGCCCATCAAAGTCTCTCCATGCAGAGGTCCCAATAAGACAAAACAAAATAAAGGTATTTTTCTATTAGAAGTACTCAATTCAGGTGATTCACTATTCACCCCAGATCCCCATCAGCCGGGCTCAGATACCTTTCATTCAACAATTGTCACTTTTAGATCCCCCTCTTCTGGGCTCAGATCCTCTTTCATAATTTTTATAGGATATTTTTTCTCAGGTGACTCACTCACCCTGGATCCCCCTCACACCCATTGCAGGACTACCTCATGTTCACAATTCCTTTTTACATTTGACACCTTTCAGTTGGATACCCAAAGGAGGCCATTGAATGAGCACCCACATGGTGCTGTACCACTCCGTTTACGGCATCTGTCTTGACTTCAAAAGTCCAGTCAATCATCTGCTGTTTAATTATATTTGCGTTGCTGGTCACATACACTTCACACACTGATCTCTTCAGTTTTCTCCATACAATGGTGCCGCCTGCAACCTTGGCACCAACACAGACTGGTCTGGCATCAGTCTCCACAACACACTGGCTGGGCCGAGCTCACTGGCGCTGCTTTGCTGTAGGAGCCAAGGACAGCACCACGGCAGTCAACGATCCTATCCACTTTGGCTATCGATGAGGAAGAGCTCTGGGTACCTCGGACACACAACAAAGGCTTCTTCAGCCTTGATTCCAGGTCCCACTCTTCTGATTCTTGAAAGCTGATGAAAGCAACTGTCTTTCTCCAAAACGGTCAAAGGCACTTCCCTCCTTGTCACCCTCTTCGGTCTTGCTGTCTTTCTCGTTGTATTAAACTGCCATCTTTGAACTGCTTATTCCTCGGGTGCATTGCCTTGCTCAGAGTGTGCTTTTGTGCTCCACCTTGTAACCATGTGGAGAAGTGTAATTAAAGTCAGGTATATGTAATGATCGGTAATTGCCTGAACCTGCCTGACCATTGTATTAGGACATGTCAGGTATACGGTTCGGGTGTAAATTCATTTTCTCTCAAAGTGAGCTGTCCACGAGAAAGTGTTTGTGTCAGAAAAGGGAGGGTTCAGTGTCTAGGTATCATACCTGGTAGGATGGGAAGAAGGTGTTACAGGGAAGGGGATACCACGCCTCGCCATCCGGTGCCCCATTTCCACTCTGCAAAGACCCCTTATCCAGGTGATCCTCCCACACTGGTCCACCCCCGGGAACTGGATCCAAAAGCAACGGTATTGTCCTGGCCACCTGGATGATAAATCCCCAGGTACTAGCAGCTAAGACACCTTTAGGTTTCTCATAGATGACACACTGCATCCGCAAAGTTTATAAAAGCATTTTTTTTTCTTCCAGCATGTCGAAGAAGGGCACTGTGAAAATATAATAAAAGGCAGGGGACAAACAGGTATTTTGTGGCACCCCATAATCCATGAGCGACGGTTCAGCCTCTGCCTCCTTACTGCATACTCTACACCAGTGGTTGTTTAGAAAAGAGCTCATCCAGAGGGTGGCATTTTCTGAGACCCCTGCCACATCCTTGAGCCTGGTAACCAACAGCATGTGGTCCACCAAGTCAAAAGCCGCAGATAGATTAAGGAGCATGAGCATAGCAGTTTTCCCTCTGTCCATGTTCAGAAGCAGTCTGGACTTCAGATCGAGCTGGGCAGTTTCCATATCATGACCTTGCCTGAACCCAGATTGCCATTTGTTAAGGATGCCATGGTCCTTCAGATGGTATCGAGACCTGCTCATAGGCAACGCAGTCTAAGATTTTCAACAAAAACAAAATGTTTGTGATCAGACGGTAGTTAGTTGGTGTCTCTGGACATAAACCTGGCTTTTTTAAACAATTCTTTTGATTCTGATTGAGCTTTATCAGTCCTAACATCGAATGATATTTGTTTAGCTGCAATAAGGGCTGTTTTAAATGTCTTGGCAGCCCTTTTGTACGCCTCCTTATCTTGCATATTGTGGGAGGACCCATTATTTCCATGGCATGCTTAATTCTTATAGGAGCTAAGGTTGCCTCTTCAATGGTATTTTGATAGGCTTTCATAATATCTTCTGCCTGTGTAAGATTCTTGACCTGCTCCACCAACAACAGGAACCACGGTTCCAAAGCCTCTTGTGTCCGTTTCTTCACATTCCTAGACAATATGGAAACTTTTTTCACCTCGCTTATCTTAAATTATTTTTCACACCTATGATAAAGTGAACGAAGGAATGATCTGACCCTGGACATGGAGATATCATCACATCACATCAGTTGTGATAGCCTTATGCATGGCCACCAAATCTAATATATTTCCCTTATTATGTGTAGGGGATATGATAAGTTGCTCAAAGCCCAGATTTGATAGTGATTCTTCTAGAAACCTAGCCTGAGAAACATTCTCATTACCCAACCAGTAATTAAAGTCTCCTAGGGCAAACGCTCTACTGTTGTGTTTAAGAAGCGGTAGCAGGATATTACAAAGTTGATTAGCAAACTCAGGCATGGTGACAGGTGTCTATAGACTAATACCAAATTGTAGGCAGTTTCTGCATCTGTCCACATTTTTTGTATTGCCATTTTGCATCCAACCATGTCCAGTGTTTCCATTTCCCATACATCTTGATTTGTTTTGAAAATGAAGGCAACCACACTCCTTTGTCCTCCTGTCTGTCATGGCGCAGAATACTGTAGCTAGGAGGAACCGCCAGTGCGAGTGTGGGTCCTGCTGCACCAAAACACCACGTTTTGGTTAGAGCGCAAATATCTACGTCCTCGTTAGTGATATATATGGCCATATCTAGGCAATGTTTAAGAAGAGACCTGGTATTTAGTAGAACTATTTTAAGCTGACAAATATTTTTTTTTTATTTACCACAGGTTCCTTTATCTCATTATATATTCATAGCTTGTACTTTTTGGGTGACATGCTTGACACCCCCATCCCTACTTTGTTCGTCGTATTTAGTAGTGAGGTCATAGAGTCCAGATACTGTGCCGCCCACCCCCTACACACATCTGTTTTATCACATTAATATTCATAGTTTTCTGGGATAGTCTGCATAGTGTTTAGAGCCATAGCAATCTCATCAATAGATCCCGCCTCTTGAGTATATGTGTTGGCTATCGTGACTTGGGCACTCTCTTTGTCACCTGGTCCCTTCAGAGAGGGCAATTCCCCGAGATAGCTATTAACTATAGCAGCCCTATGCGCTGCTACAAGCCCCTCAATCTCAAAGTATCATTGCTCACACTTTGAGTATGCATAGTATAAAAACAACTTACAGAGTCCTGGATAAATGTACTGCCACAGGCAACAGGCACCACCGAGCACCACTGATTGGCACAGACCGGGCCTGGCATCCCATGTCGGCGCTCACGCACCAGGCAGCAAATATGTGTGCACGCAGAAGTACAGCACAGCTGGGTGTTGTAGCTTCTTGCCTGTCGCAAAGAATCAAGAAATGTGTCCCTGAGCAATGGACCACAGGAAAAACAGTGGCGGTAAGGAATAGAGGCTAATCCAGTCCTCCTAAGAGAACGTAGTAAAATACAATTCAAATCTAGATAAAAGCACACGAATGTATGTCTACTTAGTTTGATTTCACTTTCACACAGTAATACACCAGCAAGTACTGGTTGCTCAGTTGCTAGCTGGGCTGTATTGACATCAAAGCACAGTGTAGGGGGTGAAATGAAATTCTGAAACTGCAGGTAAGGGAAGTGAACTGCTTTACTAGGTTCCAGTGACATGGCATATACATCAGTAAGTCCAAGGGTAAGTAAGTAGAAAGGTACACAGGAGACATCCACCGGCCTCCACTCCCACAGGCATGGACACTCACACAACAACATTCCATAGGGCAGGCATTCTCTCAAGCAAGCATTCATGCAGGATCAAGGCAGGGAACACAAGACACAATGCATATCCCTCCTCAACAGAAACCAAGATAAAGGTACGGAAAGAAGCACAAGGGAAATACACGCGGTGATGTGACCAAAGTATAAAACCAACAACACTTTTTGCCACCTCCCTCCAAACTTCAAACTCCAATCCAAATCCCACTCACTCCATTCCAAAGAAAAGGAGACACACTCCCACCTACTTCGCCACTATGATGAAGTCAAGCAACCATATGAAACACTCAAAGTCTGACGCAGGCCTAACAACAGACACTCAAACAAAGGAACCTGCCTAACTCTCAACACACCACCTTTCCACATAATCCCACAGCAGAACCCTCACTTATCCTGCTGCCAACAACTAAGGTGCAGTGAAACAAAGCACACCCTTCATCTTCTATTATTCTAATACAGAACACATGATCAAGGTACAAAAGGCTCAGAGCACAGACACCCACTGCCGTGCCATGCACAAGCAGGTGGAGAGGACCACCCCCTAAAATACCGGCATTCAACTCCCCCTCAGGCCAGGTGCGGTGTCCAACACCCCAACATTTTTGGCACGGGTGACAGACCACCCCTAAAATCTTGTGCCGGTTTCCAACCCCCAATATTTGTGGTACAGGTGGCAGAACACCCCTAAAAATGAGAGATGGGTTCCAAAACCCAAAGTTCTATGACACGGGTGGCAGAACACCCCTAACAACTACATTGCCATTATTCCATTCCATTACAGCTCCACTCACACCCAGAAACATTCTCACCAACCAGAGACTGGATAAATGTGTTAGACATCACAGTAATTCAAACCTAAATGGTGAATGTCCAAGCCCTAATCCTTAAGTCCACCTGTTGGCACTGTGGAAGAAAAACGTTAATGGAAGAAACATCACTGCTAATTAATGCATTGCTGTTACATCAAACAATAAAATAATAGCAAATTATCTCAACAGAGGCTGCGTCCAATATACACACATCGGCGGCCAAAAAGCGAACTCTAATTCATACCCACTTCAACCATAACCAAGCAAAACAGAGCTGCATGAACTTTAAAACAGGCAGGACCTAAGTCAAATCACAGGGCTCACATCACAAATACAACTAATTTAGAATTCCCTGTTATAAACACAAATTTCTCGGAAGAACGCCAAGAAATCAGAATCAAGTTCCTTCAGAACAGCCCTAAAAGTGGTGACTTGCTCTCCAAACAAAATGCCAAAAGAGCGACAGTAACTCCAGGTCTCGTTATAGTGAGGGTATAGCTAATTTCTTGCTGCAAAGCAACCTTGAAAGAGCGCAGAACCCCTGTCACAGTACCTCAAATATCCATGATAGTGCAGCATCAGTTGCCCCTCCATATTTGTGCATGTGTCCACCTCCATTAGCGTTTTATTCTCTGAAATGGTACGGCATTCTTGTGCAGTCCTCGCGGAATCATTAAACTCCAATGGTCTTCTATTCTCAAATTAAGTGCCCCTAATATAGATATTTCCAGCATGATTCTGTTCCATCACGCAACAATCAGCGCCCAAGAGTCCAACGCACTGTCCATGAGAGGAAAGCACCTCTGTAAGGCACAGAGAACGTAGAGACGTTGTGGCTGTTAGAACCATGGCCAGCGTCATCATTATTCACTGAGAACCATTGAGAGAATAGCTCCAGCTCTGCAAAATGTGGCGCACCTTTATCACGTACTCCAGAGAAGTCTGAAAGACTGCCAAGTAACAAGGTAAGTCTGATGACTGTGAGTCCAGTGCCGCTCCTCACTGCAGCTAGTAGCTGCCTCCCCGTGGGTGTGGTGATGTCTGCACCGGTCCATTGCACAGTCCTCACTGCTAATCTCCAGGCTCAGCCACGTCTGCCCCCGGCAAACTGTTGTGTTGTACAGGTGATGTGTGTGCCAGTCAGTTGTGTGCACAATCCTCACTGCTAGGCTCCTGTCCATGGGCGTAATCTTAGGGGGGAGACAGGGGTGTTTGCCCCCCCAACTTTCATGGCACACCATTTTGTCCCCATTCATTTGGCTGGGGCACCTTTTATTCACATGTCATGTCCCCCCCCAACATTTTCAGCAAGGTTCCTCCACTCCTCCAGTCTAAGCCACATCTGCCCCAGGCAAACTGTTGTGTTCTAAAGGCTGGCCATTTATTCTCACGCAATCTGAAAACAAACAACACATCCTCACTAGGACCACTACAGGTCCCCTCCAGTGGCCAAAATTCTTCTGGGTGGCCCCACTGGGGAGTGCTACACCAATGGCCAAAACTGTAAGGTAGCCCCACTGGAAGTGCTGCTCCTTTGGTCAAACACTGTAAGGTGGCCCCACTGGGAGCTGGTTCTCCAACTCCTTAATATCTTCCAGGCTGGAATTACCATCAGTTGCCAAATACTGCAAGGTGGCCCCATTGATGCTCCAACTACTGCTTGCAGTCAACACCCAGCCCCAGATGCCTCTTTGCGCCATGCAACAGCAGTTGGGCTATGGGACACAGGTCAGCTCACCTTTGAGGGGCAGGGGACCAGTGGATGTCCCCTCCTGTGATCTCGACTGTTTCCTTCCTTGCTTGTAGGTGTTGCTCTCGTTGGACAGCTGCATGTACCTGGCCCTTCCCTCAAGCCAGCCTGTCGCTAGTGTAGTGCAGAGAAATGAAAGCCTGATACTGCAGGTAAGGGAAGTGAACTTCTTTACTAAGTTCCAGTGACAAGGTATATACAACAGTAAGTCCAAGGGTAAGTAAGTAGAAAGGTACACAGGAAACATTCACCGGCCTCAACTCTCACAGGCTGCTTCACTCCAACTGACATACATGGAACTTACAGGGCCACTCACACCACAACATTCCAAACATTCCACAGACCATGCATTCTCTCAAGCAAAGATTCATGCAGGACCAAGGCAGGGAACACAACACACAACACACAACTTGGAGGATTCTACTACATTACTACAGCATCAATCAATGCGCATAGTGAGGACCGTCTACATTTCAAAACAGAATTCACTAGAGCGTTTGGAGATTTGAAGAATAACCACTTCAGAGTGTGGTTTGGCTGTTAACATGTGACTAGTTTATCTAGAGGAACTGCCCTGAAGAAGACCTTGTTTAGGGATCGAAACACATGTTGGCTGTTCAGTAAAGCAACTTTATAATTTGTAAACGTCTGACCTATATATGTGACTGATGTTATTTGAATTTTGGGTGCGGCATGGTGCACGTGGTTACACTCTCATTCATTATATATTGTTATAGGTCTATTTGATTTCTTCATAATTGAATTATCACACATATCTGGCTGCCCATAGGACAGAGACCTTTTAGTTTAAGTTACGTGTTTGATATAAATCAGGTCCTTTGCCATTTACTTACCCCTTACTTTTGAAACAGGCTTTCTCATTTGTCACTGTCAGCAAGAGTCAAAACTATTTGATTGGTTACATTTTAAATCAGTGTTTAAAACTGTAATGTACTGTGTTCTGCAATAGAACAGATATATGTAGTGTGTGGCAAAATAATGTTAACTTTAAGGCTTGCAGTTTGTATATGACATTGCTAACTGTTAAAGTTCTTGCAATACCTGCCTGTTCACCTAACACATTAGTTAATCATTTCTTGTACTTTGATAGTCATTCATGTATTACACACGTCCCACCCAACCTCTGACATTTTGTTAAAGTTATATATTTTTTTGGGCTATTGGGCCCCTGTGTTATGAAAGGGTCTGACTCTTGGTGATTTTATTGCGTGCATACATTTGGGTTTTGCTCAGAGATACATATGCCTTTGTGCCTTTGATAGTGAAATAAATAAATGCTGTAGTTGATGTCATGTGGCATCTGCCATCGTGCACTTACTTATAGTCAAAAGATCTGATCAATTGCAGCATTCTCAAAACTGCAGTTGCCTGGAAAATACAGCTTCTGCCCTAACGGGTCAGGTTTAGCTTTTGTGACCATTGCGTGTAATGCAGATGGCTTCATGCCAAAAAGACGGCTATTCTGCCCTGAGCTTTGATTGAACAAACCCAATCCTTTCTGGGAGCCTTACTCTGGGTTCCCTTGGATAATGCAATTGGACTAAAACACCTGATAAGAATGGTTTGTGAACAGGAAGCCCAAAACTGGAAAAGTGGTGTCCGGGTGACACAGAGTCATGTACAATACAGAACACCCCTGCAGCAAAGTCAGTTGTATTTCCCGACCACAATTTGGTGTAAACTATATTGAAACGGTATGCAATGTCGTTTTTTATAGAACAATTAAAATATAATGAAAATAGTGACATTGTGAATGACAGTCATGGTATTGAAAAGAAATGCCCCGCACCTACTTCACGTACCAAAGAAGAAGGGCTGTGGTGCCCGGTAATCACATGTGCTTTTCTAGTGTATCCCACCTTGAGAGTGAACTATATCATAGGCATGTCCCTTATCACGAGGGAGAAGTTTGGTCCAGTTCTGTTTCTCTCTTTGCATTCCTGAATTAGAAATTTTGCAAACCCATAGTAAATCCAAAACTACAAGCCATAGAATCCAAGGAAAAGGAATGGAATACCTTCTCTGTGACACGGAGTATGCTGCTATCTAGGAAACAGGAAAAGGAGTGGAATACCTTCTCACTGATACGGGCATGCTGCTATCTAGGAAAAAGGAAAATTAATGGAATACCTTCTCCCTGACACGGGCATGCTGCTATCTAGGAAAAAGGAAAAGGAATGGAATACCTTCTCCCTGACACGGGGCATGCTGCTATATAGGAAAAAGGAAAAGAAATGGAATACCTTCTCCCTGACGTGGGGCATGCTGCTATCTAGGGAAAAGGAAAGGAATATCTTCTCCCTGACACGGGGCATGCTGTTATCTAGGGAAAAAGATGAGGAATGGAGTACCTTCTCCCTGATATGGGGCAAGCTGCTATCTAATAAAAAGGATGAGGAATGGAATGCCATCTCCCTGACACGGAGTATGCTGCTGTCTAGTAAACTGGAAAATGAATGGAATACCTTCTCCCAGACACGGGGCATGCTGACACCTAGGAAAAGGGCAAAGGAATGGAATACCTTCTCCCTGACACGGGGCATGCTGCTATCTAGGAAAAAGGAAAAGGAATGGAATACCTTCTCCCTGAAACGGGGCATACTGTTATCTAGGAAAAAGGAAAAGGAAGGGAATACCTTCTCCCTGACACGGGGCATGCTGCTATCTAGGGAAAAGGAAAGGAATACCTTCTCCCTGAAACGGGGCATGCTGCTATTTAGGGAAAAGGATGAGGAATGCAGTACCTTCTCCCTGAGATGGGACATACTGCTATCTAGGAAAAAGGAAAAGGAAGGGAATACCTTCTCCCTGACACGGGGCATGCTGCTATCTAGG
The DNA here is from genome assembly GCF_040938575.1 of Ambystoma mexicanum. NCBI lineage: Eukaryota > Metazoa > Chordata > Amphibia > Caudata > Ambystomatidae > Ambystoma > Ambystoma mexicanum. The sequence goes on from NC_090925.1 coordinate 272,752,994, forward strand.
GAAAAGGAAAAATTACCTTCTCCCTGACACAGGGCATGCTGCTATCTAGGAAAAAGGAAAAGGAATGTAATACCTTCTCCGTGACACGGGGCATGCTGCTATCTTGGAAAAAGGAAAAGGAAGGGAATACCTTCTCCCTGACACGGGGCATGCTGCTATCTAGGGGAAAGGAATACCTTCTCCCTGACACCGGGCATGCTGCTGTTTAGGGAAAGGGATGAGGAATCGAGTACCTTCTCCCTGATACGGGACATACTGCTATCTAGGAAAAAGGAAAAGGAAGGGAATACCTTCTCCTTGACACGGGGCATGATGCTATCTAGGGAAAAGTTAAAAAAATACCTTCTCCCTGACACGGGGCATGCTGCTATCTAGGAAAAAGGAAAAGGAATGGAATACCTTCTCCCTGTCGTGGGGCATGCTGCTATCTAGGGAAAAGGAAAGGAATATCTTCTCCCTGACACGGGGCATGCTGTTATCTAGGGAAATGGATGAGGACTGGAGTACCTTCTCCCTGATATGGGGCATGCTGCTATCTAATAAAAAGGATGAGGAATGGAATGCCATCTCCCTGACACGGAGTATGCTGCTGTCTAGTAAACTGGAAAATAAATGGAATACCTTCTCCCTGACACAGGGCATGCTGCTATCTAGGAAAAGGGCAAAGGAATGGAATACCTTCTCCCTGACACGGGGCATGCTACTATCTAGGAAAAAGGAAAAGGAATGGAATACCTTCTCCCTGACACAGGGCATACTGTTATCTAGGAAAAAGGAAAAGGAAGGGAATACCTTCTCCCTGACACGGGGCATGCTGCTATCTAGGGAAAAGAAAAAGGAATACCTTCTCCCTGAAACGGGGCATGCTGCTATTTAGGGGAAAGGATGAGGAATGGAGTACCTTCTCCCTGAGATGGGACATACTGCTATCTAGGAAAAATGAAAAGGAAGGGAATACCTTCTCCCTGACACGTGGCATGCTGCTATCTAGGGAAAAGGAAAAATTACCTTCTCCCTGACACAGGGCATGCTGCTATCTAGGAAAAAGGAAAAGGAATGGAATACCTTCTCCCTGACACGGGGCATGCTGCTATCTAGGAAAAAGGAAAAGGAAGGGAATACCTTCTCCCTGACACGGGGCATGCTGCTATCTAGGGGAAAGGAATACCTTCTCGCTGACACGGGGTATGCTGCTATTTAGGGAAAAGGATGAGGAATCGAGTACCTTCTCCCTGATATGGGACATACTGCTATCTAAGAAAAAGGAAAAGGAAGGGAATACCTTCTCCCTGACACGGGGCATGCTGCTCTCTAGGAAAAAGGAAAAGGAATGGAATACCTTCTCCCTGACATGGGGCATGCTGCTATCTAGGGAAAAGGAAAGGAATATCTTCTCCCTGACACGGAACATGCTGTTATCTAGGGAAAAGGATGAGGAATGGAGTACCTTCTCCCTGATATGGGGCATGCTGCTATCTAATAAAAAGGATGAGGAATGGAATACCTTCTCCCTGACACGGAGTATGCTGCTATCTAGTACACAGGAAAATGAATGGAATACCTTCTCCCTGACACGGGGCATGCTGCTATCTAGGAAAAGGGCAAAGGAATGGAATACCTTCTCCCTGACACGGGGCATGCTGCTATCTAGGAAAAAGGAAAAGGAATGGAATACCTTCTCCCTGACACGGGGCAAACTGTTATCTAGGAAAAAGGAAAAGGAAGGGAATACCTTCTCCCAGACACGCGGCATGCTGCTATCTTGGGAAAAGCAAAGGAATACCTTCTCCCTGACACGGGGCATGCTGCTATTTGGGAAAAGGATGAGGGATGGAGTACCTTCTCCATGAGACGGGACATACTGCTATCTAGGAAAAGGAAAAGGAAGGGAATACCTTCTCCCTGACACGGGGCATGCTGCTATATAGGGAAAAGGAAAAAATACCTTCTCCCTGACACGGGGCATGCTGCAATCTAGGAAAAAGGAATGGAATACCTTCTCCCTGACACGGGGCATTCTGCGATATAGGAAACAGAAAAAATAATGGAATACCTTCTCCCTGACATGGGGCATGCTGCTATGTAGGGAAACGGATAGGGATGGAAATCCTTCTACATGACATGGGGCATGCTGTGATCTAGGGAAAGAGAAAAGGAATGGAATACCTTCTCCCTGACATGGGGCATGCTGCTATCTAGGAAACAGGATAATGAATGGAATACCTTCTCCCTGACATGGGGCATGCTGCTATCTAGGAAAAAGCAAAGGAATGGAATACCTTCTCCCTGACACGGGGCATGCTGCTATCTAGGAAAAAGGAAAAGGAATGGAATACCTTCTCCCTGAAACGGGGCATGCTGCTATCTAGGAAAAAGGATGAGGAATGGAGTACTTTCTCCCTGACTTGCGGCATGCTGCTATCTAAGGAAAAGGATGAGGAATGGAGTACCTTCTCCCTGACATGGGGCATGCTGCTATCTAGGAAAAAGGATGAGGAATGGAATACCTTCTCCCTGACATGGGACATGCTGCTATCTAGGAAAAAGGATGAGGAATAGAATACCTTCTCATTGACATGGGGCATGCTGCGATCTAGGAAACAGGAAAAGGAATGGACTACCTCTCCGTGACATGGGGCATGCTGCTATCTAGGAAAAAAGGATGAGCAATGGAATACCTTCTCCGTGGCATGGGGCATGCTACTATCTAGGGAAAATGAATGGAATACCTTCTCACTGACATGGGGCATGCTGCGATCTAGGAAACATGAAAAAGAATGGAATACCTTCTCCCTGACATGGGGAATGCTGCTATGTAGGGAAAAGGATAGGGATGGAAATCCTTCTACATGACATGGGGCATGCTGCTATATAGGAAACAGGACAATGAATGGAATAGCTTCTCCCTGACATGGGGCATGCTGCTATCTAGGAAAAAGGAAAGGAATGGAATACCTTCTCCCTGACACGGGGCATGCTGCTATCTAGGAAAAAGGAAAAGGAATGGAATACCTTCTCCCTGAAACGGGGCATGCTGCTATCTAGTGAAAAGGATGAGGAATGGAGTACCTTCTCCCTGACATGGGGCATGCTGCTATCTAGGAAAAAGGATGAGGAATGGAATACCTTCTCCCTGACATGGGACATGCTGCTATCTAGGAAAAAGGATGAGGAATAGAATACCTTCTCCCTGACATGGGGCATGCTGCGATCTAGGAAACAGGAAAAGGAATGGACTACCTCTCCGTGATATGGGGCATGCTGCTATCTAGGAAAAAAGGATGAGCAATGGAATACCTTCTCCGTGGCATGGGGCATGGTACTATCTAGGGAAAATGAATGGAATACCTTCTCACTGACATGGGGCATGCTGCGATCTAGGAAACATGAAAAAGAATGGAATACCTTCTCTCTGACATGGGGCATGCTGCTATGTAGGGAAAAGGATAGGGATTGAAATCCTTCTACATGACATGGGGCATGCTGCTATCTAGGAAAAAGGAAAAGGAATGGAATACCTTCTCCCTGACACGGGACATGCTGCTATCTAGGAAAAAGGAAAAGGAATGGAATACCTTCTCCCTGACACGGGGCATGCTGCTATCTAGGGAAAAGGAAAGGAATACCTTCTCCCTGACACGGGGCATGCTGCTATGTAGGGAAAAGGATAGGGATGGAAATCTTTCTACATGACATGGGGCATGCTGCGATCTAGGAAACAGGAAAAGGAATGGACTACCTCTCCGTGACATGGGGCGTGCTGCTATCTAGGAAAAAAGGATGAGGAATGGAATACCTTCTCCCTGACATGGGGCATGCTGTGATCTAGGAAACAGGAAAAGGAATGGACTACCTCTCCGTGACATGGGGCGTGCTGCTATCTAGGAAAAACGGATGAGGAATGGAATACCTTCTCCCTGACATGGGGCATGCTACTATCTAGGGAAAAGGAATGGAATACCTTCTTACTGACACAGAGTATGCTGCTATCTCGGAAAAAGGAAAAGTAATGGAATACCTTCTCCCTGACATGGGGCATGCTGCTATCTAGGGAAAAGGAAAGGACTACCTTCTCCCTGACACGGGGAATGCTGCTATATAGGAAAAAGGATGAGGAATGGATTACCTTTTCCCTGACATGGGGCATGCTGCTATCTAAGAAAACGGATGAGGAATGGAGTACCTTCTCCCTAACATGGGGCATGCTGCTATCTAGGAAAAAGGATGAGGAATGGAATACCTTCTTCCTGACATGGAACATGCTGCTATCTAAGAAAACGGATGAGGAATGGAGTACCTTCTCCCTGACATGGGGCATGCTGCTATCTAGGAAAAAGGATGAGGAATGGAATACCTTCTTCCTGACATGGGACATGCTGCTATCTAGGAAAAAGAATGAGGAATGGCATACCTTCTCCCTGACATGGGGTATGCTGCGATCTAGGAAACAGGAAAAGGAATGGACTACCTCTGCATGACATGGGGCGTGCTGCTATGTAGGGAAAAGGATAGGGATGGAAATCCTTCTACATGACATGGGGCATGCTGCTATCTAGAAAAAAGGAAAAGGAATGGAATACCTTCTCCCTGACACGGGACATGCTGCTATCTAGGAAAAAGGAAAAGGAATGGAATACCTTCTCCCTGACACGGGGCATGCTGCTATCTAGGGAAAAGGAAAGGAATACCTTCTCCCTGACACGGGGCATGCTGCTATGTAGGGAAAAGGATAGGGATGGAAATCCTTCTACATGACATGGGGCATGCTGCTATCTAGGAAAAAGGAAAAGGAATGGAATACCTTCTCCCTGACACGGGACATGCTGCTATCTAGGAAAAAGGATGAGGAATAGAATACCTTCTACCTGACATGGGGCATGCTGCGATCTAGGAAACAGGAAAAGGAATGGATTACCTCTCCGTGACATGGGGTGTGCTGCTATCTAGGAAAAAAGGATGAGGAATGGAATACCTTCTCCCTGACATGGGGCATGCTGTGATCTAGGAAACAGGAAAAGGAATGGACTACCTCTCCGTGACATGAGGCGTGCTGCTATCTAGGAAAAACGGATGAGGAATGGAATACCTTCTCCCTGACATGGGGCATGCTACTATCTAGGGAAAAGGAATGGAATACCTTCTTACTGACACGGAGTATGCTGCTATCTCGGAAAAAGGAAAAGTAATGGAATACCTTCTCCCTGACATGGGGCATGCTGCTATCTAGGGAAAAGGAAAGGACTACCTTCTCCCTGACACGGGGAATGCTAATATCTAGGGAAAAGGATGAGTAATGGAGTACCTTCTCCCTGACACGGGGCATGCTGCTATATAGGAAAAAGGATGAGGAATGGATTACCTTTTCCCTGACATGGGGCATGCTGCTATCTAAGAAAACGGATGAGGAATGGAGTACCTTCTCCCTGACATGGGACATGCTGCTATCTAGGAAAAAGGATGAGGGATGGCATACCTTCTCCCTGACATGGGACATGCTACTATAAAGGGAAAAGGAATGGAAAACCTTCTCACTGACATGGGGCATGCTGCAATCTAGGAAACAGGAAAAATAATGGAATACCTTCTCCCTGACATGGGGCATGCTGCTATGTAGGGAAAAGGATAGGGATGGAAATCATTCTTCATGACATGGGGCATGCTGCTATCTAGGGGAAAGAGAAAATGAATGGAATACCTTCACCCTGACATGGGGCATGCTGCTATCTAGGAAAAAGGATTAAGAATGGAGTACCTTCTCCATGACATGGGACATTCTGCTATCTAGGGAAAAGGAATCGAATACCTTCTTCCTGACATGGGGCATGCTGCTATCTAGGAAAAAGGAAAAGGAATGGAATACCTTCTCCCTGACATGGGGCATGCTGCTATCTAGGAAAAAGGAAAAGAAATGGAATACCTTCTCCCTGACACGGGGCATGCTGCTATCTAGGGAAAAGGAAGGGAATACCTTCTCCCTGACACGGGGCATGCTGCTATCTAGGGAAAATGAAAGGAATACCTTCACCCTGACATGGGGCATGCTGCTATCTCGGAAAAAGGATTAAGAATGGAGTACCTTCTCCCTGACATGGGACATTCTGCTATCTAGGGAAAAGGAATCGAATACCTTCTTCCTGACATGGGGCATGCTGCTATCTAGGAAAAAGGAAAAGCAATGGAATACCTTCTCCCTGACATGGGGCATGCTGCTATCTGGGAAACAGGAAAATTAATTGAATACCTTCTCCCTGACACGGGGCATGATGCTATATAGGAAAAAGGATGAGGAATGGATTACCTTTTCCCTGACATGGGGCATGCTGCTATCTAAGAAAACGGATGAGGAATGGAGTACCTTCTCCCTGACATGGGGCATGCTGCTATCTAGGAAAAAGGATGAGGAATGGAATACCTTCTTCCTGACATGGGACATGCTGCTATCTAGGAAAAAGGATGAGGAATGGCATACCTTCTCCCTGACATGGGACATGCTACTATAAAGGGGAAAGGAATGGAAAACCTTCTCACTGACATGGGGCATGCTGCAATCTAGGAAACAGGAAAAATAATGGAATACCTTCTCCCTGACATGGGGCATGCTGCTATGTAGGGAAAAGGATAGGGATGGAAATCATTCTTCATGACATGGGGCATGCTGCTATCTAGGGGAAAGAGAAAATGAATGGAATACCTTCACCCTGACATGGGGCATGCTGCTATCTAGGAAAAAGGATTAAGAATGGAGTACCTTCTCCCTGACACGGGGCATGCTGCTATATAGGAAAAAGGATGAGGAATGGATTACCTTTTCCCTGACATGGGGCATGCTGCTATCTAAGAAAACGGATGAGGAATGGAGTACCTTCTCCCTGACATGGGGCATGCTGCTATCTAGGAAAAAGGATGAGGAATGGAATACCTTCTTCCTGACATGGGACATGCTGCTATCTAGGAAAAAGGATGAGGAATGGCATACCTTCTCCCTGACATGGGACATGCTACTATAAAGGGAAAAGGAATGGAAAACCTTCTCACTGACATGGGGCATGCTGCAATCTAGGAAACAGGAAAAATAATGGAATACCTTCTCCCTGACATGGGGCATGCTGCTATGTAGGGAAAAGGATAGGGATGGAAATCATTCTTCATGACATGGGGCATGCTGCTATCTAGGGGAAAGAGAAAATGAATGGAATACCTTCACCCTGACATGGGGCATGCTGCTATCTAGGAAAAAGGATTAAGAATGGAGTACCTTCTCCCTGACATGGGACATTCTGCTATCTAGGGAAAAGGAATCGAATACCTTCTTCCTGACATGGGGCATGCTGCTATCTAGGAAAAAGGAAAAGGAATGGAATACCTTCTCCCTGACATGGGGCATGCTGCTATCTAGGAAAAAGGAAAAGGAATGGAATACCTTCTCCCTGACACGGGGCATGCTGCTATCTACGGAAAAGGAAGGGAATACCTTCTCCCTGACACGGGGCATGCTGCTATCTAGGGAAAATGAAAGGAATACCTTCACCCTGACATGGGGCATGCTGCTTTCTAGGAAAAAGGATTAAGAATGGAGTACCTTCTCCCTGACATGGGACATTCTGCTATCTAGGGAAAAGGAATCGAATACCTTCTTCCTGACATGGGGCATGCTGCTATCTAGGAAAAAGGAAAAGCAATGGAATACCTTCTCCCTGACATGGGGCATGCTGCTATCTGGGAAAAAGGAAAAGGAATGGAATACCTTCTCCCTGACACGGGGCATGCTGCTATCTAGGGAAAAGGAAAGGAATACCTTCTCCCTGACACGGGGCATGCTGCTATATAGGGAAAAGGATGAGGAATGGAGTACCTTCTCCCTGACATGGGGCATGCTGCTATCTAGGAAAAAGGATGAGTAATGGAGTACTTTCTCCCTGACATGGGGCATGCTGCTATCTAAGAAAAAGGCTGAGGAATGGAGTACCTTCTCCCTGACATGGGGCATGCTGCTATCTAGGAAAAAGTATGAGGAATGGAATACCTTCTCCCTGACATGGGACATGCTGCTATCTAGGAAAAAGGATGACGAATGAATACCGTCTCCCTGACATGGGGCATGCTGCGATCTAGGAAACAGGAAAAGGAATGGACTACCTCCCCGTGACATGGGGCATGCTGCTATCTAGGAAAAAAGGATGAGGAATGGAATAGCTTCTCCCTGGCATGGGGCATGCTACTATCTAGGGAAAAGGAATGGAATACCTTCTCACTGACATGGGGCATGCTGCGATCTAGGAAACAGGAAAAAGAATGGAATACGTTCTCCCTGACATGGGGCATGCTGCTATGTAGGGAAAATGATGATAAATGGAGTACCTTCTCCCTGACACGGGACATGCTGCTATCTAGGAAAAAGGAAAAGGAATGGAATAACTTCTCCCTGACATGGGGCATGCTGCTATCTAGGGAAAAGGAAAGGAATACCTTCTCCCTGACACGGGGCATGCTGCTATATAGGGAAAAGGATGAGGAATGGAGTACCTTCTCCCTGACATGGGGCATGCTGCTATCTAGGAAAAAGGATGAGTAATGGAGTACTTTCTCCCTGACATGGGGCATGCTGCTATCTAAGAAAAAGGATGAGGAATGGAGTACCTTCTCCCTGACATGGGGCATGCTGCTTTCTAGGAAAAAGGATGAGGAATGGAATACCTTCTCCCTGACATGGGACATGCTGCTATATAGGAAAAAGGATGACGAATGGAATACCTTCTCCCTGACATGGGGCATGCTTCGATCTAGGAAACAGTAAAAGGAATGGACTACCTCCCCGTGACATGGGGCCTGCTGCTATCTAGGAAAAAAGGATGAGGAATGGAATACCTTCTCCCTGGCATGGGGCATGCTACTATCTAGGGAAAAGGATGAGGAATGGAATACCTTCTTCCTGACATGGGACATGCTGCTATCTAGGAAAAAGGATGAGGAATGGCATACCTTCTCCCTGACATGGGGTATGCTGCGATCTAGGAAACAGGAAAAGGAATGGACTACCTCTGCATGACATGGGGCGTGTTGCTATCTAGGAAAAAATGATGAGGAATGGAATACCTTCTCCCTGACATGGGACATGCTACTATAAAGGGAAAAGGAATGGAAAACCTTCTCACTGACATGGGGCATGCTGCAATCTAGGAAACAGGAAAAATAATGGAATACCTTCTCCCTGACATGGGGCATGCTGCTATGTAGGGAAAAGGATAGGGATGGAAATCATTCTTCATGACATGGGGCATGCTGCTATCTAGGGGAAAGAGAAAATGAATGGAATACCTTCACCCTGACATGGGGCATGCTGCTATCTAGGAAAAAGGATTAAGAATGGAGTACCTTCTCCCTGACATGGGACATTCTGCTATCTAGGGAAAAGGAATCGAATACCTTCTTCCTGACATGGGGCATGCTGCTATCTAGGAAAAAGGAAAAGGAATGGAATACCTTCTCCCTGACATGGGGCACGCTGCTATCTAGGAAAAAGGAAAAGGAATGGAATACCTTCTCCCTGACACGGGGCATGCTGCTATCTACGGAAAAGGAAGGGAATACCTTCTCCCTGACACGGGGCATGCTGCTATCTAGGGAAAATGAAAGGAATACCTTCACCCTGACATGGGGCATGCTGCTATCTCGGAAAAAGGATTAAGAATGGAGTACCTTCTCCCTGACATGGGACATTCTGCTATCTAGGGAAAAGGAATCGAATACCTTCTTCCTGACATGGGGCATGCTGCTATCTAGGAAAAAGGAAAAGCAATGGAATACCTTCTCCCTGACATGGGGCATGCTGCTATCTGGGAAACAGGAAAATTAATTGAATACCTTCTCCCTGACACGGGGCATGATGCTATCTAGGAAAAAGGAAAAGGAATGGAATACCTTCTCCCTGACACGGGGCATGCTGCTATCTAGGAAAAAGGAAAAGGAATGGAATACCTTCTCCCTGACACGGGGCATGCTGCTATCTAGGGAAAAGGAAAGGAATACCTTCTCCCTGACACGGGGCATGCTGCTATATAGGGAAAAGGATGAGGAATGGAGTACTTTCTCCCTGACATGGGGCATGCAGCTATCTAGGAAAAAGGATGAGTAATGGAGTACTTTCTCCCTGACATGGGGCATGCTGCTATCTAAGAAAAAGGATGAGGAATGGAGTACCTTCTCCCTGACATGGGGCATGCTGCTATCTAGGAAAAAGTATGAGGAATGGAATACCTTCTCCCTGACATGGGACATGCTGCTATCTAGGAAAAAGGATGACGAATGAATACCGTCTCCCTGACATGGGGCATGCTGCGATCTAGGAAACAGGAAAAGGAATGGACTACCTCCCCGTGACATGGGGCATGCTGCTATCTAGGAAAAAAGGATGAGGAATGGAATACCTTCTCCCTGGCATGGGGCATGCTACTATCTAGGGAAAAGGAATGGAATACCTTCTCACTGACATGGGGCATGCTGCGATCTAGGAAACAGGAAAAAGAATGGAATACCTTCTCCCTGACATGGGGCATGCTGCTATGTAGGGAAAATGATGATAAATGGAGTACCTTCTCCCTGACATGGGGCATGCTGCTATCTAGGAAAAAGGATGAGGAATGGAATACCTTCTCCCTGACATGGGACATGCTGCTGTCTAGGAAAAAGGATGAGGAATAGAATACCTTCTCCCTGACATGGGGCATGCTGCGATCTAGGAAACAGGAAAAGGAATGGACTACCTCTCTGTGACATGGGGCATGCTGCTATCTAGGAAAAAAGGATGAGCAATGGAATACCTTCTCCGTGGCATGGGGCATGCTACTATCTAGGGAAAATGAATGGAATACCTTCTCACTGACATGGGGCATGCTGCGATCTAGGAAACATGAAAAAGAATGGAATACCTTCTCCCTGACATGGGGCATGCTGCTATGTAGGGAAAAGGATAGGGATGGAAATCCTTCTACATGACATGGGGCATGCTGCTATCTAGGAAAAAGGAAAAGGAATGGAATACCTTCTCCCTGACACGGGACATGCTGCTATCTAGGAAAAAGGAAAAGGAATGGAATACCTTCTCCCTGACATGGGGCATGCTGCTATCTAGGGAAAAGGAAAGGAATTCCTTCTCCCTGACACGGGGCATGCTGCTATATAGGGAAAAGGATGAGGAATGGAGTACCTTCTCCCTAACATGGGGCATGCTGCTATCTAGGAAAAAGGATGAGTAATGGAGTACTTTCTCCCTGACATGGGGCATGCTGCTATCTAAGAAAAAGGATGAGGAATGGAGTACCTTCTCCCTGACATGGGGCATGCTGCTTTCTAGGAAAAATGATGAGGAATGGAATACCTTCTCCCTGACATGGGACATGCTGCTATCTAGGAAAAAGGATGACGAATGGAATACCTTCTCCCTGACATGGGGCATGCTTCGATCTAGGAAACAGTAAAAGGAATGGACTACCTCCCCGTGACATGGGGCCTGCTGCTATCTAGGAAAAAAGGATGAGGAATGGAATACCTTCTTCCTGGCATGGGGCATGCTACTATCTAGGGAAAAGGAATGGAATACCTTCTCACTGACATGGGGCATGCTGCGATCTAGGAAACAGGAAAAAGAATGGAATACCTTCTCCCTGACATGGGGCATGCTGCTATGTAGGGAAAATGATGATAAATGGAGTACCTTCTCCCTGACATGGGGCATGCTGCTATCTAGGAAAAAGGATGAGGAATGCAATATCTTCTCCCTGACATGGGACATGCTGCTATCTAGGAAAAAGGATGAGGAATAGAATACCTTCTCCCTGACATGGGGCATGCTGCGATCTAGGAAACAGGAAAAGGAATGGACTACCTCTCTGTGACATGGGGCATGCTGCTATCTAGGAAAAAAGGATGAGCAATGGAATACCTTCTCCGTGGCATGGGGCATGCTACTATCTAGGGAAAATGAATGCAATACCTTCTCACTGACATGGGGCATGCTGCGATCTAGGAAACATGAAAAAGAATGGAATACCTTCTCCCTGACATGGGGCATGCTGCTATGTAGGGAAAAGGATAGGGATGGAAATCCTTCTACATGACATGGGTCATGCTGCTATCTAGGAAAAAGGAAAAGGAATGGAATACCTTCTCCCTGACACGGAACATGCTGCTATCTAGGAAAAAGGAAAAGGAATGGAATACCTTCTCCCTGACACGGGGCATGCTGCTATCTAGGGAAAAGGGAAGGAATACCTTCTCCCTGACACGGGGAATGCTGCTATATAGGGAAAAGGATGAGGAATGGAGTACCATCTCCCTGACATGGGGCATGCTGCTATCTAGGAAAAAGGATGAGTAATGGAGTACTTTCTCCCTGACATGGGGCATGCTGCTATCTAAGAAAAAGGATGAGGAATGAAGTACCTTCTCCCTGACATGGGGCATGCTGCTATCTAGGAAAAAGGATGAGGAATGGAATACCTTCTCCCTGACATGGGACATGCTGCTATCTAGGAAAAAGGATGACAAATGGAATACCTTCTCCCTGACATGGAACATGCTTCGATCTAGGAAACAGTAAAATGATTGGACTACCTCCCCGTGACATGGGGCATGCTGCTATCTAGGAAAAAAGGATGAGGAATGGAATACCTTCTCCCTGGCATGGGGCATGCTACTATCTAGGGGAAAGGAATGGAATACCTTCTCACTCACATGGGGCATGCTGCGATCTAGTAAATAGGATGAAGAATAGAATACCTTCTCCCTGACATGGGGCATGCTGCGATCTAGGAAACAGGAAAAGGAATGGACTACCTCTCCGTGACATGGGGCATGCTGCTATCTAGGAAAAAAGGATGAGGAATGGAATACCTTCTCCGTGGCATGGGGCATGCTATTATCTTGGGAAAATGAATGGAATACCTACTCACTGACATGGGGCATGCTGCGATCTAGGAAACATGAAAAAGAATGGAATACCTTCTCCCTGACATGGGGCATGCTGCTATGTAGGGAAAAGGATAGGGATGGAAATCCTTCTACATGACATGGGGCATGCTGCTATCTAGGAAAAAGGAAAAGGAATGGAATACCTTCTCCCTGACACGGGGCATGCTGCTATCTATTAAAAAGGAAAAGGAATGGAATACCTTCTCCCTGACACGGGGCATGCTGCTATCTAGGGAAAAGGAAAGGAACACCTTCTCCCTGACACGGGGCATGCTGCTATCTAGGGAAATGGATGAGGAATGGAGTACCTTTTCCCTGGCATGGGGCATGCTGCTCTCTTAGAAAAAGGATGAGGAATGGAGTACCTTCTCCCTGACATGGGGCATGCTGTTATCTAGGAAAAAGGATGAGGAATGGAATACTTTCTCCCTGACATGGGACATGCTGCAATCTAGGAAAAAGGATGAGGAATGGAAACCTTCTCCCTGACATGGGGCATGCTGCGATCTAGGAAACAGGAAAAGGAATGGACTACCTCCCCGTGACATGGGGCATGCTGCTATCTAGGAAAAAAGGATGAGGAATGGAATACCTTCTCCCTGGCATGGGGCATGCTACTATCTAGGGAAAAGGAATGGAATACCTTCTCACTGACATGGGGCATGCTGCGATCTAGGAAACAGGAAAAAGAATGGAATACCTTCTCCCTGACATGGGGCATGCTGCTATGTAGGAAACAGGAAAAGGAATGGACTACCTCTCTGTGACATGGGGCATGCTGCTATCTAGGAAAAAAGGATGAGCAATGGAATACCTTCTCCGTGGCATGGGGCATGCTACTATCTAGGGAAAATGAATGCAATACCTTCTCACTGACATGGGGCATGCTGCGATCTAGGAAACATGAAAAAGAATGGAATACCTTCTCCCTGACATGGGGCATGCTGCTATGTAGGGAAAAGGATAGGGATGGAAATCCTTCTACATGACATGGGTCATGCTGCTATCTAGGAAAAAGGAAAAGGAATGGAATACCTTCTCCCTGACACGGAACATGCTGCTATCTAGGAAAAAGGAAAAGGAATGGAATACCTTCTCCCTGACACGGGGCATGCTGCTATCTAGGAAAAAGGATGAGGAATAGAATACCTTCTCCCTGACATGGGGCATGCTGCGATCTAGGAAACAGGAAAAGGAATGGACTACCTCTCTGTGACATGGGGCATGCTGCTATCTAGGAAAAAAGGATGAGCAATGGAATACCTTCTCCGTGGCATGGGGCATGCTACTATCTAGGGAAAATGAATGCAATACCTTCTCACTGACATGGGGCATGCTGCGATCTAGGAAACATGAAAAAGAATGGAATACCTTCTCCCTGACATGGGGCATGCTGCTATGTAGGGAAAAGGATAGGGATGGAAATCCTTCTACATGACATGGGTCATGCTGCTATCTAGGAAAAAGGAAAAGGAATGGAATACCTTCTCCCTGACACGGAACATGCTGCTATCTAGGAAAAAGGAAAAGGAATGGAATACCTTCTCCCTGACACGGGGCATGCTGCTATCTAGGGAAAAGGGAAGGAATACCTTCTCCCTGACACGGGGAATGCTGCTATATAGGGAAAAGGATGAGGAATGGAGTACCATCTCCCTGACATGGGGCATGCTGCTATCTAGGAAAAAGGATGAGTAATGGAGTACTTTCTCCCTGACATGGGGCATGCTGCTATCTAAGAAAAAGGATGAGGAATGAAGTACCTTCTCCCTGACATGGGGCATGCTGCTATCTAGGAAAAAGGATGAGGAATGGAATACCTTCTCCCTGACATGGGACATGCTGCTATCTAGGAAAAAGGATGACAAATGGAATACCTTCTCCCTGACATGGAACATGCTTCGATCTAGGAAACAGTAAAATGATTGGACTACCTCCCCGTGACATGGGGCATGCTGCTATCTAGGAAAAAAGGATGAGGAATGGAATACCTTCTCCCTGGCATGGGGCATGCTACTATCTAGGGGAAAGGAATGGAATACCTTCTCACTCACATGGGGCATGCTGCGATCTAGTAAATAGGATGAAGAATAGAATACCTTCTCCCTGACATGGGGCATGCTGCGATCTAGGAAACAGGAAAAGGAATGGACTACCTCTCCGTGACATGGGGCATGCTGCTATCTAGGAAAAAAGGATGAGGAATGGAATACCTTCTCCGTGGCATGGGGCATGCTATTATCTTGGGAAAATGAATGGAATACCTACTCACTGACATGGGGCATGCTGCGATCTAGGAAACATGAAAAAGAATGGAATACCTTCTCCCTGACATGGGGCATGCTGCTATGTAGGGAAAAGGATAGGGATGGAAATCCTTCTACATGACATGGGGCATGCTGCTATCTAGGAAAAAGGAAAAGGAATGGAATACCTTCTCCCTGACACGGGGCATGCTGCTATCTATTAAAAAGGAAAAGGAATGGAATACCTTCTCCCTGACACGGGGCATGCTGCTATCTAGGGAAAAGGAAAGGAACACCTTCTCCCTGACACGGGGCATGCTGCTATCTAGGGAAATGGATGAGGAATGGAGTACCTTTTCCCTGGCATGGGGCATGCTGCTCTCTTAGAAAAAGGATGAGGAATGGAGTACCTTCTCCCTGACATGGGGCATGCTGTTATCTAGGAAAAAGGATGAGGAATGGAATACTTTCTCCCTGACATGGGACATGCTGCAATCTAGGAAAAAGGATGAGGAATGGAAACCTTCTCCCTGACATGGGGCATGCTGCGATCTAGGAAACAGGAAAAGGAATGGACTACCTCCCCGTGACATGGGGCATGCTGCTATCTAGGAAAAAAGGATGAGGAATGGAATACCTTCTCCCTGGCATGGGGCATGCTACTATCTAGGGAAAAGGAATGGAATACCTTCTCACTGACATGGGGCATGCTGCGATCTAGGAAACAGGAAAAAGAATGGAATACCTTCTCCCTGACATGGGGCATGCTGCTATGTAGGGAAAATAATGATAAATGGAGTACCTTCTCCCTGACATGGGGCATGCTGCTATCTAGGAAAAAGGATGAGGAATGGAATACCTTCTCCCTGACATGGGGCATGCTGCTATCTAGGAAAAAGGATGAGGAATGGAATACCTTCTCCCTGACATGGGACATGCTGCTATCTAGGAAAAAGGATGAGGAATAGAATACCTTCTCCCTGACATGGGGCATGCTGCGATCTAGTAAACAGGAAAAGGAATGGACTACCTCTCTGTGACATGGGGCATGCTGCTATCTAGGAAAAAAGGATGAGCAATGGAATACCTTCTCCGTGGCATGGGGCATGCTACTATCTAGGGAAAATGAATGGAATACCTTCTCACTGACATGGGGCATGCTGCGATCTAGGAAACATGAAGAAGAATGGAATACCTTCTCCCTGACATGGGGCATGCTGCTATGTAGGGAAAAGGATAGGGATGGAAATCCTTCTACATGACATGGGGCATGCTGCTATCTAGGAAAAAGGAAAAGGAATGGAATACCTTCTCCCTGACACAGGACATGCTGCTATCTAGGAAAACGGAAAAGGAATGGAATACCTTCTCCCTGACACGGGGCATGCTGCTATCTAGGGAAAAGGAAAGGAATACCTTCTCCCTGACACGGGGCATGCTGCTATATAGGGAAAAGGATGAGGAATGGATTACCTTTTCCCTGACATGGGGCATGCTGCTATCTAAGAAAAAGGATGAGGAATGGAGTACCTTCTCCCTGACATGGGGCATGCTGCTATCTAGGAAAAAGGATGAGGAATGGAATACCTTCTCCCTGGCATGGGACATGCTGCTATCTAGGAAAAAAGATGACGAATGGAATACCTTCTCCCTGACATGGAACATGCTTCGATCTAGGAAACAGTAAAAGGAATGGACTACCTCCCCGTGACATGGGGCATGCTGCTATCTAGGAAAAAAGGATGAGGAATGGAATACCTTCTCCCTGGCATGGGGCATGCTACTATCTAGGGAAAAGGAATGGAATACCTTCTCACTCACATGGGGCATGCTGCGATCTAGGAAATAGGATGAAGAATAGAATACCTTCTCCCTGACATGGGGCATGCTGCGATCTAGGAAACAGGAAAAGGAATGGACTACCTCTCCGTGACACGGGGCATGCTGCTATCTAGGAAAAAAGGATGAGGAATGGAATACCTTCTCCGTGGCATGGGGCATGCTACTATCTAGGGAAAATGAATGGAATACCTTCTCACTGACATGGGGCATGCTGCGATCTAGGAAACATGAAAAAGAATGGAATACCTTCTCCCTGACATGGGGCATGCTGCTATGTAGGGAAAAGCATAGGGATGGAAATCCTTCTACATGACATGGGGCATGCTGCTATCTAGGAAAAAGGAAAAGGAATGGAATACCTTCTCCCTGACACGGGGCATGCTGCTATCTAGGGAAAAGGAAAGGAACACCTTCTCCCTGACACGGGGCATGCTGCTATCTAGGGAAAAGGATGAGGAATGGAGTACCTTTTCCCTGGCATGCTGCTATCTTAGAAAAAGGATGAGGAATGGAGTACCTTCTCCCTGACATGGGGCATGCTGTTATCTAGGAAATAGGATGAGGAATGGAATACTTTCTCCCTGACATGGGACATGCTGCAATCTAGGAAAAAGGATGAGGAATGGAAACCTTCTCCCTGACATGGGGCATGCTGCGATCTAGGAAACAGGAAAAGGAATGGACTACCTCTCCGTGACATGGGGCGTGCTGCTATCTAGGGAAAAGGAAAAGAATACCTTTTTTTGCCACTTTTAAAGCGCTCACACAGCCCACGGGCATCGAGGCGTTGTTATAGGAATTGTTTGTTTTTTAGTTGCGTAATTGTCTTTTTTTTCTTTTTCTTAGTTGCGTATTTATAATGCGTTTAAATACCCAGAGGTTTCTAAGCACGGACCCGGGGATTGAACCTGTGTTGCTTTGTATTGTTGAACCTGTGTTGCTTTGTATCGTATTGCTGCCAAGGCAAACCCGTTGCCGCTGAGCTATCCTCCCGGGACCGTCACTCTGACACGGGGCATGCTGTTATCTATGGAAAAGGAAAAGGAATGGAAAACCTTCTCCCTGACACGGGGCATGCTGCTATCTAGGGAAAGGGAAAAGGAATGGAATACCTTCTCCCTGACACGGGGCATGCTGCTATCTAGGGAAAGGGAAAAGGAATGGAAAACCTTCTCCCTGACACGGGGCATGCTGCTATCTAGGGAAAGGGAAAAGGAATGGAATACCTTCTCCCTGACACGGGGCATGCTGCTATCTAGGGAAAGGGAAAAGGAATGGAATACCTTCTCCCTGACACGCGGCATGCTGCTATCTAGGGATACCTTCTCCCTGACACGGGGCATGCTGCTATCTAGGGAAAGGGAAAAGGAATGGAAAACCTTCTCCCTGACATGGGGCATGCTGCTATCTAGGAATTCACTGCATGACTTTTGTGAGCTAACCACTCCCATCTCCAGGCGAAGATGTGTTCAAATGTTTGCAGCAATTTGTTTCATCCTCAGTATTTTTCAGTTAATGCTATGCTTCATCCCGACCCAATTGTGCAATTCATCATGTATTTGACATTCATGGAATCCATAAGTCCGCAGCTATTTGGCAAGTGACAAATGAACAGTGTAATCGTTATCAAAGCTCAAACTGCAGTTCCCATGTTGAAAGCCATGCATTGCATCTAGAGCCGGGGTGTCAAGCTCAGACAGATAACTTGGTGGAGTCTGGTGATTTTTTTTATCTTCGTATGGTATACATGTTTTCTCAAAATGTGTCCCGGCAAGCAAGCACTGTAAGCCCGCCAGAAACCATGGAGGGTTCAGAACAGATTTCTCTGCCACTGATTTTTCAACATAGAAAGCACATGTGGTGCCTTTAATGACATACATTTTATGATCATTGAGCTAAAATGCCATAGGATTTACACATTTCTTTAGAGAGCACATGATTTATTGAAATACTTCAGATGCCATTACCAAGAGTATCCTGGAGCCTTTCATATGTGCAAATAATGGATTTGCCCATATGAAAGTTGTGTGCTACACTGGAGCAATGGATGCTTAATAGACAAGTCTATATCAGTGCCTTATCCTCACCTTATCCTCACAGAAGCAGTGCCTGATAGAATTTGCACAATTACATCGGGGAAATAATCTTAAAATATTGCATGGTTTGGAAGAACTGTTCTATAAAATGCACCTTTTTCACTTTGTTGAATATTTGCGATGTGAGTTTTTTATGCAAGGTAACCTTGTAATTCATTTCGTATATGTAAGGGTGTAGGATGACGTAGCAGTGCCAACATTGCAGTACACTTGAGAAGGAATGTGAGCTAGCCATTTAAAAATGTGGTGTTCATCCCCGTTCCAGGGGCCAGAACGGGGGACGATGGACATTAACAACTTGGGTTACCAAAGCGGTAACCTGGACATTAGCACCCTGGGTTACCAAAGCGGTAACCCGGGGTGTAAGAAAAAAAAAGATTTTGCGTCCTACAACCGGACGCATGCGGCATCCCGCTATAGGAAGGAAAATCCTTTTCCAAGATGGCCACCATGAAAAAGGAAGGTACGGCTCCATACAGAGCTTCTCTTCCCTTTCCATGGCGGCCTACGGGAGGAGAAGGGAAGTAGGTAATTAGAAGAGTACGGGATACAAAAAAAATGTGATGGAGCGTGGGTGGAGATGGCAGCAGGGGGAGTCGGCCGTCAGGAAGCTTGGAACAGTGGTTCAAGTCTGAGTTCCTAGCCATCTGATTGGCAGGCTCCCTCTGCCCGGGCGCTAATGAAAGTAGATCAATCTTTGTTTCAGATACCTAACAGGTTTCAGGCTTGGTGACTCGCAATGACATGTCCAGCCCCCAGTGATGCATTACGGGATAATCTGTGTATCTTGATGAGCTCAGAAGAATTATCTTCTTTGTTTATAAATGGTGCTAAATTCTTACGGGATAGCAGCAGGCCTGTCATTTTTAGCAGTTTTGGTTCAAGACTAGTGGTGCCCATGATGAGTTGCTACTTCTCTCAGTTATGGAAACTGAATCCACTGCTGCAGAGAATCCGTATCTTTGCTCTCCCCTGTCTAAGCACACAGCACTTGGTCCAGACACCTCCAGAACAGAGAGCTTCAGTCCAATTTTAGGAGTTCCTGCTACTTCCTATTCAGGCTATGGGTTATGTTTGAATAGATGGAGTTCAGCCCTTCCGTTGCCAGAGTGTCTGACACAAATGCAAGGACAATTTGAGAGGTGTGGAGATGGATGGGAGATGTTTGGTGTGTGATGAAGGAGTGGTGGCACTGGCATGTTTTAATCTTTGAGTTGAGCGAGTCTTGGCAGGACATTGGCGGTGCGTGTCTGTTGGCATCTGCACTTTGGCTACCTGCTAAATCCACCTCTGGGTTTTGTGCATGTGCATCTGTGTGTGTGTGTTTGTGTGCATGCATGCGTGTGTGTGTGTTTGTGTGAGTGTGATTGCAGGTGTCGATGCATGTGCCCTGACTTGGTGTTGAGCCAGCCAAGCCCTCCCAGGTTCACCTCCATGGTTACTTTTTCGATTTCAATTTTCGATTTCTAACTGTGACACACTGAAAACATTACTTTTCACTGGATCTAGCTCTGCTAAAGTGCTTTGTGGAATCATCCATAGTTCATATGTTTCCTATGCATATACATTGGTGCATCACTGCAATCTATTCACTACATACTACTGGCCTTTAAGAATACTTTGCCTACTTCCATTACTGCTTCTGTACAATTGTATAACACCTTGATATCTTCAACATCATTTCTGTTAGCAAGAACATCTACATCTCGAGCCCGAAATGTGGTTCATCTTTGACATCTCCTCTTCAGAGTGCCTATAGAATGTTTATGTTCTCTCGTCTCTGCATCGCTACTGGGTCCATAAGCTCTATTCTTTATGACGTCATCAATCTTCTCTTTTGCTAGGTTTTCACACTTCTGCCGGGATTTCATTCAAATGGCCATCATATTGTCGTGTATGCATGTACATGGTTTTCTCAATGGGAATCTTACTTCCGGGATTCTCTTTGTTATTGGTAATCTAACTGGTATTGAACATGTCTCACACTCTGGCTCCCAATATATAAGAAACATGGGGGATGGGCTTTTGGTGGGGGTACTTGTCTCCACCTCTATAGTAGCACCTAGAGTGAAGTTCGAGAAGCTCTGTGCTTGCAAGAGAAGAGGCTCTGTGCTTGCAAGAGAAGGGGTTTGTCAACAGAGAAGCAGTAATCTTATGAATTGAACATGTGAGGACATGAGATGACTTAGGTTGAATCTGCAGTTAGAATATCATGGTGTTATGAATTGCAACATTTGACCATTAGCAGTTGAAGATTGCAGTCTGATTTAGGCTGCAGAGTTTCTGGTTTGCAGCAGCTGAATCTTTCTTAGCCCAATGACGTTTGGATGACCAAGTCAAGAGTGGGTGAGGTGATGAACCATGTCAAGCAGGCTGTAGCAGGCCACATTGTCTCTGCAGGCAAGGACAGAATGAATTGCTATTAGGCTGTGTTTTTAAGGCCAGATAGATGTATAGGTATTAGGGACAAACTAACTGAGAACACAGAACTTTGTTTTGGAATGACCAGTTGGGTCCAGTTACGTTGCAGGGTTTTGAATTGGGGTTAGGTAATAAATACATGAAACGGATACCCGTGGGCATAGTTTGATCATGGATTTATGGTTCCATCTGGATTCCAAGGAAGATAACCAGGATGTTGTTAGGTAGGACATACAATTTAAGGTGGAAGTTGCAATGAGGTGAGGCTAAGGAATGCAGAAGGAACAGTTTGGGATGCAAGCTTGTCTGGGGCAATAAGGAGGTTGTTGAGTGATCAAAACAAACGGTCACTGTTTTCTCTCCTCCCTCTAGTTTAGGAAATCTTATCAAGGCCATGGACATCCCATACTGGGATAAAGTATCTCTGACAAATGGGGCAAGTCAAATGTTGAGTTGTTTTGAGTTAATAATCTAAATATATTTCAGGATGTCATGACCAATTAGAATGAGTCCAGGTCGAAACGGAATTATGCTTAGTAAATGTGTCCAATGTGATTAGAGAATTTAGGGAATGATTAAATGTCTTTGTATAGAGTTAGACAATGGGGATGACGTTGTAACTGGTATGTGTGTAAATTATCAAATTTTGTGTATAACAATTGTAACTTTGCTGAGCACAGTAAGGAATTGTTTGTTTTTAGCTTAACGCAGCTGACTAACGTTTTCTGGATGTTTTCATGTAATTAACTCACTTTTCCGACAATGTTCATTCACCCTCTGTATGGAGATATTTTACATATTGGGTTTTGGGTTTACCCTTGTACACACTTCTATGTCTAGTAGGTATCTAGAGAGCTGCTTAATACTTCGATTTATTCAGATGTTTTTGATTTCTGTGAGAAGGAAGCAACAGTGGAAAGGCACCAGGAGTGGGAAAGACTGGCATTGTGAATATGCAGAGGAAGCACAGGGGCAGATCGGTTCGGAAGAGCTTGCAAGCTGAGGTAATAAGCTGAGCATTAGTAGGACAAATGTGGATGCGGGGGGCAAGTCTGCGTAAATCCTTGGGAGGATAGCTCAGGGGCAAAGTGCTCGCCTTGGAAGCAAAATGTTGTGGAGCAACACAGGTTCGATCCCTGGGTCTGCGTTGAAAAACCTCCGGGTATGAAGCGCGTTTCAAATAACCAATTACAAAAAAAGACCATGAGACTGCTTCATTTCTCATATGTATACAAAAGACTTTACACTGCATATGTAATGTGTTATATGCATTGACTGCATATGTAATGTGTTATATGCATTGATATGACTCAACTTTCTGCGAAAAACCATATATGTTTCTATGTCCCTACTTGTGCAGACTCAAAGCCTCCGTTTTTATGGTTGTCCTTTTAAGCAAATGTATTGGGATTGAAATGATGTGTGTGTGTGTGTGTGTGTCTGTGTGTGTGTGTGTGTGTGTGTGTGTCTATGTGTGTGTGTGTGTGTGTGTGTGTCTGTGTCTGTGTCTGCCGGTTTGCATGCTGTTGTGATGTGAAATGAATTGTAATATTTCCTTCTTTCCTGTTGGGTGAATGGGGATAGGATGTGTGTTTTTGTGCTGAGCGCCTTACATGGTGCAATGCATGAGTGGGGATGCTTAGCACGGAACACTCTGCAATGTATGCAGGAGACGCCCAGGTGTTTCCATCAAATGATTTACTGTTGCTACTTTCGGCTGCACCATGGGGAAAGCCCACTTATAAGTCAAACAATCAAATCAGTGCTGTGGCTCAAGCCTATTTATGTGCATATGAACATTGAGTATGAGGGGTCGCTTTGCTTCGTAGGGGTGTGGCTTAGCGATTTGATTGTTCACATCAGTCCCTGAAAGCTTGTGTGTGCTGATTAGGGGTGATTTAACTCCCCCAAAAGTGAATTATGTTGTTAACTTGTCCAAACGTTAGGTGACAAAACAAAATCCATGGCCACTTTTGGGGGCGGCTACCAGCCTCTTTATGTCCACATTCCACCCTTGCTCCCCTCCCTTTCTCTCCGAGGATCACATAGCACTGCCCAGCACCAAGAAAGTTTTAACATGTCCCAACATCGTTCGGTGGCCAGTTGGCTGTTTTGAGTTTTAGAAGAACCAGTTCACCCTCACCTATTTCTGAAAACTGTTATGGTACGTGGGTGACATGCCTTATGAGCGTGATTGGTGTCAGAGGAATGAATCTTATTGGTGTAGGAATGTCTAAGGGTGGTCGATGGCCGTCGTCGAATCTTTCCCTGTATCATTATGTGCAGCTGTTTGCTGAACACAAAGCTTCAACATCAACGTGTGCACAGAAACCTGCCCCACACGTTGGAGAGTTGTGTTTACTGAACAGTGAGTGTTTGAAGTGTTCAGTGTTTGTATTAATGTGTATGGCCATGACTTGACTGATTTAAAACAATATGGCCTCCTAGTTGTGGTGCGCCTTTCAGCAAACCCGTGTCAGTTCCATTTTGGAACCCTGCACAGGTACAAAGCTGACTGTTATGTGTGGGAAAGACACAAGAAAAATACAAGAAAAGTGTGGTGTTGGAAGTGTGGAGGTGAATGTGCTGTGCCCTTGAGTTACTAAGAGGCGAGTACAGGAAATGCACGTGTGTGTGGTAAGGCGTACAGTTTTCAGAAATCTGGAGGAAAAGGCGTGGTGGGAAGAAGTATGTGTGTGACTGCAGGGCCGGTGTAATGTCATTTTTTGCTACCCGTCAGAAAATCCTACCGAGAGCAGGCATTGGGCAAGTCACCCATGGGTAGGAAAAA
Organism: Ambystoma mexicanum; assembly: GCF_040938575.1. NCBI lineage: Eukaryota > Metazoa > Chordata > Amphibia > Caudata > Ambystomatidae > Ambystoma > Ambystoma mexicanum. The sequence continues at coordinate 272,777,356 of NC_090925.1, forward strand.
GTGACAGGGTAGGAAAATCTGACAGCATGACCTGTCATTTTTTCAAACCCGTCAGAAAATCCTACTGAGAGCAGGCATTGAGCAACCCACCCAGAGGTAGGAAAAAGTGAGAGGGTGGGAAAATCTGACAGCCTGATCGGTCATTTTTTCCTACCCGTCAGAAAATCCTACCGAGAGCAGGCATTGGGAAACTCACCCAGGGGTAGGAAAAAGTGACAGGGTAGGAAAATCTGACAGCCTGACATGTCATTTTTTCGTACCCATCAGAAAATCCTACCGAGAGCAGGCATTGGGCAACCCACCCAGAGGTAGGAAAAAGTGACAGGGTAAGAAATCTGACAGCCTGACCTGTCAATTTTTCCTACCCATCAGAAAATCCTACCGAGAGAAGGCATTGGGAAACTTACCCAGGGGTAGGAAAAAGTGACGGGGTAGGAAAATCTGACAGCCTAACCTGTCACTTTTTCCTACCCGTCAAAAAATCCTACCAAGAGCAGGCATTGGGCAACCTACCCAGGGGTAGGAAAAAGTGACGGGGTAGGAAAATCTGACAGCCTGACCTGTCATTTTTTGCTACCCGTCAGAAAATCCTACCGAGAGCAGGCATTGAGCAACCCACCCAGAGGTAGGAAAAAGTGAGAGGGTGGGAAAATCTGACAGCCTGATCTGTCATTTTTCGTACCCATCAGAAAATCCTACCGAGAGCAGGCATTGGGAAACTCACCCAGGGGTAGGAAAAAGTGACAGGGTAGGAAAATCTGACAGCCTGACATGTCATTTTTTTTGTCCCCGTCAGAAAATCCTACCGAGAGCAGGCATTGAGCAACCCACCCAGAGGTAGGAAAAAGTGAGAGGGTGGGAAAATCTGACAGCCTGATCTGTCATTTTTTCTACCTGTCAGAAAATCTTACCGAGAGCAGGCATTGGGAAACTCACCCAGGGGTAGGAAAAAGTGACAGGGTAGGAAAATCTGACAGCCTGACATGTCATTTTTTCGTACCCGTCAGAAAATCCTACCAAGAGCAGGCATTGGGCAACCCACCCAGAGGTAGGAACAAGTGACAGGGTAGGAAAATCTGACAGCATGACCTGTCAAATTTTCCTACCCGTCAAAAAATTCTACCAAGAGCAGGCATTGGGCAACCTACCCAGGTGTAGGAAAAAGTGACGGGGTAGGAAAATCTGACAGCCTGTCCTGTCATTTTTTCGTACCCGTCAGAAAATCCTACCGAGAGCAGGCATTGGGCAACCCACCCAGAGGTAGGAGAAAGTGAGAGGGTGGGAAAATCTGACAGCCTGATCTGTCATTTTTTCCTACCCGTCAGAAAATCCTACCGAGAGCAGGTATTGGGAAACTCACACAGGGGTAGGAAAAAGTGACAGGGTAGGAAAATCTGACAGCCTGACATGTCATTTTTTCGTACCCGTCAGAAAATCCTACCGAGAGCAGGCATTGGGCAACCCACCCAGAGGTAGGAAAAAGTGACAGGGTAGGAAATCTGACAACCTGACCTGTCATTTTTTCATACCCGTCAGAAAATCCTACCGAGAGCAGGCATTGGGAAACTTACCCAGGGGTAGGAAAAAGTGACGGGGTAGGAAAATCTGACAGCCTGACCTGTCATTTTTTCCTACCCGTCAAAAAATCCTTCCAAGAGCAGGCATTGGGCAACCTACCCAGGGGTAGGAAAAAGTGACGGGGTAGGAAAATCTGACAGCCTGACCTGTCATTTTTTGCTACCCGTCAGAAAATCCTACCAAGAGCAAGCATTGGGCAACCCACCCAGGGGTAGGTAAAAGCGACATGGTAAGAAAATCTGAAAGCATGACCTGTCATGTTTTCCTACCCGTCAGAAAATCCTACCGAGAGTAGGCATTGGCCAAGCCACCCAGGGGTAGGAAAAAGTGACAGTTAGGGAAATCTGACAGCCTGACCTGTCATTTGTTCCTACCTGTCAGAAAATCCTACCGAGAGCAGGCATTGGGAAACCCACCCAGGGGTAGGAAAAAGTGACGGGGTAGGAAAATCTGACAATCCTGACCAGTCATTTTTTCCCACTCATCAGAAAATCATGCCGAGAGCAGGCATTTTGCAAGCCACCCAGGGTTAGGAAAAAGTGACGGGCTAGGAAAATATGACAGCCTGACCTGTTATTTTTTCCTACCCGTCAGAAAATCCTAACAACAGCAGGAATTGGGAAACCCACCCAGGGGTAGGAAAAAGTGACGGGGTAGGAAAATCTGACAGCCGGACCTGTCATTTTTTCCTACCCATTAGAAAATCCTGCCGACAGCTGGAATTGGGAAACCCACCCAGGTGTAGGAAAAAGTGACAGGGTAGGAAAATCTGACAAGCCTGACCTGTCATCTTTTCCTACCCGTCATAAAATCCTGCCAAAAGCAGGCATTGGGCAAGCCACCCAGGGGTAGGAAAAAGTGACGGGGTAGAAAAATCTGACAGCCTGACCTGTCATTTTTTCCAACCCGTCAGAAAATCCTACCAACAGCAGGAATTGGGAAACCCACCCAGGGGTAGGAAAAAGTGACAGGGTAGGAAAATCTGACAGCGTGACCTGTCATTTTTTGCTACCCGTCAGAAAATCCTACCAAGAACAGGCATTGGGCAACCCACCCAGGGGTAGGAAAAAGTGACGTGGTAGGAAAATCTGACAGCCTGACCTGTCATGTTTTCCTACCCGTCAGAAACTCCTACCGAGGGTAGGCATTGGGCAAGCCACCCAGGGGTAGGAAAAAGTGACGGGGTAGGAAATCTGACAGCCTGACCTGTCATTTTTTCCTGCCCGTCAGAAAATCCTACAGAGAGCAGACATTGGGAAACCCACCCAGGGGTAGGAAAAAGTGACGGGGTAGGAAAATCTGACAAGCCTGACCTGTCTTTTTTTCTTACCCATCAGAAAATCCTGCCGGGAGCAGGCATTGGGCAAGCCACCCAGGGGTAGGAAAAAGTGACGGGGTAGGAAAATCTGACAGCATGACCTGTCAGTATTTGCTACCCGTCAGAAAATCCTACCGACAGCAGGAATTAGGAAACCCACCCAGGGGTAGGAAAAAGTGACGGGGTAGGAAAATCTGACAGCCAGACCTGTCATTTTTTGCTACCCATCAGAAAATCCTACCGAGAGCAGGAATTGGGCAAGCCACCCAGGAGAAAGAAAAGGTGACGGGGTAGAAAAATCTGACAGCCTGACCTGTCATTTTTTCCAACCTGTCAGAAAATCCTACCAACAGCACGAATTGGGAAACCCACCCAGGGGTAGTAAAAAGGGACGGAGTAGGAAAATCTGACAGCCTGACCTGTCATTTTGTCCTACCCGTCAGAAAATCCTACCGACAGCAGGCATTGGGCAACCCACCCAGGGGTAGGAAAAGTGACAGGGTAGGACAATCTGACAGCATGACTTGTCATTTTTTCCTACCCGTGAGAAAATCCTACCAACAGTAGGCATTTGCCCTTGTACCAGGAAAGTGGGGTAAGTGGAGTAAGAGGTTATGGAAAGCCTCTTTTTTCATTTTGATGACATACCCAAGTGGATTGAAACCTCTCCCAGTGCAAGCTCCTCACGGAGCTCGGTGGAGGTTTCCGAATGCCCAGCCAGCGTGTGTGTGCCGAGAAGGCAATGTTCAAGGCGCTTTAGGAAGTAGCAGCCTATAGAGAGATGGGGACATTGCTTAAAGAGTCTGGGACTGAGACCTTGTGAGTTCCCAGCAGTATGCTGTCACACGTGGGTGGGGTGCAGAGTGCCCTCTTACGGCAGCCCAAACACTGATGTGCTTTCTTCAAAGAGGCATTTTATTTGCAGGTAATTTATTAATGGGGGTGGGCATGTTAATGGCAAAGTGAGGAAAGCCGATTAGTGTGTAAATATAGACTGGGGTGTGAGAAAATCGCCCCTACAACAAAAGGGCCCTGCTTCTCTGACTTTTGATCCTCGATCCCCGGCCCAGCCCAGAACCCCCATGAATGAGGGTCTTGTGGAACGCCAGGCGCACCCTCCCTTCTCCCTGACATCAGCATGCTTTGCCCTGCCTGCCTCATTTTACTGCTGGGGGAGATGGCTCATCTGGGCAGCACTGAGCCTTGACCACATCAAACAAGATCTAAGGCGGGGGCACCCCCTCACCCACTCCCTGGGCTGGTGTAAAATGGCTGAGGTGTGTAGACACTGCCCTAAGCGCCCCATCCCCTGCCCCTACTGCTTTCCTCTGTGCAAAGATGCCTCTGCTATTTTGGCGTGCCTGCCCCCACTATTTAATTATAAGTCATGACTGAGCATGCGCACGCACTGCAAACTTTATTTAGTATTCATTTTTGCAGTTACATAGCGCTACAGGCTTCTGTGCGCTGCTCATTATCAACAGAGTATGGGGCTCATTTATCGACCTAAGCAGGTTAAACATCAACGCTTTCTCTGAATCCGGAAAATGAGGGAAGAAACCTGGGCATGTATTGCAGTGGGGGCGGGGAGGGGAGTGAGCAGATGGATGCAAGCATGCGCGCATGTGTGAAAGAGCCCAGGGGGGGCATGGAGAAACATACACAAGGGCTTAGAGGCCGATGTGGGAATGTCTGCATACAGACTGGTGCAGCAGAGGTCCACTAATGGCAGCGTTTTCTCTCTGGCCATCTTATGGTCACAGTAAAAAGAGCTTCCTGGGGAGCAAGAGGGGCTGGGATGGGTGGGGGTACACACAAACATCACAGAAGCAACATGCCCTGGTCTTTCTACAGCACAATTCCAACAAAGGAAGTGACTTTTGAATAAGTTGCCATAAGTAAGCAAAATAGGAAACAAAAGCAAATGTAAGTTATTTAAGAACAAACTTACCTGGAAAGGCAGCAGCCGTACTACTCAGGGACTCTACACCTTTCACCGTTCAAGTCAGCAAACAAAGAGGGCTACTACTCCCCAAACCTGGCCATATAAGCATTTCCCTGCCTCCCACTATCCAGCCTTGCCTCTGGACAGCCCCTCACACCTTGCCCAGTATTCAGCCAATGTCCTTCTGGCTCCTGCCATCCTCTTCACCCCAGCATGCCCTCCCTTTTATCACACTCTCCCATTTGCCAGGCACCCCTTCCCCTTGAAGCTTACTCAAACGGTACCGTCTTGGTGCAAGGCCCTCAAGCCAACCTTCTCCTCTTTGATAGACACTTCCCGCGCCTCATCAATTTCCTTTCTCTCCTGAGGTCCCCTCTCTCCCCTCCACGGCTTCCTCACCTCCCCCTGATGTCTCCTCCTTGGCTACCTTGCCCTCTCCTCCTTCCTCTTCTGCCCACCCCCCCTCGGGCTGCTTCTACACCTCCGCAGGGCGTACCTCTGATTTATACCCCTCCCTGATAGGGTGTCCGCTCATTTGGTCGAAAAAAAAAGATCGAATGACCATTTGGTCGAAACCAAATGGTCGAAAAAACAATGGTTGATTTTTTTTTATTTATTTATATTTTTTTTTTGGTTTTGTTTGGTTAAAAAAAATTAATATATAAAAAGGGGGGATAAAAAGGGGGGATAAAAAAAATGTAAAAAAAAAAAAAAGAATTCGACTATTTGGATTTCGACCATTTGGTGTTGACCAAATGGTCATTCGACCATTTGGTTGTCGACCAAATGACTGGTAGCCCCCTGATAGTCCTTCAAGGACACCAACCGTCTCCATATTGCCACTCTAAACTCTTGCTCAGCTGTCAAACACTCCTTGGACATCTGCCACCTCCTGGAGGAACTTTACCTCGATGTCCTCAGTCTCACCAGGACATGGTTCAAAGCCAGCTCTGTCACGAGCTTTGACACTCTCCTCCCTGATGGCCACAAGATCCCCTCTGCGCCCAGATCCAACCGCTCCGGAGGGGGTGTAGCCCTTATCTTCCCAGAGTGGATTCCTGCCTCTGTCATTCCTACGGAGGCCTACTCCTCATCTGCAGGCTCTCTTTCTCTCCTGGCCATTCCCTTACTGTGGCTACCATCTATCAGCAACCTGGTCAGATTTCTTCCTTCCTCTCCGAGTGGGTGGACCTCTCCTCTTCCTTCCAGGTCTCAACCACTCAACTCCTACTTGGAGACTTCAACATCCATGCTTCCTGTCCTTCCACTGGACTTTTCCGTGAACTCTGCACTCTCTCTCACTCTCTATTCTCCCCTCTAGCCTGACTCACTCTGCAGGGCACACTCTGGATGGTCTGATCTCTTCAAACCTTCCCCTTTCAATCCCTCTCTCCTGGAGTGATCACTTTCTCCTTTCCACTAATCTCACCCTCTCTACCCCTCAGGCCAAGACAATTCCAGCACTGCCACCTAACTTCTTGGTTATCTGACCCATGACATGTGTGTCAGTTGAGGTTTTCGCTGCCACTTGATCACCCACCCCCCTTGGCTGACTCGCACCCTGATACAGCCCTTTCCATGGTCCATTCTGCTATATCTGCTCTCCACGTTCTTGCACCCGTCATGAGGATCCACTTGAAGCCCAAAGCCAAGTGTAATTCTTGGTACGACTCAGACCTCGTCACCTTTATATGCAAGTGCAAAGTGGCTGAGAGGAAATGGCGTGCTTCCAGTACATCCTCTGACAAACTGGCATGCCACCTGCTCCAAAGGCAATACCGGCTCTCTGTCCACACCAAGAAGAGAGCCCTCATCCAAGCCTGCATCTCCGCGGCATCTAACAGCTCGGCCAAACTCTCTGCAAGTATCTGGCCAATCCTGCTGCAGTCTCTACCTCTCCTGTCCCCTCCCAGGCCCTCTGCATGGCCCTGGATTCACATTTCATCTCTAAAATTCAGGACATCCTGTCCTCTCTCTCTTCCTCTCCCCCTCCTCCCTCTACTCCCTGCTCTTCCTCTGGAACTTCTTCGGCCACCTCTCCTCCCTCCTTCTCTGCATTTCCCCTGTTCTCCTCAGACAAGGTTTCTAGACAAGTCCAATCTATGAAAGTCTCGTCAAAACAGGTTCACCCCTGTTCCTCCAAAACCTCAAGGACCACATTGACACCTTGGCTCCAGCTGTGGCTGATTTCTGCAACCACTCCTTCACCGCTGGAGTCTTCCCCTCCCCACTGAAGCACTCCCTTGTGCACCCCCTTTTTAAGAAACCTTCTACCTACCCTTCCTGCCCAGCTAACTATCGTCCAATCTCCATCACTCCTTTCCTGGGCAGGCTCCTGGAAAGGCTGGCCATCTCCCAGCTCAATCTTCACTCTGAATCTGTTGGTTGTCTCCATGACCATCAGTCTGGCTTCAGAGATGCCAGAAGCACGGAAACTGCTCTCCTGAAAATCTGTGAAGATCTGCTCTCCGACCATGATTCCAACACCCCCTGTGTCCTTATCTTACTTGATCTCTCTTCTGCCTTTGACATGTTCAACCATGCCATCCTGCTCAACCGTCTCTGTGATAGCCTGGGTATCACTGATCAGGCCCTGAGTTGGCTGAACTTCTTCCTCTCCAATCGACCCTCCCAGGTCCAACTTGGGTCCTTCCTCTCATCTATCTCTATCTCTACCTCTGTTGTTCCCCAGCGGTCTAACCTCTCTCCCTAGCTGTTCAACCAATACCTGGCACTTCTTGCCCACCACATTGCTGCTCTCTGCCCCAATTTTCAGTGCTATGTGGATGACACTCACCTCATTTTCAGGCTCCCTTCAGCCACCTCTCCTCCTTCTCTCATCTCTGACTGTCTGTCTGCCATCCAGGAGTGGTGTGCCACCAATGAACTCTGCCTTTATGCCAGAAAGACAGAGATTCTCCTCATTGGCACACCTGCTTCCTCCTTTCCTGTCACTCTCTGGCTGGCCTCTCTTGGCCCTCTTCCTGCTCCCACCTGTAAGGCTAAAAACCTTGAGGTCATCTTCGATGTCACACTTTCCTTCTCTCCTCACATCTCTGACATCTCTAAAAAGTCACACTATCAATTGCACCTCCTCAGAGGTATTCTTCCTTTCCTCTCCTTCCCCCAGAAGGTCACTGTCTCCAGAGCTCTGGTTCTCTCTAGGCTGGACTACTGAAACAGTCTCTTTCTAAATCTGCCTGCCTCTACTCTCTGCCCTCTGCAACAATCCAAAACAGGACTGTGAGACTTGTCCTTGGCCTCAAGCCCAGGGATCATATCTCTCCAGGGCTGAAATCTCTGCACTGGCTCCCAGTGGCTGCGAGGATTAAGTTCAAAACCCTCTGCATTGTCCACACAGTCTTCTGGGGCCTCAATATCTTCAACTCTCTCTTCCTAAATATCTTCCTTCTCGAGCTCTTCGCTCATCCGCCTCCAACTCCCTCAGGGTCACTCGCTTCTCCAAGCAACGAATTGGTGGTAGATCTTTCTTCGCTGGGGCCTGCCTTTGGAACAGCCTCCCTGCCTCCCTGAAACTTGATGAGAATCATCTCTGGTTCCGGAAGCACCTCAAAACCTTTCTCTTTGCTTCTGCCTTTTCTCCTCCTCTCCCCTGCTGACTTCTTGGCTGAAACCGAAACTGCACTGGTTACCTGGCCACCCTCTAATCTCGGGCCTGGGTCCGCTCCCTCGCCAGTCGCCCACCTGCTCTGCCTTCCTGGCAACCCCTTCACTTGGGGACTGTTTTCTGTATCCCTACAGTCCCACTACCAGCACTTGACACCTGTTGTCTGCGCTCACCCTTGCACTTGCCACAAGCTGGCCGCACATTTATTTATTGTCTTTATTTATTTTACTGTTATCCTATGTACTGCACTGCCCCCTCCCCTTTCCTCCCGCACTTCTCCCCTTGCCCCCTCCCCTACACTTGCACGATCTGAATGCCACCTGGCCTAGTAGGATCGTTGTCTCTGTCTTCCCTCTGTTTCCCCTCCCTTGCCTCGTTGCGCCTTGAAGCACTTCTGTATAGGCGCGTTATGAATGCCATATCATATATCATACAATCTCATTCATGCTCCCAAACCGCCCAACCCCGTCCAAATCTACTTTTTGGAAACATAACAAAAATAATAAAACCCCAGGACCATTACAGATGCAGGAAACTCCTCTTTTAGAACTCTGTCCAGGCGCTCTGGGGCAAAATACATGAAAACCTCAAAATGTGCATATGGATTGCACCAACAGAAGTGACTTCACAGAAAAGGACATTTCAATGAGCATCACCAGTCTTTGATAGTTGGAGGCACCAATGAAGTGACTTTAGAAGAAGTTGCCATAGGTAAGCCAAATGGCAAATAAAACCAAATGTAAGTTAGTTAAGGACCAATTTACCTGAAAAGGCAGCAGCAGCACTACACAGGGACTCTACACCTTTTGCCGTCCAAGTCAGCAAACAAAGAGGGCTACTACTCCCCAAACCTGTCCATATAAGCATTTCCCTGCCTCCCACCATCCAGTCTTCCCTTTGGATAGCCCCTCACACCTTGCCCCAGTATGCCAGGTGCCCCTTCCCTTTGCAGCTGCCTGCACCCCTTCCCCCAGAGCCAGTGGATCCCCACAGCTGGTGGGGGTCCCCCCTAGGTCCTTGGGGGCTGGAGATGGGAAGGGGGGAGGGGAGGGAAGGTGTGAGACCTTGACAGAGAAAGAAAGAGAGAGGCTGACGTAAAGGTAAATAGTGAATGGGGGAAAGAGGGGTCAGAGGGAGAGAGAGAGAAAGAAAAAGGAAAAAAAAACTACCACGTATGGTGGGGGCCAGGTACCTACCTGCTCAGTACCCACAGGTGCCACTTGGTCTCCAGCTTTCCTCGAAAGGAGCCTCCAGAGTCAGGCGGTGCGAACAGCTATTTTAGGAGCTCATTGTATGCATTGAAATGTCCCCCAAAGTGTCATAACTTGTGAACATGTCTACTGCTGATGGGTACTCGCAGCGCTATACGCACATTGACATATGCACGTTGTCCTGGAAAACTCTTGCGTTTGTGTCCATTATGTATTTTGTGTGCATGTTTACCCGAGTTGTGTTTGTGCTTATTGTGTACTATGTGCATGTGCGTTGTGTTAAGTATGTGTTTATTGCGTGTTATGTCTGTGAAGTTTATTAGGTGTCTTTTTTTAGCGCGTGCATTAAGTGTTACATTTATGTAATCTGTACAAGGCTATATTGCTGGTCACACACACACACACCTCCACCACCCACCTCCCTGCAACATTTACCCCCGAGTTCACGCGATTCACTTTTGGAGGATTATTGTGAATTATGAAGCGCCACAACGTCGAAACCGACACCACAAGTGGGCGTCTCTGTGAGTTGGGCCTCCCTCTGCTGGGAAGCACGTTTCTGAGTGGTATGATCGTCGATGTGGCGGCTAAAATAGCTCGTTGGGCTCATGTGGGAGTAATCTCTGCATAAGTGAACCTGTCTCAGGCTTTCTCATTTAAAAGGCTGAAACGTCAGTGGGCCTGATTTTTCACTAATGTTTTCAATGGGGCTTTTCCATGTTAAAACATTTTTTTAAATGAAGCCATGTCGCTCTGTTCAAGTCATGGAAAATGAACTTGAATGAAGGGGGGGGTGTTGGGTGGGCTGTCCCCACAGTTGAACGGACCAGAACATTTAGTGGCAGTGTTCGGATGGCGAGAGGTGTTGAAAAAGCATCAGTCCATAAAACTCAGGGTTTCGAGGGACATTTTTATAAAAATGTATTTTCGGGTTTATGCGTCACCCGTGGTTGTGTAGTGTGCGTTTATGTGGGTGTGTGGTTTCGAGGGACATTTTTAAAAATGGATTTTCGGGTTTATGCCTCCCTTACCACATGCATTACGTAATGCATTGCAGTGATTCCACCTGCGGTATTCACCTCGGAATCATGCAGAGTGGTTAAACCGGGCACGTTCCACCACTACCACTGACCTCTAAATGAAGCCCTTTGTTTTTGGGTGTAATCCCTTCTACCACTTATCTACTTACTTACTAACCTTCCTAGGAGTGGGATTACCCCTTGCACCTCCGACTCTGACCCCCTCTCACCACCCTAATCTTGCTCCTGGTAAAGATTTTGTCACTGGTTACCCACCACATCTTTGAATGGTCTTCCTCCTATCCTTTAAACTATTTTTTAGTAACTACTTAAATCTTGTTTAAGAAAAATCAAAAATTTGCAAAAAGACATTTTTGAGGGCTGTAGCTTGTCCGATTCAAGATACCTGGCAGGAGATATTCACTGGCCGCCCCTCTATGCAGCACTATAAACCACATGAAAAGTGTCAAGCCGCTACATTCTGCTTTCCGTTACTAAAGCACACTAGCCTTCACTTCTGTCAGCTGTTGGGATGCTGGTGGAGGGGCCACAATCCTAGAAATTGTGGTTTTCAGGAGTTGTTTTAGAGTTCTTCGATTGTCCAACCAGTGGTTAGGGTGGCACGTAATGCCCAAAGTTTGGCGGATTACTTAAAGGACTGTTAGTTATACATCACCCAGTGAAGGCATGGCAGCACTGTCCAGTGGAAACTCGCATGCAAGTCTGCTGGCATTCTTCTTCTTCTTATTATTATGTCTGCGTAAAAACCACAGAAGTGCTCTGCCCTCGTAGCCTAATCGTGCCGGGTTATTTCATGCGGGCATTGCTTGATGTTTCCATTTGTGGAGATATATATTCACTCTCAATCTAGCTATAAAGCTCCTTTCTGGTGTTCTGGTGTATTCGTAGCAATAACATTACGCCTTCTGGCAGCCTACCTGCCTTACAAACGTCTTTAATGAGCGTCGTTCTCTACTTGATAAGCTGCCATGTGTTCCTTAGTTGCGGGTGTTGACAAACCGGTTTGACTGGGGGTTGAAACTTTTTTATTAAATCGCTTCTTAAACTTTCCGTTCTGTTTTTGCGGAGAGCTCTGTGCCTGTATCTTCCCTGCTGGACTACACCCGCCGCCCCCCTGTATCTTCCCTGCTGGACTACATCCCCCAGAATGCTCAGAACACCAACTCTTCTTCAACCACTTATCAGAAGGTTTGTAAGATGAATGGGCGCGAGTTGATTGTATGCAGAACTTCAAAGTCATGCCACGGAGACAGCAGTGTTCAGCGTGTAGCTTCACCCATGGTTGTTGTTTAGTGTGCGTTTATGTGGGTGTGTTTGTTAAGCGAGGAAAACCGAGTTCAACTGTAGTACTTGACCAAACCGTGTGATCTTCAGGTAATCACGTTATGCGTCCCAGAGCCTCAAATATTCATGAAACATTCAAGGAAAAATGATTGTGTAATAAAAAGCGGTCAAATGGGACAACCGCCACACAATACTAGTGTCCTCTGGGTTCATATTTGTTCCGTCCGATGGGTTTGTGCTCTTTCCGGCTCTTTTGGACTCGCTCCAGACCCGGCTTCACTCTGTTCTGTTATTTTAGTCAGCCTGGCTCAGATAAAGTTAACAAAACTGCACCCCTGGCACCCCAGAATGACAGACACACCACATTCCTGGTGTCAAAAAATCCTATCCGTTAAGTAATGACTGAGCATGTGCACGCATGCTCAGTCAGCAAGATAGGATTTTTTGACACATAGCAAAAAGTGACGTTACACCGGCCTTGAGGGCAGCAGCGCCCTGGGCGAATTGGTGCCCCCCCTCGCCCTTTGCACGCCCCTGGGTAACAGGGGGCGGAGCGGAAGGGGGCGGGGCCAGGAGGGGTCACTTTTTTTTTCTTTTTTTTTTCTTAAACCTCCTTGCTCTGGTGAGGAGGTAATGAAATGAATAGGGCGCGTTAGCACCCCATTGTCATTGAATGAGCCCGCCGCCGCGGGTACATTCAATGACAATGAGGTGTCTGCCATGCCTTATGCCATTACGCCAGCTCGGGGGAGCCCTTGAAAGACTCCCCCGAGCTGGCGTGGTGGGGGGGCCAATGGTGCCTTTTTGCTGTTACAGGCACCCACGGTGGTGGGCACTTTTAACAGAAAAGTGCTGCCTGCCACGCCATCTCCCACAACACCAGCACGGGGGAGCCCTTGAAAGACTCCCCCGAGCTGGCATGGTGGGGGTTTATGGCGCCCTGGGAGGCGTGGTGCCCCGGGCAGTCGCCAGGCTCGCCCCTCCTAAGGCCGGCTCTGTGTGTGAGGTATACCCTTGATGACACGTTGCCTTTACGGTAAGCACTTTTAGTATTTTAATGGCGGGACGGTACTTTTGGAGAGGGCAGCAGTTTTGACATGTTTAATTTTTTTAGTCGGTCCTCATTTAAACATGCATCATTTGTTTGTCTGTATCTGGGCTGTTTCCTGTCTCTCTGCGGGCGATGATTTGACCTTCAGATGGGCGGGCACAATTCAGAACCTTCCACTTCCAAGTTTAAATCGATGGCTCACTGGCATTTCCTGCATTGTCATGGTTCCCACCACTCCAACCCGAGGGCCATTGTTCTGAGAGAGCGTTTTGAAGCGTCTTTGTCACCTCTGCGCGTCTGCACTTACAGACGCACAGCTGGGGGCCTTGGTCACCACGGGAAATTCCCTTTTCTGCAAAGATCACCAACCATTAAAGCTCGCAAAGGCCTCATCCACTTCGAAGATGCTCTTGCTGGAGATAGCCTTCCCCCGCCCGTGTCCCTGCCCTTGATGCAGCTCGAGTGCCCGGATGACAAGGAACAACAGGAGCTTGAAAATGGGACGGTGGGGTGCTCTAAAACAGTATAAAAGGCTAGCTCCGGAAGCGCGTACATTCGCTCGTGCCTGCGTGGGGCCCGTCCGCCTTCATATGTAAAGGCCTCAAGCATGCCGCATGGTGGCGGCTGACATTTTCAAGAGCAAGCTCCTTTTAATCGCACACGGTTTCCTACTGAACAAAGGTTTAGAGGGCCACAAAAGCGTGAGTAAGGCATGCACACACATCATGCATTACGCAGTGCTAATTCGTGATAGCAGCACTATATATTTTTTTCAGAGCTCTTATCAGCAAAGATGTCAAATGTTCTTCTTTTAAAGTTTTCTGGAAGATGTTCACTTTATTTGCAAGTCTTTCTTGAAACCTATAAGAAAGTGACCCACAAACAGCTGTGGGTTACCGCCTGTAAACACTGTGTGAATCTTGAATATTTGAAAGTCAATTAGCCATCCTCTAAAGGCCTTCATTGGTCAGCCCACTCCCACGTGACTAGGGCTTGGGAGAAGGTATGGAGCCCTTTGGTGCCTCTGCAACACTTAAATGGGGACTGCAGAGACCAGCCACAGTCTCCAAGCCCAGCTACAGCAGCATCCATGACTAATCAGGTGCCAGCTCACCTCAGCATGCAGCATGTTCTTAAGGCTCTCATTGGTTAATCCAGTACCACGTGACCAGAACTTGGGAGAAAGTTAATAGCTCTTTACACTCTTCTGCCACCGCACAACTGCTATGGAGCAGTGAAGACAAGGATCAGTGCCAACACTAGGCTTACACAGAATCCATGCTGGATCAAGACCCACTTTGCCCCTGGGATGCCCTAATCCGAATGACTTCATTGGACAATCCAACCCCACGGAACGGGGACTCCATCATAAAAAGGAAAGGGGGTTTTCAGCCCATCTTTGTCAGGAAAAGGGCATTTGGCAAAGGGTCCCACCTGTTCTGCTGGCTTGTCCTCCATAACCCGTATTCAACAAGGCAATGTCCATCTCATTTCCCATCAACTGATTTTCAGCATTACATTTTTTGGGAATTCCAAAATTCAAACAATGAGAAATACATACCATCAAGCGAGACATAAAATAAAAAGAAAATAACATCTGTGGGCATATAGAGAAGCCCTGCGAACCCCATAAGATAGTTTACTTAGAAAGGGGCTACACCCACTCCATGAAACATCTTTCCCAGAGACAAGCCAAACATGATGTGGCATCCCACAGTAACACCTCACTTGTCCTGCAGGCACACGGAAACCAATCAGACCAATTTCTTTTATTTTTATGTTTAGGGGTAGCAGGGAGACCTCAGGGGTCGCAGGTGTGACTCCTGTCGACCCCTGAATGACACCCCTGATGCCATGACAGCTTGATTACATTTAGTTGCTTTTTCATATGGGATATATAGTCTTCCCTGGCATGACTGAACACTGCAATGCCACCTAAGTAAGAACGTTGACGTCCTCTCGTCCTGAGAGTACCTGGTCTACATCCTGTGAAAGGAAGCAGGGGCAATGTTTTAACCAAAAGGACATGACAGTGAATTGGAGTGGAAAGGGCTAACCCTACCTTTTACTTGATCAGTTGGGCCAACCTGCCAGGATTCTGCCAGGAGGTCGAACGTACTCATGAATTTGGCAGCACCAAATCTGTGAATCAATTTGTCAAACCTAGGGATGGGGTTTGTGTACGAATTGCCATCTGGCAAGGGTGTATTAATAACATTATGTAGGTATTTCCATCTCAGAGTGGATGATCTGATAACCAGATCCCCTTTTATAAGCTCCATGCCAAAAGCATAGTGACATGTGAACTGATGCTTCAGCCTCCTGATTTGTAGTGTCAGCCTCCTGATTTGTAGTGCATGCTGTCCACCGGAACAGAACACATTCAGAGATCACATGTGCCCCTTTGACAGCTTCTGTGGCAGCCAAGACACTTCAGTGCAGAGGCTGCATGTAAGGTCTGCACCTCTCTTCCAATTAACATAGTTTGAGGAATGACTGTTCAGGTGGTGGTTTAATCTTTAAACATAAAGCCATCCTTGGGTTTAGGGTATGGTGGATAGTACTTCACATAAATATAAGCAGCCATATCTGATTTATATCATACATGTGGTAACACTGAGAGCCCATGCCAGCTGTGGAAGGATTGTATGTATTCTGGTCAGACACCCTGGACCCTTCCAGCCTGCAGGGCAAAGACTAAAAGACTGTGCCTCTCCTTCTTGAGGTCTGGACATACCTCCCCCAGCATGACAGCTTCCCAGCATGTGATGTCCTGGGAAACAGGAAGGCAAGGGTACACTTAACCAGGGCGTTGAATCGCAAAAGGGCTGTTGATGCTATGGGTTTGAGAACGGAGTGGGATTATTGTAGCCCATGGTTGCAGAAGTGATTTTGATGGAGGTCTGAATGTATCACACAAATCTCATGGAGTGAGCTGAATCATCTATGGAGATGAGCTAGTGGCAGGGACGCCTCGTGCGTCCCGGTGTAAGAAGAAAAATCTTTTTTTTAGCACCCCAGGTTACCGCTTTGGCAGCCCAGGGTGCTAGTGGCCTTCATGCTACAGTTCCTGGAGCAGGGGATGAATGCCACATTATTCCCATTAGCATAACACATAATGCTAATGGAAATGTTGGAAAATCTTATCAAGTCTATGTTCTTTACTGAGAAATATGAAGTAGATGGAGTTTATAAGATTTTGTTTAGTTCTATTTTTGAACTGTGAAAGGTGGTTTCTAAAAGAACCCTTCTTTGATTATTATTATTATTATTTTTTTGTTGCTGAAGAGGTTAGAACGTAAGGTGGGGAGAGAAATGAGGGAAGAGGCACCAAGCTGTAATATGGAGGTGCAGGTGGGCAGGGGAAGATGTTGTGCATGTTTTACATCTAAAGTAGGGGGCAATGTTTCTCATGCTCCTTGATTACAGCTTCAACAGCACTTTGAAACTGCTCCCCCCGCAAAGTGGTGTGTTGCAGTATATACAGTGGTCTGTTGTCTTCGAAAGATATGGCTCAACAGCCTCTTTTATTGCTTGCAAGGTAGCTGGTGGGATTTTGTATCCCACAGAAGTAGGCTGTGTGGTTACAGTACTGGCTGGGGAAGATGAGGTGGAGGAAGACAGCGTACTACTTGCTAAGAAAGGAACAACCTTTCTGAGAGCATTGCAGTGGTGGGATTGTGTGTGGCGGCGCATGGAGGTAGTCCCATAGGAGTACTGTCCAGGTAGTCTGTGACTGAGTACAACGTTGCACTCAGTGCATTTCACTTTGGTAGCTTTGCTTTTGGTACATTCCCAACAGTGGTAAAGAACGGCCACACCCATGATTCTCTCGGGGTGCTAGAGGTAGGCACTTCCTCTACCTCATCTTCTTGCTCCTCTTCACTGTTTTGGACGTGCTGTGCTTTTGTTGTTGTGTCAGTACTCCAGCAGGTGGTGGTGGTGGCTCTTGGGGAGGAGGGATGGCAACCTTTTAATGCCATATTTAAGATAAATGGCAGTTTTGCTAATATTCTTCCAAGTTATGCTCTTTACTAGATTGTTAATGGATAATGAGTAAAAATAGGTTTAAGAGCTGTGCAAGGGTACATTTTAAGCTTGTAAACTCCTAGATCAGCAGAAAATGCAGTCACGAACTGTCCATGAATCATGGACCAGATCGTGAAGTGCAGATGCGTTCGTAGACACCTCATCATGGAGCACACACATGGTTGGACATGTGACACTGACCAGAAAGTCCAAGATGATGTCAGACATTCGAGGATGTCGACGAACACAAAAACAGTGGAAAAAGTTGCAAAAAATATATACAAGTTTTAAAAATGATGCAAGAAGGTGGCTAATGGCAGAGCTTTAAGGTGAAACTTTGTAAATTGGACAGAAATGTTGCTATATAGGGGTAAGTATGACATTAGCAAGTTGTAGGAAATTTGCATGCACTGGTAAAAACTCATGAAATTCACCGAAAAAACATTGTTAAAGAGACGTTATGGCTAAGTTGTGCAAATAAAATTCTATGAAATTCAGTGAAAAAAGGTTGTTAAAGGGATGTTATGGTTAAAAGTAAAATCGAAAAACATCAGAAATATGTCAATTATGGCAAGCCAGGCAACCATAACTTACTCTACCACCGTGCACTGCTAAAACTAACACCCAGGACATCAAGCATGAAATCACAAATGTCATTGACGTCACTGATGACATCACATATCTGGGCCTCTTGTTTCTGTTCACTGACATATCTAGGATATGTTTTTTTTTATCACTGACAGTCAGAATATTACATTTCAAAATTGCTATGTATATATATATATAGACGTAAACCTTGTCATATGTTTTTTAAGTACTTTCCTTAGGGTTTGGTCTAAGCTCATTGTGCACATACACAGGGCAATAAGCAAGCCTCAACCACACAATTCATTTGTATACATGAAGATGAACTTTAATATTATTAACATTTTCTGGTGATGCTGTTTCTTTCTTCCTTACTTTAGTTTCCCTGTATGTGCCTCTGATTTGTATGCAGTGTGGGTCTTCATATATATTGTGTGTACTAGCACAATTGTGTAGTAAGTCTTGAATTGTTAGCTAGTTATTACATGTTTAACATTACTCTCATAGGGTAGCATTACTATTTTACTATCCAAAAGTACAAGATGAAAAATATTGTACTTGGTGCATGCTGCAACCAATGCCTATGTTTATGTATGATTGGGTTCCTGTATTAATAACAACACTCCAGTACAATGTTTTGTTTAGATGAGTACATTATTTAATAGATTAACTAGTTCATGATAGATCTTCCCTAGCTGAAGATTAGATGACCATCCCCCCAACCCGCATTCCTCCTCCCATCACTTCTCGTGCAGAGATCTTGGAAGTCAGCCAGGAGAGTCTGAGAGGTGTAGGTATTATAGGTGTGTTTACAAGGAAAAACAATTGAGAACACACCTTTTTGATGGCAGGATTCATTTTTTGATCTATCTGCACTGTTTCTTACAGATGCTTCCTCTGCAGTGGACTATTTCCCCGCCTTGTGCTGGCTCTACATGCACCATACAAGTGTCCTTCCTGGACTTGATAAACCACAAAACACACTCTACATGGCAGAGGCATCTTGATGTTCAATTCATAAGCCCAATGTTGTACCCTTTAGGAACTCAGTAGGCTAAATTCTTTTGTCTTTTATAGGTCATTTTCAATCCATTTGAGACACCCTGTGAATCCATACAGTATACTTTTCCATTAAATTTGGGACTGGTCAGATCACTGAACAGTAAGATTGTGGTTTGGTTGCATACTTAGACAGGTAGTATTAGGCGGCGTCTGTGTGTTCACTAGTGGGTTTTGTATACATGTTTTAATACTCCACATGAAGCATGCAGAAGCAGGGTGATACTCACATTAGGATGAGATTCCACCCTGATTTTTACAGCCTATTAGATAAGAGACTAAAGTTGCTCACACTTGCAAATTACATACAGTTTACTGGATACTTTAGACCTAAGCTTTCAAAATATGAGCATAAACACAATGTCTGAATTACAAATTACATAATTCTATATATGTAACATTGATAATCAATAATAATGCAGTTGTGGATCAATATTTTAATTCTGTAAATGTCATTAAGTTATTGTAGTGTAAATCAGTAAAAATAGACTTCAAAATCGAACTTAATCTTTCATTCAATTCCAACAAAAGATATTTTCAATATAATCAGACGCCAAAAAAAGTGTTCTTCTGTGTTTCCGGTTTCGAGTGACCTGCCCTACCTTCAGCATCCATACATAGGGGGCATCAGAAGATTAAAACATATAGCAGACTTTTTGTTTTTCTTTGTTTAGTTAATGTGACTTGCCACCTACCAGAAGAACCCTCTATAGAAGTTACGCCTGGTGTTGTCTCTCCAGTGGGGTGGAGGTGTCTCCTGCAGGGGTGTTCAGAGCAGGTAAGTGCCCCCGGAGAATTACATATTGGCAAATTATGCAAATGTTCTCCCTGTCCATGCGAAAGAGAAAGTCTTCATGTTTGTATTGATGTAAACTAAAGCCAACTAGGGGTATATTTCCAGCACAAACGTAAAGGAGAACTTATGTTATAATGGATTGAGCAGGGCCTCGTGATGCATTTTATTGCACACACACAAATCACAGAACCTGATGAAGTTCTTAGGTGGTTGAGAAAGATGGTAAAACATGACGCAGTACCCAAAGTTTACTGGTGCCAAATAAATAATGGATATTGGGACGATAGTATACAAATGATTTACTTGGGGTAATAGAAAGAACTACAACCAAAAAAGGCACAACAAGACCACTTCTTTGAGGTATAAACATACATATTTACGTAACTCAAGGCAGATCCAAACAGCAGAGTATTCGGCAAACATCTTAGTTTCATCGGAACTTGTTCAAGTAGGAGGGGGATTGGGAGGGAGTTGGAAACGGAAGAGAATTGGCAATAGATCAGGGATATTCAATCTTTTGGCTCTCCAGATGTTTTGGACTCCTATCTGACCCAGCTGGCAGAGTCAATGACGAGGGATTATGGAAACCGTAATCCAGAACATCGGGCAAGGCACAGGTTGCAGAGTAGAGCAATCTCAATTAAAACAATGAAACTGAATTGGGGAGGTTGGCCTTAGGCTGCTGGTGTTTGAGCAGCTTAGTAAGAGTCAAGACGCTCTTGGGTCATGGGGTTGCTTCAGCGGCAGTGCACTGTTTGGGTGACAAGGTTCCAAATACAATGGTATTAATTCCATGAATAGCAGGTTATATGCTGCACTTTGGGAACATAATCTGCAGTGAGAATCACCGTATGTGATGGAGTGACCTCAACCTGAGAGTACGCACTGGGCAATAATGGTAAATAGTATCCTTAATTATCCTCATACATGTTAAATCATCCCTGCCTGCTTCACAGCGCAAGAAGCTTTCCTAAATCCAACCTGCACTGTGCATCTGAATATGACTCAGGAAATGTGCCTTGTAGTGTGTTTTTTTTAGAAATATGTACATCACACAACGTGTGTGTTTGTAGAGCACACCACGGACTCCAAGAGGTTATTTTGGCACTATACAGCAATAAAAGATGTATATTGTGCTACTCAACTCAATGTTAGGTATGTTATTGACGTCAGAAGGATCAAGGGCTATGTGGATCAGCCAGGATATGATTAAGTGCCTGTGATGTCAAATACAGATCCCTGTGGTCGAGAATTTGCCCACTGAGACCCGTATTCGGCGTATCACATGGATGTCATTTAGGGGTCACCAGAGGTCGCAACTGCGACCTCTGAGTTCTCCTTTGCAACGTCTGTGGTCTCCCTTGCAACCTCTAAAAAAAAACTAAAAAACAACAAAAAAAGATATTTTTTTCTTTTTCTTTATGCAAGCTGCTGGGCTGTGGCCAGCACCATGCGGCTCTTTACTTCTGGAGTGGCTGGCTTTCTTGTCCAGGCCCCTTAAAAAGAGTGCCACAAGTCGAACACTTTCAGCACTGACCCTAAATAAGAAAGAGTAGGAATACGAAATAATTTGTCTTTCTGGAATTCTATACAATAATTGCTAGACTCATGAAAGGTTTATTTAAGGCACACTTCAGGGGGTGAGTCATTGATTTAGTCTGTTCTTAAATGCCTCAACTTAGCCTTTCATCCTTCTGAGGTCGATAAATGAGTACCAGCACAGGTTGGGTGATATTGGGTGTATATTTTTTCTATATAAAGCACTTAAGCGTAAGTGCTATATAATAACACATCGTTATTATTTGGCCATGGAAGTCTGCTTGCATTCACAGTAGTTTGGTAATATGGGCCTATACACACTGATCTTAACGATAAATATGGCAATCCATTCTTGTATGAAATGTACATCACATTATAGTGACATTATAACCATATTTTCCGTAGTGTACAATGCTATGTGATGCCACTTCCTGTTTTGTCAATGGGTGAAAGGTCGTGTTCCATTGCTTCCCGCGATATCACTTCGGGTGGGGTCAAATGACATCACTTCCTGTTATGTCCTAATAGGGTCAAGGGTCGAATGATGTCACTTCTGCTACCCCTGGCATTTTGGTGAAATGACGCCCCTGGCATATCATGCTCCCTCCATCTGACTACTTGTCAGATACTTGTGGTGGGGAGTTCCCCTGTAGTAGCAGGTTTGCCTGCCCCATACCCCCAGAAAATACAACTTCAATTTTATTCTGGAGAGGCACATTTTGGATTTGAGTTAATTATCCATTTGTTGTATATATTCGCCCGTAACAGCTACGCATTCTCATGGATCTATCAACAATGGGAATGCACATGGTCTTGTGCAGGATCTGTGTTGCAATACAAGTCAAAGGCAATTTGAAATTTGCAAGTCAATGGTTAAAATGGAAACAAAAAAAGAAATGTATTGGAATGATAAGCAATCCAATATAATCCAAAGAACACAATATGAAAATCAAACAGCAACTAAAAACAAAGCGAGAATAAAACTACAATTTGGAAGAAATAAAATGTGTCCAAACGGAGAAATATATATATTTGTTTACATTAGATTCTATTCCTAAACAAGGAACCCGATATAATCTTCTCACTAGCCCCTAGATATCACGGGCACCAGCCTCCTTGCAAAATATGCCATAGCAAAGACAGCAAAGACAGCCGCTACCTTGTGTACTGGGAGAGCAAGATGCCAACCCTTCACTCACGACTCCCCCAACCAAAAGGGGCCAAAGCCGAAATGCATAATCGGCCGTGCCAGTCCCAGAGGCATTTCACATGCCCAACTCGAAGTTT
The DNA here is from genome assembly GCF_040938575.1 of Ambystoma mexicanum. NCBI lineage: Eukaryota > Metazoa > Chordata > Amphibia > Caudata > Ambystomatidae > Ambystoma > Ambystoma mexicanum. The sequence continues at coordinate 272,799,706 of NC_090925.1, forward strand.
CACTAAAGTCTGCATCCGATTGTCTGAAAGCATTCTGGGCCAGATCACAGAAACATTGCATGGGTGCACGGTTTCAGCCTATTAGCACTAGAGCAAAGTGTGTCACAGACTACAAAACACATTGGGGCCATATTCGAAAACATCTGCACTCTGACAAGTGCCGTTTTACATGGTATATGAGATGGTCCTAGTCCAGAATGACCCTACTGAAAAATACATGCACTTTCAAAGTATTTTTGCTCAAGGACGAAGTTTGCCCTGGTGCTCACTAATACGGGATGGTATCAACAGTAGGGCAAACTTGACCTTGCTTCAAAAATGCATTGAGAGTGCATGCTTTTTTGTCAGAAGGATAATTTACTGCACTATCATGACAAATGGCACACTTTTTGGTGCAAAGGTTTTCGAATATGGCCCCAGTGTTTTTTGATCTAAGGAGCACTTAGTTTGCCCAAGTGCTAATGCAGTGCGACTTTGCACTCCCAACGGTGCACGGTGTCTGTCATCTGTCCCCTGATGTTCTAACGCACGTGGATTGGATCATCATGTTGTCCACAGGAATATCTGCCTTTAGAACATATCCAGTCCTGATTTCACCTCCATGATGCGCATGCGTGGTGCTGCCAGCGCCTCTATGTTCACCATAAACACTTGCCAGCAAAACCGATCTGTCTGCCGGACGTTCTCTGCCAATGCCAGTCTCAGACAGGTTCCGAGTTGAGTGCGAGCGCCATCCATGTATAACCATCTGACAGTCAATCAGCTCAACGCTGGAGCTGCACCTGCTTCGTTTTCCGGTGACTTTGATGTAGCATCCGTTCTGGCTCAGAACCACTGATGGGCATCCTACTGCTGGCATCCGCAACCTGCGCATTAGGAAAGGTGCCCAGGCTGGGCTTCAGAAAAAACAGAATGACGTCTTGTGCTGTTTCCATTCATCATCTTGGCTTGGTTTTGTGTAGGTTGCCAGGTCTGCAGGAGGGTAAACAGCAACTTATTTTAATCCAAAAAATCACAGTGAGACAGGACAAGCTCCCACACAGCCATGCTCTATGCCAAGTGGCCCTTCCACAGGTTAAAGGGACATGAAACATAAACTTAAATTCAGAGCTATACCAGGATATATTAACCGACCTATAGGTGTGGTCTTCCAACATCAGTACATCTTCCATTGGTTCTCATGATGTTTGAGTTACCTCCAGTCATCGGTAATGGCAGCGGACACACTGACTTTAGTGCACCTACAGGTGCTGACGTTAGTCTCCCTCTACTTCTACAATCAGGAGCATTTTGGGTCAGATACACTTAACCACATTCATTCTCTTCTTGGTAGATGGCAGTCATAGAGGCCATATCCACAATGATGTCACCTTTGAAGAGACTGGAGGTTAGGCAGTGTGCCACATCATGAGCCAGGCCAGAAGACCCTACTTGCACTTCACCATAACAAGAGGTTAATCGGGTTACACAGAGCTTTATGGTGAGAGTTTTGTGGTAGAAAAGAATATTTGAATATATATGTGTACTTTCGTATCACAAACCGAGCAAGGAAGCAGGGGGACAATGTACAAGTAATTTGGAGTTCACAGAGGTCAGTGTAAGCAGAGGTTACAGGTTTTAGCAGCATGCATATCCCTTGCTATAGGGGTGGTATATAGTTAGGAGTAGCAGGTGCTAAATGTTAATTAGATATGCCTTGAAGGACCGGGCTTTGTGCTCCTTCCTGAACTGCAGGACTATTGGAGCATATTGAGGTTGAAGATCACTGGTGAATGTATGGATCCCTGTGGGACTTTGCAATTGATGTGGTGGGAATGGGACCTAAAGTAACCCATCTGGACTCCTTGGTATATGTTCAAGTGATAGGAGGTGAACCATTTGAGAAATGTGCCTCAGAAGCCCATTCTATCGGTGTGCAGGCTTGTAAAGGAGCAATGGTCGACAGTGTCAAACGCAGCAGAAAAGTTCAAGGAAGATGTATATGTAACCTTGATGGAGGCGGTCTGTGTCCTGCATATAGCCTTAAATCCAGAACGGAAGTCAAGGAACAGGCCATAGTGGTTAAAAACAAATGTAGAGTTGGTTAGCCCATGACTTGTCGATGAGTCTGCCAACAAACAGGAGGAAGGGGAAATGGGTGGATCCTAAGAACAGTTTCACGATGGCAGAGGGAAGGATGTCGTCCTTGCATGCGGTAGGCTTTACTAGTGAGAGTGTATCACCAATATTCTTGTGCGTGAGGGTTGTGAAGACTGCACAAGCTTGTGTTGCGCGAGGTAAAATTGCTGGGGTACACCAGTTATGATACATTGATACCGTATCTGATTATTTCTATCTTGATGATGAAGACGTTGCTAGCGGAATAGGTGGTTGGGACCCAGATGATTTTAGCAGTCGGTTGGGTGTTTTTTTTTAGGCCAGTTGTTATCAAGTTGGGAGGATGGATGTTTTTGATAGGAATTCGTTTTTTTGTAAAGGTAAATGGCATGATGGACAACCAGTGGAAAACAGTTGGAGTGGAAGAGGTTTCTTGTAGAAACTTTCTGTTGAGGAACACTCCTGGCATCCAGACACTGATACACATATGGTCAAAGAAGGTTTGAGGTGTGCAGGATGTTTGAAGCAGTGCTGTTGCAAGGAGCGATGCCACCCTAGCTGAAATTCTATGTTGGTACCCCCTTATGATGGGCCCGGTATATATGTTTATAGGGCCAACGTGGTGGCCTCGAACATCTCTGCTAATGACACCTTAGAAGTTACATAGAGTTGACTTGAAACATCAACTTTCATTTGGAGGGAGGTTTTTGGTAGAAAACAGGAATCGAGGTAGGCTTGTTGAGTGCAGGTGGGGAATGAGAGCGGTTTTAAAACTCACCAATCAGGAGTTATAAGAAAAAGGGTACAGAGTCTTGATACTTGATATGGATCTTGGTCCTTGACATCGGGCTGCTCAGGGATCCCATGTCTAGAAAAGGCCCTATCGAGACTCACACTTTTAATGGACTCTGTCGTCCATTTGGTCAATATCGCTGCCCCCGGATCCACCAATGAGGGAGATGACGTTTCATCAGGGCTCAGTGGAATCGCACAGAGACGGGCAGGGTTGTTCTCCTTTTTACAGGCAAAATACTGTGAAAAATACAGTTACTTTCATGTTGAAGGCTAAAGCTGTTCTTGATGCTTCCTGAACGTTCTGTGAATCACAGTCTATTCCATATGGTGGCATGAAAATGGGAGATGTTTTAGGTCTAAGTCTTGTCTCAGAGAAAACCTCAATCTCTCATCCAACCACATTCCTGATTCTTCTGTACCTAGTGCATTCAACATTGACAATTTAAATCATTAGAAATGTCGATATGGCTGACTCAGCACTTCATCCGTCTGAAGTCGATACATCCCATGCATAACATGTCGGGATTCATTTTCAATGAGACATAACGTAAAAAAAATGTGTTAATGCATTGTCTAGGGCTTTTTTTTCTTCTGCGTCTTACTTCACAGCTTATTTTTAAATATTGGCATGACGGAGAATGGGTGGACCATAACTTTAGTTTCCTCTGCTCCCTTCCTCTCCGCCATACATATACTCCAGCATTTACGCCAGCATGGCTTTTCATGCCTGCACAGATGATGGGGATTCCTAGGGAGCCTGCAGGCTTTTTGCAGCAGCAAAAAGCAGGCAGTCTTCATACGATCCATTGTAAACGCTGCCTGTCATGCATGCAAGGTAGGCAGTGTTTTGTCAATTTGCATCGCGGAGTGCAAAAGCGCAGCATACATGCGCCTATGTCACTTTGTGCCTTCCCTTTTGCACTCCCCCGAGCAAATGAGGACATTTTGGGAACCTGCAGAAGTGTACACTTAACTGGTCCCCATCGTCAAATTGTGGGGACTTCCAAAATGAGCCCCATATTAATTAAAGCGATTACCATAGGCTGAGGCGATGTAAAGTGCTAGATAAAACAAAAACTGCAATCATTAATATATTGTTTATTTGGGATATTTATGTAAAGTGGACCCAGGATTGAATATCTATCTGGGTGACATTTGGAATTTAAAAAAAAGGGAAACAGGTGAACAATTCTATCAAAGTATCACGATAAAATGCAAAACCACAAGAGTGAGACATTGAAACCTTCACCTCACCTCAGCACTATTCCCTAGTGATGATTTGACCCGTTACGTGTGACATCATCCGACCTGCTGCCAGAAACACAGAACTACAGTGAAGTATTAAGAACCTGCAGCTGAATCTGCAGCTGAACCAGCGTAGGCGACGCCAGCTGCAAATGGCACGGTCTGTGAATGGAATTCAATTAGCGTTGCATTCTGGTGGCCCAGCTGCTGCGTTGCTTGTTTGCATTGATTTGCGGAGTATCTGGAGAATTGGAGAGGCGCAGTTCATTCTGTGTTATTAATCTGAAAGGCTAACGTGATTACAGTGAATTGCATCTGCGAAGCCCTGAAGGCTTAACATGTCAGAACCGCTCTTGGACAGGCTGTGATTTGGCTTCCTGGAAGGTGCATGCAGGGAGCTGCTGCATATTGCAGGCCCTTATAGGGGAAGCTTATTTCCTATCCCATGATGCAATGGTTTGGTCGAGGTGGAGATACATTGACAGAACGAGCAGTAATGTCTTCGGGTGATGCAGACCTGGGGACTCCCCAGTATCAAAATAGGATGCACTTGCTTTTTAATGTTGTGGATCTACTATTTCCCATACATCCGATTTAACAAATGTAAGCGTATTAAGGAATAAAAGGAGAGTACCCTTTATTCGCCACACATTGTACATAAATATCTTTTGTGTGCAAGCCATAATGGATTTCTTTTTAGCTTTGGCTGTTAGCTGGCATTAAAGTGCCACTTATAAGCCAAATCTATTGCATTGATGTGCAGCTAGAATGGAGATGGGCTGTGAGGAGGGACATGCACATGGCTTTGTGGGTGTTATTTGGTTATTTGCCGATCGATCGACTTTCCATGGCCATGTTAATCCCACTGGCCATGTCTACCCACTACCTGCTCCTCCCCAACCAAAACGCATCCTTCTGGGAACTCTTTAAGCTAAAGTTATCAAGAACTAACATCGAACATTGTTCTCTAAGTGCCCGCCAGTGTTATCTTAAAGCATTCTTCAGTAGATAGTGGCTTAATTACAGCTATAAATGCATGTGTAGTGTTTTAAATGTGCCTTATCAAATTGCGCATTCAGCCACTTCATACGCAGTATGCATATCATATTACCGAAGACCCTGTAAAAACAAGCATTGGCAAAGCCGACAGTGTTGGCTTATGTATAGGTATTAGGTAGGCATTTCCAAGGCACATGTATCGTATGTCCAGGTACGTGCACTAGTTTTCAGCTTCTATCACCTTGCGGGCAGGTAGTACCATTATGAAATTGCCTGTCAGATGACTCTCCGATGACTAGACAAAAGCCAAAACTGTTGGTTTTGACAATGCTTATTTAGTAACAGCTGCAAATGCTCCACTGCCTTAAATAACACCAAGAACTGCATCTCCCGCTCATGATTGTGAGGATGGAAATTCCCTGGTGGACCACTGCTAGAAGGCTGGCCTGCTGTGCCTCCTAGAATTCATTAATTCATTCATCTTTTGTTGCTCTGTGTTGTCTTGCTTCCAAGACAAACTCATTGACCCTGACCTATCCTCCCGACCCATGATACACAGATGTTTACAGACATGTCACCTAAAACCTGTGGGGGTACTGATTCCTCAAAAGAGGAAGAGCACACATGGAGCACATGCAATGCTATCACCCCATCTCTGCTCGCTTTCTTTGCACTCTCTGTTTCGCTCTGGCTTTAAGGCCCATTCACTTTCTTTGTATATTTTGTTTTTTTCTGTCATTTTACTATTTTAATTGCAGGGATCAAAATAAAGGTTTGATAAGTTGAAGCTAAAAGCAGCTTCTGGGTATCGAGCATTTACCAGTGACTAGGAGCTACCGCTTGGGAACCAGCAGCTAGCACGCCGCGTTCCGCAAATGTTTCTCCACATAAGATACACACAGCATTATGTCCATTATTTATGACGCCATGTGCTTTTAATGTCGTATAGATGTGTCCTAATGTTTATTTATAGATTGTCCCAAATACACAAGTAACATTCACATAGTTGTGTTTGTGTTGGCCTAGGGACCCAAAAGTAGCTGCACGAGTTAAACAGCTCCCATCACCCCTCAATTTTAAACCCTGGAATTGCACTGTTTATTTTCTTATTGTTAAGCACTTTGGCGAGAAGCGCTCTGCAAATCAAAATAAAATATAAAAAGAAAATACCAATACAACTTTGCGGCAATAACAAGAAGAAAACCTGCATTCACACACATCAGAAACACCCATATATCAAGACACGATGCACAGCAACCAACAATTCACCATGCCACACAGCTTGTGTCATAGCAATACATTTCACATACACACACATCACACTAACATAACCGTTTAGTCATGAATCTGTGGAGCTCTACAGCACAGAACATGGACAGCTATGGCTGTAGGTGGCTATTCAGAGCCATTTCCCTGGCATAGGACACAGCACTTAAAAGGAGGTTGATAAGTGCATGCCCAGTCTTTGTAAAACAAAACAAATACAGATCAAATGTACACACCTGTTGGTAAAACCACACAGACACTTGGCACCCATAAGACAAAAGCATACCTGTAAACATCCTAAACACTACCATCAAGGTTAACACAACAACGGGGCAGCGTTCAACCAATGGCATTAATTTCATATGTGAAAGAATCTCGGTGAGGCATCATGTCTGCAGTCACTGGGCCTCCTCCTCCTGTGCAGTATGCTGGCCACGCGCACACATGCAGTATATGCACTGAACAATTGCTGAAACAGAAGAAATGACCAACAGCAAAGACAGGGTTGAGTGCTCGGTGCTGTGATCTATGTGTGATCTGCAGGTCGCAGATTCGAATCCCGGCATGGCCAGCTCAGCCTTTCATCCTTTTGAGGTTGATAAATAAGTACCAACGTTGCTTGGGATGATTAAAGTGTGTAAATATGTTCTATGTACAGCACTTTGGTGTAAGTGCTATATTCATAACAATCATTATCATTGTAGTCGTGCAGGTGTGTCAATCACCAGATGAGGCCAAATAGGTGTCTGTTCCTCTCACGCTGAGGATCTGCTCACTCAAAATTAGGCCACTGATTATCTCTTCAATCGGGGGTCAGCTACTCTGTCTGGGGGAGGTCCCCTGGCAGTTTCCTTGACCCATTGCACTTTCCTCCCAAAATTGTGCTTGATTCTTCTGCTATGATCTCCCATGTGCTTATGTGCCACCTTGGAATTAGGATTTTCCACTCCACAAGCATTTATGTTATCTGTTACTTGCTGCCTTAGGTGCACATGCTCTGTAACAGAGAGGGTCCTTCCAGCCACAGTATAGAAGTCTAAATAATGCTCCTCAGCAGAATGTGTGAGGATGACCAGCCACTCATTTATGAAACTATGTTTCCTTAGCAGTCCTGTCTCTTTTCGTGGATGTCCCCTCTCACGCACAGTCTTTCGCATGGTGAAAAGTAGTGCTCAGGTCCACTGTGATTGGGCCATGTAAACATAATCCACATATGCACGTCCTTTTCATATCTGAACAGTGCATTAAAACTCTGCATGGTGGCGAATAAAGCGTGCCTTGCAGAAATGACACACCACGGGCCTTTCCTCTGCCGGCTGCCTCATTGCATGCTCCTTGAGCCCACCTATGTCTTGCTTGTCATCCTTTAATCATCTGTTGCCTCTGTCTGTCTTCTCTGAAAGACAACTCTTGCTGCCTGGTGGTCTGTCATGTGTAGCTGGCCACCATCCCTGTCCCAGAGTGACTATTGGACCACCACAGCCTGTCAGCTGCTGTTCGAGCACACTGCACCAGTCTACCATCATCTCCCTCAGCCCACCTTGTAGGTCACATCTGGACACCAACACCTCCATCTGACCATCACAGCTCCTCAGTAGAAAACACTCAGGACCCACTGTCCGCCCTACCAGCCTCAACTCTCCAATGGCTGGAATATTATCTGACCTCAGCAAGGTGGCGCGTCTGAGGGCTGTCAACTTCTCTGCTGTTGAATTATGAGTCCCTCTTTAGTGATGAGAAGTAGTTTGGTGCCCAAGCTCATAGAAGGATCTGGGAGCGAATTAAAGCTGCCATTAATGTGGAGGGGGTGGCAGTGCATCATGTGTACAATGTGAAGAAAGACAGGAGGATCCAGAGCCAGATGACAGCAAGGGCTACCATTGAGGCATGACACAGCCATGAAATTAATTCACATGAACGACAAATGGTTACACCACTTAAGTTCCAGATTCTGGAGAAGGTCTACCCAGTGCTTCATGCCCAGGCCCTTGACCTGCAATCCCAGATTCAAGTTGCTTATAGGTACACAGAGTGAACTAGGTCATATAATGTCACTATGGCATGGATGAGATGGCAAGAAAGGGGAAGGAGCGATTCTACATCTACCAATAATGGGAATGTGTCAAACATGTATGATGTTTGGTGACTAAGCAAACTACAAGAAAGGTAAAAAACACATAGGCCTTCTGGGTGCTAAACAAGGCGATCATACATCTGGTCAAGTAGTGAATACAACCTCTGTCAAATGTCAAAGGCATGTATTCATGTCGTTCTTGGCATAATCTGTGTGCATATCATGTCCATCAGAGATGTTCACATGAAGCTGTGTGATGATTCTGCAAGTGAAGAGAGCAAGGGCATGTTGTTGCCTCATATGTGCATACTTATTATTATTATTATTATTACCTGAACTTGTAGAGCGCACGGTCGCCCGGGGGCATCATGGCGCTGGTGAGGAAGCTATCAAACAAGAGGAACAGTAATAGTCAGAGAGTTAGAATAGAGTAGTTTTGAGGGCTTTCCTAAAAGCCAAATGGTTGGAGATAGACTTGAGTGGCAGTGGGAGGGTATATAATAATAATAATAATAATAATAATAATAATAATAATAATAATATGTGCATACCACTGTGAGGGATGCAAGCCATGGGGGGCTGTGGGAGGTGAATGTCACTGGAGTGTTGATTGACCAACAAGTAGATACCATGCAGGGATGCCTATCTGTACTTTGAGATGCCCATGTCAGAAAGACATGTCTTTCGCCCTTGTTATGGCCATGTATTATTCTTAAAGGTCAAGAAGCAAGCCACGTGTTCAGGGTTGCAGGGAACATGGTGATATTTAGTGGATGTGTGATGAAGGGGTCACAATTCTAGCCCCTGACAGTGACTCTTTGCAAATATATATGTATTTCATACGGTTATCCGATATTTTTCAGGATGCTCAAAGCAAGATGGACAAACATGAGTCCACGTATTGGAGTTCAAATGGCTATGTTGCTTTGTGCCCTTCGAATTACACTGTCCCTGCACACATGCATATGAGACATGCATCAGTGTCCACAAACATGTACACATGTTGTGTGCATTGATGTCTGCATGACCATATCACTATTTGCTATGGACAAGTGTATACATGTTCCTACAGTGATGGTGTTCCTGTGTTCTTCCTTTGCAGTGTCTCAAGCATCTGAAGAGGAACTTTCCCCTGAGGAGGCATTGGACAAGGTTTCCAGATGGCACCATAGACCCCATGCATTCCCCATGACACCAAGCTCTGTGGAGGGGCATGTGACTGGGACTGGTGACTCCATGGATGGCACAGCTGCTGAAGGTGAGAACATTGGGAATATCAAGGTTGTTTACACCCCGGCAGCAGTGGGATGAGGACATGTCTAGATAGAGAGGAGCCACAGAGCTCAATTGTGGTAAATGTGTGGAAGGGGAGATCAAAGACGTGGAAGGCCTGCCCACTGTGTCTGGTGAAGGATCCAAGTGGGATGTGCATGCTGCAGACATGGGCTTGAGACAGAAGAGTGTGCAGGACACCTTGGAGGTGCCAGCACAGCCCCTTGACCGAGGATCATTAACTGCAGGGCTACACATTTTCCTTGATCCCTCCACCAGACAAAGCAAATTTGATTTGCATAAGAGACCATCCAGGCCAAAGTTCTGTCACTGCTGGTCGGTGCATTGCATAGGACCAATGCTCTCCATGATGCTGTACTTGCAAGTCAACAGCAGGGTGCACATCATCACAGGAAGTTGGAAATGCTCAATGTATGCAGCATTGACTGAGTGTGATTCTTCGGACACGCCACAACGATTGCCCCCTCTTTCACCTTCACATCTGTGTCACAGACTACCCCAAGTTGGGCAGTCCTACCTAACATCAGCTGTGGGTCCTCTAGTGCTATCCCGCCATTGCCACTTTGGGAGTGCATTTGTCCCTGTTGGAGGTGGAGGTCCGTACAGAGTCAGATGAGGAGGCGTTCAAGGACGGAAGGGAGGAGGAGGTACAGGGCTAACCAGCATCTAAGGATTGCCAGGAAGCAAGAGTTTTCCTGTCAGAGAAGGCATGAAATCCAACTTAAGGCAGATAGGAGGGTAAAACATATTTGTGACATCATCAGGGAAGAAAGGCAGGAGGTGGGACAGTGGGTGCACACACAGGTTCTAGCTGTGTGTTCACAGATGAGGCAGCAGCAAGAGGAGGGGCAGCATGGCCATTGCCAGGACCAGGCCTCGATCAGGCCTCCATCATGGAGAATTCACTCGAGGCTGCCCGAGACCTTGATGTATTAAGGGGGGAGGCCCTAGAGCACCCCCACATGGCAAGAGAATCCCGACTTGCAGTGGCCGATCTGGAGGTCAAGTTGGCAGTGGCCAAGACAATTGCACATCTTGAGGAAGAGGGCAAGGTATAATTATTTGTATTTGTGGGGGCTTATTTTATGGTTGGGAATGGTAGTTTTGTGTTCAGAAAGATTAATTAATTGTTTCATAAGGTTTATGGGATATTGTGTGATTATATATTTGTTTGCCATGGCAATACCTGTTTTTTTTAATAATTTTACCATTGTGTTGAATGTGGTTGTATGCTGCGGAATGTGTGTCTGAGTGGGTTACTGGCCATGCCTCAAAGTGTTTGGCCCATCATCTACATGTTCCATGGTCTGTGACGTGAATGTCACAAGGTTGAATGCAATACTCTGTGTATAAATCAGGAAATTGACATGTTCTTGCAGTACTTTGTACGTATCTGTTAGGGAGGCATGACCAGTGTATGCAATTGTAATTGTTTATTTGTAAAGCACATATACACACGGGAAGTGCTTCAAGGCAGAAATGGAACAAGGGGATATCATCATCATTCTAATGCCTTGAAGAATCGGAATGATCTAACAGCAATAACTGGCATATGGGGGGACATAACAAGACAAAAAGGTGGGTCGACATATGGGAGGGGAGCCAGCTAGGGAGGGGAGATAGAGGAGGACATGACAGACAAACATGCTAAGTCTAGTGCAGCAAAGTCATGCAAGTGCGCAGACAGAAGTGCAAGGGAGGGGGCAGGGACAAATGTGTCCCTGTCAAGAAAGTGCCAGAATTAAGTGCAGGGTGGGTGCTACTCTCATGGAACGTATTCTGAGTGCAGTAGAGCAAGGCAGAGTGCGGAGACCCGGAGGCAAGTGCAGGACTGGTGGGGGGGCCTGGTACCTGTTAGGCTCTAAAGGTGCACAGGTGACCAGTCAGCTGATAGAGCAGGTTGGGCATGAGAAAAAAGGAGGTAAGCAGGAGCGAGGAGGAAGGAGGCATGCAAGGGAGAAGGAGAGAGAAAGAGGAAGAGAAGAGGAAAGTCTTGCATATCCTCATACCTTTAATTTGCAAGTTCTACTCCATATATCCAGGTACTGGCAGACAAATCACTATAGACCATATTCGTGAGTAATGGGTTAATGACAGGCATCACTTCACCTTTCTCATTTCCAAATGTTCTTCATGTGTGTTTGCATCATTTCCAGGTAAGTTTTGCTGCCGTTTTATATAGTAGGATAGCGTTCTGGCCCGTTCCTTGTTCTAAAATGATAAAAATGTAAATTGTGTGCAGTAATGGGTTAATGTTCAACCTTCCTCATTTCCAAATGTTCTTCATGCATGTTTGCAGCATTTACAGGTGGGCTTTTCTGCCTTTTTACATGTTATTGTACCATTCTGGCCTGTTCCGGGTACCTCTTCATGACAAAATGTAGATTTTTGGTGGTAATGGGTTAATGAAAGCATATTGGTGTACCTTTCTAATTTCAAAATGTTCTTCATGTGTGTTTGCATCATTTTCCGTTGAGTTTCGCTGCCTTTTTATATGTTATGGTGCCGGTCCAGCACGTTCCGGTTACTTTTCGTTATAAAATGTAGATTTTGGGCAGTCTTGTGTTAATGGTAGCATTTTGTTTCACCTTTCTCATTTCAAAATGTTCTTTATGTGTGTTTGCATCATTTTCAGTTGAGTTTTTCTCCCTTTCCATATGTTAGGGTAGCGTTTTGGCCGGTTCCGTGTATTTTTCCTTGATAAAATGCAGATTTTGGGCAGTAATGCATTAATGAGAGCATATTGTTGTACCTTTCTCATTTCAAAATGTTCTTCATGTGTGTTTTCATCATTTTAAGTTGAGTTTTGCTGCCTTTCCATATATAAGGAAACCGCTCTAGCCCGTTCCGTATACTTTTTCGTGATAAAATGCAGATTTTGGACAGTAATGGGTTAATGACAGCATATTGGTGTACCTTTCTCATTTCAAAATGTTCTTCATGTGTGTTTGCATCATTTTCAGGTGCTTTTTGCTGTCGTTTTATATAGTAGGATAGCATTCCGGCCCGTTCTGGGTACTTTTTCTTGATAAATTGTAATTTTTTTTTTACAGTGATGGTTTAATGGCAGTATAGTGTTCAACCTTCCTCATTTCCAAATGTTCTTCATGCATGTTTGCAGCATTTTGAGGTGGGTCTGGATGCCTTTTAATATGTTATGTTACAGGTCTGGACCGTTCCGGCCTGTTCCAGTACTTTTTCCTGATAAAATGTAGACTTTGGGCAGTATTGGGTTAATGTAGGAACATTGTTCAACCTTCCTCTTTCCAAAATGTTCTTCATGTGTGTTTCCATCATTATCATGTGAGTTTTGTTGCCTTTGTATATATTAAAGTACTTTGCCGGTCAGTTCTGGGTACTTATTCATGTTAAAATGTAGATTCTGGGCAGTAATGGGTTAATGACAGCATAGTGTTCAACCTTCCTCATTTCCAAATATTCTTCATGCATGTTTTCAGCATTTCCAGGTGGGCTTTGCTGCATTTTTGTATGTTATGGTACCGTTCAGGCCTGTTCCGGGTACTTCTACTTGATAAAATGTAGATTTTTGGCAATAATTGGGTTAATGAAAGCATATTGGTGTACCTTTCTAATTTCAAAATGTTCTTCATGTGTGTTTGCATAATTTTCAGTTGAGTTTCGCTGCCTTTTTATATGTTATGGTGCCGTACCAGCCCGTTCTGGGTACTTTTTCATTATAAAATGTAGATTTTGGGCAGTAATGGGTTAATGTCAGCATATTGGTGTACCTTTCTCATTTCAAAAAGTTCTTCATGAGTGTTTGCACCATTTTCAGTTGAGTTTTGCTGCCTTTCCATGTATAGGGGAACCATTCCGGCCCGTTCCGGGTACTTTTTCTGTGATGAAATGCAGATTTTGGGAAGTAATGGGTTAATGAGAGCATATTGGTGTATCTTTCTCGTTTTAAAATTTTCTTCATGTGTGTTTGTATCATTTTCAGGTGAATTTTGCTGCCATTTTATATATTAGGGTACCATTCCGGCGCGTTCTGGGTTCTACACACACCCTTTTGTGCATGGCCCTCTTCCCTTCCTTGTCGGGGGTCCCCCCCCAAACCTCTGGATGCTATGCGCCACCCTGCGACCCCCTCCACCAGCTCCCACTCACACCCCACTTACCTTCTGCGGGCTCCGGCCTCCAGGTGCCAGCCCCCCTCCTCCTTTTGCTGTCAGGACAGTGCGGCCCTGGAAGCCCGGGGCACCGTACTGCGCACCTTTGTGTGCAACCTTTTGAGCCCCGAGCTCCTGGGTCCACATTATACAGACTACGAACAGACCTAGACATTTTTGCTAAACGTTTTCCATAAAGGTGGAGCCAAGGCCGATTTGAAAATGTTTTGTCCTCTTGTGCAATTTCACGGAAGTGCTAAACACGATGTAATGCACCCCAGGGTAATTTGCAGGGGTTAAAACGGCTGGTTCTGCCTCTGTGGGAAGAGAGCCAGGGAAGAGAGAGGGCTTATCAGTAGAAACTGCAAGGGGAAGAGAGAATGTTTCTTGTGCTGTGTGTTTAAAATAACCTTTGGAGAAATAAAAGCCCTTTTAAAATAAATGATCACGTGAGAGCCAGGCGTTACCATCACAAAAAAGGTTATTAATATTCTTTCAGAAAGGAGATATTGTCGCAGTATGAGGCCTTTGTCAAGGCAAACGTCTACCATCTGTACGGTTTAGCTGGGAGAGTTCTAGCAGCTTCTTAAACACCAACAGTTTCTAGAAGGTAAGTATGACCTCATAAAACGTTATCGCAAGAACCATGTTTGAGTTGAGTCCACGTGTGCACAACCTTCCTAGACAACTTGAGAGGTCCCCAAACCCAATGAGTGCATTTCACCTTTCTCCATGCTAGTGAAGCGGGATCGCACACTGCCTGCAGCGGTCCATGGGACAAGTCTCAAGGTGCTGGGGAAGAAAGATTCAGGGTGGCAGGTATAAACGATAAGGACATGTAGCTCCAAGGAAGGGAGACCCCTTATGATATGATATCATATGGAATGTATAACACGCCTAAACACACGTGTTTCAAGGCGCAACAAATAATTCTCCTGGGTCCCTACTTCCGAAGAATGGAAACACAATATAAATTTCCTCTTTTCCGGACATCTATTAAATACTAAGATGAATACACTAACAGGCCAATTCATGTAATTCCTCTCAAAAGTGTTGCACGCGGCTGGCACACAGCGTGCCCGTGCGAATGTCTGCGCCAGCCGCGTGCGATAAAATCAATTTCCGCGCACAGCGTATTCATGGATTCTCGCCTCCAAAAGCAGACGTGGCGCAGAGTGGCGCAGCGACCCTGCAGCAGCGCCAGTTATGCCCCCAAGAACGCCCTTGCGCAAGGAAAAGCCATCAAGATCGCAAAACCATCGCAAAGGGCCGTGCCAACCCTGTACCAGTTTACCGGACTGGCAAACAGCAAACGCAAAGCGGGGAACGCGTATTATGGGTTTCGGGAACACGCGTGTATTTCAGGGGTGCGCGAGAAGTTCCACACGCGATTGGCCTGGGTGCGTGTAGTTCAGAGGTGCGCGAGAAGTCCCACACACGATCGGGCCTGGGGGAGCGTGTGCGTGTATTTCAGGGGTGCGTGAGAAGTTCCACACGCGATTGGCCTGGACGCGTGTAGTTCAGAGGTGCGCGAGAAGTTCCACATGCGATCGGGCCTGGGGGAGTGTGTGCATGTATTTCAGGGGTGCGCGAGAAGTCCCACACGCGATTGGCCTGGGCGCGTGTAGTTCAGAGGTGCGCGAGAAGTCCCACACGCGATCGGGGCTGGGGGAGCGTGTGCGTGTATTTCAGGGGTGCGCGAGAAGTTCCAGACGTGATTGGCCTGGGCGCGTGTAGTTCAGAGGTGCGCGAGAAGTTCCACACGCGATCGGGCCTGGGGGAGCGTGTGCGTGTATTCCAGGGGTGCGCGAGAAGTTCCACACGCGATTGGACTGGGCGCGTGTAGTTCAGAGGTGCGCGAGAAGTTCCACACGCGATCGGGCCTGGGGGAGCATGTGCGTGTATTTCAGGGGTGCGTGAGAAGTTCCACACGCTATTGGGCTGGGTGCGGGTATTCCAGGGCTGCGCGGGAAGTCTTACACGCTCGCCTACAACACGTATTCATGGAAACAAACGTGGCCAATCCGGAAACATGTACGCCAGCAGGAAGTAGGCGTACGTCCACCCGCACAGCATAAAAGTGCACGCAAAACACAAACAAGCTCAGACGCCAGGATGAACATACCGTTCCTAGCAGCAGTGGCCGTGGGATACCACAGGTGGAGGAGGAGGATAGTCCGGGCCAGAATTTTTACACCCAGAACCAGCCTTTTTGGGATGCCTGATGACCATGTGTATGGGAGGTACAGGTTTCCACCTCACATAATACTCGACCTGGTCAGTGAGTGGGAGGATGACCTCACATCAACCACCCTGTGCTCCCAAGCACTCAGCCCCCTGGAGAAGGTCCTCAATGTACTGCACTTCCTGGCCACTGGATCATTTCAGCGGACAAGTGCCATAGTGGGGGGGGGGTGTCACAGGCCACGCAGTCACGCTGCCTACACCAGGTCTTGTCCATCATCACTGCACGCCCATCAGTCCGCAGGCACATATACCTGCCAAGAACACCTGCAGAAAGGCAGGCTGTTGCCCAGGATTTCTACAGGGTGGCACAATTCCCCAAAGTGCTAGGTGCCATTGATTGCACCCATTTGGCTCTACGTCCCCCCAGGGCAACTGAGCACATCTATAGAAACCGCAAGCAATGGCATTCCATCAACGCCCAGGTAGTATGTGATGCCAAGGGAATCATCACCTCAGTATACGCCAACTATCCAGGCTCCACCCATGACAGTTTCATCTACAGAATGTCTACCCTAAACCGGGACATAGAAGCTGGGCGGCATGGCGATACATGGCTGCTCGGTGAGTATAAATGCCACTGCGCATGCATGCATGTCAGATACTGAGTAATGTCACAACCCCACTGATGATACCCATCACCACCTCCCCAGGGGACAGTGCCTACCCTCTCAGCACCCACATCATGACGCCAATTCGGAACTCCACCACGCCACCCCAGGTAAGATACAACACAGCCCACATTGCAACCCGGGGCATCGTGGAGCGCACATTCGGAGTGCTCAAGTCACGCTTCCGTTCCCTTGACCGTTCTGGCGGACAGCTGTTATACGCTCCCCCAGTAGTGTGCAGGATTATAGTGGCAGTATGTGTCCTGCACAACGTTGCAACACGCCGGGGCCTGGCCGTGGACATGGTGGTGCCCCCACATCCCCAACCACATGCATGCCCACTGCGCATGGGAGGGGAAAGGGCACGGGGTGAGGCATCCCGTACGCAGCTCGTGGCTAATTACTTCACATAAAATCACACCCCTGTGGAGTGCACACAGCCCTGGCACATACCAGCTGACAATCAATGATGATTGTAACTGACAATTATGATGTGTCAATGGACAGTCAACTGTCACAACCATACCAGCCTGAGATTGTACATCTGGAAGTGTTCCATTGTGTGCTTTTCTTCCTACACAAACACCACCAATGCTGTGTTCAAAAGACACACTTCTATGCTGCTAAAATCATTACCCCCTTGCAAGACACAACATGACAACAGTGCCATGTCACCCAACCCCTCCCCAGCACCGCCACCCAACACACCATGTGAGAGCAAACAAAGTCATCCCCCAAACATGACACGTGTCACAAAGTACAGTGTCCCTAATGGAAACTGGCCACACACAATATGCCCACATAAATGTAGAAACAACAACACACATGACCAAATACTTACCACAATACAATCGACATAGCATAAACATGACAGTACTAAGGCAAAGGATACGTAGTCTTACAACATGAGAATGCCAGCACATCCACCACCTCCAACTGTACAGTGTTGTTGCCACGCACATCTGGGAGTCCACTGCTCACAACATGAGCTCCATCTCCAAAGTGGACAGCCTTGTGAAGACATGAGGAATGAACCTGCGAATTAGGAGGGAGACATGGATGCACAAGCACACATCAATACACCATGCAGTGCACAACACAACAACAATATGCACTAGGAATGTATACACAGTATTGACTACAGACTGCCCACACAGCTCATGGGAGTCCAACGTCACTGTGTAATTCACTGTCACTTGGGCATACCCTTTGCAAGCCCATGGAAACGGGAAGCAGGAGGGGTGTGTGTCTCACGAACCCAAGCATCTAACCCAAACTCAGGACAAGCCTGCATGTGCCCAGCCGGAATACAGTGGATGCCCACGGGAGCCACACAAGGCAACACACTGCAACAAAAAATCAAAAATCAAAAATCAAAAATGGCCATGTGTGGGCCAGAGGGGGTGGGGGAGGCCACCCAGGAGGTCCGAGGACAGGGTGCCCACCAACAGCCACCTGCGTGAATGTTGCGAAACAAAACACCTCCTTGGGCTCATGGCCTGCACGGCTACTAAATAGTGGGAGAATCACTGCTGGATTCGCTCTCCTCAACCTCTGCTGCTGCTGCCACAGGAGGTGGTGGTGCTATGGGAAGCAGCCCACGCAAAGCCCTAGTTTGGTCCTCCATGGCAGCAAGCATGCGGGTCTGGAAGGTCTCGTTCTGGAGGGATATGGTGCGGAGATCCCCATGCAAAACCCACATGTTGCCCGGACCTCCGCCCGAGTTGCCTGCATCTCTGCTGAGAGCGTACGGGTGACACGCTCCAGCAGCTGTTCCGTCCTGGTGACAGTGGAAGCCTCAAGGCCCACAAGAGTCTGCCTGAGGTGCCGGACCTCTCGCCTCAGGGCTTCCCTCTGTCCCTGGGCATCTATAGAAATTGATTCCCTCAGATTGTCCAGAGCCGCCTGTCTGTCCCTGTTGGACGCCAACATGTCCTCCCTGATTGATTGGCAAATGGAGTCTGTTGCCTGCTGTAGTAGCTCCATCTGCCTTTCTGGGGGGACAATGGAAGTGGCCACCCTCTCCATGGCTTGAGCAATCATTTCTGATGATGCTGCCTGTTGGTTGGCCATACCGTAAATGGATTGCTCCCATGCGGTATTGCCTGGTGGCGGTAGGCCACCGCGTTGGCAGGCACCACACCTGTCTGGGGCAAGGCGAACTGCGCCTTGCTGTGTCGGCACTGCCTGAGGCTGCAGGACTGCATTTGCCCTTTGAACTGCTGGCCCAAGAACAGGATCAGATGTTGCGGAGTGTGGCCCTGCATCCGTAACCACCACAGGCGCACCTACCAACACTGACATCCCCATAGTGGGCTCTACCCCTGGTGCAGGTGGGTCGGACAGAACAGCATCCCTTCCATGAACATATACCTGCGAATCCACATAGGCCTCATCCGAATCAACACCTGAAAAGAGTTCTGGGGAGGTGCAGCCAGGGACACCCCTGGACAGTATAGCCTGCAGCAAGAGAGGGTTCTCCCCCACCACCAAACCACGTCCCCCACTGGTGCCTGGTCGTGCTTCAGATCCCTCCTGGGCCTGCACCATCTCCTCTCCCTCAACAGCATCAGGTGCGTCATCCTCTGCAAAAACATGAAAGACAAAAAATGGGAACAGGCATTAGCACCATGGCACGCTATTAGGCGAGACAAGCTACAGTACCAGTACTTGATTTACACATGTCCCACATGACTATTACCCTCCCATGCATGCACTGGCCATGAGTTGGAAGGGGAGGAAAACGTCAGACACTGATGACACCAAGATGGGAGAGCAATACATCAGCTGCGTGCTGGCTAGCAGTGCCATCACACATTGGCCTGTGAGTGGCATGTCCAATACACATACATGACACATGCCATCACACAGATGGCATGTACCATAGGCATGTCATATATGTGACAATAGGGCAGAGTGATGCACAGTAGAACCAGGTGAATTCCTACAATCAGCCTGAATGAACACAGCTAAATACGGAACAATGTTGTAGCAAGATGCCACTTCAAGGGCAACTGGCGCGATGTAGTGCAAAACGCCTACTGTGGCCAGAAGGGATACTGTAATACCCAAATTCCGGGGCGCCGAATGCATTGGATGAAGCACATGGGTGGGCCAAAACACTCAGGCACACACACCCTGACCTGGCACTCAACCAGAACCCCTCCCACAAACAACATACACATGGATCACACACACATGCATGTGCACTCACCGTCAATGCCACGTAATCTGGCAGTTCTCCCACACCTTGGATCTGCTCCTCTGTGACGTAGGTCCCAGCAACATGCTCATGTAGAGTGAGTTCTATGTCCTCTTGTGGAGACCCACCTCCAGTCACCAGAGTTGCGGCATGACTTGAGGCCAGCTTTTTCTTAGCCCTACGCTTAAGGTCGTTCCAGCGCTTGTAGCACTCAACAGCTGTGCGCCTCAAAAACCCAAGGGCACTTAAGCTGTCCGCGATGGACTGCCAGTGTGCCTGACGTCGAGCAGGTGTAATCCTACACCCTGAAGTTACCAACATTTCGGCGTCATGTTCGGACACATACTGCACAAGTGCATCCAGTTCGGCATCATTGAAGCTAGGCTTCCTTGGCGTGCCGGACCGTGTAGCCGTGTCGGGGTCATCAGCCTGTACTGGACGAGCACTCTTCCTCTTTCTTTTTGTGGGTGGTGGGGATCCGGAGTGCCCTACGCCGCTCTGGACACTAGGGGCAGGAGCACCGGTGGACTGTGTAGTAGTAGTGTGCGATGGCACACTGACCACATGACTTTCTGCAGGCATTAGCTGAAGTGTGATGATGGCAGGGGGAACCTCAGTCTGATGTACCGGGACCAACACTGTCCTTGCTGGGGGAGTCAGATCTGGGGTGGACAGAGCTGCTGCTGCCCCTGCAGCCTCCCCACCCCGCCTACTCAGGGCAGCAGATGACATGGCTTCCCCTCTACCACGTGGCCTGGTGACACTGGCTTGCGCCGCCACCCGTGGCCTAGACTTGGCGACCTGGAAGTCAGCCTGGGAGTCACCCTGTGCTAGGTCAGGTGCCACAACGGGCTGGTCCAACAAGGGCTGAGCAGGGATGGTGTCAGCCACGTTTCCCTCAACCATGGGGGGGGATGTGTGTCCCTGACTGGTCCTCCACACGTGGGGGGCTAGGGGGAGTCTGCAAATCCTGGCCACGTCCCCTACCGCGCCCACCACACCCACCTCTTGAGGCTCGGCCACCTTTGCCACCCTTACCACTTGCTCGCCTCCCAGCCATGGCACTGATGGAGTTGTGCGTATGGGAGTTGCAGTGGACAATTGTCCTGGGCAATTGGGGGTCAAAGGGGTAGGGTACTAGATGGAATTCATACCCAAGTGCTCTAGCAAGGCTGTATGGAACCCCTGGGGAAAGATGACGGGTCACGCAACGCACAGGCACCCCTAAAACAGAAAATGACGTGCACGCGACCCCTCGTAGTCCACGTGCGTGGGAAAAGGAACCTGCACTACGCTGTGGCACCCAGAAACACAAAAATGAATGTATGCGTGTCACACGCAGCCTACAATGACCTCTGAAGGGGTACGCTACACACGGGGCTAGCACAGTTGGTAAATACGTGCACCGTCTGCCTGGGAAAAGAGCGTGAAAAATACGCACGTGTGTGCGTTGGCAACACCCCCGCCAAAAGAAGAATTGTACAGTGTCTGAGGAGACAGGACAAAAGGAGAAGTCAACGCTGTTTGAGGAAACAGGTCGAAGAGAAAATCAGAAAAATACTGACAGAGGTAACAGGGAGTACGAACTAGAAACGCTGTGAAGTAAATCGCGTGTGAACCGACAAGAAGTACAGATTTCACCCACTCGCTCTCCACGGGACGCACGTACAAGGAAATGACGTACTACATGCACCTTTTAAACCGCACCACACATCCAACGTCACTTCCGCGTATACGCACTGAGGCACTATCCTCCAATTACGCGGGCTGACACTCGGACATGCAGTTTTTGGTCTTGTAACATTCCCCCGGGTACAGGGACATGCCCGCACGTGTCACGTCACAGATGCGCCTGCGCTGTCAGGGCCTTTGGTCCAATGGAATCGCGTACACAGGCCAATCGCACGTGGAACTTCTCGCGCACCTCTGAAATACACGCGCCCAGGCCAATCGCGTGTGAAACTTCTCACGCAACCCTGAAATACACGCGCCCAGGCCAATCGCGTGTGGAACTTCTCGCGCACCTCTGAAATACACGCGCCCAGGCCAATTGCGTGTGAAACTTCTCGCGCACCCCTGAAATACACATGCCCAGGCCAATCGCGTGTGGAACTTCTCGCGCACGCCTGAAATACACGCGCCCAGGCCAATCGCGTGTGGAACTTCTCGCGCACGTCTGGAATACACGCACACGCTCCCCCAGGCCCAATCGCGTGTGAAACTTCTCGCGCACCCCTGAAATACACGCGCCCAGGCCAATCGCGTTTGGAACTTCTCGCGCAACTCTGAAATACACGTGTCCAGGCCAATCGCGTGTGAAACTTCTTGCGCACCCCTGAAATACACGCGCCCAGGCCAATCACGTGTGAAACTTCTCGCGCACACCTGAAATACACACGCACAGGCCAATCGCGTGTGGAACTTCTCGCACACCTCTGAAATACACGCGCCCAGGCCAATCGCGTTTGGAACTTCTCGCGCACCTCTGAAATACACGTGCCCAGGCCAATCGCGTGTGAAACTTCTCGCGCACCCCTGAAATACACGCGCCCAGGCCAATCACGAGTGAAACTTCTCGCGCACACCTGAAATACACACGCACAGGCCAATCGCGTGTGGAACTTCTCGCGCACCTCTGAAATACAGGCGCCCAGGCCAATCGCGTGTGAAACTTGTCGCGCACCCATGAAATACACGCGCCCAGGCAAATCGCGTGTGGAACTTCTCGCGCACCTCAGTAATACATGCACATGCTCCCCCAGGCCCGATCGCGTGTGGAACTTTTCGCGCAGCCCTGAAATACATGCGCCCAGGCCAATCGCGTGTGAAACTTCTCGCGCACCCCTGAAATACACGTGCCCAGGCAAATCGCGTGTGGGACTTCTCGCACACCTCAGAAATACACGCACACGCTCCCCCAGGCCCGATCGCGTGTGGAACTTCTCGCGCACCCCTGAAATACACGCGCCCAGGCCAATCGCGTGTGGAACTTCTCGCGCACCCCTGAAATACCCGCGCCCAGGCAAATCACGTGTGGAACTTCTCGCGCACCCCTGAAATACACGCGCCCAGGCAAATCGCGTGTGGAACTTCTTGTGCACCCCTGGAATACACGCACACGCTCCCCCAGGCCCGATCGCGTGTGGGCCTTCTCTGGCGCACATTTTGTTCCTGCGCAGGGATGCTACCGCCTGCTTTTGTGTGGCAGACATGTATGGGCCTGTGCGCGTCTTTGGCCGTGCGCTGTTTTTCCCTATTCGATTCCATGAATATGTGTTGTAGGCGAGCGTGTGGGCGTTCTGCGCACTTGCCTCCTGTACTTCCCCCGTGACGCCCACATTTTCACGAGTTGTTCCCCATTCTGCGTGTGACGCCCCGTGTTACGCCTACTTTTGTTATGTGCGCCGCGCTATGTGCGAATTCGCTGTGGCCTTATCGCACGGCGTTCGGTGACCTGTGCGGCAGCGTGCGCCGTGCACTTTTTCAGCGCACATCCCACATTTTGCGCATGCACGGACTTCCATGAATAGATGTGCGATGTTTTCTGTGTGATAATCGTATTTGCACTGCGATAATCGCACTTGCACTGCGATTTTCGCTATTTCACTGCGAATCGCACGTTTTCGCACGCGTGCGCCGTTTTTTCGGCGCACGTTGATTCCATGAATCGGCCTGATAATGTAAGTGGGAGCTATTTACATCGTGGTTATTCTGTGTGAGCGTGGGGTGAGTGGCAGGACAGGCATGGAGACCTGCGCTCTACTCTTTGGGCGTTCCAAATGACAATGCATTCTGTATCTGCCCTTTGAAGTCCTTCAAGGCAGTGGAGAAACTTTGCTGAAAATGTTGGGGTGACATGATATCTAAATAAAAGGGGCCCCTGCCAAATGAGTAGGGCAAAATGGTGTGTCACAAATGTTAGGGGGGGGACAAAACCCTTGTCCCCCTTACAATTACGCCCATGCTTCTAGGAACAGAGTGTTAGCTATTTATAATCGTTGGGTCAAGATGATCCTATTTTAATTAACAAAGGGATCAAAAAAGATCTTAAATAGGATGATGAAATATAGACAAAACATGCACCTGTTGTTTACCCAGGACCTTTCGACGAACACTAATGAAAGAAGCCACGTGGAAGATCCCTGCGGACAGGAGCTGGCAGCTCATTAAAAGAACCCCTTCAAAAACCCTGAGCACCTGCATAGGAAGATTGGTACGTGGAGCATGATGGGGGTATTCCTTGATTGCCACTCTGCAGCCCGGTTCACCCCGCTGGCTCGTATGTAAATTGAACAAATTGCTTTGTAATTAGCCTTGGAGAACAGCAAGGGTCTTCCTGCCTCATGGGACGGCAGATGACAGGGGTCAGTGTTTTTCTTGAATGTAACGACTTTACCTGATTGGGTAGAAAGCATACAAAATGTGTCTTTACACCACGAACAAAAGACTCTCTCTCTCCCTCTCTCTTTCTCTATCTATATGTATATATATGAAAATAAATGAGGCAACTTTGTACACCACATATATTACAGTGCCTGCGGTAGAGGCCGTGTAGTTATGGTTAAATTGCTCAACTCATAGGAAGAGCACTTTTTTGAGCGGCTTATAACTTTGCTCCCCCTTGACGATTCCTTACCACACTATGCAAAAAAAGTAGATGGCCCCGTCTGAATGTCTTTGGCAAGTTTGGTGAGGTTTCATCAAAGGGGGCAAGCTTATAGGGGGGTCCCACATTTGATTTTTTCCATAGATGCAATGGAAACAAACTTTGCTCACGAATACAGTCCAAATCGCTGAACGGATGTTCACAAGATGTTTACCAGGAGTGGCGGCTTGGTCCTGAAAGGGTGCTTTTGTAAATTTGGTGTAAATCCGTCCCATACTTTTCTTAAAAATGGGTTAAAAGTAGGTTAAAAAAAATGTGTGATATATGGGTTTGGCCCGCAGATTCACTTCCCTGTTCGTTCCGCGGATGGGAATCCGATTGGCCTAGAGGGCGATGTGATGTCCGAGGACATTGGACGCGCCCACTGATTGGATGGTGAAAAGGTGCGTCAGATTTTTGGAAACGCCCACCATGTTGGATTCGCAGACATCGGCCGGTGTCCATGAAAATTACGGTAAAACATATTAAAAAACACAACATTGCATCTGTCAAACTTATCAAACAATCTCTGGGGTGGTGAGGGGTGATGAGGATGGGATGGGATATGGCTGTAAGAAGCCAAAAAACTTTCCAACACAAGCAGCAGAATTGGTACCTCATTGTCACGCTCAAGAATCACAAAGGGCAGGAAGAGATGTTGTATAGTGACTCTGCCAATGTGATGTCAACCGTACATGCAGGGCTAGCATGTTGGAAAAGGAGGGGCTACCTCTGTGTGGACGGCACTCCATTGCAGCAAGCAACTTTGTTAGACAGGCTTATTAAAGCACTACAACTCCCATTCGCCATATCGGTCGTTAAATGGGCCACACACACAAAAAATTCTTAAAATCTTTCATCTTGCCCAAAATTGTGAAATCCAGCTGAGTGCAAGCAACTGACGTGATTCACCACTGTCACATGGCTTTTTCACAGTAACTCCGGTTTCCACTGGTCAACCTTTAATACACCGAGTGAGTGCAAAATAGTAGAAAGTGAAAAGAGTACTATTACCCTTCCAAGTTGTTTCAGCCATTTTCCATTGGGCTGTCAAATCGGTATATGTTACAATTAAATTGTGTGCATCAATTCCATTTATGACTCAATATTCCCAATACTAAAACTTTTCTGCACTGTTTACTCTATTTCAATTTGTGCCTGTAGTTTCTTACGGCAACAACTGCTTTTGCATAGATTTTGCCGTGATCATATATCTAGGAGTCATTCCTGTAGAGAAGCATGGCATTTGAACATAATTTACCGTTGCAGTATTTAACAATTCAAAATTAGACGGTTAAATGTAAAATGTCATATGGATATCTTGGTATATTGATTGATTGATTGATATTTTATTTTTATCGCGCTCGTACATAAGTGTTTCAGAGCGCGACAAAGCAAGGGAGGGGAACATGGGAGAACAAAACAGCGATCTTACTAGGCCCAGTGACATTGAGAACGCGCAAGTGCATGGGAGAGGGGGGAGGGGAAAAGTGCATGGAAGGGGGGAGAGGTGGAAAGTGCGAAGCAGAAAAGAAACAGATAAATAACAATAAATAAATAATAAAGGCAACAAACAGTGGTAATGCAGCCAGCAATTTGCAAGTGCTAGGTTTAAGGCAGCAGACAGGGTAGGTCTGATAAGTGCAGGAAGAAAAAAAGGGGGGGCTGTATGGGTACAGATACAGACCCCAGTGCAAGGGGTGGCCCAGAGGCAGTGCGGGAGGGTGGCAGGATGAGCAGGTACTTGGGCCCAAAAGACAGAGGGAGGCCAGGTGCACGGTGCCAAGAGAGAACAGATCAGCCGGGGAGAGGGGGAGCGAAAGCAGAAGTAAAGAGGAAGGTCTTGAGGTGCTTCCGGAACCGAAGATGGTTCTCCTCAAGTTTTAGAGTGGCAGGGAGGCTGTTCCAGAGGGAGGCCCCAGCCGAAGACAGAGATGTACCCCCAGCTCGTTCCTTAGAAAAACGACTGACCCTGAGTGAGTTGGAGGTAGAGGAGCGAAGAGCTCGAGAGGGGAGGTATTTGCGGAGGGATAGCTTAAGGTATTTTGGACCCAGGCCCCAGAAAGCCTTGTGGACAATGCAGAGAGCTTTGAATTTAATCCTTGCATCCACTGGGAGCCAGTGGAGAGATTTCAGAGCTGGAGAGATACGATCCCAGGGCTTGAGGCCAAGGACAAGTCTCGCAGTCCTGTTCTGGATTAGTTGCAGAGGGCGGAGAGTAGAGGCAGGTAGATTTAGAAAGAGGCTGTTAAAATAGTCCAAGCTAGAGAGAACTAGAGCTTGAGATACCATGAGCTTCTGGGGGAAGGAGCGGAAAGGCAGAGTACCTCTGAGGAGGTGCAGTCGGAAATTTGACTTTTTAGAGACCTCAGAGATGTGGCCGGAGAAGGAAAGGGTGGAGTCAAAGATGACCCCGAGGTTCTTAGCCTCGCAGATGGGGGGTAGGAGGAGGGCCAAGGGAGGCCGGCCAGAGAGTGAGGGGAAAGGATGGTGAAGGTGTGCCGATGAGGAGGATCTCCGTCTTGCTGGCATTCAGACAAAGATCATTGGCGGCACACCAATCTTGAATGGCAGTTAGGCAATCAGAGAGGGAGAGGAGGTGGCAGAGGGCAGCTTGAAAATGAGTTGAGTGTCGTCAGCGTAGCACTGGAAATTTGAGCAGAAAATGGCAATGCAGTGGACGAGAGTTGCCAGGTATTGGTTGAAAAGCCAGAGCGAGAGGTTAGACCCCTGGGGAACACCACAGGTAGAGAGGAAGATAGATGAAAGGAAGGAACCAAGTTCTACCTGGGAGGGTCGATCTGAGAGGAAAGAGGTCAGCCAGGCCAGAGTCTGATCAGTGATACCCAGGTTTTCACGAAGACGATTGGCCAGGATGGTATGGTTGACCGTGTCGAAAGCAGAAGAGAGATCGAGGAGGATGAGGACAGATGGAATGTTAGAGTCAAGGTTGATGAGCAGATCTTCACGGATGTTTAGGAGAGAAGTTTCCATGCTTCTGGCAGCTCTGAAGCCAGACTGGTGGTCATGGAGACAGCCAACAGAATTGGAATGTAGGTTAAGCTGAGAGATGGCCAATTTTTCCAGGAGTTTGCCAAGAAAGGGAGTAATGGAAATTGGGCGATAGTTAGCTGGACAAGAAGGATCAGCTGTGGGTGTCTTTACAAGAGGATGCCCAAAGGAGTGCTTCAGAGGAGAGGGGAAAGATCCAGAGGCAAAGGAGTGGTTGCAAAAATCAGCAAGGGCCGGAGCGAGGGTGTCAATGTGGTCCTTGATGGTTTCAGAGGAACAGGGATGAACCTGTTTTGAAGAGGCTTTCATAGATCGGACTAGTCTAGCAACCTCGTCAGGGGTGAAAAGAGGAAAGGACGAGAAGGATGGTGGGAGGGTGTCTAAAGAAGGGTCAGCAAGCACAGATGGAGAGGGAAGAGGAGGAGTGTGGGTGGAGAGGGTGGACAGGATGTCCTGGGTTTTTGAAATGAAGTGAGAGGCAAGGGCATTGCAAAGAGCCTGGGAGGCAACAGGAGGGGTAGACACTTCAGCAGGGTTGGCCAGCTCCTTGCAGATTTTAAAGAGTTTGGCCGAGTTGTTAGATGCCGCAGAGACACGAGCTTGAATGTGGACTCTCTTCTTGGTGAGGGCAGAGAGTCGGTATTGCCTTTGTAGCAGGCGGCAGGCCAGTTTGTCAGAGGATGAACAGGAAGTCCTCCATTTCCTCTCAGCTGCCCTTCACTTACGTTTAAGTGTAGCTAGGTCAGAGTCATACCAGGAATTGCACTTGGCTTTGGACTTCAAACGGATCCTCATAACAGGGGCAAGAGCATCAAGTGTATCAGAGATTGAAGAGTAGAGCAGAAACAGGGCTGTATCAGGATGAGAGACAGCCAAAGGTGGAGGGAGGGAGAGAAAGTGGCAGCAAAAGCCTCAACTGACACACGCTTCATGGGCCGGATGTCCGAGAAGGTAGGTGGCAGTGTTGGGGTAGGCTTGGCTTGGGGGGAAGAGGGGGAGAGATGAGATGAGAGGAGGGAGTGATCGCTCCAGGAGAGAGGAGTGGTCAGAGGGATAGAGAGGGGGAGGTCAGAGGAGATCAAGACATCGAGTTTGTGCCCTGCAGAGTGAGTCGGGCCAGAGGGGAGGATGGACAGGGAGAGGGAGTCGCAGAGGTCACGGAAGAGTACAGAGGAGGAGCAAGGAGAGTATACATTTATATTTAGGTCACCGCGGAGGAGGAGTTGAGTGGTAGAGGCCAGGAGGGAGGAGGAGAGGTCTGCCCACTCAGAGAGAAATTAGGTGATTTGACCAGGATGCCGGTAGATGGTAACCACAGTAAGAGAATGGGTAGGCGAGAGAGAAAGCCTACAGACAAGGCATTCAAAAGAGAAGTAGGTCTGAGTGGGAATGATAGAGGCAGGAATCCACTCAGGAATCAGGGCTACCCCCTCCCCCCCACCAGACCGGGAGGATCTGGGTGCTGAGAGGATCTTGTAGCCATCAGGGAGGAGAGTGTCAAAGCTCGTCACTGAGCTGGCCGTGAACCATGTCTCAGTAAGACCAAGCACATCAAGGTCTAGTTCTTCAAGGAGGTGGCAGATGTCAGAGGAGTGTTTGACGGCAGAGCGAGAGTTGAGAGTGGCAATATGAAGAAGTTTGCCAGCCTTAAAGACCTTCCGGGGAGGGGTACAGATCAGAGGTACGCCCTGTGGGGGAGAAAGAGCCCTTGGAGGGGCAGAGGAGGAGGAGGAGAGCGAGGGCAAGGTGGCCAAGGGGGGAGAGGAGGGAACAGCAGGAGATGAAAGGAAATTGATGAGGCGAGGGAAGCGCCTATCAAAGAGGAGGAGATTGGCCTGAGGGCCTTGGACCATGACAGTGCCATTTAGGTAGACATTAATGATGACTTTAGAGGAGTCGAAGGAAGCCATGAGAACTTCCCAGCGAGTGCCACCATTAATGGGAGAGGAGGAGATAGGGCAGAGCACAGAGCCCATATGAGGAGTCCATCGATCTGGCGAAGGAACGACAAAGAGGATGTCGGTAAGGGTCTGTCTGGCGGAAGCATTGGAGTAGGTGTCGGTGATAGGAAGACCAGGATT
The DNA here is from genome assembly GCF_040938575.1 of Ambystoma mexicanum. Lineage (NCBI taxonomy): Eukaryota > Metazoa > Chordata > Amphibia > Caudata > Ambystomatidae > Ambystoma > Ambystoma mexicanum. Next base: position 272,829,400 of record NC_090925.1, read on the forward strand.
AAAGGCCAATATATCCTTTTTGAACTTCTTCCTACCAGCCTTAGTGAGAAGGGAAGGATAGTCAATGGAGAAGCAGTTGGAGAAGATAGGAGAAACAGAAATTGCCATTGGGGTGGAAGTAAGGAGAGGATGGAGATACTGGGGGGGCTAAGGCAAGTAGGTGTGAGACAAAAGAGAGTGGTGAGGTCACTGGGCTGGCAAGTTACAGAGAAGAAACAGTATACAAGCAAAATACAGAGAATTTCTCAATGGGCAGCAAGATATGACTTTGTAGCACAAAGCAAAACAGCAAGATTTGACTTTTTAGCACAAAGCAAAAACAGCAAGATTTGACTTTTTAGCACAAAGCAAAAACAGAAAGATTTGACTTTTTAGTACAAAGCAAAAACAGCAAGATTTGACTTTTTAGCACAAAGCAAAAACAGCAAGATTTGACTTTTTCAATCTTGGAATCGGATGTTAGCAAAGGGTTTTAGGAAGCACTGCGCAGCAGAATGACAACATGGGAGCAACAAGCAGAAAGAACAGTGATAGTCAAAGGCAGTAGAAGTGAGTCCATAAGGAGGGAACTAACCCATAGTTCTGGAGGTGGCAAATTCAAGGCAGTCCGTATTTCTTAGAGGAGTGAGATGGCAGCATCATTGCATCGATATTGCATCTGCACATATATGTAATACATAATACTAAGATGCTTCAGCTGGATGAGGCATTAATGTGTAATAATTCTCTCGTCAGTCATGCCCCACTTTTTGTACAGTGCTGACGAACCACAGCATTGCATTTATATCTTAGTTATCGAAATGGATTCTGTGCTTGCTATAGAAGCCTTAGATAAAGTGCCTAGTGCATACATTAAGTGCAAATGCAGTTGTAGGTTATTCCGATTCTGTACTTACTAGCAAAGCATTGAATAAAGTGCATAGTGCATTTCTAACAGCAGTGTATTTGGGGCATCAGTGATGTCATCAATGCCATTTGTGATGTAATTTCTTTTTAAAACAATTTTATTAGTTTTGCAAACAAACACAAACCAAACATGCAGTGCATATATCAACAGATCAATTGCACATTACTTAGTTCTGAGCGCTGCTTCCCTTATCCCACCCCCCATTCCGAGCCTATTTCTGCCCCCTTTCCGTTCTTGCATCTTGTGGTGGGATCTCTCCTTCCATGGGTTCTGTCGGGTCTTGTCTTGACCCAAACAACTCTGCTATTAATGCTTTCGAGGCCATCAGGTCTTGGTCTCCTCCTCCCCCCCTGCACAGCGCGCTTCTTGCCATACCATGGTTTCTGCCTCCGCCCATTTCTGCAGATCTTTCCACCACACCTCTACTTGTGGTTTGTGGCATGTCTTCCACCCCATTGCAATCCTCCTCTTTGCAAGCACATATGCTAGATCTTTTAATTTGTCCACATGTTTAAGTTTCTGTGATCTGGGGAACCCCCCCAACAAGCAGGCCCACACCGTGTCCACCACAAACTTCACCCCCTTCTCCGCTAGTTTATGTGCAACCTCACTCCAGAATCGCTCAATAACCGGGCATGACCAAAACATATGTACCATACCCGCCTTCACCTCATCACATTTTGGGCATGCCTGCCGTCCTGCATTTTCAAACCTAGATATCCTCTAGGTTGTCATATACGCCCTATGCGTGACATGCAGCTGTATCTGCTTTAACCTTGCATTCATCAACACCTTCTTATGGTACCCCTGGGCTCGTTCCCACATCCCGACCTCCATCGGGGCTCCTACTTCCGCTTCCCAGTCTTGCCTCAATTGTGTTACCTCCTTCCCAACTTTAGACATCATCATCTCATATATTCTAGAAATTTCATGACCCCCCTCAGTTATATCATGCATTATATCTATGGTAGCATCTGGTTCTTCCTCCAGTACCATTTCAGGCCATGTTCTTTTAATTCTTTGCACCATTCTGTGGTACGTAATATACTGCCCTGTGTGTAACCCAGTCTCCTCACCCAGCATCTCAAACTCTATAATAGACCCCTCACGCCAGATATCCCCCATTGTTGCTAGCCCGACCGGTTCCCAGTGGTTCCTGATTATCATCCTGAGCTGCTTCTCTCCCCCTGTCAGTGCAACTAATGGTACCTGCGGGGAACATGGGGATGGGTTCTCCGTCATTTGTGATGTCATCTTTGATGTCCTCAGTGTTAGTATTAGCAGTGCACGGTGGCGGCGCAAGTTATGGTTGCTTAACTTACCATAACTGGTGAATTTCAGATGTTTTTCGGTTTTACCTATAACTATAATGTCCCTTTAACAATGTTTTTTCCATTGAATTGCATAGGTTTTTGTTAGTGCAACCTAACCATAACATCCCCTTAACTAAGTTTTTTCATTGAATATTGAATATATTGCAGTAGCGGACATGTAGTTATGGTTCAGTTGCTAAACCCATAGGAAGAGCACTTTTTGGGTGCCTTATAACTTCGCTCCCCCTGGATGAATCCTCACCAAACTTTGTAAAGAATGTATATGGCCCACTCTGAATTTATTTGCTAAGTTTGGTTAGGTTTGGCCAAGGGGGGGGGGGCATTTCTTTTTTTCCCATAGACTGAATGGATAAAAATGTTGCACACGCCTACAGTCCAAACATATGGACAGATTTTCATCCAATTTGCGGCAGGAACAGCGGCTTGGTCCCAAAAGCGTGCTTTTGTAAATTTGGTGGAAAACTGTCCAGTATTTTCTTTTAAAAACAACCAAAAAGTAAGTACCAAGACATTAGTGATATCTATGTCCGCTCCGCGGGCACACTTCCCTGTTCGCTCCGCGGACAGGACTCCGATTGGCTGAGAAGGCAACGTGGTGTCTGCAGACATCGGACGCGCCCGATGATTTGATGGTGAAAAGTGCAAAAATGCGTCCGATTTTTGGAAACGCCTGCCATCTTGGTCCGCGGACATTGCAGTAAAAACATTCTAAAAAACACGACATTGCACTTGTCAAACTTTTCAAATAATCTCTGAGGAGTTGAAGGGTCATGAGGATGGGATGGGATGGGATATGGCTGCAGGACACAAAAAAGGTGGACCAGTCGTGACAAATAGGTAATCTGACATAGGTGCTGCAGGAAAAAGGTGGGGGGCAGTCACTGTTCGTTGCGTGCAGCATTTGCAAATGTGGGGGTTGTTGGCGCCCTCTGTGTGCACTGATAACTCTGCCAACCTGTAAAACATTATATCAAACACATTCCATTTCCAAATGATTGCAGGCTTGGGAAGTACAGGGGTACTGCTTTTCAGAGATCTTATGACTGGAAGCAAAACCAATACACTGTTTGCATTACAACACTTTGTGGTGGACCAGCAGTGACAAATAGGTAGTCTGACATAAGCACTGCAGGAAAAAGGTGGGGGGCAGTCACTGTTCATTGTGCCCAGCATTTGCAAACAAGGGGGCTGTTGCTGGTCACTTAGTGCGGTGTTCGCTAGCTGGAATCTAGAGACACGCTCAGTTGACAGGTGGATTATGAATTCTGAGTGTTTTCATAAAATCAGTAAATCTCTGGAAATCTCCTGCTGCATTGCTGAATGCAAGCAAACGATTTGTTTGTTTTTAATAAGTATTCCTAATTCTACAGTGGTGCACTGGGGAATTGCTGCAGTGGCCCTGAAGGCCAATGCCTTGAGCTGTCTACTCCCTTGCGTCCTGCTGAGGGAATTTGTTGCTTCCATTTACGAAAATCAAGCTAGGCATAAGTCTGTATTGTTTTCTGTCCTTGGAAATAAAGGGAATATTCGTAAGGAAAAAAAAAGAATGGAATGAGGTATGTAAAAATGTCACATATGATAAGGGTCAGCATTCTGAAACTGGACAAGTAACGTTTCATTTCGTTTGATGAAAAATCGTTGATCTGACAAGACTTACTCGAAGAGAATGTAAATGCCAATTATTATGTAAGTTTTAAAGTAGACAAATTTGTAATTGGTGAGCAGACTCAAAAACAGCCGGTATGTACTTGTACGTGTCCCATGGCACGTGGGCTGTCCAGCACCGAAATGCATGGAGTCCACGTCAGTGTTAGCGTAGGTTCCACCAATGCCAAATTCAAGGCTAATGTTACGTTAAAATGCTGTTTATGTGTTATTCAAATTCTTCAGTCACTTTCCGCATCGGCCTCCCATTGAGAGCTTAACACACTGCATAACACTAACCTCTCCATCATATAGTTGACGTCAACATTGAACATGGTTTTCTCTGTGTTTGCATTGTTTCTTGTTTGTGTTCATTCTTAGTTGTCAAATGGTGCATATATAATGGATCAATTAATTTGTAATTGGTGAGCAGATTCAAAAACAATCGGTGTGTACTTGTATTTGTCCCATGGCACGTCGGATGTCCAGCACCAAAATGCATGGGGTCCACGTAAGTGGTAGCACAGGTTCCACTAATGCCTAATTCTAGGCTAATGTTACGTTAAAATGCTCTCTATGTGTTATTCAAGTTCTTCAGTCAACTTCTGCATCAGCCTCCTATTGCGAGCTTAACACACTGCAAGCACTAACCTCTCAATCACAGAGTTGATGCCAACATTGCACGTTGTTTTCTCTGTGTTTGCATTGTTTCTTGTTTGTGTTCATCCTTAGTTTTCACACAGTGCATATGTAATAGATCGATTAGAATAGAATTAAGAACGGCTACTGAGACACATTTCTGTTATGTTTTCTACACAGCCACATCCTGCCCTACTGCGAATCTCATAATTTCCAGATACCAATTGATGGCTTCTTCAGCCGGCAGTTGATGATACACCTCAATGGTTGGATGAGCATAACGCTCTTTTAGAATGATCACCCACGGCCCATATGCCCTTTTGCGGTACCAGCAATAAGGAGTACCTTGGCATCGTTTACGGTGGTGTAGCAACACGCTGATGCCGAAGCCTTGTGAATCACAGTGCCTCCATCCAATGAGCTTATACCCAAAGGAACACTGTGTGACTTACGATAAACATTTCTGTATGGAGAACAAAGAAAGCAACAAAAAATGTTGTTGAATATGGTTATCGGCAGCGGTGTACCAACAAGCTGATTCCAAGGCCTTGCGAATCACAGTGCCACCATCAAATGAGCTTATACCCAAAGTAACACTGTGTGTTTCACAATAAACATTTCTGTATTGAGAACAAAGAAAGCAACAAAACATTTACTTGAATATGGTAATCTGCTGATTTTCTCAGAGCGTTTATTGTGAAATAAAAGCACATTTGAAATTGCAGAGTATTGTGGTTTCCTTTAAAGATAGTGTTTTTTATTCAGAATTGGGACACGCTATGCTGTGAAAGGTTGTGTGTTGCTATTCCGGGTTTTGCATCAACTGACGTCTGGACGTAGATGATGATTGGCTGCGTTTGTCTACTTTGCACAGTAGCGTCACAGATATAGGCGGAGAATATTGCAAAGAATGGTGATGTCAGCTTCAGGGGTGCGGACTATGAGTTAGTGCCAAAAGGACACTTGAATTTAGGGGGATGTGGCAACGGATAAGTTTAGCACAAAATGGCCTCGCCCTACTACCTAATTTTGCATATGTAAAAGTGAGGAAAACCACAGTAAGGTTCATAGGAAACATTTTTATGGTTGATCAACATATGCTTAAATAGACATGCCCGAATGCTTGGGACAATAATATTTTTGAGCGCACTACTCCTTTAATGAAACTGCATGAAATTTTGCAATTAAATCCTAATTCCGAATGACTTTGCAAAGTTTGGTGGGATTCTGTAAATAGGGCGCAAAATTAGAGGAGGGGTCCCAAAATAATGTACAGGCTTATAAAAGAGGTGTATTTTGACAAATCTATACTTACTTTGGGAAACTGATAATAGATCTATATATAAATGTTTTTGTAAAGTTTGGTGGGATTTTGTCAAGAGGTGGCAAAATTAGGGGGGTCTCCAAAATATTGTAAAGGCTTATACATGTGGTGCCCTTTGAGAAATCTACACAAAGGTTTGTAAAAAAAATTATTGATCTAGATATAAATGTTTTCGTAAAGTCAGAATGTATTTTGTCACATGGGGTCTAGGTTATATGACTGTTGTATGTGCATACATTTGACACTTTTGAACATTTTTTACGTGGGTGGATTTCCAGCAAACTTGTGTAAGGAACATTGGGAAGGACTTGAAAGCATGGTTTTGCAAATGTGTCCATGTTTTATTTTTTGACAAGTGTCATAATGTAGGTACAAAAATTAGTGATCTACCTTTGGTGACTGAGGTGTAGCCTTTGGCCATGGGCAGTGGCCAGATTGTCCGGGTCATGGAATAAGGTCATGACCCAGACAATCTGGTTTCTGACCATGACCATGAGGGACAACACATGGGGTTAAAGTGGCCATGTCCACCTGGGATTGACTTTATGGTAAAGTTAAACGAGATTGCGATAGGTTTCAAAGGGAAGACAAATCTACTCCTGGTAATATGGTCATAGGGTTCTCTATTCACCTTATGCAGACTGCCATGGAAAGCAAAGACGGGCCCACGGAACCTCGCCTTCCATTTGCATGGTGGACATCTTGGAAACGGATTTTCCTTCCTACACCGGGACACAGTCCCGGTGTAGGAAGAAGATTTTTTTTTTGCACCCCAGGTTTCCAGATTGGTAACCTAGGGTGCTAATGGCCTTCATCCCCTATTGCATGAGCTGGAATGGGGGGATAATGGTCTGGTGAATTTGCTATCCACCTTCGCTTCGCTTGGGTGATAACTTGGGCTGCTAGGCCGGTATCCACCTTTCCATTCCCTGAAATAGGGGATACACACCACAATATTTCCATTGGCATAACACAAAATGCAAATGGAAATGTTGGAAAATCTTATTGCTTCTATGTACTTTACTGAGAAAAGTAGATTCAATGAAAAAAGTTTGTTAACGGGGTGTTATGGTTAAGTTAAACTAATAAAAACCTATGAAATTCAATGAAAAACCTGTTAAAGTGAAGTTATGGTTACAAGTAAAACCAAAAAAAACCAGAAATTTGCCAGTTAAGGTAAGATAAGCAACCATATCTCGCGCCACCAACGTACACTGCTAAGACTGACACCCAGGACATCAAAGATGACATCACAAATTCCATTGATGGAGGGACCTTTATAACTATGTGCAGTCGCCACAGTCTCCTTTCCGAGCCATGGATCATTAAAAGACCTGGATGGCACATGGACACCATCGCACAGGGCAGTCCTTCTACCCTTTTTAAATTTTATATTTGTAACACTCCCACAATGCCTGCTTTCAAACAGTCACACATCCATCCACAAATCACTTCCAAAAACTGCACATATAACCCTATGAACATATTCATCTTGCACACACCAACCACCACTTAACAATCTTCTACAAACTGTTTGCATCAGCATTTCCCTTACTTATACAAATTAAATGTACACAGTGCTCCTATACATGGACATATGCATTGTGCAGTGAGAGAAGTGGATAAATAAAAGGGTCAGTACGGATGGACAAGTGCTCATGAGAATCCCGGAGGAAAGTGCCATGCGATACCAAGGTGGGATGCCACTGGCTAACTACTGGAGAAGAGGAGTCCCAAAGGTGGGATGCATCTTAATGGTAAGGTCCCTTAAACAAAGTTTTATTTATTTATTTGAATTTATAAAGCATGCATACGGCCCTGGGGCATCATGTTGCTGTTACAGGTAACTTGCTTAATACATAGTACAGTGGTATGGTACAGATAGGCGTAGGTACAATCAGGCAGTGATAGTAACATTTACAAGGTAATGCAAGTGTACAGGGTTGATACAGAAATAACACATCACACTGGTCTGGAGTTCAAGCAAGGTGGCTGAACATTGCTTTGGGCCTGGTTAGTTGAAAAGCTTTGTTTTGAGCGCTCTGGAAGGCAGAGAGAGAAGACTCTTTCATTAGATATTGAGGTAGTGCATTCCAGCTCTTGGGAGTTAGGATGCGGGAAAGCGAGAACCTCCTGCTTTGGATCTTTTGAAGGTTGGGACAGCCAGCTGGTTGAAGTGCTGTGACCTCTTAGGTCTGTCTGAGGTGGCCTGGTGAATGGTTTCAGAAAGGTAGGGGGGAGCTGTGTGTGAGAGGCACGTGTGTGTGTGATGGTGTGTGATGGAGAGGGTTTTAAAGAGAATACGATCTTTGACAGGGACACAGTGGGTGTCAAGTCTGGCTTGAGAGATGTGCTCTCTTTTGGGGATGCTTAAGGCTGCTCAGAGAGCATTGTTTTGGTAGTTTGCAATTCGTTCATGTTTTTGGCAGATGTGCCTAGAAGAAGGACGTTGCAATGTTTCAACTTCTCTCCAATGGTGTGTCTAGCTATGGAGAGGCAATTTTTGGAAGAGAGGTAGGGTTTGACGGCATTTATAACCTTGATGGTAAGAGCAGCTGAGGAGGAGATGGTGTTGACTTGCCATGTCATAGATAGGGTGGAATCTAGGTATGCCCTTAGTATTTTAGTAGCAGCTGAAGTGAGATTTTAGTGTTGTCAATTATGAATGATATGTATTGGTTGTTAAGTTTGTTAGGGATTTGTTTGGAGCCTACCAGTAGGATTTCGTTGTTTTTCTCCATTGAGACATAGGGGATCATTACGAGGTTGGAGGTAATGGAAAAAGGATGCTGGTAAAGGATTACCAGCATCACATTCCGCTCCGTGCTATTCTGACCTAAGTACCCGGTATTAGCGGCACCGTAAATAACAGTGCCGCTAATAGTAGCAAGTGCGCAGGCAAACGGCCCATCATACCATCAATACCGACATGCCAGAAATCGGTGGACATCACAAGTCAGGCGGACATGCATATACCGGCATTATGAAGGCGCTAGTTGGGGATACCGGCATTTTGGTAATACTGGCATCGAAAATCAACTGTTAAATGCTATGTGCAGTGTTCCCAACTGCCACAGGTGCACGCAATCAGCACAGGTGGAGGCAATGGAGTCTGAGCCAGCACAAAAGGAGCACACTCAAACACCACACCCCTTCCCACACCAACATGATTCCACTAGTAGTAGCAACACTGGGGCTGGAGGACATGCTTGCATTGGAACACCAGCTACAACAACAACAACAACAACAGCAGGCACCAAAGAGGATGCACAGGAGGAGAAGCAGGGTGAGACAGGCCCAGCATGCCCCACCAGTGCAGCCAGTTGTACCACGCAGGCAGCCCCCAATCCCTCGCATCAGAGCCAGTCCATTCAACCTAACCCCTGAGCAGATCCACACCCTGTACCGTCTGGACTGGGACACCATCACCACCATCGTGGACATGATACACAACGACATTGTCAGCCTCATCGAAATACGCACCGCCATCCCCCCTCTACTCAAGGTAGTGTCAGTGCTCCACTTCCTTGCCACAGGCACCTCCCAGCACACAGTGGGGCACATGCAAGGCATATCACAACCCTTATTTTCTCGCATCCTTAACCAAGTGCTGGATGCCCTCCTCAAGCACACAAGGGACTACATATCCCTACCACGGACTCCCCAGGAGATTCTTGATCCAAAAGTTGGCTTCCATGCACTGGCAGGCATGCCAAATTGTATAGGTGCCCTCGACTGCACCCACATGGAGTTGGTGGTCCCGCATGCCATGGAGGTGGTGTACTGCAACCGCAATCAATACCACTCCATCAATGTGCAGATGGTATGTGACGCCAGCAAGATCCTCAAACATTATTGTGCCCGATATCCCGGATTGTGAGTCTAGAAATTACCCTACCAAAGCATAGAAGGTATATTATGTTGGCCGAAGGCCAATCGCATCATATACCCTACATCGCCAATAAAGAATTGTCAGCATAACCATAGAGCGTCCATTTTGTGTAAGACCCGCCATTTGCTCGCTTTGCCTTTCTGTTCAAATGCTTTGCAAAAATGTATTTTATTTCATTCTGCTCATGCACGAAGCAAGGCCACAAGTTACATGTTTGGAGACCGGCCCAGACAGAAATGCCAAACAGTACAGAAATACGCTGTTTTCCTCCCTCACAAGTCATTGAAGGCGGGCAGAGAGGCATTTAATCACCAAGCCAGGTGCCAGGCGGTTTCGCTGAAATTGAAGAAACAGGCAGTTGAAGCATGAATTATACTTTCTTAGCGACCCCCCTTTTGGGGCCCTCTTTAGATTAGGCTGATCCCTAGTTCACGAATAGATACCAGAAGATAGCATGCTTTGGAATGTGTCCCTCCTACGAAACAGCTTCCTCACTAAACAAGTGCTTTGTGTTCTTCATAACAAAGAACTATGTCTGCTTACTGCAAATTGCAACTGTTGATAAACCAAGTAATATAGATTAAGAAAGAAACGTGTCATGATGTGTCATATTTGTCATAATTGTCAATTATCGAACCCTAGCTCAAGAAGATACATTATGGGCGGTTTTGATGTGTCACAAAGAGATTGTGTGATTGTCTTTTTATATATATGATACTGCTGTAGAATGTTCACTCTCTTTCGTCTCACGAGGTCTGGGTGATCACACGTTGCGAGACGTTAGACACAGTCGGGCGACTGAGAAATATTTGCTTTGCAATAAACCCTAGTACTTGGAAATCGAACCTCGTGTCTGTCGTATTACTGGGTGTATGGTGATTGTGCCTTGTTTCCATACGCGAGGGTCTTCAGGGCCTAGCAGGATCAACTCATGACTCTATGGTCCTGCGGAACTCCATGCTACCACCTACACGGAGCGGCATGCTGGACAACGTGCCTGGCTGCTTGGTAAGTTGCATGACAGGCATATGGCACTGAATTGGGGGGAGAGATGCACACACCACCATGGTGTCAATGTTGATGTGACAGCACGATGTGCACATCACAAAACACTGTGCCCCAAAGCATCCCAAACAGAACATGACATCAAAATCCCATAGGAATGAAGTAAGGTCGACACCTATCACAACATGACAAACAGTAAACCCCCCCACATCCCACTACACGTGCACCACTCATCAGCGGACCTCACCCTCCATAACACCATCCAGCACCATGCAGTGAATATGCACTATGTTGCTGTCTCCAGCAAATCACCACACAGGACAAGCATCCATGTGAGTGCATTGAACAAAACCACCAAGGGAATCCACTGTCTGTCACAGGGCCGCTACAACCACAGGAATGCACCATGTCACCATGGGAAAAATCAGTGCTGAATTCCTAACATTTCAGAGCCTTCTGCCAATGCTCCCAGTCAGCAATTCCTACAGAACACAACACATCACAAATTAGCCAAGAACACAGCTGTATGCATGTGCAACAAGACAGCAGTGCACACTGTGTACCATCTTGAAGATTCAACCCATACCATTAGTCCATGCACAGGACACATTGAGGGCCTGAAAATGGCATGCATACAAACAGGGACATGTGCATGTGACCAACGATAATCTGCAGGCATGTGTGACAAGTACAGCTGTCAATCATGATTCGACTGACATATACCTTTTTTGCCTCCCATGCAGTTGACAGTGGCTATCCCTTGAAGCCATGGCTCCTCACCCCTGTCGGAAACCCACAGAACAGGCATGAGGAGGACTAAAATCATTTCCACACCCATACCCGTGTGGTCATTGAGCAGACCTTTGGCCTGTTGAAGGCACGGTTCCGCTGCCTTAGCCGGTCGGGTGGGGCACTCCTCTACAGGCATGAGAAGGTGGCCAAGATCATCATGGCATGTGTAAGGCTGCACAATATGTGTATCCGACGGAATGTGCCCCTGCCCCCTGACATTGAACTGCTACCACCTGGTGATGATGAAGGGGATGAAGAAGATGTGGCTGCACATCATCGCGGTGCCGATACACAGGAGGGACGTCAGGTGCGTCAGTCAGTGATAGCACAATATTTCTGACACACATGGTTGCAGAGGGTGACATGATAGTTTGACAGAGGGCACTGGGTGTGGGAGTACATGTACACTATGCACTGTATATCAATAAATGACACATGTGCAATGATGAATGTCCACTCAAGATGCTTTTTTTTACACAACGGGTGTATTGACATTTACAATGAAGATGAAGTGCACTAACCCCCAACAAACCCTCACCCCCTCCCCTTCCCCCACAACTCCCCAATACACCCTCATCCCTCTCCCTCTACCCCCAAACTCCCCCACACATGTCCAAACAAGTATCTATTGCCTTCACCAGGCTGGCCATTCTACTTCCTGCCACTCCCTGTTGGCGGCATGTCCGGGCGGCGCAGGGTGCACGCCGACCTGTGTAGTCGGCTAGTCTGTGTTGAGCTCGACGACGACGGGGTGGCTGCCTTCTCCATTTGGGGTGCCGGACGCTCAGCCTCCATTGCATCAGCGATGCGGCTAAGGACCTGCCGCAGGGATGATACCTCCTTGCACAGTCTAGTTGTGCTCTCGGCAATGATCTTGCCCCGAGAGGAGTTGTTTTCACGCCACTCCTGCCTTGCTTGGGCATTGTCATCTACAAATTGTCGCACAAGGGTAGTCAGCTCCTCCTGCCGCTGCGCCCCCACCGGTATACCTGTGGAGGTGGAGGGTGCTTGGGTGTCATGCACATTTACTATTGGCTCCCCTATGGGACTCATGGCCCCTTGGTTGTACTCCCCCCCAGACTGCTCCGGGGTGGTGGCGTGGTCTGAGTCTAGCGATGTCAGCTGGGCGGATGGTGCCGGACTTGGTGTGCAAGGCAGGTCGGAGGAGTCGTCCTCCATGGGCACCCACACCTCTTCCTGCGCCTCGCCCTCAGCCAGGGGTGCTGTGGCTGCCGCCTTCCTGACTGAACTGGACACTGCAGAGGGAGCAGCTTCAGCTGTGTCCTCTGCCTGTGTGACTGGAGTTGTGTATTCTGTGTCGAAAGCCCTTGGCGGCACCAGTGCTGTGGCATCCGGAGGTGGTTCCCTCTGCGGAGCATGGCAAAGCTTGTGTTGGGCTTTCAAGGTTGAAGGCCTGTCCTAATACCGGGCCCTCTTCCGGGGTGTGGTTGGCAGTGGGGGTGAGTCCCGGGCCTCGCTGTCATGGTCTGAGTCTGTGGGGGGGTCGAAGAGAGGGACGGCATGAGTGATGGTTTGAGAAGCATCATGCATGCATTTGTATTATTGCTCATCTACACAATAGAGGTTAATAGGCAGTTGAGTTTGGATGATCACATTGCTTGCTATATGGGTGGGTAATGCAGGGATCCATCGGGGTCACTCATGTTGGGGCAGACGTATGCTATGTGACATGAATGTTTGTTGTGGCCTGCATGTAGTGTGACTTATGCCATTAACATCTTAGTGTGGTTTGTGTGAGGTATGGCATTGCCTTGCTGCAGGCATCTGCATGTGTCTGTGCAGCATACAACAGCTATGCTGGGGATGTGTGTGTAGGGGCCATGGCTTGCCTCTTTGGACAGACATATTTTTGGAATATCATCAGACTCTGCGTTACAGTGTTTTCTTAGGACACTCACCTCCTTCCACCGATGAGGTGGCCCCACACTCCATGTCTCCCATGCCTTTAATGGCCTCCATGCCAATCAGGCTTGCACATATGTCCTCCCACCGGGACAACTTTATGGGAGAGCTTGCACCTCCACCAGTTGCCATGGCCTGGCTCCTGTTTGCCGAGAGGATGTTGCGGACTCCAGGCGCAAGTCATCCCACCTCTTCCTGCAGTCCTTGGTTGTGCGGGGGGTGTTGCCAACCGTGCCTACTTTTTCTGCCAGCAGTGCCCATATCTCCTTTTTTTGGATGACAGCCTCCCTCTTCAGGCTCTGGGGGAACACGACATCGACATTCTCTGCCAGGGTCTCCGTGAGCACTTTTTCACAGCCTTGGGAATTGTAGTGTTGTAGTGGATGGATTTTGGCACACAGCAATGTACTACAGGTCCTGGCTGCTGAGGATAACAATGGATTGTGTTTTTCAAGATGGCTGCTGTGCTCTTTCCCGTTCCTGTGCAATGATGCTACTTTCGGTTCCACTTATTTACGGTGACCGTTATTAGCGGTCACCGCTAATACCAGTGACCGCTAATAGCAGTGACCGCTAATGCCGTCTTGAATCATGCCGGTAGTGCAATCTGCACTTTAAATGGTGCCGCTAAGGGCCTTTTTCTGGACTTTTACAGAATGCCGGTAAGGTCGTTACCGGCATGGCGCAAAGCTCATGCCCGCGAAGTCGTAACAGGCCTCTATTAGCCGGCTCTTAGCTACACGGACACGGTATTTGCTCCATGCCGGTAAGGACAGTTACTTACCTCCAACCTCGTAATGACCCGCATAGACCATTAGCCGCCATCCAGGCCTGGATGATGGCCTAGATGTTGTTGACTGTGGGAGCGTCCTGTTCATAGGAGCCGGAGAGGGGGAGTAGCACTTGCGTATCATCAGCATAGTTGGTATATGCTACGCCGTGATTGTCGAGGTCATTGAAGCGTGGTGGAGTAAAGATGTTGCACAGTGTGGGCGAGGTGCATGATCCTTGTGGCACTCCACAGTGAAAGGGGGTCGGGGTCGCAGAGGCGTGATCTGTGAATACTCTCATCATTCTCCCTTTGAGGAAGGAGCAAATCCAGGTTGTGGCTTCCTGGTAGAAGTGTGCTGCATCTCGTAGGTGTCTGCAGAGGGTCTTGTGATCAACAAGAGCACAATCTGCAGACAGGTCTAGGAGCAGGAGCTGTTTCCTGAAGTTGAATTTTCAGGTCGAGAAGGGTGGTCTCGGTCCCGTGACGTGGGCGGAAGCCCGATTGCCTCTTACACAAGATGTAGTTTTCTTCCATGAAGTGTTGGATTTGAAAGTAGACAGCTTTGTCTAAGATCGTGAGCAAGAAGGGACGGTGGTGATGGGCCTGTAGTTGTTTGGTGAGTCTGGATCAAGGGATGTTTTTTTGAGAATATGACAAACCGAGGCCTCCTTGACGGTGAGGGATATGATGCCCAAGGAGAGTGAGACATTTATAAAAGCTGTGAGAAATGGGGCAAGTCTCTCAGGGCAGCAGTGCAGATATCACCTTTGCATGAGGAGGGCTTGATATGTTTCACAATAGCTATGACTTCTGCTTCAGTTACTTCTCTGAAGGAGATGGACTTCGTGCCTGTGTTAGAGGAGTGGGGCTCAGTGGTAGTGGGCAGGTTGGCTTTGGGTAGGGCATTAAGGTGGGAGTTGATTTTATCTTGCAGGGTGTTTCTATTTTGGAGCATGGCAGTTTGAATGTTATTGCATCAGGATTCGTCTTTCACGGTTTCCTGAGTGTTGGTAGGTGGGGTGGCGAGTTCCTTGAGTATTGCAAACATTTCTTTAGATTCAGACTTCACATTGGAGATTCTTTCTGTCAATTTAATAGGTTTTTATAAGTGAAAATATTTCATGATCTTACATCACTGTGTATAAGTTATGAAAAATTCCTCTTTCCATATATATCAAGGAACTATAA
Organism: Ambystoma mexicanum; assembly: GCF_040938575.1. NCBI lineage: Eukaryota > Metazoa > Chordata > Amphibia > Caudata > Ambystomatidae > Ambystoma > Ambystoma mexicanum. Next base: position 272,844,820 of record NC_090925.1, read on the forward strand.
ACCTCATTTAAAAACCTATCATTTGCAACACATACTTATGTCTGTTGTTATCAGCAGTGCATGCTCGGTATGTAAATCATTGTTTAATTATAACATAAGGTACAACCATGACCACAGCCCACCAAACCACCCCTATTATTCACTGCATCTACCCTGCATCCTAACTCACTGTCCACTATACCCTAATAATGTGACTAATTGGCAGTGCTCATGCTTGCATCCATGGCCAGTCTCCCAATCCATAGGGCATGGGCTTCGACAATGCTGCATTCCCCAATAAGCAAATCAGAGTATACATGCGCATTTGCCGACGGCCAGGCCCATTACCAAGACACCACATTTATATCACTAGTCATTGTGCTACAGTGACACTTTGGAAAAATAAAACACGTGACATGTTTCCAGAAACATGCTTTCAACATAACTGTGTGGGGCGCCCAATTAAACTTATCTTAGAAGTATACAGGGCTCAAACAAAAACTGCTACTAACTACGGGGCTGCACTGTGGGGCATGGAAAGGATCCAAAAAATTGAAAACGTAGAGAATGCCTTCCTTAAAAAACTTCTTGGATTGCCGCAGTCTGCCTCAAACTATGGGACACATTTGGAACTAGGATGCCCCCATATTGCTGATGAGTGGTTATTGGCTCCGGTCTCGCATTGGTTGGCATTATGGGCAAATCATAAAGCAATTCTCTCACATAAGATTTTAAGAGCCCTCCTAAGCAGCTCAGCAGTAAAGAAAATCCCATGGCTCAGGTATATTCAGAAATGCATCAGACAGTTAAACGGCGCCAATCTAGTTTGCCCACCAAATATTTTGACCCCTTGTATGGTCAGGGCACAAAGCAACTGTTCAAAACCATCTTGGTGGCAAATAGGGAGTCTGCTGCCTTAAGCATTGGTGCAAACAGAAGGCATATTGTGTATGCAACAACAGATGCTATAGAGCCATATCTACTCCATAGTGATAATCCTGTAGACCGCTGGGCTTTGACTCGAGCACGGTTTGATTGCTTATGGTTAGGGGCACGAACTAAAAGCTGGACAGATAGTGTGCAACCTACAGCTTGCCCCTTTTGTCAGTGGCCGGCGGAGGATCTCCTACACTTTGTATTGTTCTGCCCACATTTTATAGACTTAAGACGGAGAACACTTTTGCCACTACTCAGATCGGCCGGCATGTTTCAGGCTAAGCCTGCCTTATGTTATTTGCTGTTGGCAGCTACGATTCCAGTGGCCTGGGGTATGGTGGATTATTTGAGACGGGCCTGGTATCGGAGATCCAAAACCGTGACACAGAATTTGATTGAACTCTGAAATTTTAATTGTGTGAATTGTTTGGCTGCTCATTGTGGATATTACCTGATTTACACACACATGCACATTTTAAATCTGTATGTATTGTTTGTAAATTTATACTCTAGATATTTTTTTAATACGTTGAATTGACTTTTGTAATGTATGCATTTTTATTCTGTTAATGGTTTATGGATAATTTGTTTCCGAATAAACTTTTATGATGATGATGAATTCTGAAAAACTTTACCACGTAGCTGGACCCTGGTGACCATCCCCATTTTCACCCCATTTTTGGTCCTTCGTGGTCATGGCCAGCAGCCAGATTGTCAGGGTCCTGGCCTTTTTTTGATGCACCTCATGTTTTTGACTGACCAATCAGCGAGCAAATATGATGTCCGCAAACTTCACCTGGCTCTCTGATTGGTCCAGAACATCCACAGACTCTGAATCAGGAAATGACTCTGCGAACCGGACCAAGATTTCACAAATTTATTTTTACCTACTATTTGGCCATAAAAAATTTAAAAAAACTACTGGATAAATTTACACCAAGTTTACAAAAGTATGCTTACAGGACCAAGCTGCCGCTTCTGGCGCAAATTTGATGAAAATCCATCCAGCAGTTTGGGCTGTAGGTGCGGGCAAACCTTTTTTTTCCATTGCTTCTATGAGGATTCCCACACATTTTCAGACCCACCCATATCTATGGCCCCCCCTGGACGAAACTGTGTCAAACTTTAGAAAATCATTCTGAGGGGGCTATATACTTTTTTGCAAATTTTGGTGAGGATTCATCTGTGGGGCAAAGGGGGTCAAAGTTATAAGCCACAGAAATGTGCTCTTTCTATGAGTTGGGCAAATTAACCAGAACTACAGGACTGCTACCACAGGCCCTGTAATATATAGCAGCCGTGTAGTTATGGTTAATTTGCTCAACTCATAGTAAGAGCACATTTCTGCGGTTTATAACCTTGCCCCCCGGACGAATCCTCACCAAACCTTGCAAAAATGTAAAGTTAAGTAAAGTTTTTTCACTGAATATATATATATATATATATATATATATATATATATATATTTTGTTAAAGGAACATTATGGTTAAGTTGCACTAAAAAAAACCTATGAAATTCACTGACACATCTAGACCAGGTGATTTTGTTCACTTGTTTAGTATAGTGATAGTGTGTTTATATTGCTGTCATAGCGCTTTGAGTAAAATGTTTAATACGTGGAGAACAATTTGTTCTCCATTGTCTTTCTACTTTTCTTAGGCAAGTATTTAAGGCACTTAAGGGGTTCATCTCTTCAAGTCATTATTGTACCTACAAAAATGCTGATGGCTGAGAAGCATACAGATATGTACAGAATTCCTGGGGCCAGATTCCAAAAACGTTGGACCAGTGCAAGTGCAAGTTTGCATGGTATTAGCACTAGGGCAAAGTTTGCCCTATTTTTAAAAACACTGCAACACATAAGAAAACCTTTTTCAAAGTGACAAGTGTAATTCGGCACGTTATAAGCACCAGGGAAAAAATGGCCCTTGCGCAAACAATAAATATTTTGAACACGCTTGCAGCAGGGGAAAGTTTTCTATGCTACTACGGATTGGTATTAGCACCAGTGCAAAGTTTACCCTGGAGAAAAAAATGCATTTAAAATGTATGTTTTTATGCACTAGGGCAATTTTTGCCCTGGTGCTTATAACATGCCCAACTGCACTTGCCATGGTGCAAAGGTTTTCTACTATGTCCCATAATTTTTAAAATAGGTGAAACATTTACTAGTGCTAATAATGCTTAAACTTGCACTTGCACCGGTGCAAAGGTTCGGTAATCTGACCTATCTGGTAGGATGGGGAAATGTGTTACAGGGAAGGGGATACCGCGTCTCAACCTTTGATGTCCCATTGCCACTCCCCAAAGCCCTCATCCAGCTGATCTTACCGCAGTGGTCCACCCAAGGAACTTGTTCCAATAGCGATGGCCATGTCCTGGCCACCTGGGTGATAGATCCCCAGGGACTAGTGGGTGAGACACCTTCAGGTTTCTATCAGGTCATTAAATCCAAGATTGAAATCAGCCATGACTATTATTTGTTCCAGATTTATGCATAGTCGGTAACAGTGTTTAGAGGCATTCTGTAGTGAAATCGGTACCTAAAAATAGGTGGGCAATAAGAAATGAATGTTTGCAACATAAAACACTGGGATTTTCACAATCTTGAATGACAAACTTAGGTTATTCAAGGATAGATACAAAAGGTCTGACAATAATGCCACACCACCTCTTATGCCAGTATCTCTATTTTCAGATATGATAGAGAAACCTGGAGGGAGAGATAAGGAGCCGGCTGGTCCCAAGTGTTTCTGTGTCCACGTTTCTGTGATGGCTAAAATCTCTAATTGATGATCTTGAATAAGGTTGACATTTTCAACTGCAGGGCAGTGATGAGACCTAGTATAAATAAGAGCAGTGGCAGATCCTTATACTGCCCTATCAGGTAATTTACTTAAGTTAAAATTACTAATATTGGGATACGTTTTAGATTTTAAATTACATTTTGATTTAGACTTACAAGAAGTAAAGGTTTCATGATTCAATAGGCCCTCAAGCTATTAAAAGCACTGTTATTTTAGGAAGGGTAGCACTACACCGAATGTACTTAAAGTCCACAAGAACATTGGTCGGATTTTTGTAAAACCCAACCATCATTCTGTGCATTGGGTTGTGTATGTGCTATGATTTGGTTCCACTTCTGTCTGTCTGGGACAGCTCTTATCATTAATGGGAGTCGAAATGAAGTTATTGGAAGTTTCTTTGGTATCCCTAATACTAGCTAAATCTAATTTTACAAGGTCAATGCATTTATGTAGAACAGCTGTGACAAAGGTGGCCTGAGAATGACGCAGATGAAATTATAAATTCCCAAATAAGTTCAACAGACACAGCTCCCTAAAAATGGATGCACCTTTACTAAAACAGATAGTAGTACAGAGCATGTGTGCACAGTGGTGCAGTGGGCACGTTCCCATTCACACCTTCTCAGTGCAGTGGAATTCGTTTTCCAGTCCATGATCTCAAGGGCTCTGGCTTCTGCATGTCGTTTAGTGATGATGCAGAGGGCGGGATCCGGTCATTCCGGTCATTTTTTGAATGCATTTTTTCTAAATGCAATTATCTCAAAAACATTTAGTCGAAAACATTTTTTTTCGAATGTATTATTTTTTTTATTTAATACATTTTTTGGGGGTTTTGTAAGTAAAAAAAAGGGTTTAAAAAAACGGGAGTTTGTGGGGGAACCCCCCATTAAAAAAAAAAAAAAAACATTTGAATTTTTTTTTCGACTAAATATTTTCAAGATAATGGCATTCAAAAAAATGTCATTGGAAAAAAATCACTATAAATCAAAGAGGGCAACGGACAGTGATAGTGCTTGAACTAATAGCTTCTAATAGCTTTCAGATATTCTTCCACTGGTTAGAGATATTTGCCCTACATGTCATTCTAATAATGATCTTCCAACCATGGTAGCAAAACAGTTCACAGTATTCATTGTTAACTTTAAGGTAGACTTTATTAACAAATCCCTTTCTGATCCAAATCCTTATAAGAATCAGTGATAGCGCCACTCCTCTAGATCCTCAGCAATCTTTGTCCAGTAGCTGGTCTTCCCTGGTTTTCTAAGTTACTCAAGCAAATAGTAATTGGCCAGCTTCAACAATGTGTGCAACTTAATTCTCTGATGGATGATTTAATTATGAATTGTGCCCAAAACTATGTTTGAATACTTTCCTTATTACTGGTCTGGGATGATATTCTCTATAATGTTGAACAGTGGGAGTTCAATACATTACTGATGCATGGAATATTTACAGTAGTCATGATATCATCCTCTTTCATTTAACAAATATAGTGGGTGGGCCAAATAATGCTATGGGTTGGTTTAATTCCTTTGTAAAGGGCAGTTTTCTACAAGTTAGACTAGGTGTATTCTTGCCTTTGAAAGTGTGTGTAAAATGTGGAGTACCACAGGGCACACTGCTATCATCTGCTTTGTATTACTTATATGAGACCATCTCTTTTTATCTTCGCCAAGTTTAGGCTCCTGTATCTGTCATACGCAGATGGCACACAAGTGTATTTTAATGTTAAAGGTCCTGATTCTGATCTAACAAACATCCCTGGCTACCTAGATCCAGTGGAACATTGAATGTTGAAGAATGACCTCCAACTGAATCCCAGCAAAACAGAGGTCCCACTCCTAGGTCCAAAAAATAGACTTCACAGTTCAACACAAGTCTGTCCCTCTCCCCTACTATTCATCCTCCCTTCTATGTCTGTCAGAAAGTTCAAAATAATGTGAGCATCTATTACCAAGCGGACCTTTATATGAATTACCAGATTGGTGAATTGGCCTAATCTGTATTCTAAAAATGACACTTGCATGTATTAATTATGTTATATGTGTACAAAGACAACAGTTTCACTCTTGCTGGTTCTCTTATTAATTCAAAGCTGGGTAATGGCAATGCATTATATATTGGACTTCCAAAGTGTCAACTATCACATTTAAACAGAGTGCAGAATGCTGTAGTCTGTTTGATTTCTTTCTTCAAATATGGGGATGATAGTAGCTAGTTTCAGAGCAAACACAGTAAGTTTGGCAACAATTTTAGCAGACCTTCTAAATATCTGCTTCACATAGAAAATAAATAACATTGAAAATATTTCACTTGTAAAGCAGATGACATGTTAATGTGACACGTGTTTTTTACCAAAAAAATGTATTATCTTGATTAGACAAGTGTGAGGGCAAGCTTCTATATTGATCCCCTCACCCTAGATAAGCAGACCATCAGCGCTACCTAGGGATAGAAAATACACAAATGTTTAGTTTAGTTTGGTAGGAGGGCAAGATAGAATCCATACATTTGGTAAATATGCAAATGACCCAAAATTGATTTACCTGAGATTTGAATGTGTGACTATGAGGAGTAGGGAAATAGTCAAGTGTGAGTCCCGATGTGGTTCAACATGTGTGTTTGTCAGCAATATAAGCTTGCCAAGATTTCTAATATATTTCAATGTTACAGATAGCTATGTGTTTCCAGCCAAATGGCGAAGTCAAAGTCGAATTACCAAGAGAGAAAATAACTTTATTGCGGGGTGAGGGGCGCCTTTGAAGCATGTTCGCATCGATATTTTGGTTTGAAAAATAGAGAATGCGTTCACTCCAATGTAAAATGTGAGGTTATAACGTGCGGTTTTTATTTTTGCAAATGTCACATCCAGTTTGTAACATCACATTTACTTTTTCCATTGCGAAAATTGTGTGCTGAGATGAGACTGCATACAAAGTACATGATAAAAAATTAGCACAGTGCTGGTCTCTTTCTTGTGTGGTTTATTTATTCTTGGTGATGCAGAGAGGGTAAAATTTGGGGACATTTTACCGTCTCTGGGAAAATGAGTGTACACCACTCTATAGGAAATCTAACAATTGCATCCAGAGAGGACTTGGATAAAAGGGCAAGATTGCAAGCTGATTCCCCATGTTTAGAGGCATGCTTTAGCAAACAAGTGATAAGCACATTTTGGTATATGCTTGCAGATGACGGTAGTAACCAAGAAGTATAAAATCCAACAGTACCCTTAAAATAATTTGATTACTGAGATCTGGCAAGGGATCTTTCCTGTTACCCTCAACATTTTTTGATTTCTGAGATGGGGAAGAGGGTGTTTCCTGTGTAGTATAATTTAGCTTGTTTTGGAGTGCAGCGCCACTGCATGGGATCACAGTATTGCTGTAATGTGGTACAGCAAGCCATGTGTTGCCAGGATAACATATGGACAGGTATATGAAGACAGGCTATCTATGTTAAAAGCACACCATTTTTCTCAATACTTAGTTTAAGAGCACACCATTTTTTTTCTCACCTGAAATGCCTCAATTACAGGAGAAAAATTAGATACATAATTAATTAACTTAGTTAACAAATACTAACACGATTTTAACTCCTTAACATTATAATGTGTTTTCCATGTACAAAATGCGCAGGCTGAGATTCATTTTAAACGTGTGTTCACATTTTTTTTCTCCTCTCTCTTTGCTCTGTTCACGGTCTTTGCAGGAAGCAAAATTCGAATAGCAGGAAATCAGTTAGATTCAGTTGCTTACTGTAAAGGTGAGCCATTGTTGAGGAAGGAGGGTAGACTATTGTGTATTTTGATTAGTGACACGTCACCTTAGGGGCTGTAACAGATGTTTCTTGAAGCAGCTCGGGGAGAAGGAGAGGGAGAAGACATTTTGCGGAGTTGCAGTGAGGTCACCTTTGTTCTGCTGCTGTGAGGAGCTGGACCACTGACCTTAAGAGACTGGGGTTTCCTAGTCACTTGGCACCGGCTTGAGAACTGCAGATTGCAGATTGAACTGCATGTTCTCGCTGGGTGCTTTAAAGAAAGAACAAAAAGAGAGCCCTGGGTCACTGCTCAAAGACGACAAGCCAGGGGATTTTGCGTGCTGAAAAGCTACAAATAGATGGTAAATATACAAATGGAGTGAGATTGCTGTGACTGCCGGATGAATGATCTACTATTAGACAGGCAGTGTAGCGATAGGGAATTCTTCTGTGTTTAACTGCCACTTTATGAAGTTGCCAGACACAAGATATAATCTCTCTTTTGCTTGTTGAAAAATGTAAAAACAAATTTGTGGTATTATTGCAATTGTTTCTCTTATGTTTATTTCAGAAAGGATTGTCTCACCAGATTGGTAATGTATCATTTTGAAATGAAATTGTGATAACACAGTCTGCCTGAGAGTATTCTTGCTTCTGTTCTTCATTTGGTGCCTATAAAAGAAAAGAAAGTACTCTGTAGGGGAGGGAATGATATTTAATGTGCCAAGTTTCTTATACAGATGAAGCAATGTCATGAGCCATTATAAACAGTTGTGTGTGTGATTCCACTCAGGGTATGTGTGTATGGCTTCTGAGTGGAATATAATGCAATAGTCTGCTGAGCGTATATGAATCAGCAGAGAGAGGCCTATGGAAACATAGTATCACTAATGTAAATAAATTAGTGATACTACCACATGATCTTGTGAATATTCCATGGAAACATAGTCTCACTAATGTAAATAATTAGTGATAACAGCCATAGGTGGCACTCCATATGAAAATGTGGTATTTCTGAATAATGTAGAAGTCGGAGGCCTCTAGAGATCACAAGAACAATCTAAACAAATGAAAGGGGTTTTGTATGTTGGGGCCACAAATAAAACAAATAAATTATGCTTACCAAAATACCACCAACAAAATGTATTCCACTATAAAGCCAAATCCAATCTGAATGCAAGGAATAGTCACTGTCAAATTACCATTGTTTTTGGCGGTAAGAAAATACTGCCAAGCCCCAAGTTTATACAAAATACCCAACATATTTATGGTGCGTTGCAGGCCTGGAAAGTGATCATAGAGCACCTACTGGGCGTGGCAAGTGTGTCTCACAATGCCATCTGTACATTAAAGGGAACCCATTTCATAATAGCAGTGTGTCACTAAAAACGAATTTCAGAATGTCTCAAAGGGAAGCTACATTCTCAGACCTAGTGCAATATTTACAGGCAAAATTATTTGCACATGGGACTTGGTCATCGAATAGTACCTCAGAATGGCATGACCCATTCATGGTGAGGTGCAGAAAGAAAAACTAGACAATATTTTTGCAGAAGGCAGCATAATTCAGGTCTGCCTTCTAAGGTTATTAAATGCAGCTGATAAACATGCAGAGAAAGATTGTTTGATAAGGCTATGTGCCAAGATCTGGTTTATTTTGAATCGGTCCCTGCGAATGCAAGAAAATGACACCCAGCTAATTAACAGGTTAAAAAATGACTTAGATGGGGCAAGTAAGAAAGAGGAAATGTTAAGAGCAGAATTAGAAGGATGTCAGAAAGATATGCAGTTAAAGTGCAGAGATTTTGATATTCAATTGTCCAAAAGCAAGAAACAGTTTGATGACAGTGAACAAGAATTGGTACACTTAAAAGCATTGGTGGACCACATTAGACAAGATAAAGATGAGATGGTTTCAGAAATGCAAGTTTTACAAAAAGAACATTTTGAAAAAGAAAGTGATCTCCAAAGTGCAGAACAAGAAATGGTTAAAATGCTTCAAGAAAGGGACAAGAGAAATAAAGAATTTAATGAATGCCAAATGCAAATGTGTGACATGCAGGAGGTTATTAAAAAAATGAGTGATGAAAATAACTATTTGCAAAACGAAGCAGACAGGCTCCTTAAAAAGTGTAAGGATTTGGAACAGCAAATGTGCATTCCCAGGTCCCAGGAGAGGCGGCAGGGCATCACATTCAATGGAGTTGAGGTGAATTCTATTTCTACCCAAAGGGCTAGTGCCCCAGTGACTGGGCCAGTGACTGAACTTGGTTGCAGCGCCCTTGGGGGATTTGATACTCTGATTGGGGGCTGCCACCAATCCCATACACCTGGAACAAGGGTTGAGTCACCAAGTAGTGCAATTCCATGCATTGCAACAAGTAGCCCCATAAAGATAATGAAATCCATTAAAGCCCTGATCAAACCATTTAAAAAGGGAGGTGATTGCTGCATAGGGGATCACTTAGAAGCGGTGCATGACATTTTTAAAGCCGTCCAGATACCTAAGGAACAGTACAGGCAGTATTTTCATTTAACTTTAGATGCTCCGACGGACAGTATCATAAGAGGATTGAATGAACAGCAGAATATGACATGGGCAGAGTTTGAAAAAGAGATTAGGTGTCATTTTTCTCCTTTCCAGTCATTGCAGGAGGCAAAGAAAGTCGCTCACACAATCACTGCTGGGCCTAATACATCCCCTCGCCAGTTTTTACAAGGCTTAAAAAGAGCATTTTCTCGCTTTGATGTATCTTTTGACCCCAATTCCAATGAGTTTAAAACTGCCTACTTCTATGGGATACAGAAAGACATCATATCCCAATTGGTCCGTGAATTTGATCGTGACAAGTCCCTTGAATGGATTGTGCACCAAAGCACAAAACTATATGAAGTACTCTATTGTCAGGGTAGAGAAAGTGATAAAATGAAAGACACTAGACCAAAATCTGAAGAACCCTCAGCAACAGTGATGGAAATTAGGTTGGCCAAAATGTCCCTTGAGTCTGCTCAAAGTCCAGGTAAAAATAATTTGACACCTGAACAAAGGGGTAATCAACAAAGATCATCACTTCCTGTACCAATGTTTCAATCACATCATCCTAGTAATAGAGAGAGCTACATCAGCCCAGGTACTTAGGAGATAGGCCCCGGGCAGGCTATCGGCCTGATATGTCAGGTATGAACAATAACCAGAGAAAAAATCAGGATCAAACAAATGATGGTCCCTATCAGACATTGGGGACACAGAGCAGATTTGACCCCAATACCATGATATATAGTAATCAGGATAGACCCCGATATGTGGATCGATTTGCTGACAATGGGAATCAACATAGGGACCAGTACCCACAACATGAGAGACAGGACATGAGGCGAAACATGAAATACACTCCACATCAGTACAATGATTCCCTACCAGCGGACTACAACCAAAGGATGAGTGCACTTCTCTCCCCTCCAAAAATGAATCAAGAGTTCAGGAACCATCCCAATAGAACCCATTCCCCTGAGGGGTATAAGAATAGATCCAATCAGGGAGAAAACAACCAATATCAATCTAGGCCTCAGAGAGAGGATTCTAGAGAAATGGAAAGATTCCAGTGTCTCGAAGCCGAAGTGAAAATATTAGCTGAGCAAATAGTAAAGCTCTGTACAGCACAAAAACAGTCATCAAAGGAGGGGGCAGAAGGCCATAGCAGTGACCGGGGGGCTTCTGAAAAGTGACTAAGTGCTTATCATACCTGCAGTGCCAAAAAGACAGTTTGCTCTGATGTAATTTTGCATAATGACTCTGAGATGCCTAATGATTTAAAAGTGAAAATACCAGTAAATGAACATGTAACAGAAAATGCAAATACTTCTAAAAGAGAGGTACGGTTTAACCTAGAACTAAATCAAATATTCAAGATTTGTACAAATGAAATAGGAAAACCTGAATATCCAAATGAACAAAGAGACAGATTTAAGAAAAATGACTCATGCATGGGGAATACCAGTGAACAGGGAGTAAGTGGCGATGCTATAACTCCTTCCCTGGACAATCAAAACAATGACCAAACACAGGCAGAAAAAAGAAATGCTCAAAAGGAGGTTACAAGTCAATCACCTGAAGAATTCTTTGAGCCACATTTTTTTGAAGAGGTTAAAAGGGCTGGTACCATACTGAATAATCACAAATGCACAGAATTAGACAACACATTGCCAAGTGATGTTGTTACACATGTTCAATTGGAGGGTTGTAGTGTGACCTCTGATGATACCTGGATGGATGGGCGAACGGTGGCCACACTCCAAAAAACCTCTGAACATGGGGAAATGAATAAAGTCTCTCACACAGGAATGGGCAAAAAGGAGGGAAAAATGTCTTTCCATTTACCAATGTGCTTAGCCAAAAGTGAAAAAGGCCTGAGAAAGGTGAGCCCTGAAATCAGTAAGAATTTGCACTTCTTATATGTGTTAGAGGACGTTGAAGACAGGTATTATGCTCCCATCACTGTAGAAGAAAAATGCAATACATTTGCAATGATTGACACTGGCGCACAGGCCACAATTATGTCTAAAGAATTGGTAAAGAGTATCAATGAAGGGAGATCCCCACAGAATCAGATCACAGTGAAGGAAAGTCAAGGTCCAGTGCATAATTTTAATGGGGAGGAGGTCCCTATCATAGGCGTTACTGAGGTTGACATAAAGATAGGTAAACACAGAATGAAACAGGAGGTATTTGTCACATCCATTTGTGAAATTCCATTTCTGATGGGAAACGGATTGCCTGAAAAGGTTGTCTGCTCTCATAGATGGGGTGAATGGGGTACTGTGGTCCTTAACAAAAAAACCAGTGAGACCTAAAAAACTAAAATCACAAAACAGCAATATAAATGAATGTCACACCGTTGCCAAAACAAATGATGCAGTGGAGGTATATCTCCAGAATAGTTGCATACCTAGCGTCACTGTTATATTAATGTTTCAAGATAAATGCAGAGTGAAGATGAGAAACAATATGTACAAATATACTTGGACCCAAGGAAAAAATGGCAGACTGCCATAGATGAGAACACATTACGTTTGTATTTAAAAGAGAAGACATGCAAACAGAATACTGCTTCTAAAGTAGATTCAGAAAAACACATTACCACCCTTTCTGAAATTCACATGGAAGATGAGCAACCATGGGTTCATATTGGTATCAATTACTATTCTAAAACAATAAAAGGCACTTTAGCACTTGAACAGGAAAAGAGTTTCATTAATGAGAAATTGTTGCAAAAAATAATGGAGAGGGAGGAGATCCCGACATTTAGAATTAAAAACCAATATGTCTCTGGTTTGGGCAGTCCAGACTTTGAAAACCGAATTGCAGGAAGATGCATGCTAAAAATTAGCATTGGGCAAAAAACAATTTACCATAATGTATGGATAGTGAGTGGAACACAGAATGATTTTTACATGGGCAATGATATAATGCACAGAATGTGTATGGTGTTAGATTTCCTTAATCAAAAGATATGGTCACGCCTAGGTTGGCCGGCACCTGAATTTGAAGACAAAGGAAGGGCTTATCATTGCGCACAGCTGGACCCATATGCAATTGAATTACAACTGAGGAAGGATACTATTATCCCTGCATTCACCAAACAGGTTGCAATAACACTGAAATGCAAAAATGGACAGCAGTTGAAAGATTCTGATGCATTTGTCTGCTTGAATGAATCCATAAAAAAGCAAGGCCTCGATTATGAATACATTCCATTGGTAGATATTGGTGAAGGGTCTGTAAAAATTATGGTAAATAATAAAGGTTGTCAAGATATTCATTTAGAGGAAAACTCCTCATTAGGGATGGCCATACAAAAATCACATTATACTGCAGATCTGAATAACATGGTTATTGGAAATATACCTGAAAAGTATGTAGATGCCAAGGGTGAATTGCCAGAATACCTGGATTCTCAGCTCAAAGGAATATTTAGAATTCATTCTGTGTACCCTTCTGATTCAAGTGAGACAGAGTGCTGTCATCAAGAGGATTGCATAACATTTAACTTAAATGAAAAAGAAATAGAAAATCAGCACATTGAACTGGAAGCTGATATGCCAAAACATTTAAAAGTGGCGGCTTTACAGAGAGACACAGCCACACAGTTGCAGGAAAGCACCGAGATTCCCCTACCAGAACATTTTCTACAATTCTCCAAAATGGTAGAGGAGCAGATTTTATCAGCGGATGCATGTGACAACGATGAGGATAGAAATGAACTGAGGAAGATATTTATGGAGTTTAAAGATGTATTTGAAAAAGATGCTTATGATTGCGGTCTAACTGATTTACATGTGGCTACGCTACCGGAAGGGTGTAGCAGAAGCCCAGTATTTGTGCACCAGTATAGATTAACATTGGCATGTTTAGAGTCATTGGCAGAGATTATTAAACATTTGGAGTCGCTGGGAATCATCAGGCCCATTCATAGCACATCCAACACACCTACTTTAGGTGTGTTGAAGCCATACGGTCAATGGCGGCTATGTGCAGATTTGAAGGAGTTAAATAAAATAGTGCCAGTATCCAGATGGCCACTGCCATTCATTGATCAGGCCTAGCTCAGGTACATGGTTCAAAAGTGTTTACCACATTAGATCTCACCTCTGGATATTGGTGCGTACCATTGGCAGAGGAGATACAGGATTTATTTTCATTTTCATTTGATAAGACTCAGTACGCATTGGTTAGAGTTCCATTTGGGTATGTCAATAGTGGGAGTGAATTTGGAATATTTTTGAGAAAGGCCATGCCTGATGCAGCGGAAAGAGGTACCATAGTTTATGTGGATGATGTACTGATAAAAAATGAAAGCTTTAAAAACCATTTTGATGAAATAAGACATGTTCTTGGCCAATTGCAGAAAGCAGGCACCAAAGTATCTTTACAAAAGGCACAATGGTGCAAGAAAAAGGTGAATTTTCTAGGCCATGAAGTGACTGAACATGGATTAAACCCACAAAAGAAGAAAGTGGAGGCTATACAAAAACGAAAAGACCCTAAATATGTGAAAGGGGTAAAACGTTTATTGGGAATGACGGGCTATAACAGGAAGTTCATTGAAAATTATGCTGAAATTACTCAACCATTATCTAAGCTGTTAAAGCTGAATACACCCTGGAAATGCGAAACAGAGCAGTCTGAGGCAGTGGCTAAATTAAAGGAATGTCTTATAAAGGCACCATGTTTGGCATACCCCATAAAGGATAGGGATTTCTTTATAGAAATAGGTTTCTCTGAACAGTGTATGTCAGCAGTGCTATCACAAAAACATGATTTGAATCACAAAACCATTGCCTATGCAAGTAAGGCGTTTTCCCAAATTGAAATTAAATTCTGTGAATGTGAAAAGGCTCTTTTGACCACTGTGTGGGCACTACAGCATTTCCGCCCCATTGTTCAGGGAGAAAAGGTAATTATTGAGACCAATCATCAACCATTGCAGTTTTTAGAGAGTAAAAGAATCAGGTCAGGTAACCTAGCACAGTCCAGAATCACTTCATGGACGCTAGCATTACAAGGCTTTCCTGTAGAAGTGAGATATGGCCAAAATAAAAAAAAGCCCAGTTGCTCAGGGTTTAGCAGATCTACATGACTGTGCAGCTGAACATGTATCAAACGAAGTAGAAGTGGAATCTAGTTTACAGGATTTTGGGCAATCACCACACAAAGCTTTTGATGAAAAGACATACAAGGATTTGCCAACTGTATATGTTGATGGTTGTGCTTTTCACATTGAAAATGACAGTAATACACAATTAGTGTCAGGAATAGGAAATGTCTGGTTGAAATGTGAAGTTGTACCCAGTATAGGGATGAGAATTGGAGCTAGGAGCAGTCAAGTAGCAGAATTGGTACGTCAAGTAGCAGTCAAGTAGCAGAATTGGTAAAGCAATTGCTACTGCAGTTGATAATAAATTTAGTGAAATTGTCCTGGTGACTGATTCTGACTATGCACGAAATAGCTTTGTGGAATATTTACCCAGCTGGAAAGCGAGAGGCATGATTACATACAAAAAAAAGCCACTTAAACATAGAAAAATGATACAAGCCATAGACAAATTGGTGTCAGAGAATGGCTTAACAATATACTGGAGGAAAATCCGTGGGCATTTGAAAACTCCAGGAGAGGATAAGGAGGGGAATGATAAGGCAGATCACCTGGCTAAAATTGGGGCTGTGATGGGAGAATTGCTACCTATTGAACATTTACTTGGTGAAATACAAATTGATGCAGTAACATGTTCTAAAGCACCAAAGGAGATAGATCAGCCAGTGGGACAGTCGAGTTATGATACACCAGATCAAGATCTAATTGAGGCACAAAAGGATGCTCGAATCCTGGGAATCTATTATAACCATTTGATAGATCATGAACAAAACCCTCTAACAGAAAATGATTGTATGGGAAAAGAAGAGTTGAGGGTGCTATGAAAGAATAAAAAACGAATTAGACTACAGGATGGACTCATGATTAGAGAGTCCATAACAGGACAGATACAGTGGGTGGTACCCCTTTCATTCAGAGGGTTAATGCTACACCATACACATGATGCAATAACTGCAGGCCACAGAGGTTCACAAAAAACATTGGAAATACTAAAAGATTATGCTTACTGGCCAAGATGTGGAATTATATACTAGAGGATGTCTAGTATGTGCCCAATTTAAACCTGCTTCACCAATGCATAGAGCTCCATTAATGAAAAAAGGCTTAACTCTTTCATGGTCAGTTTGCAAATAGACTATGTAGGGCCTTTAAATAGGTCGAGCCGGGGGAACCGTTATATTTTGAGTGCGGTGTGTTTGATGTCGAAATGGATTGAGTGTATTCCTGCAACAGATTGTAGTGCACAAAAAGCAGCTACATTACTGATGAATCATGTGTTTTCAAGGTTTGGCTTACCACAAAGAATCAACTCAGACAGAGGAAGACATTTTACAAGTGCTCTAATGAATAAGGTATGGCCAATACTGGGTGTGTGCTTCTTCTGGTGGAGTTGAACGCTGCAATAGGTCTGTTGTGGACATATTAAAGACATTTGTGGCAGAAGCAGGTTCCAGCTGGGATTTACGTTTACCTTTGGTTTCAATGGCAATCAGATCAACTCCTGCCAAAGCAACAGGTGTTAGCCCGCATGAGGTTTTGACAGGTAGGAAAATGGTGTTACCACAACACCTGCTATACAGAACACATGAGCAAACACTTGTGAGCGCATCCACAGTTCATGAATACATTGATGAACTGAGGAAGCATTAACAACATGCATTTGCTTTTGTACAGCGAAATCTAGAAAGAGCTGCTGACAGTGCAAAGTCATATTATGATAAAAAGGCATCAGTGAAAGAATATTGTGTGGGCGATCAGGTGCATAAATTTCATTTTGGACAAAGGTAAACAGAAAAATTCCAAATTTCTAGCAGCCTGACAGGGGCCATTTCGAATTATAGATAAGGTCTCTCCTGTGGTTTATAACATTTTGAAAACTGAAGGTGAAACAGCAACAGAACAGTTTGTTTATGTAAACCAAATTAAACCCTGGCACCCCAGACACGAAATTAAAAGACTTGAGCTTGTAGAAACAGATAAAGTCCCTTGAATACATAAAAGAAGGTAAGGTAAATGGGTTTAGTCAGAGAGCAACAGCAGAGAAATAAAATAGAGGTGATTGATTATTACATATGTATAGAGTAAAAAAAAAAATATAAAAAAATGGAAGCTGAAATTAGTAGAGTTGGTTTGCAAAATGAAAATATATTAAATGTTGAATGCTATTTTATGTATGTTTGTTTTCTCTTTAACATGTGCTTAATTTTAGAAAGCGAGAGGAAAAGGGCAAAATGTTTTGCAAAGCATGTTTTATTTTTGGCAAAAGGGTGAAGTTAGTATTATGCTATGTACTTAATTTGTTTCTTTTCTATTTGATTTAGACTATTGATTAAAACATTTTGGCTTGGAGGTCACAGGACCAGAGGACATGGGAGATGATGGAGTCCACGTGGACGGATTCCGGAAAAGCCCCGGAAGGGGGTGAAGACCAAGGCTACAAAGCAATCAGCATTGATGATGACGTCAACAATATGGATAGTTCTGATGACATTCGGAGAGACTTCAAAACTGTACAAGCACAGGTTGTCATTGAGCCTGGAACAGCATCTGGTATTGCAGTAGAAGAAGCACCAGGATTCATCATGAGTGATAGAAGTATGATTTGCCAGAACATTTACATACCATTGAATCCTGATACTCTGATAGAAAAACATTTTAACAATACTGGAATTAAAGCTGAGCAGACTAAAGAGTGGCTGGAACTAAGAAAAGAGGACGCTAAGTAGTCAATAAGAGATATGTTAATGCAATTGGAGAAAACATTTGTGAATTCAGCAGACATTAAGAAGAGGAGAGGAAAAAGAGGAGCAGTGATGCTTGCAGTCTCATTGGTAATGTCTATAATTGGAGCCATAATAGGTACCACAATGTCAACAGCCAATGCCATTTCAGTAGGGACGCTGCGTACTAAAGCACAACAATTGAGTGTTGACCTGGAGATAATACAAAAAACCTTAGATGGAATTAGAGGGTGATTAGATGAACAAGTAAGGTTCATAAATGAAACTGCGATCATATTGAATGAACAAGCGGATGTAATGCAACGGGCGACTAAATTGATTATTAAACATGACAGAACACTGAGTGAAATCGTGAATATAATGAGTCCTGTTGATAGACTGGTAACAAATTGCATGAGAGAAGTTCAAACTGCAATTTTACAACTGATTCAAGGACATATACCATTGAACTTCGTTTCACAGGATATTATTCATCAAATGATAGAAAGGTTGACCAGGAGGGAGATTGATGTGGTACAGGTAAAAATTGCATTTGAAATGGGTAATGCAATGCCATTATATGTGGACTTGGAAAGATTGGAAATTGGGTTTTTACTATGTATCCCGTATGTAGCCCCTGAACTCATTTATCAAACCAAGTGGGTACACAATAAGGGATTTTGAGAAGAGGACACATTTATTAATATTAAGACTCCAGAAGTGGTGGCATTTCAGTCATGGGAGCCTGAGGTTTACTTGATACCAAATTTGGAAACTTGTGTGAAATTTAAAGAACAAAATTATATGTGCCCAGGTAAACCTTTATTCCTGATGCTACAGACGCTATTTGTGGTTTGAAATCTGACCCAAGTATATCAGAAGGATGTGAAGTATTTATTAGCAATATGGGGGGTGAAGAATTGGCACAAGCTAAGATGGTCAACGGTAAATGGTTGGTCAGCACCTGTATGAAAAACTTTACAGTAGTTCATTTGAATCATGGAACATTTGTGGTCAAACAGGTGAAATATAATTTATTTTACTTACAGGTTCCAAAGGACACAATTGTGTCAATTGGAGGTTTAAAACTATTTCATGTTACGAATGACATTTGGGAAAGCCAAGTAGAAAATATTGAGTTTTTTCAAAGGGATGCATTTCCAATAGACCCGGATGTGGAGTTCTTATTGAATCATAAAGAGAAGCATGTGGTGAAGATGAATCTGAGAAAGAATAATATTACAGTTTGTAACCTGGGTATAATAGAAGTGGAAAGGTTTAATTGGGGAACCTGGGGGGAAAGCTCTATAGTGGGTTTAGCTGTCCTAGTGCTAAGAATGGGAGGATGGTTGATTGTTTTGTCAGTGAAAATTAAGATGTTGCTCATGTTAGTAGATACAACGGGGAGATATAAATATCCCAATATGCATACATATTAAAAGAAGAAAGGGAGCAAGTTGGGTTTCTTCCAATTGTGGCTTGGACCATGGCCAAATTCTCAGAAAAAGGAGGGTTTGTAGTATAATTTAGCGTGTTTTGGAGTGCAGCACCACTGCATGGGATCACAGTATTGCTGTAATGTGGTACAGCAAGCCATGTGTTGCCAGGGTAACATATGGACAGGTATATGAAGACAGGCTATCTATGTTAAAAGCACACCATTTTTATCAATACTTAGTTTAAAAGCACACCATTTTTTTTCTCACCTAAAATTCCTCAATAACAGGAGAAACATTAGATACTTAATTAATTAACTTAATTAACAAATACTAACAAGATTGTAACTCCTTAACATTATAATGTGTTCTCCATGTGCAAAATGAGGCAGGCTGAGATTCATTTTAAACGTGTGTTCATTATTTCTCCTCTCTCTTTGCTCTGTTCACGGTCTTTGCAGGAAGCAAAATTTGAATAGCACGAAATCAGTTAGATATAGTTGCTTACTGTAAAAGTGAGCCATTGTTGAGGAAGGAGGGTAGACTATTGTGTATTTTGATTGGTGACACGTCACCTTAGGGTCTGTAACAACATGAACAGTATTGTAATGAGCTCCAGCAGAGTGTCCAAAACATGGTATCTAGGCAACAACACCAACAGCAAGGCATGCAGCAACAAGTAGCACATCAAAACAAAATGGGAAATGCGAATACAAACATTTTAGCAATAACTGCAAACGGCACGCTGGCGCCTTTTCGCGGCATAGCTGTAATGGGGGATAATGTCTTTTCAGTTCCCAGAACATAAATATATCCAGAATAGCACAGCCCACAGAAAGCACTTGTGTGTCCAGTCCTATCAACTACCCTATGTGCAGAAGAGGAACCACTGGTGGGTGCAGAGATTGGCAACAAACAGTTCATCTTTATGGAGGACTCAGGAGCTGAAAAATCGTGCCTCATCGAAGGCCGGTTCCCGTTCTCGGGAACAAATTTGGAAATGCAGGGGTTCTCTGGGGCTATTTTTAAAGTTCCTTACACAAAATATTTAGACATCATGGTGCGAGCACCCCTACTGTACCATGAAGACTCACCAATAAATGTGTTGGGAAGGGACCTCCTGAGCAAATTGAATATGACCATCTCCTTCACAGAAAGGAGGATAGTATGCTCCACCCCAAGGGTATGTCCAGTAAGACCCATGTTAATGTTCAGCACTATGACCAATGAAATTGCAGTACGAGGGGTGCCCATCGATATTGATATGTTCATTTATGGAATATGAGTAAATGCTAGAGTGGTGCCTGAGACAACATGCAAGGAATGGAGAGTGCCATCGGATTTTGTCTTCCGCTCCATTGTAAACTCAGATATTGTGCCAGGTACAATAATGTCTATTGATTTGGAAGAGGTACAAGTGTCAAGCAAACGTATTGCGGTGATAGGACTGGACACACATGGATGCGAGTGGAGAACAGTGCTGTGTATAGGCCCAACCATAGCTTTGCGTGATTTAACTGATGAAGAATTGTTTACTGACAATGAAAGTGATGGAGAAATTATAATGGAGATAAGTGTACCATGTGACATAATGATTCAGCACAGGGAAATACATAACCCCCTCATGGCTAGTGTCAGTGCACCACCCTCTATATTTAAAGCTGATATGGAAAAAGTAATAACAGAATTATGGAGAACAGGACCACATGAAGTAGGCCTTTTCCAAGAGGTCACGCCTATAAAATAAAATTGAAACCAGGTGCAATCCCACCTAGAGTGAAGGAGTATCCATTATCAAGGGAAGCAGAGGAGGGAAGAAAAGAAACTATAAATGCGTTATTACATCAGGGTATAATAGTGCCATCAAATTCAACCTGTAACACAGCAATTTTCCCGATTAAAAAGGCAAGGGTGGGGCTTGGGAAATGATACAAGGCCTCAGCCCACTTAATATATAGAAAGAATTCCCTCTAGTGCCTAACCCAGCGTCCATCTTGTGTAGCATCCCAAAGGAGGCAACCTGTTTCACAGTTGTACATTTGAAAAACACTTTTTTCTCAGTGCCACTTGACCCCAGTTGTAAGTATCTCACAGCCTTCACTCTGGGGAGAAACAGATATGAACATTGTAGATTGCCACAAGGGTACTGTGAGAGCCACAGCATCTTCAATAGAATTTTGCACACAGTCATTGGTAATGTGGATCTAGAGAGCACAATAATTCAATATGTGGATGATCTGTTCATCTGCAGCAAGAGTGCGGAACATTGCAGGGCAGACTCTATTACACTGCTAAATTTACTAGCCACAAAAGGGTACAACGTGAACAAGGGCACGCTTCAATATTGCCTAGGTGAAGTGTTGTACCTGGGACAGATGATTTCAAAAAATGGTAAAAGAAGTATACCTGACAGAGCGGCAGCAATCCACCATGCAATAATCCTCAAGACAGTGAAAGACATGCAGAAATTTCTCGGCATGTGTAATTACTGCAGTGCATGGATTCTGGATTATGCAGCCTACACACGCCCGTTATTACAAGCATTGAAATAAGCACAAAAGAACAGCGCCCCACTAAAATGGACCCAGGAAATGATGACACAATACTTCAAATTAAGAGATCTCATCACACACACCCAGGTTTTAGCGAACCCCGATTATGACCGGGAGTTCTACCTCTTTTCACACTGCAAATGGAATACTGATGACAGCAGTGCTTACAGAAAAGACATCACTAGGCCACAAGCCATTGGCCTACTACAGCGGCACACTAAACACAGTGATTCAGGGCCACTTCGCGTGAGAACAAGCTCTTGCAGCAGTGCCTTTTGCGATAGAGAAAAGCGCCACAATTGTAATAGGATGCTCAGTGACACTGTATGCAGAACAATCACTCTTTGCCATTCTGGAAAGATCAAAATCAACACTCACAACACAAAGAACAACAGATTACGAGATCATAATATCCAGCCCAAATGTCCATGTACTGAGATGTAAAAGTCTGAACCCTGCTACTTTCATTACAGAGCCCTGTACAGTAGAAGATATGCAAGAACACGATTGTGACACCTACGAGGGGGAGGAAGATGATATTCCAAAAGCAAGTGAAAACGCCCTGGAGGAAGGAGAGATATAGTTTGTGGATGGGTCAGCATCAATTGACAGTGAGACAGGAGAAAAACATGTAGGAGCAGCAGTGGTAAGAATAGAAGGGGAGGAGTACAAAGTTATAGTACAGAAACGCCTCCCATCACACTACTCAGCACAAGCAGCAGAGTTGATTGCGCTAATTGCAGAACTACCCATTACCTACTCTTATTAGACCTTTCCACAGCATTCGATTTAGTCAACCATCAAATCCTCTGCCACCACCTCAAAACTGCAGCCAACTTTTCTGAGAAAGCTACAGCCTGGATCACCTCCTTCCTGGACAACAGATCCATTTGGGTCTTCTCCCCCACCGCCACTGCAGAACCTTCCCCTGTCACATGTGGAGTCCCCAAGGATCTTGCGTGTCCCCGACACTTTACAATGTCTTCACAAAACCCTTATTTGACATACTGGACCGCATGGGCATCACGTACACTAATTACGCTGGTGACACACAAATACTTATTCCCATTACAGGCGATTACAAAACTGACTCCCTAGCTATTAATGCCATTTATCAAGTCATCCTCATCCTCGGCTCTCCCCAGAAACTCAGTAAACTCGACTCTGCATTCAAGTCCTTTACCATCGATGGTAATTCCATCAAAGTGACCAAGGACACTAAAACACTAGGTATGTACCTTGATTCCACCCTCTCATTAACTAGAAAAACCAATGCAGTCTCCTCAGATGCATCTTACACATGCAAGCTCATCACAGCGTGCTACCCCTTTCTGTCACCTTCCAATTGTACTACCCTAGCCTAGACATTGGTCCTATCCAAAGTTGACTACTGCAATGCCCTCTATTTAGGCACTAACCAATGCAATATCAGAAAACTCCAAATTACCCAAAACAATGCTATTAGAGCAGCCCTTCACATCTCTAGGACCTCACACATCTCAGAACACAGACGTAACCTCAGTTGGCTTTCAGTTACCCAAAGAATCTCCCCCAAAGCTCTGGCACTCACACACAAAAGTATCGCGAACCAAGCCCCCAGGTACATCTCCAACAGGTTCACAATTGATTCAGCTGCTAGACCCCTCAGAAGCACACACGCTAATTGCCTTGTCATCCCATGCTTCAACCTCCAAAAATCTGGTGGTCGCAGCTTCCCATTCCTCGCTGCTAAGCTTTGAAACACTCTACCCAATCCACTCAGAGCTGAACCATCATTCCCTGCCTTCAAGTGCAAGGCTAATGTTTGGTTGTCCACCCTTGACTAGGCATGACCTTGACCGGAACTTTCATATCAGCATCATAGGCCGCCTTTGCATTATATCTTGACTGTATAGTTTGCACAGACTGTGTAACCTGTACACCTTCGCCAATGTATCATGAATATTCTCTATATTTTTAGGTAAATATTGTGTCTGTAACCATGTATATTTTGTATATTTTAATGTAAATTATTGTGCCTGTATGTAACCTGCCTGTAACTAAATAATGCACCCGGTTGCCCTCGGGCCTTGTGCGCTATACAAATAAACAAAATACAAATACAAATACTAAATACAGCCAAAGGATGTACAGTGACAATATATTCTGACTCGGCATACGTGACAACAATGGTAGATTCAGGGTTGTCATGATGACAAAGAAGAGGGTTTAGGAGAGCAGATGGTTCACCTGTACAACACGCAGCACTGTTGAATGATTTAATTGAAGAGCTAGCAGAACCGTCAGTGGTAGCATTGGTAAAATGCCAGACATACACCGACAACATGGACGCAATCTCAAGGGTGGGGCTTGGAAAATGATAAAGGGCCTCAGCCCACTTAATGACATCATACAGAAAGAATTCCCTCTAAAATGGACCCAGGAAATGATGAGCCGCAAAAGAAGCAGCTTACTTTAATGTCCTCCAGCCACTAGAGTGAACTGTAAAGACACAGAACCAAGAAGGGCAAGAGGAGGGGCACAACTGCACCCCCTTACTACAGAGAATTGAGTTACAAAGATGCGCAGCCTCAGATGAGCGGGAATTATGGGAAAAAATAGGATGTAAACAGTCATCCACAGATTTAATATGGTGGCAGGAAATGACAGGAAAGGTAGTGATGCCTGTAGAATTATTACAAATAGAATTTCAACAGCTGCATTTTCCAACACATGTAACAAAATAAAATATTGCAGCAGACATTCAGGAGGAATGGTTTGTCCCCAATTTACAGGAGCACTTATCAAAATGAACAATAGAATGCACCACATGCCAGGCATACAATTCAGGTATGACCCTCAAGACATTACGAGGAACACTGCCACACCCTGTAGGACCTTTCAGAGAGCTCCATATTGACTATTCTGATATGGGAGAAAGATGTAACATGGCAAGATGCCTCATTGTATATAGTCTGCCCCTTCTCCAGGTGGGTCGAGGCTGGGCCATACACCCACCATGATGCAAAGTGTGCAGCAAAGTTTTTGGTATGAGAGGTTTTCTCTAGGTGGGGCATATGCAATGTGATCAGGTCAGATAACGGCACCCATTTCGTAAATGACCTCTTCAAGGAAGTGAGCACATTGTTAGGGGTAAAGCACAAATTATGTTTGATTTACCACCTGCAAGCAAACGGTATTGGTAGAAAAAATCAACGGCCTACTCAAAAGTAAACTGTTGAAGCTATGCAACACACTTAAAAAGAACTGGGTGTATTGCTTACCCCTAGCACTGTTCCAACTCAGAACTCAGCCAAGTAAGGACCATCATTTGAGCCCACACGAAATAGTGATGGGATGGCGCATACATATGCCACTATGTCCAGTAAGAAGAGCATCAGATGCTCACAGAGCTGCCACAGTGCTAGATGATTAATTTAAGGAATACCTCACCCAACTGACAAGTGCAGTACGAAGTATAGCAAGGCAAATAGCACCTGCATTCACACAGAATAATGAAACAGATACATCAATGCCAGCACAAGACAGCCCCACGGGGCAGCGAATGCCAGGAGAAAATGTATATGTGTGAAGTTTCGTGCGGAGATGGAACTCCCGCGATTTCATGGCCCCTACAAAGTAATATATTGCACGCCAACTGCAGTGAAAGTGAAGGGACTGAAGTACTGGGTGCATCTCTCAGATGTGAGAAGAGCACACGATAGTACCACGCTCCCAAGTGAACAAGAGCAGAGCAAAGACGCTGCAACTCCCTAAATTAGAGAAGAAAAAATATGACAAATAAAAGGGGAAAAATGAAAATAACTAAGGAAAAAGAGTGCATGAAGGAAAAAGGTGTGCAAAAATGACCAATGTATATAAAAGAGTTTGGGAAGAAAATTAAGTGTACAGCATATCTCTCCCTTCCTATCTCCTACTATTTTTCTTTGTCCTCCTATTGGTTTACCTTTTCAGATTATTTTGCTGCTCTTTTAATACAAATTAATGGAATACAAAGTAGAAAAGCAAAAAAGTTACGATATAACTTCCGAAAAAGTTTTTTTGGTCAAGTACAGTAACTAGAAAAGTATTAGTAAATACATGTGAATAGCAGTGTGAATATCAATGGAAAAATCTA
Organism: Ambystoma mexicanum; assembly: GCF_040938575.1. NCBI lineage: Eukaryota > Metazoa > Chordata > Amphibia > Caudata > Ambystomatidae > Ambystoma > Ambystoma mexicanum. The sequence goes on from NC_090925.1 coordinate 272,870,779, forward strand.
AAAACGTATATAAACATAATGTATTTTCTGGTGTACTTAACACTTTTATATTGCCCCTTCAGGTGAAAATATGACAGAGAGGAGGACCCTCACTAACAACGACTCAAATATAGATAGTGATAGGGTAGAGAATAGCGTGAATAAATATTGCAACTACGAGTGCAGTTTATCATTGGCAGCAATAGTGTTTTGTGTGATATTATTTTGCGTCGGTATGTACTGGACTTTCACTTTCATAATTGGGATATGAAAGAGGGGGAAAGTGGGGTGAACCTGATACGAGAGGGATCAAGCCTTATATGGGCTGGAGTTAAGACAATTTGGACACATAATGGCTCTTCAAAGGATAATATCACAACGTTGTATAAAAACAAAACTGTAAAAACCCATGTTTTTCCACTTGCTGCTATGGGTTTCGATAATGATAATGAGACTAACAAATATGATGGTGTTTATTCCTGGTTCAGTGAGCCTGACCTAACCTACACAAATTCACATGCAACCATAGAACCTACCTCACATGGCACTGTAATGCACTTTAACCTCAATCACCCAAAACCCCCCAGTATCACAGTCTTGGCAAGCTGCAGTGAACTGAGCGATGCAACGTGCGCTAACGTCTTTCCCATAAAGTACCAGAGAGTGAAAATGTTAGATAATAGTCATGGGGGGAAGAGGAGGCAGAAAAGGGGGGCAGGAGATAAAAGCTACGATGCATACCTTGGCCTGGGATTAGATGAGATTGAAGACCCCTTCCCCTCGGATCAATCAAACAAATGGTACTCAGACATGAGTGCAACAGCCAAACAAGCAACAAATAAGAGCTGTTAAGTCTGCTCTCTCATTCCTTAACCCTCCGGCACACCTAAAGTTCTTATACCTCAAGAAGTGCCCTTGTCGGATGCCCAATGTTTAGTTCATCTCGTATTGTGTAGGACTCAAAGCACCGTCCATTCACACACAGTTACAATAGAAATGCTGCATAATGAATAAACCTGCACGAATAAGCCGCAAGGAGTGATTTGCATCAAAGAAACAAAAATTGTTATCAGACGGACACAGTTCAGAGAAAACCAATGGCATGATGAGACAATCAGGTGCAAGACAGAGGCATTGCGAGGTCTCACTGTGGAGAACTTTCAATGGGTCATAAAGACATGCACTCCGGTCTGGTCCCAACACATCGCAAAGCTCATGTGGGTCACAGCTCTCGAGAAACCCATCAAAACACAGAAAGAAATTGAACATGAACTTTGTTTCCATGGTGAAGAGAAGGTACAAATGGGCTTGAACAGACAATGTAACAAAACAATCATCATCCCAGAAATGAAAAAGGCTACAGCAGCACTCATGGACACGTATTGGGTATGTGGCAAGCAAGTATACCTGCATCTCCCGCCATCATCGAGGGACAGCTGTGCCCTGGCCACATTGCATTCGGCATTAATGGTGTTTCCAGAAAGTAATATCCAAGGGGGAGAGGTTTGGCTGGCATATCGACAGCACCCCAGCTAGCAACAACAGAGCCTTCCGCATACGACATTATGTCTGAAAACGAGCTGCAGGACAGAGTGTCCCGCAAAAGATGGTCATCCAACTAGATTTCCAGCCAATCATCAGAGCTCCTGGCCGAAATTCCAGATAAATATACACTCTTCAATTCCTCCGAGACGTTTTTTGCTTCCCTCCTGGTGCCAGGACTCCAGGAGTGGGCAAATGCCAAATGGCTGCAGATTGTCCGCTGGGAGCTAATCCAACTGGCCAACGACACTGAAGAGGGATTCGATGTGATCAAGGTGGAACTCCGCGCCTTGCGGTTAGTGACAATACAGAACCTGTACGTCCTGGATCTCCTCACAGCAATGGACGGCGGTGTTTGCAGAAAAATCGGGAGTGTCTGCTGTACATTCGTATCTTCTGAAGATGCAGACAATGGGACCCTTTCCCACTTCCTCTCAGCCGTGCATAGCTTGGGGGAAAGAATGTGGAAGGAAGGAGGAATAGAGCCAAGCAACTGGTTTGACAACATTTTTAATTGAATACTGTCTTGGCTCAGAGTGATGATGAACATTTTTGTTCCACTTATCGTTTATGTGCTAATATTTTTCTGCGTGTGCCAGGTGGGCATGCAATGTGCAAAATCAATGCCTAGTTCTGCAATGATGATGGTAACAATGGGCAAATCGACAACAGTAGCAACTATGAAAGATGCACAGATCCAAACTGGAGAGTCAGGGCCCTCTAAGTACTGCATGACGGCAGTATACCGTCACCATGGGGATAGGGTGGATAATTCATATCACACAACAATTAAGGAACCACGGGAACTACAATGGTATAGAGAGGTCTGGGTAGATCTAGATGGGGATGAGGGAATATATATGACCTGTACACATGATGAATATGCTAGAAGAGGTCAGAGCTTAATAAGTGTTTGTAGGGCTTGGATACCAATTAAAGGGACACCCGCATGGGATGAGGCAGTGCAAGAAGCAGAGTACTATCGGAATGAAAATAACCATACGATTTGTTTGTTATTTAAAATGTAATGAATGGGGGGAATGTGTGGGAGTGAGGGGTCGTTTGGACCCCCCTCGCACATTCTGCACGATTTGGACCACTTGCTCATGCATTAGCGGGGGGATGCCTCCACTGCCCTTATGCTAACATGAGCATAATTGTGGCTATTGTGGGATACACTTGGCTTCCATTTTGTGTGCCCTCGACTCCATCTTTGGACTAGGCCTCACTCTGATACTACGAAAAGGCTTCTCTCCCCACTGCAGCACCGCACACAGTGCACTCATGGCCTTCACCTTTTCCTCCACTGTCTTAAAGCTTCACAGATCCCTTTCTCACGGATGTGCCGGGATAATTGCAACACATAATACACTGTATCATCTCACCCTTTCTGTGTAATCACTGTCCTGTGTGTGAACCGGCCTGAACCATGCCTTGTAGCTCATCCATCTCCACAAACCTGCTCATATGCTCTTGTCCCTGCTGTTGGAAAATTACTGCCAATGTAACCATGTGCCCTCCTAAGGTATTCTCTTGATGTAACAGAAGTGTGACCCTGCTGTGCAACCCACCCCAGAGTGCCCCACTAAATCCAGACCTCTTTCGTAGTACATTGTGCCCTAAAACTAACATATGTCATTATACTCCCCACTCGCCTTGATGTGTGAAGACCCGCCCATTCGCATAGGTTATCACAGGGGACAAGCCCCCTAAGCCATGTGCCCCATAAAAGTCGCAATGAAAGATTATATAATCAGGTATATGCAATTTATGGGTTTTCAAGATTTACTGAAAGGTATACTAATGATTGTTGTTTATTATATGTCTAGTGGTAGTTTCTCATGCCAGCTTAGTTAGTATCAACTCTACCTCGCTGTGACTTAACCCTCACCCCTCCCAGACACAGACAGCTGGGCCTCATGATGCTCATCCTCCCGCCAAATGGGCAGCCTATCCGTGAGTAGCAGTGCCTACACTACTATATGTTGCCTAGCTATGTAACCAATCCTGTTCTAATTTAGTACCATATGTTAGTGATGACACCAATGATGCTGTTTTGCTTTATAATTCCATGTAACTGTATTGTTTGCCAGACCGCTCTCAGTGCAGCAGAGTTCTCTGGATGCCAACTTTATTTAAAAACCCTGCTAATCTTGCAACCCTTTCTCCTAGTCTCACTCCCTACTGGGAGGTGTCACATTTTAAGAATTTGCATTGGTAAGACGCTGAGTGAGCCTTAACTCTGGTTCTACTTTCATTCTTAACATTGATTATTTTTGTTCTATTAAAACAAAGCCCTTTCTGTGTATAGCATTTGAACACCATCAAATAAGGCCATCCCTCCCAGAACGGCATTGTTTTATCTGAGAAAGTCCATGAAAAGCAATAGAATTCTGTTTCAAGTCTGTGAGGCTTGGATTTTCTTTTTGAAATGAACTAACACACGCAAAGTACTTCAAAGGAAAGATGCTCTTTCTTGCATTGTGTCAATTACCAAGAAACCATTTTCAAGCATATCTCTGTTTCCAGTAACTGACCAGATCTCTAAAACGTCTTTCAGAAAGTAAAATGCCAAGGAAGCTCTGTGCAGAAAAAAAAAAACACACTTTGTGAAATGAACATGAGAGAAAAAGAACCTGGTTAAAACTGCTTTTGCAGAAAATGACATTGGGAAAACTGAATGTGAAATAATACTGTAGCTCGCAAAGAACACAATTATACATGTGGGGAGAGGGGATGCAAAGATATGAATATTGTGCTCTGTTTTTTCCCCCAAAAGAAAAATCATCCAGGCTGAGGCCTAGGAGTTTCTGTCAAACCAATTTGGCACCAAGGCTAATTTCACACCTAACAGTGACTAAGGCTAAGTACAAAACAGATTCAAGCTTTCTTTAAGATGTATAAGAAGATGCATGTTTCTATTGAACTGTTAACCAAGTTTTTCACAGCAGGTTCAAGGTTTGCAATGTTATCCTTTATAGTTATGGCCAGGTAGGGTTCTACCATCTCTGTGTTTTATTACAATTGTCATGGGGTTGGTTTTAGAGACTGGCCGAAGGAAGGAAATTGAGCTATGTAGGAGTATGAGTTCAATTTCAATACTATGACTCTACATTTCAACAGTTAGACTCATCATTTCAGCATGCACATTTTAGTGAGGGTTTGAACTTCAACTGGGGCCCAGGCGGTGAAACTCATTGCTGGACTCAAGAGTGAAAGTCTCAGGCAGAATTTAAAAGATGCCAATGCATAGAGAACATACTGGAAATAGCACTTTGCTTCAGGATGTTTTTTCAATGAACTGAACTGCACCAAATATAATACAAACCTAAATGTATCATACTAATTAACCCAACCCCATTTAACATGTAACGGATTCCCATAATAACATCTAGTGCACATTAGCTCATGCAATAAGCTGAATGCAGACTGATGAAAACGCATAATGCTCTGAAAATGGGAAATGTACAGGCTGAATCTGCGCTGTCTGGTTGCTGGAAAATCTGATTTCTGTTCTGCTAAAACATACCTTTGTTTTGGAGCAGGAAGAGCAAGCGGAAAATGAAACATGTTTCTCTTCAGCAATGCAGTGAGCACAATAAGGAAGGCACAGAGAAAAGGCATGTGATGTGGGTAGGTCTGGACAATGGGAGGTGCTCGTGATTGAAAGGGGGTGTCATAGAAAAGGGTTTGGGAGGCATGGTAGAGGGGCATTCCTCATAGGCACAGACAGAGGAAGGAGGCAGAAACTGTGGTTGCTGAGCAGAGTTTCGTGGCTGCAAGCTGACTTTCTGCTGGGCTAAGGCTAAATCTGAAGCTGTCTCCTGGGTTAACAATCGTTAGAAAAGCTGCAGTCTTGGGAATACTTATCTGGGTGTCCCTATGCAAGTCAGGCAGAAAGGCTGAGGAAGATTTCACTGCCAAGCTGAGTCGGGAATACCGCCAACAGATTTAGGCAAATATGAGGTTAAGTGAGGTGCTGGTTATGTGAAAGATACTCGGTAGCCCAGATTAAGTAGTTCACTTCATTTTAGATGCTGTATTAAATATTCTAATTTCAACTTGCATGTACTACTGTGTTCGTATTTCTCAAAGTTTTGCTGTTTTGTTTTAAAGAGTATTTTTCTTACCAAGTTTCACTAGGAGAAGGTCAATTGCCAGGGCTTTGCGCAGATATAGCAAGGAAAGCCTTTGCAAAAAGAAATTTACTTGCACTGTGAAGTATAATGTGGCCATAACTGTCACTATGTGTAACTTGCATAATTCTATATTACGATAGGACAAATTCAAAACGTAATTTAGCCTCATTATATGATTCCTCATTCAGTCCCTTTCATTGGACATGCTTATATAGATGCAGATGTGCGGTAAGAAATATTTCAAAGCAAAGTAGCTGCAGTGAGCTGTTTATCTAGAGAGATTGGATGAATGTTCAGTATTTCAATTGCATGCTTTACATTTGTCAGCCAAAAGGGCATAGTGTGGTATTGTACATAAGAAAAGATACCACTAGAGGGCATGAGCCATCTATTCAGGGTGTATTAAGTCCAGTATTTGTGGTTGTTAGTGACCCTGGTAAAGATTATTATTAGGCAATATTCTGAAATTAGTCTCACCACTGTAGAAATACCCCAACAAGTTTACCACAAACACCACAAATACCATCAAATACCACCATAGCAAAGATACCACTATAAAATACAAAGAAAATAATAGATATAATCCCAAAATATATCTTACATCTCCAGCTTTGGGCTTTTAGGGGCAAATTACCTATGCAGGCTATAAATATACACATTGTTGGTTTCTATTTACTTGAAAAAGAATAATTGCAATCAATTTGCCAAATCTGAGATGCTGTAGGGAATGTAATCTCTTTATAAATATGAAACAGTTCAACAGAAGTTGGCAGCCTTGGCTCGACGATCATGGAGGAAGGATTTCACAGGGTCTTTAGTTCTGCACCAATGACACTCAATAGCTTGGTTTATTTCAAGAAGCATCAGAAATTGAATTTAGTGGGAGGCTTGGCTTTCTTGTGAATGACCGGTGCAATGATGTCCATTGTTCTTTTGAGTTCTTCATAAAAATGGTTAAAGGGACTCATGGAGTGCTGTGCACACATTTGGCTTCATATGATGTCCAAAACAGGGCAATCAATACTGTCTTCATAGGATACACCATGATAAACCTGCTATGTGATAGTAGGGTAATCCTCTGGTCTTCTCCAGGTCTTATCAGTACTGATGGTCACAGGTATTGATCAGACCAACAAAGTGGACTGATGCAGATGTATGAAACATACACAAGAGTGGATGTCAGGATCTTGTCCATAGTGTGGCCTTCAGTGTGTGTAGGACCAGATGAACAAACCTTCAGGGTCAGTAAGTCACAAATGGTTGAGGAATGAGTTGATTTATCTGTTAGAGGGCAGCCAGGCCAGATGAAGAACATCTGGAGGACCAAGACAATGGTGGAGGTGGTTTGTAAATTAGAAAAAAAGTCATCTACTTCTACAGAAAAAGGTGGAGTTACCAGTTGGTGTAAATTTAATATGTTGTCTTATGTTATGTTAGAAACAGTTTTTTATAATGTACAAACATTCACCACAAGGTCATATGGGCGATATTGTAGAAATAACACTGTGGCAGAATTCAGTCATATCAAGCGGAGGGAAAAAGAAACACAATCAGATGGTACATTAAAGAGAGGTGTCTTCAATTATTCTGAAAGTGTAAACATGTGGGCTCTGTGCTTACAGATTCAGACATGACAATCCATAGTTTAGACTTCAAGACTAAAAAATATAATGACTTTCAATGTTTTCCATACTGTAAGTGGCAGTTTTAAGTAGGCTTGTAAAATGATGACAGAGAGCCTCTTGGAAACGACACAAATGAACTCTGCCTAACAGAAAACATAGATTCTGATGATATCATGTCTAATGCAACAGGTTTAGAGACTTGAAGGCGATGCAGTGTCTAGTTGTAAGCCATTGCAATAAGGCCAGCCATGGTGACCTATAATCACATTTGTGTAACCTGAGCAACAATTTCACAGCTGCATTCTGAATTCTCTACAACCTAGACAAAATGTTGGAGATATTCCTAGAAGCATTCTAGTTGCCAGAGATTTCTTCACGAACACTCTAAGTTTGCAAATGAGACTTCAACTCATCTTCCCCCTTATTAATAAACACATTGGCCCTCATTACGACCCTGGCGGAAAGTGACTGACCGGACCGCCACAGCGGAAATAGCGTTTCCGCCATTGCACGAAGGAGCAAAGTGCGGCCCATTCCGACCCATCGGGCACGAGCACCACGCCATGGCGGAAGTGCAAAGTCCGCGATGGCGGAAATGACCCCAAAACGGCCCACACCGCCGCCGTACGGCGCCCTAGGTGCAATACCGCCACCCCTCTTAGCGGTCACCGCAGTGTGCGCCTACCGGAAAGTACGGTGACCGGAAATATACGGAAACGGAAGTAAAAACATGGGCCCGGAACGGGAAACATCCCGCCGTACACCTATAAAACCACTAAAACCACACAACCACCAAAAACACTACCCTGAGACACGCCCCAACCCGTCATCCACCCTAGCGAAACCAAGAAAAATGGGAAAAGCAGCGAAGAAAGCGTGCGACCGCAAGCGGCAGGTCCACTTCTCCCGTGAGGAACTCACCGTGCTAACAGAGACCCTCCAGGAGAATGCAGCCGTCGTCTTCTCCACGCAAATGACCAGGACGTCACTTGCGAACAAGAAGGCCATATGGGCTCTGGTGGCACAGCGGGTAAGTGCGGTGGGGACCGCACCCCGCAACCCACAGCAATGCAGAAAGCGATGGGACGACCTGCGGATACGCGTCCGCAGCATACTCTCTGCCAACCGCAACATTGCCACAGCCACCGGGGGAGGTCCTGAATCACCCATCAAGTTGACCCCCTGGGAAGAAATCTGTGCCTCCACCATCGGAATGGAGAGCATTGAGGGAGTCGGAGGGATGGAGAAAGGAGTGCAGACATCCGAAGATTCAGGTAGGTGGGCCAGATAAAACAATGCTAAATCCCCAATGTCCAATCATGCGAAGTACCATGTGTCCACATAGTGCAACAGAAACACATGTCCAGGAGAACGTCCACACACATCGGCCTGATAGCGCACTTTAAAACCCACAATAAATACATAATTAATTAAAAACCCCTAAAACACGCACTACACGTGCAGCAGGCACACCCTAACTGCAGGCTGCCAAACAACTGCACCCTCACTCCACACACAAATGAAAGCACCTCCAAGGCCCCGACCCAAATCACCCTCAGGTACCACCCCAATGCATGTGATACAATGCCATTCCAATTTCCACAGACCCATTAATAACTCTCGCCCTCCTTTACTCCACCACAGGGTCCGATCCAAACGACGATCATCAGGACACCCCTACCAGCACACCTGCAAAGAGGGCCAAGACCAACGGCCAAAGACCCTCCACCTCAGCTGCACGCATCAAGACACGGCAGCAGCACAAATCAGGTGGCAGCACAGAGGAGGGAACATCAACAGGCACCCCAGCAGCCAGCATGCCCACACCACCACCACCACAGGTCCCCCCAATGGATGCCACAGAAGGCACTGCCTCTGGTGGCAGCAGCACCATAGGTGACACCCCATTGATGGCAGCATGCTCGGACACAGAAAACGGGGATGTCGAAGTCAGATCCATCCATGACCTGTCCCAATCCCCCTGTCTGTCCCATCCCGTACAACATGAGGATACCACGCAGGGGCACCCACAAGACGACGACTGGCCATCCCCCACAAGCCCCGTAGAAGGCAACATGAGGTCAACAGCCCCTCTGTGACACCCCCGCAAATGGCCATGGCCCAGCAGAGGCAACAGTCCCTCGACCAGTTAATCGTGCAACAGCAGCGACTGGCCACGCTCCTCAAGGACCATGCCGATGAATGTGGGGGCACTAAGGCAGACATAGAAACATCAACTGAGACACTTAGGGCAGAAATGGAGAGAGGTACAGAGACACTAAGGGCACAAATGGAGAGTAGCACCGAGAGCCTGAGAGTCCAAATGGAGAGAAGCACCGAGAGCCTGAGGGGGGAACTGCATGCGACGTCCAAAGACGTATGTGCCGAACTTGCCGCAGTGCGCCGTGTGCTCACTGAGCTCTCGCAAACCCTTAGGGACATGCATGGACGTGAGCAGGCAGAGACATCATCCGTTGCAAGTTCCGTCCAGGGCAGCCCCCAACGTAGATCTGGGAGGAACCTGCGCTCCACAGGCAGGGGTGCCCCTGATACCCGCAGAGGGGGCTTGCAATAGCGACAGCCCACTGACAATGAGCATCTTTGGACACTGGTGTTCGGGGGGGAGGTAGGAGGGTGGAGGGGGTGTGTTGGGCTCACTTGGGTGGCGGATCGATAGGGTGTTCAACATGATATCACATATGCCATAAACAGTGCACGATCAACCAATGAGATGTGTGGACATTGATCTTTGTGTACTAGGCCATCATAGGCGTACAGTCCATATTGTGCATGTACCAGACACACACAGTGCCACGAGTCCCGTGTCCATGTATCAGCCACCAGGCATGAGTGCTAGAAGCATGCATCAATGAGATGCTGACGAATGTCACGGGCCTCCGGTGCCTCGCAGACTCCTTGAGGTGCTGCCACATCCCCACCCTCATCATGACCATCATCAGGTGCTTGCAGTTCTGCGTCAGGGGGCATGGGCACATTTCTACGTACGCACATGTTGTGGAGCATGACACATGCCATGACCATCTTTGCAACCTTCTCATGGCGGTACAGGAGTGCCCCGCCAGACCTGCTGAGGCAGCGGAAACGGGTCTTCAGTAGGCCGAATGCCTGTTCAATGACTACACGGGTACGTGAGTGGGCATGGTTGTAGTCCTCCTCATGCTGGTCCCGTGGGTTCCGGACTGGTGTGAGGAGCCATCTCTTCAGTGGATACCCAGCATCACCTTTATGTGGACGAGAAACGTATGATGTGGAATGCCATTGCTACGTACGCACACCCCCCACCCCCCTTCCTGCCAGGTCATTGCCGCATCACATACCCCACATCATCATGCATGAAATGAGACTCACCGAGTAGCCAGGATCTGTTCCCTGCATGTCGCTCCTTGTAGCGTGGTATAGTAGAGTTCCTCAAGACCATGGAATCATGGGTTGATCCAGGGAATCTGGCACAACAATGTGTAATGATCCTGTTGGAGTCACACACCATTTGTACATTCAGGGAATGAAATTGTTTTCGGTTGCGGTACTGGGCCTCCATGGCATGTGGGACGACCAATTCCACATGGGTGCAGTCGATGGCACCAATGCAACCCGGTATGCCGGCAAGTGCATGGAATCCCACTTTTGTGTTGGTAATTTCCTGCTCCGAGCGTGGTAGAGAGATGTAGTCGTCTGCGTGCTTCAGGAGGGCATCGAGCACTTGCAATAGTGTCCGTGAGAACAGTGGCTGAGAAATGCCATGCAACTGTCCTACTGTGTGCTGGTAGGTGCCTGTGGCCAGGAAGTGGAGTACAGACACCACCTTCAGTAGGGGTGGGATGGCGGTTGGGCTATCTATCATGCTGACAAGGTCAGCCTGTGTCATGTCCACAATGGCGGCTATGGTGTCCCGGTCCAAACGGTAGAGGGTGTGGATCTGCTCATCAGTGAGGTTGAACGGATGTGCTCGGAGGCGTGGGATTGCGGGCTGCCTGCGTGGTGGTCGTGGCTGTGCTGGCGGCCCTTGCTGGCCCTGCCTTGGCCTCCTCCTCCTGCGTCTCCTCCGTGCGGCCGGTTGTAGTTGGTGTTCGTCTTCTTCTTGGAGTTGGAGTACTTGCAGTGCTATCAGGTCCCCCAGGGCCAACATCGCGCGTCCTGCCGGTAGCATTTCGGAGTGGGTGTGGTTGTGGGAGGAGACTGGGTGTGCAATTTATGTGTTTTCAGGCTGTATGGCCTCCACCTGTGGTGATTCATTCCACCTGTGCAAACTGCTCTCCCCTTTGGCCGAGCACGTCCCGCACACAACGCTGCAATTCGAGTAATGGCATCTTGCTATTGCAATCATGTATTTGTACCCGACGGCCGTGTAACATTGGTTGATATGTTCATTCTGCTGTGGTCCCATTGTTTCACATACTATCTGTGCAGTCGCGAACAGACTTGTGAAGGGTCAGTGGAACGTAGTACTCGAGTAACGGTGGGCCCTCATGCATCACTGTACCGAGTTGCAACGACGGGCGGGGCGTCCCATTTGTGGGTGAAGGCAGTTGCCATTTTCACACACAGCCGCACTAGATGGATTAATTAGTGATTTCAAACGGCCACAGATGCCTCTTCGACGTGATGTTGCAAATGAGGAATTCGAAGGGCGGCGCTTTCGGTTTTCAGCTAGCGGCGAGGAGATGCCCACAGGTCTGACTGCAAATATAACGTTCTATTGTTCAATGTCCTTGAGACAGGGGCCATGGCGAGGGTGCAATGATTGATATGAATAGTTTGGGATGCGCAATAGCGACGTGGGCGATGAGGCCGGACGTTCCCAAATACATGTTACTTCACAACACTGGAATTACGGGCTGGGGCACAGTGGATTTTGCAGGCTGCATAACGCACAGACTCAATGGAAATTTCACATGTTATGTGAGTATGGAAACAGGCGTTTTGATTACGGGATGAGGGAATGATGAATGGATGCATGGGCAGGTGATTTGATACAGAGTTTGCCATGAACAGGGCTTCTTGGAATGTATCCGCCTCCCCTGCGCTATGTGATGCAGGGCTGCCATAGTGGGACCATCGTCTATGTGGCCTTGTTGAGCCCTCCCTGTCTCGACGCGCCTTCAGCCACTTGTGTCCATGCACGTTAACATTCCCATCTGATGGATTCTGTTTTGACAGACGCATGCACAGGTACACTCGTTTGTGATGGTGTTTACACCTCGATATAGATGGTTATGAGTCGCAAGTGGTTTTGGGGTGGTGATGATCCTTTGGAGTGGGCTAGCATGCATATGGCTGTGGATTTAGTGTGATCATTGAAGTGAGTTGTTCGGATGTAGTTCTGATTGCCATTCTGTTCTTTTTCTTTTCTTTTGGTTGACAGGTATCTCCTCCCCTTTTGCCACTGCCATCTGTATGCCACTCCTGCAGATGGCTTTTACTCCCGACACCTGCTGCTTCGTGTTAATCAGTGGAGCAGCATTACGATCTTATGGGACGATCGCCAATGGGCCACATGCCCTTACGCAGTACTGGTGGCTCGGAGCAACATTTCGGCCTTTCAGCTGGACTAGTGCCTCCCCATTGGGACGGCCCTGCGGTTCTGTGCGCTTCCATGTTGCCTTTTCGTACGTGGATGTGGCTCTGTGTACCATGATGGAACAGGGCGTCACACATGTAGTGGCTGGTCATTTCTTGCGGATGCAGCCCACAATGGTGAAATGTGTTTTGGAGTTCATGGCCTAATGGCTGTATGGGCTTGGTGATTTTGTTGTGCATTAAATTTCTATTCTGATTTGGCCCGTGTAGCGTTCTTCTTTGCAAGTGATGTGGCATATTCCTATTTGGGGAGCGATGTATTGGGAGGAGATCTGCATTGGGTTCCAGCTTCGGAGTCTAGTTGCGTGGTACTGTACTGGGCGCGTTTGCCTACGAAGCCCAGTGAGGTCAGGGATGGGGGCTGCCAATATGACTGTTTGAATGTTGTCATGCTCAGGGGCGGGGGATTGGGTTTTGTGTAACAGATGCCGGTCAGCCAGGTGGACTGGTGGAATGATGTGATTTTCGGAATATTGCTGGTCACAGTTGCCTGTGTTTGCGTGCGTTTCGGGGGGGGGGGACTGTGGTCATGTCCATTGGATTGGCTTCTGTATTCGTGCCATCTGTGCCCTGCTGCTCCCATTGGCCCCTCTTGTGTTTCTTTTGTTCGTTGGCATGCATGGGTGACTTGTACATTTCACTGGTTGTTGTGACTTCATTGCACCTACGGGGAGTTGTACTTTGTGGGCAGGGAGCGGTGTACAGGCACTCAGTGGGGCCGTTTACGGGTGATTCGCGATGCCGTACTTCTCACCATGGCGGAATGGTACATTCCGCCATGCTTGATGGCGTTAGGTACATGTCCGCTAGGGTCGGAATTAGCGTACCCTTGCGCCATGGTGGTATTTACGGTTTGGCATGGCGCGCGCGTGCGTGCTTGGTGCAGTTGGCGTTGGCGTTCACTACGGTGTCGCTAATGGCTTCGTACTTTGCGGTGACGGGTCATAGTCGCACCGAGCGCTATTCGATGGCGGTATTGCATTTCCGCCATCGTTTTCCGATTTCCGCCAGGGTCGTAATGAGGGCCATTGTGTAAAGATGATACTTGAGAAATATTGGTAAGAAGGTGCATAGGGATGATAGAAAATAGAAAATAGAAATGGACAAAGTGAGAGAAAGGTATGCATGCATACATTTAACAGCATCCTACCAACTACATCCTTAATCTTTGGGTCACAAACTGGCAGCTTGGTGATCCATCTTAAATGCACCAGCACTTCCATTTGTTCATCAGCAGGTGCATGGTGTACTTCTAACATTTATGTATTTATTTATTTTATTTATTGTTCATTTGTAATGCGCCTACACACACGTGTTTCAAGGCACAACCATGAAAGGAGGGGCAACAATAGAAAACAGATAGAATGTCTTCAAGGCATGGCACATTCAGATCGTGCAAGTGCACAGACAGGTGTAGGAAGGATAAGACAGAATTGTCTGATGTGATGTCAATCTCTTCACCTTGCCAATTCTCCTTTCCCGACCCAATCACCTCCATTTGTGTTATCATCATTCCCGCTAGCCTTTGCTCCAATACACAGGTAAAGCCTATCCAAATTCCATATCAACAGATCTTCCAATCTTTCCTAACTAGAGAAGGTACCACCAAGGGCTCTAAATGGTTTGACATACCATTTTCCACTAGCCTGCCCTTCCTTTTCATAACTACATATTCCACTCTAATTCTTCTGCCTATGCATCTACAAGCAAAAACCTTGTTTGGCAATCTCCTAATAAACCTACACCTCAATACGTTCTCTAGCACATTCTTTCCTGACTCTTCACTACAATACATATGGAATTCACTCAGTATGGATTTAGCGCAAACTAAACTGGGATGTGTCCCTCTCATCAAACAAGAGACACCCCTGTTATACTATTTGAAGATGACCTTATATTCCAAACCATCTCGTCCAGTGAATGAACTCATCCATACCATTTCTCCTTGTTCATTCTATGTTTCTACCACCACGTTTTTTAACCATTCTGTCAAACCATTGGTTTCTGGGTGATAGTTTGCTGTGCACTTTCTCCTCAATACTTTTTTTCTTGCATATTCAGACAATTCCTTGCTCCTGAATTGTGGCCCATTGTTACTGATTATATTTAGTGGATAACCTTCCCATCTAAAAGTTTGTTACAAAAATTCAATAATGTCTTCTGACTGTGTGTGGGACACCAATTTAGCTTCTGGCCATTTCAAGTAATGGTCCACCATTAACCCAATGAACTTCACTCTCGGCCCTAGTAAATGGAATAGTCCCAGTATATCAATGCCTAGATGCTCCCACAATAAAACTAGAAGAGACCGGAGGTACTTTTTTACCGACCACTTATAAACAGCCCTCCATCAAACTTTTGATTAAACAATACACTATGTTTATAGGGTCACTTGCTTCCCCACTATCCATTTGTGATGTACCTCTTATATATGATTTATAGTCATTATATTGTCATATACCACACCAGTTTGTATCAAAAATATTCATTTATTGTTTTTTAAACACATTGTTAATAAAAACACTTTTTTACAATTTACTTTTCTATAATTGTAGGACTTCTCTATACAATTGTTAAACACACACACATATATCTGAATGATTTACAATTTCACTATGCACATCTAATAACCTGTAGTAATTCATTCTTTAACAATTTCTTTGAGATAAAAATTTCATAGGGATCAGTTGTTTGCTCCCCTCTCTCATAGAGAACTGCATCCCAGTCCATAAAACATTTCACTCTGTATTCATATCACCCATGCTTACTTTCATACTGCATTCAAACCATACCCGACATGTTTCATTCCTTACACACTTTCATACAACTCACTAGGAAATTATTCAGGGGTAAAAACTTTTTGATACCACATTTCATTTTGATGTACAATAATGTATGTCTTCTTTTAGAATTTTTTCTAAGGATCCACTATCAATGAGGTCCATTCCATGATGTCCAACCATCAAACGGATAACTACGGGAAGCAAGAATGGGATATTCAAATTTTAGTGTTCGAATCACATCCCGGTTTACATTTCTATTATGTATCACCTACTGCCTTTACTAGCGGCACTCGGGAGTAAATTATTTAACTAGCTCCTTCTACACATCCATTAAAACACTCCGTCCCTCCATCTGACAAATACAGGCTACTTATCAAGAATTCCAAAGCAGGGTAGGTTTTCCAATATTTAATTAAATTATTATCTGTTTGGTCTCACCCGATAATTAACTGATGTCAATTATTAATTATCTAGGATAAATTCTCATCCGATTACCTCAATCTTATTCACTTCTTCTTTTATTGTCCTCTTGGTCTGTCACCTTTAGACATGTTACTCTGTTATGGCGACCTGGGTAGCTGGCTACCGGATACTTTCTTGGAACAATCTCTGTGCTCTTCCCCTATTTAAAGTAAATAGTACTTATTTATCTTTACCATTTTTCTATTGTTTGGCCATTTATCTTTCATTGGCTGTTCCCCTCTTGCATCATTTCATCTTAAATTTTCTCATACTGACTTGATCTTATTGTAGATCCGGTTCCTAATGGTAGAGTGTGCTAGCAGCTTCTGCGGTCTTACTCTCTACTCTTAGGCTTGAGCAAAGTCGTCCAATCCTTCCTTTATGCCATGTACTCCGTATCTATTTTTCTACAATAGACAAACACAAAGCGCACTTACTCTTTATAGATTATCTTCTTTTTGAAGCCTCTCTCATCCCTCGCTAGCTGCGCCAGTTTGATGTTCATACCTGTGTCTTTTCTTTTTTGTTTTCCGCTCTTTCCAGATTCCACGGTTTCAGCTTTTGCCCCGTCTGTCTCAGGCTGTATCACGTTGTCTCACACAGCTGGCATCTCTCTCCACCTCTGGCCATTTGTGGTTGCCTGCATTCCCTTATGTTGTACGTCTTTATATACTATTTCTCTGACCATGTGACAAATTTGTCACGTGATCCAGGGACGCTACGTTCACTGTTCGCCTCCTTTTTAACGCATTTGTTTACATTGGCTGCCTTCGGCCCCCTACTCACTCATCTGCAGTCCAGGTGAGACGCTGTCAACCTGACCCCACGCTCTAAACCAGGCTGTGCGGCACCCACACTCGCCTAGCGAAGGTATATTTTGGCGGCTGCGGGGGCCATCTTACTGTTTCACCCATGTCTTCAAGGGGTCAGTGAATTATCACTCTGTTTTCTCATTCAGACCCAGCTCTGTGCTTTTTGTAAAGAAAATCAATTCTTTCTCTTTTGTAGCTAATTTTCTTCTGTCAAGATTAGAATCATTTGTTTGCTTCACCAAATATACTAGTGACCATCTCAAATCTTCCACTTTATGTACCATCTCTATAAAGTGTTCCACTAGGGGAGCAGAATGCGCTCTATTTTTTATGCAGCTTTTGTGTTCTGTGATGCGTGTTTTGATTTTTCTTTCTGTCTTCCCTATGTAGATCTTTTTACAGGGGCACCAGATCACATACACAACAAAACTAGAGTTACAATTCGTCAGCACTTTTTGTTTCCAAAGGCTTTTAAGACCTAAGTCAATTTCCGTTGTTTTTTTGGTTTGTTGACAGCAGACACAGGACCCACATGGATAGTGTCCTTCTGGAGCCCGCAATCCTCATGTTTCTGTTAGGGTCAACTGTGGTTTGATCTGCTTAGTAATGTCGTTTCTCATGATCTGATCTTTTATCGACCTGCTTCTTCGGAATGCCATCAGTGGTCTCTGTAATGGTACTTTACCTTTTTCCAGAATTCTCCAATTTCGATGGACGATCTTCTGTATTCTGTTAGACAGGGTACTATAAGTGTTAACAAACACTATGTTCTCTTTGTTTTTTCTTCTAGGATTTTGTTCCAGAATAGCCTCTCTGTTGTTATTGTCGGCTCCCTTCATGGCCCTTTTCGTCAGCCTAGTAGGATAGCCTCTCTTCTGTAGATCACTTCTCAGTCTCAGGGCTCCATCTTTATAGTCTGCATTATTCATACTGTTCTTTTTCAGCCGTAGAAACTGGCCAAAGGGTAAATTATCCTGTGTGTGTGTCGGATGAAAGCTGGTATAGTGTAATAGGGCATTGCGATCCGTGGGCTTTTTGTATGGTTTCACGTACAGTTTTCCCTTCTCTGTATTTACTTTGATAGTCACATCCAGATAGTTGATCTCCACTTTGCTTAAATTTTCCATGATTTTCAGATGTTGGTTTTGTCGGTTGATCCACTCGAAAAACCTGCTAGCGGTATTTTCTTCTCCTCTCCAGATGATAAGCACATCATCTATGTACCTTCTCCATAGCAGTATATTTGCTTTATATGGATTGGTATCATTATAGATGCAGTGTTTTTCAAAAGCCTCCATATAGAGAATAGCGATACTTGGAGCCAGGGTAGATGCTCCCACACCTCTGAAGGTGGAGGAATCATGGTCATTTCTTGTTTCTACACTTTGCTGCTCTTGTTGAATTATTTCTAGCCCAGCAGTCCCTGGCCAACATCTATATTAACACATATATCAGTGGCCAACATTGCCTATCTCTTACATTCCTCTTCTTAGTGGTGATACCAGGGTGTACATCTTGGGCCTTCTTAGTTAACCTCATTCTCAGGAACGCTGCAAAGTGAGAGTCCCAGGAATGCCCCTCCTAATCCCCATGAGGAAGACGAGCCAAAGAGTCAAGTACACTCAAAGTCACTCATCATTTTTTGGATGAACCCCAAGCGCACCACTGGCTGACACATATGTAGGGTGATTTCCCATCAGACAGCCATTCCAACCTTACCCAGTGCAGAGCCTTCCAGATCCAGAGAACCCGACGGAGATCGTGCACCGGAACATTGTAATGGACTGTATTGATTAATTGCAGAGAAGCCACTGTGCTGATGTCATAAGTGATACCGTGATGTAGGAGTCTTAGCCACGAAGAACACTTGCAGCCATGCACAGTTTACACAAACACACACTTGCATACACAAAGAACATGCTTACACAGCTCTGTAGATAGAGGACAGATACGTATGCATACTGTCAAAGCTTTTATTATTTTTCTCATGAGCCAAATGCAGTAACGCAGAAATGCAAGGAAACAAGAGATTCTGAGCAAGCTTGCAGATGCTTATGACAATTAATCCTACGGGACTACAGGAGTATATATGGACCCTGGCAGGACCCCAAATTACTAATCTATAGGAATCATAGCACAGCACGAGTATGTAGAAATCATATTGTAGGTCTAAGGAAAATTACAGAAGGCCTCAAGTCACAGAACACCAGACAAGAGGAGCAGGCTCAGGCTGTGTGAAGCTCAGGCCGAGCTCATAGCCAGAGTCAGAGTTAAACAGTCACATTCCAAACTACAGACGACAAAGTGGTCAGCTACAGAAAAAATTGAATAAATCCTCATAAATGCAGACACAAGAGCTCAAGTTTGTGGTCAACAACCACATGATGCAGCCAAAGTAGACAATGAGCATCCACCCATTGTGGAAAGATGAGCCGTTCTCAGCAACCCAGATGAGAAGTGAAACATGTGTTGCAAAGGGGAGCACTCTCTCTTAGGCAGTGTCTACTACCAGATACATTTCAGACACTGTCATTTTACATCACCTTGAAGAGGTGCAAAGAGGTCTGAGAACCAAACTGGGTCCCATCTGGAGAGACCAGATACAGCCAACCACAAGAAAGAAATCATGGGGTGGCTGGCAAATGGCAAGGGCCAATGGTAAGTCTTTGACCCTGCAACAATGTAATAGATCGTTTTTGGGGACGGGGTAGGTCAGTCACCTGACATGCAAGGGCTGGTATGATAACCTCTATATGGGCTAGCTATACATGTTACTACTCTCAGCACCCAATCAGTAGTGGGGATAGGTTTTTGAGGAGACCCAGATGATGATGACATATGGCATCATAAATGTGAAACGCACTTTAGAAAATTGAGATGTACTCAGGAATTGTGATGGTCCGGTATGTTCCCTTTATGTTTTGTGTAATAAATCACAGTTCTAACTTGCCTTTGGCTGTGTCCTCCATTATTCCTGGGAAGGAGTTGTTCGTCCCTTGAGAGTCGGAAGAATCCCCAGTCAAATTCTGGCATACCTGGTATCTGCACCAACAGCTGGTGGTGCTAACATATGTCCCCAAAGTAGCATCCTGCCTTACACCAACAATCCTTCTCTTGCTTTACAATACAGACAGAACTCTTCTCCTTGCTGTTTCTTTTCTGGCCACCCATTGATAATTCAATTTCTCAAATTGAGCAAGGTTTCATCCTTTATAGATTCTTCTTCCCACTCTTACCTGAATATCACCAACCCTGAATCTACGAACACATTAACTTCTAATGCATCCATTTGCATGTCCTCATTCTTACTACTTCCAATAGGCATTCATGATAGAAAATAAGCAAATCTGTTCTGGACTACTGGCACATATTCTAATCTATAATCAAAATATTGTACATTTAAGCTTAACTGGGCTAAATGTGGTATATCCTTTTGTAAGAGTGGACCTTTAACTTCACTCCTTTACCCAAATTAGGCCCACCTCTATAATTAGTAAGTGAACTTTTTGTCCATAAAGCAAGTTTATTGTACAACAGCTGGGAAGGGGCTTAGATGACATCTAACAGTCATACTAACCCTGGTGTCCCTGAACCACACAAAGAACACATATTATGTACAGTTTGCAACAGTTAATACACTCCTGCAGATGCCGTTACAAAGGCCTCCCTCAAACATGATTGGTTGCCCTGCACAGAGAAATCTAAAACCCACACAGTTCATTGGACACAGACAATACAACACAATCCCCTAATATTTATAATTCAAAGGTTTACATTTTCAACACACCCCTTCCCAAAAACCTCTCCATATTTCATGGCAGCTTTGCCTCTTAGTTACAAAATAACAGAATTCCTATTAACGACCCACACAGACCTGCCTTAAAAATACTTAAGCACATGAAGATGAGAGAAAGACACGTAGATTTCCTTTAACCTATTCGTGTTTGCTAACCGCATTGCCCAAACCTGTCCGGTGTCTGATTTTTATGACTATTGACCCTTCTTATTCACATGAATTCCACCCACTCTTTGACAACACAAACACTCTCCTAAAATGTATTACTACTGATCTCTGTAAGTGTCCTGGGTGAAGCCATCTGTTCAAACAACCCTGTGGGTTTCATACATGCCTATCCTTTAAAACAATGAACTCTCCTGTTTACCAGAGATCATATCTTCCTTTTGCCCTCCAGCACTTGAGCCATCTACAAACTGACCACAACCACCCCATTGACCAGCTTGCAGAACCTGTTCCCTGACTGCTGATGGGCATTTTCCATGATTGAGAAAACACCCCTTGATACATAGAGCAACCACACCTCATATAGTTAATATCTTACAATAAATGTGAACAAAAACTTCCCATACATGTATACCATTGTGTGAATTTTATTCCTATTATGATCTTCTCTCATTCAAACAGCTATAATCCATGTGCACATATTGATCGCCTGCTTCACCTGATTGTGGAGGGGCCTTCCGTGTGACAATGTTTCATCGTTATGTTTCTGCGGGCATGCAAATCTACAAAGGTATCGCCTCTACACAAAATAACACAAAGTGCCTAAACCTAACACTTATCCCATTTGCCATAAATATTGAAATATCTGTAGCAATTTACAAAAGTGACAGAAATGATGATGATGATGTGTCCACCCCGCAGTTAGTGGTATGGCACGCAAAATTCGAAGTTTTTCAATTTCCACTACACTACAATCAATGGCTTCTGGCCCATTCTTACCACACAGGGCCTTTTCCAAATGCCATCCCGAAAATTATGCATTCCCTTTATAAATGCCAACAGTTCACATTCGATCACTGAGTCTCTGGATTCTATCTCAGTTATTGAATGTGATGCATGACTTATAGACCTCAACACCCATTTAATTCTTTGTGAGAACACTTCCCCTTAATCTTTTGAAATGCATTCACTGTTATCACTATTGGCTCCCCATTTATGAACCCATTTAGCTCAGCATCCAAGCAAATCTCTTCCTTAATCCTTCCAACTGCCCTCTCGCATTTTTCTTTCTCTATCAATTTGGCAATGGCAAAGCAATGTCTGCAATGTTCTTGACAAATGTATTGTAGTACTCCGCTAAACCCAAAAACAACCCTTTGTTACATATCAGCCCAGACCTGCAGTGCCTCCCTTTTATGGTAGCTATATACAGGGGCAAGCGTGTTCCAGGACTTCGTTGTGGCTTCGGTATCGGTTGCCCTGGCGCCTGGCCGTGCAGCAGAGGACGCAGTATCAGCTGAGACATCCCATGCGCAGAGAACACGTAAGGAGGCCCTGCCCCCCCTGCACCCTAAAAGCCAAAGCGACTCAGTGGCTTGTTGCTGCTAATTGTGGCGTTTCATTCCTTCGGTTCCATCCCGCTCTGGTGCTTATTTCCTTTTCCTCTTGATTACTTGACTTCCCGGTGCTTCGACCCACCTTTTGTCTTCTTGAATTGTCACTGCATTTTCCTCCAGCCTGATTTATGAACTCTGTTGCCGACTTCGGACTGTCCTTGGATTGCAATAGCCTTTTCCTCCAGCCTGATCTGTGAACCCTGCTGCCGACCTCAGACTGTCCTTAGATTTCTATCGTGCCTTCGCCCTGTCTGGTTTGGTTACTCCCTCTTGCCCCCCTACGCAATTTGAGTTACCTGTCCAACGCGGATTTCCACGCTACTTACAGAGTGCCCCGCCAACTTTGCCTGCGGTTGTGCACGTCTGTGTTTGGCAATTCTTAGCAGATGCTACAGTGGGCCACAGATTGCTTCTATCTCCTTCATTCAACCCGTGGCAGTATTGTGTGTTGTAGACAAGGTAAAGCTTGTCCCAATTCTCCTTTATTGTTCATTACCTGAAACTGCATCAGTCCTTCTCATACGTGTGGATTCCTGGATAATCTCATTATATTAACTGCCTTCTCTACCCTAACCGAGTGCATAGAAGTGACGCTTTCCAGTGTATGCACCAACCCGTCAATAGTGCGACCCTCGTGCCGCCCGGGTATACTCTTCATTTACTAACCTTCCCATTTGTTGTTTTGTACCTGCCGTTGTACACCTTTTCAACTGGTATTCCATTTATCCTTAGGAATTCCACTTATCATGTCTGTTGGGTGTTGTACCAGTCATAGTGAGGTTGTGGTTACCACTTGTGCATACTCATAGTCTTGGGTTTTCTTGTAGGTTCATAATTTAATTTCCAACACTACCTCAACCATTGTCTAGGTACTTAAAGAATTATCTGATTGTCTGGTTTAATTCATTATTGCCTTATTGCTTCTAATCATACTGTATTTTATTTGCAGCATTGGTTATTGGCGGTGCGTGTTTTGCCCGCTCTTTTAGGTGATAGACATCTCTGCTGGATTTTACTCAAACGGCAGAGAGGTACATCATAGAAAAGAGCCCCTCTTTAGAGGAAGCCTGAATCACAGAATTCAGGGGAGCTGGAATCCTGGAGGCTGAACTCGAACCTATTAAACCCTACCTCCCTCCGCGAGGTCGTCTTACCTATGCTCCAATCAGCATACGGAGCGGTAAGTAACAGAATTAGCAGCCTACATAATGTCTACAGCGACAACCGATGCCTTGAATCAGATAGTGCAAATGGTCACGGATCTACGTACTGATTTGACCAATGCACAGGCGGCATTGCGTCAGCGGGTGGATGCTATTCAGTCTTTGGTGACTACTCCAGCCTCACAATCCAGTGGCACTGGACCTACGGCTTCAGGGTCAGGGTTTTCAGCTCCCAATCAGGAACCAGATCCTGTAATGCTTACCACTCAGTTTCCTCTGCCCCCCCCCCCCAGAACGTTTTCTGGGTGATCCAAAGCAATACAGAACTTTCGTCAATCAGTGCAAATTGCACTTCCTCTGTCGTCCGGCCTCTATTTCTTCTTCCACCACTAAGGCTACGTTTGTGTTATCACTCCTAGGTGGTACTGCAGCCGCATGGGCAAATCCATTGTTGGAATCTAACAGTCATGTGCTCTATAATTGTGATGCCCTTCTTACCATGATAAGTAAAGTATTTGATACGAGATACACCACTCAAGCCACCGACCTGGAGTTACTGAAACACAGACAGGGGAATAACTCCCTACTGGTTTATTTACCCCGCTTTAATCAGTTGGCTGCTGAAACCGACTGGCCTGAAGAGAAGAAATCGGCACTCTTCTATCAAGGTCTATCTGATGAACTGAAGGACATTTTGTCCACTGTTCCAGTCGTTCCCACTGTATTTGGAGAATTACTTAATTTAGTCCTCCAAATTGATGCCTGCAAGGCGAAAGACGTGGGGAAAAGAGAACAACTTTGCTCGCCCCGGCAGCAGCTGAAGCCACGTCCACAAACCTACCTGCCCCTGAACCCATGCAGATAGGAGCAGTTAGGGGTCCACTGACGTCTGCTCAATGGGAATATCGCAGGTCACACAACTTGTGTATGTACTGCGGAGCCTCAGATCATTTGCTACCCGAGTGTCCTAAAAAACCCAAACATAAGGCGGGAAACGCCAAATCCTGACAGTAGATGGAGTCCCTACGTCGGGATGTTTCACTCTGGACTCACATTTGCAGGATCCTGTTCAGCTGTTTCATCTCCCTGTTGATTTTTCCGCAGCCCAGGGAGTGTCGTTAAAAGCTACATCGATCATAGATTCCGGTGCAACAGGCAATCATATTGATCAAGGTTATGTCTCTGCGTCAGGAATACCCTTACTCTGCAAAAAACATCCTGAAACTGTCAATATCATAGACGGGTCTATTCTTGCTTCTGGCCAGGTCACCCATCAGACGGTTCCTTTAATTATGAGTACTGAGGATGGACATACGGAAGAAATATCCTTTGTCATTATCAAGGCTGCAGCATATAAAGTCATTCTTGGTATTCCGTGGCTGCAATTCCACAACCCTGCCATTGACTGGTCAACGCAAACAGATCCAATTCCCATCTAGCATTTGTAATACCCAATGCACTTCATTGCTCGGATAACTCAAGACGGTCCGGCTAGAGTGCTAGCTTCTCCTTCCATGCATTTTGGGGAGATTGCTAATTCTTCCACACCCACGGTACCATCTCAATATGCAGAATACATGGACGTATTTGACAAAGGATTGGCAGAAACACTACCCCCACATCGGGTCTATGATTGTCCAATAGATCTTGCACCGTGGGGAAGGATACCAGCTGGGAGAGTGTACTCCCTCACTCTCAAAGAAGATGCTGTACTCAAGGAGTACATAGGTAAGGCACTTGCTATGGGGTTTATATGCTCTTCAAAATCTCCAGTCGCTTCTCCTCTCGTCTTTGTTCCAAAAAAAGAAGGAGACCTGCGTCCCTGTATTGATTACCGCGCCTTGAGCGTGGTAACAATAAAGAACCAATATCCCCTTCCATTGATCTCTGTTTTCCTAAATCAGTTGGGCTCATCGCAGATCTTTACGAAACTAGACCTTAGAGGAGCGTACAACTTGGTACGCATGAGAGAGGGGGACGAATGGAAGACCGCATTTAAAACACATAACAGTCTATATGAATATTTGGTGATGCCCTTCGGGCCTTGCAATGTCCCTGCCACTTTTCAGGCCTTCATGAATGACATTTTCCATGATGTTTCGGATCAGTACGTCGTGGTGTATTTAGACGACATTCTAATTTACTCACAGCATCACTCCGAACATGTCCAACATGTCAAAACTGTGCTTCAACCCATACGAGACCATAAATTATTCGTAAGAGCAGAAAAATGCATCTTTCATGCCTCCGAAGTGGAGTTCTTGGGGTACAATGTAACGAACCATGGGGTTCGGATGAGTCAATCCAAAGTGAAGGCTATCCTAGACTGGCCTATACCCAAGTCAGTTAAGGCCCTAGAGTCTTTCTTGTGTTTCGCTAATTTTTACAGGCGTTTTGTGTATGGATTTTCGGATCTGTCAGCTCCTCTTACCTCCCTGACTAGTGCCAAAGTCTCATATGTATGGTCACCGGAGGTACAGAAGGCATTTGACCAATTGAAATCTGCTTTCACTACTGCTCCTGTTCTTATGCACCCAGACCCGTATCTCCCATTCTTTGTAGAAGCGGATGTCTCAGGATATGCAGTTGGTTCTGTTTTGTCACAACAGTGCTCTCATTCGGGTGACATACATCCCATCACCTACTTCTCTCGCAAACTGACACCATATGAGAGTAACTACTCAATTACAGAATGTGAACTTCTGGCCATCCGGGATGCCTTCTTGGAATGGAGGCACCATCTTCTTGGTGCTCGACACCCTGTAACCGTTTATTCAGATCATAGGAGTTTGTTGGCCTTCAAATCCATGAAATGTCTCACTGCCAGGCAGGTACGTTGGCATTTGTTTTTCTCACAATACCAATTTGTTATTACCTATCGTCCTGCCAAGGCTCAGGTATCAGCTGACACTCTCTCTCGCTCTTGTGTGGGTGAATGGCTCATACAGACTGAACATAAGCCACTTCTACCACACAGGGTCGTATGTGGATGTTCTGTTCAACCCTCCTTGCGATCCGTTATTACAGATTGGGCCTCTACTCATCCAAATGAGATCTCAGAAATGAACTTGGATCTGGTACAAGATTTACCGTTCATTCCGGGACGTGTTTTCATTCTGCCTTGCCAAGATCGCACTTTAGCCCTCCAGTGGTCTCATGATTCACTTGTTGCTGCGCATTGAGGTAACCAGAAAACGTTGGAAGCATTACGACATTGGGCTTGGTGGTCTTCCATGACACGCGATGTACAAGACTACATAAAAATGTGTGCCATATGTACTCAATGCAAAACTTCCAGAACCAAACCAGTAGGTTTATTACATCCCTTACCGGTTCCATATAAACCCTGGCAGATGGTGTTGATGGATTTCATTGTCGAATTACCCGAAATTCAAGGACACAACACAATTTGGGTGGTAGTGGACTACTTTACAAAGTATGCTATATTCGTCCCTTGCTCCGGATTGCCTTCAGCACCCGAACTGGCCAGGTTGTTCATGTCTAATGTGTTTCGCTATTTTGGGTTACCGTCTGCCATTGTTTCCGACAGGGGAACGCAGTTTACTTCACGCTTCTGGAAAGCTCTTACGGCTTCCCTTGGCATCGATGATAGATACTCGTCATCTTACCGTCCGCAAACAGATGGGCTAACTGAAAGGGTTAATGCCACTATCGAACAGTACTTACGCTGTCTCTGTCTTCAGTTTCAACAAACCTGGCTCACGGCATTGCCACAAGCCGAATTTGCGTACAATAATTCTATGCACACCTCCACTGGAGTTTCTCCATTCTTTGCCCTCTATGGATGTCATCCCAGGAGATTGCCGCTTGATCCATTATTGCCAGGTTCCAATCCGGATGCTCGTGACTGCGTCTGCGATCTGGATCAAGTGCACAAAGATGTACGATGTCATCTCCTTAGGGCCCAAGACCGCGCAAAGAAGTCAGCTGATGCACATCTTTTGCCGGCACCTGCCCATCAGACCGGTATGAAGGTGTGGTTATCTTCCCTTAATTTATGGATTGCCGTTAAACGCTCGTTGTTGCCTCGCTTCGTGGGTCCTTTTTCCATTAACAAGGTCATCACTCCTGATGCAGTCCGGTTGTCGTTGCCTGACGTATACATCCTGTCTTTCACGTTTCCCTCATTAAGCCTTTTGTTCCTTCCACTCGGCTCCCGGTGCGTCCATCCCCTGTTGTGGTAGACGGCGAAGAGGAATATGAGGTATCTCGCATCCTGGACTACAGGGTATCCAGGGGTACTATCCTTTATCTGGTCGATTGGAAGGGTTTTGGTCCAGAAGAACGTACTTGGGAGCCTCTTGCTAATTTGCATTGTCCTATGATTTTGAGGGAATTACATTCCACCAGGGGGTGGACGGTGTCTTTGGGGGCGGATGCTGTTACATATCAGCCCAGACCTGCAGTGCCTCCCTTTTCTGGTAGCTATATACAGGGGCAAGTGCATTCCAGAACTTCGGTGTGGCTTCGGTATCGGTTGCCATGGGGCCTGGCCGTGCAACAAAGGACGCCGCATCAGCTGAGATGTCCCGTGTGCAGAGAACGCGTAAGGAGGCCCCACCCCCCGCATCATAAAAGCCGAAACAACTCAGCGGCTTGTTGCTGCTAATTGTGGCATTACGTTCCTTCGGTTCCATCCCGCTCCGGTGCTTATTTCCTTTTCCTCTTGATTACTTGACTTCCCGGTGCTTCGACCCTCCTTTTGTCTTCTTGGATTGTCACTGCCATTTCATCCAGCCTGATTTATGAACTCGGTTGCCGACTTCGGACTGTCCTTGGATTGCAATTGCCTTTTCCTCCAGCCTGATCTGTGAACCCTGCTGCCGACCTCGGACTGTCCTTGGATTTCTATCATGCCTTCGCCCTGTCTGGTTTGGTACTCCCTCTTGCCTCCCTACGCAATTTGAGTTACCTTTCCAATGTGGATTTCCACGCTGCACCTTACACAGTGCCCCGCCAACTTTGCCTGTTGTTGTGCCCGTCTGTGTTAGGCAATTCTTAGCGGATGCTACAGCGGGCCACAGATTGCTTCTATCTCCTTCATTCAACCCGTGGCAGTAATTTGTGTTGTAGACAAGGTAAAGCTCGTCCCAATTCCCCTTTATTGTTCATTACCTGAAACTACATCAGTCCTTCTCATTCGTGTGGATTCCTGGAACAATCTCATTAAATGAATTGCCTTCTCTACCCTAACCGAGTGCTTAGAAGTGACGCTTTCCAGTGTATGCACCAATCCGTCACTAGTGCGACCCTTGTGCCGCCCGGGTATACTCTTCCTCTACTAACCTTCCCATTTGTTGTTTTGTACCTGCCGTTGTACTCCTTTTCAACTGGTATTCCATTTATCCTTAGGAATTCCACTTATCATGTCTGTTGGGTGTTGTACCAGTCATAGTGAGGTTGCGATTACCACTTGTGCATACTCATAGTCTTGGGTTTTCTTGTAGGTTCATCATTTAATTTGCAACACCACCTCAACAATTGTCTAGGTACTTAAAGAATTATCTGATTGTCTGGTTTAATTCCATATTGCCTTATTGCTTCTAATCATTCTGTATTTTGTATGCAGCATTGGTTATTGGCGGTGCATGTTTTTCCCGCTCTTTTAGGCGATAGACATCTCTGCTGGTTTTTACTCAAATGGCAGAGAGGTACATCGTAGAAAAGAGCCTCTCTTTAGAGGAAGCCTGAATCACATAATTCAGGGGAGCTGGAATCCTAGAGGCTGAACCTATTAACTCGAACCTATTAAACCCTCCCTCCCTCCGCGAGGTCGTCTTACCTATGCTCCAATCAGCATACGGAGCGGTAAGTAACACCCTTACTCATCGGTCACGGGGCCTCTTTGATCACCTACATAACTTCTTCCTTCAGTTTGTTGCCCTGCAAATGTATGACCTTATCCAGATATTCCACTTCCTTGTTTCCAAAAGTGCACTTGAAAGAAACAATAGTCAATCCTTTGCTTTAAATTCTGTCTAACACTATGTGCAGCCATACGTCATGTTAAACCTTCCCCTTATCGTTATTTTCTAAAATCATCCTGGTATACCACAGTGCATTCAGTTCCTTTTAAAAGGTGACTTGTGGTTCTCTGAAACAATACTGCAGCCAGTGTTAACCCAAATGGCATCCTGCAGTATCTGAAGATCCAAAATGGTGTTATGAATGATGTAAGGTGTTTACATTCTTCTGTCGATTGGATCTGATGGTAGGCCACTGAGAGATCTTATGGCATAAATACATCAATCCCATTTTACAGAATTCAGAATTTCTATGATGTATGACAGTCAGTAATGTCTACTAAAATGTTCTTATTCAAATCACAAAGGTCAACACACTAGTTTTTATTCTCTTTATTTTTGAGGGCAATCAATTGTTTGGTTGTTCACTCCACAGATTCTATCAGTTCTATGAACTTCTCATTGGTTAAATGTTCCAATTCCTTCTCTACCACCTCTTTTAACGCTAGGGGAATATTCCAACACTCATATGCCATTGTTTGTGTTCTTTCCTTCCTTATGATTTGGAGGTGCATATCCTTGAAGGCAACCAATCGAAAATGTGAATACTGAAGGATACATTTCCTTGAATGTGGTTTGCTCTTTTGGCAAGCTTAACACTGGTTCTTCCTTTATTGGGCTCTGTGTAATGTTTTAAACATCCTTTTCTCTATACCACAGAATGGCCACACCTTTCTTTGTCATGTAAATTTTGATAGTTGCTTTCCTGTTGCAAAATTCTGTCAAGGCATGGAAATAATCTATTAGCGGTATTAACGGAAGATCCTCCTTCCGCTTTCTGGAGATTATGAAAAGGAATTTGGCCTTGGTGAATAGGGTTTACATCATCATCCAGGCATGGATGGCCACTCATGGACTATGCCTGAATGATGATAAAACTGAACTCATCACCTTGGGTACCACTGCCAGCCAAAAGAAATTAAGCCCAGCCTACTCATCCTTCATGATCGATGGCAACACTATCAGAGTGGGACAAAAGTCAAAACACTGGGCTTCTCCCTGGATTCCAACTCACTAGCCTCCTCCATGGCTTACACATGTAACTTGATCCGTGCAGCCAAACCTTTTCTATCTGACACCAGCTGCCTGACCCTGGCCAGAGCCATCATACTATCCCGCTTAGACTACTGCAACGCACTTTATCTTGGGTCCTCCAGAGCCACCACCAGCAAACTATAAATTCTCCAGAATAACGCACTTAGAACGGCCCTGGGTATCTCCAGAAGAAACCACATCACAGTACACAGCCAACAGAACAACTGGATCCCTATCATAGATAAAATCTCCCTAAAAACTGCTTCACTCACCCACAAGTCCCTCAATAACGCGCCCTCTTTCTACCTGATCAAGAGATTTCACAGACAGACATCCTTGAGACTGACAACGACAGTATACAGAGACTGCCTCTCCGTCCCCAACTACAAACCCTCCACCATAGGAGGTAACAGCTTCCCAGTGAAAGGGGCTAAACTGTGGCACTCCCTACCACCCACTCTCAGAATGGACTTACCCTACCAAAATGTCCGATCCAAGATTATGTCTTGGCTGAAGAAAGCCGCTGTCTAAACATACTGGGCCATGATCTGCATCTCCCTCTTGTCATTCGGACATACCGTACATACATGTGTTAACTTTATATATGTATATATTCCCTGCTTTTCTTTCATTATTACTGTGTATATGCCATGTATATATTTTATTGTCTGCAACTAAGTTTCGCAAATTCCTGTATCTGCTGCGCCTTGTTACCCTAGGGTATTCCGGCGCATTACAGATAATAAACATACATACAAACATACATTTATTTACCTTTGAAACCAACATAATTTTTTATGCCTGATTTGTATAAGCACATTTTCACTTCTCTAAATCTCTCCATTTGTTTATCATGACAATGGAGTTGGGTTAGTGGCTATCTACCATCACTGATACTGTAATTACTTCAATTGCAGTATGTAACTTTGACACATAATTTCTGCAAATGCTTCAGTTTTCCAGATTATCATAATCTATTCTTTATGTGATTGCTCGTCCTCCTACACATCTGCAACTGTTTTCTTTCTGCTGCAAATGGCATCAAAATGGGCCTTGAATTTGCATGTAGTCCAACTCTTCTACAACTACAACATCAAACCCTTTCTTTGTCCACTTGCTTTGCTTTTTTCCTTCTCTCTGTGTACTTTGCAGATTGTAGAGATGTTGTTGTGAACTTGCTTGACTCTTCATTTCATTCACCTTCACTCTTAGGTTTCCTCGAATTTGAGATTTACTTGCTGCTACTAGCTTCATCCTTCTTGTTCCCAATGGCTGTTGCATGCAACACTGTGTTTTCAAATGTTTTGGCTTTGGCCAATGTTTCCTCTAAAGTAGGATCTCCACGTACCCACTTTAATTGCTTTACGGTGACCTCATATACATTCATATCACCTTCTTTGACAGATTGTGGTTGGGGAATTTCCCTGAACTTCCTCCAACCCTCTGAACCCACAGCATAAAATAGACAATCTTACTTTCTTCAGCGATCATTCCTTCATGCTCTACCGCACCCAGATCATTCTTTCAATATTCATTCCAATCCACAAAGGGATGGCTGGTTTCCCTGGGTTCGGAAGAAAAAGTGATGATCGATGCACAGTGAGAGTGCTTGCATGGTCCTCGGATACTGTATTTATAATCTCTATGTTTCAATATATTTGCAAACATATGTTAATGGGTTCGGCGATAATCTCAATATTTGACAAAGGTGCTGTTGCTAGATCACAACCCAAAATATTGTGTCTGCCCAATATATATGAAAGATAAATGGGTGTGCTTCTGCACCTGGCAATTAGTTAGTATAAGTGCATTCCTCATGTATTAAGATGAAAAAAAGATGCATTATGTTTGAGTAGGTTATTTTCTGTTTTATTAGTTACATTCTCCATATATAGGTTCTTGGATGCACATTAGTTGCATCAAATCGTGTTTTACATCAACATTTCTCATTATTGGTTCTCATGATTTGCATCAAAATAATAGATATTTCATACATGCCTCATAAAATCACAAATGTCTCGTAGCTGCCTCAATACCTCTGCCTCTATATGTGTTTCACCACATTAGTGATGGGGATCATTAGGGGGCTATGATAACATCATATATTTGTGATTGTGATTTCATCTAGAAAATTATAAATAAAATTAAATATAAGGAAAACAATGCTTGTGTATGCATTATTGATTATCAATCATCAAATATTCAACTGTGTATGGCTTTTTACACTTGTATCGGTGGTCTTCTCACCATATCATATTCATTACATTTCCAGGATTCCCTAAATCTTCTTGCAATGCCAACTGGAAATCTCTGGAGAACAAAAAAAAAAAACTGCTAATTGTAACTCTTCGCACAGGATATTCATTTCTTTTATAATGTCAGGGATGCCACCTAAGAAAATATTTTACCTTTTATTGAAGTTTGCTGGATATGAAAGTCCAGTTTGAGAGTTCTGTATTTAGACAGCCTTAACCATCCTCAGCTGTATTTTGGAGGGATTGCTTTTTTTAGGAACATTGGTGTAATGCATCGACCTAGGCCCGAGACATTTTCCGATCTGGTTTCCTTGGTACTCCGGATAGATTTCAGGTTGCAGGAGAGACGCCAAGAGAAACGGAAGGGTCGAGGACTCCAATGGAACACCCAAGCTAGTACACAACCTAAGGATCGTGTTTCTACAGAGAAACCAATGCAGATTGGTGCAACCAGAGGGCCTCTGTCTACTAAGGAGAGAAGACGAAGGAGAGAACTCAATTTGTGCATGTATTGTGGGTCTCCAGACCATCAGTTGAAGGACTGTACAGTGATTCCATCTCGGCGTTCGGGAAACAAGCAACCCCAAGTCTACGCAAGGGAGACTACGGGGAAGGTGGCACAAGCCCTTGCAACACCACTAACACATGAGAAGACAACCGACCAATGATATTTCAAGTTACATTGAACTCTACTAATGGAGTCTCGTTTCCAGTATTAGCCATGTTAGACTGCGGTACTGCAGGCAACTTTATAGACTCTTCTTGGGCACAAGGCAAGGGTATTCCGCTCAGACAGAAGGGGAAGCCCATTCCTGTGGAAGGTGTTGATGGACGTCCTTTGTCGTCAGGCCTGTTACCATGGAAACAGTACCATTACAGATGACCATGAAGAATCATACCGAAGAGATAATCTTTGACACTATCAGAGCTGCTCATTTTCCAGTAATACTTGGCATTTCTTGGTTAAGACTTCACAATCCTTCGAATGACTGGAGTGCTAATCGTCTGAGTTTTAACTCAGATTTCTGTGGAAGGAATTGCATCAAGGAGCAACGGGTTGAAGTCTCGGCATGCTCTATCAATCAGTCTACAGTTTCTATTTCTGCCATTCCCGTGCAGTATCAAGAATACAAAGAGGTTTTCGAAGATGTTGTTCCCAAACTCCTCCCACCTCACCGACCTGAAGACTGCAGGATCGACCTAAAGGAAGAAGTCCCACTACCTTTCGGTAGGATGTATCCGTTATCCCAGCAGGAAAAGACGGTCTTGAAGGAATATCTAGAGTCCAATCTTCAAAACGGACTCATTCGGAAGTCAAGATCCTTCGGAGGTGCATCGCTTTTCTTCGTTGCAAAGAAGGGAACGAAAGAATTATGTCCATGTATAGACTATCGAGAACTAAACAGAATTAATGTTCGGGATCGTTATCCCATGCCATTGATAAGGGACATTCTTGAAACTGTTAAGGACTCCAAGATCTTCACTAAGATTGATCTACGCAGAGCCTACCATCTACTCAGGATCCATGCAGGTGATGAATGGAAGACCATGTTCCGAACACCGTTGGGGTTGTTCGAGTATTGTGTAATGCCGTTTGGATTAGTCAACGCCCCATCGGTGTTTCAGCGGTTCATGGACCATATTTTCGCTGATATGCTAGGAACTTCCGTAGTAGTGTACTTAGATGACATTCTGGTCTACTCTTCCACTCTAACTGAACATCGGAACCTGGTTAAGAAAGTACTGCAGAGACTCAAGGACAATCGTCTGTACGCTAAGGTCGAGAAGTGCATATTTGAGTCTACCGAAGTACCGTACCTCTGCTTCATTTTATCCTCTAATGGAATAAGGATGGATCTGGAGAAGGTAAAGGCCATTCTCAGGTGGCCTGAACCATCTTCTCCTAAGGATATTCAAAGATTTCTTGGCCTGGCTAATTTCTATCGTCGATTCATTCCTCACTTCTCGGAGAAGGTACTTCCTCTGACATTGCTTCTCAAGAAAGGAAGTGTTTTTGAATGGAATCCTTCTGCTCAATCAGCCTTTTGGACCTCAAGAGACTATTTATCACGGCTCCGGTACTGATTCAACCGGATCAGTCAAAATCTTTTATAGTGGAAGCCGATGCTTCAGGCGGAGCCCTCGGAGCTGTATTATTACAAGAAGATAATGAAGGAGTTGAACATCCCATTGCCTACTACTCAAGAACTCTTACAGTCAGTGAACAAAACTATTCTGTACTTGAGCGAGAACTTCTAGCTATGGAAAAGGCTTGCGAGGAGTGGAGACATGTATTACAAGGGGCCACACATCCATTTCTGATTCGCACAGACCACAGGAATCTGCGGGTTCTTCAGCAGATGGAATGCCGCAATTCCCGTCATGCCAGATTGGCATACTATTTCTCCAACTTTGATTTCCAGATTACATACATACCAGGCTCACAAAATGGAGTAGCTGACGCCCTTTCTAGAAGTTGGACGGAAGATCAAGAGACGGAAGTCAAACCGACGGAGAAGGAAAGGATGTTACCTACCACAAGATTCATAGCAGTGATCAACTGCTTTCTTCAGAAGGTTAGGAAGGAGTACAAGACATGGACTAGACAGAAGCTAATGTCTAAAGGTCTTCGGGAGAGAGATGGTTTATGGTTCCATGATTCAGCTCTCTTCCTCCCTTCTTCACAACTTCAAGCCAAGGCGCTACATTTTTGTCATGATTTCCCATTAGCTGGTCATAGGGGTCAAAAGGCCACCTACAAACTATTGGAGAGAAGGTTTTCATGGCCTTCTATGAGAGCTGATGTTAACTCATATGTTAACTCCTGTTCGGTATGTGCTAATACAAAGGTTTCCAGACAGGGACCTTTAGGACTTCTTAAGCAAGCCGATTTACCTTCTCGACCCTGGGAGAATCTATCAATGGACTTTATCATAGATCTACCTCGTACTCAGGGGAAGACAGCTATTATGGTTACGGTTGATTCCTTTTCCAAACAGGCTCATTTTTCCTCTTTAACAGGAGTGCCTTCCGCTTCTGAGACAGCGTCTGTGTTCTTACGAGACATAATAAGACTGCACGGATTTCCTCGAGTGATCATCTCGGACAGAGGAGTACAATTCACCTCTAAATTCTGGTCCATTCTGTGTAAGGAACTTGGTATCCAAAGAGCATTATCATCAGGATACCACCCTAAATCCAATGGTCAAACAGAGAGACTAAATGCCACACTGGAGGAGTATCTGCGGTCTTTCTGTAACAAAGAACAAGACGATTGGGCATCATTGTTACCCATGGCGGAGTTCACGTATAACAACACGGTACATACAGCTATTGGAATTAGTCCTTTTCAGTGTACCTATGGTTATCATCCGCATTTTCTACCTCCCAATTCAGCATGAAGTACCAAGGCTCCGGCTGTAGACGAAACAGTGTTCAAGATACAACAAACCCATCAATTGGCTTTACAGACTCTAGAGAAGAGCAGAAAAACTACAAGAGATTAGCCAATGCTAAGAGAAGACCCAATCCTCAATGGGGACCTGGTTCTATGGTATGGCTATCTACCAGGTACTTACCTCGCTGGACACGTATGGGCAAATTTTCTCCAAGATTTATCGGTCCATACAAGATCGAGACTAAGATAAATCCTGTCGCCTACAAGTTGAAATTACGACCTCGATTCAAGAGAATACACCCGGTTTTTCATACTTCCTTGCTAAAGGCCTATGTGGAAGAGCCTTATCAGAGGAGTATTAAGAAGACGAGTGTAGACCCCGAAGAAACCAAGGAGTATGAGGTGGACAGATTGGTTGACTCACGTTATAGACAAGGTGTCTTGCAGTACTTGGTACACTGGAAGGGATATCCCAGATCAGAGAGAACCTGGGAGCCCAAAACCCATATAAGTGCTCCAAGACTTGTTCAGAAGTTTCACAGGTTGTTCCTGAGCAAACCAGGTGGTGTCCGACATCGAAGGGGGCATGCTGTAATGCATCGACCTTGGAAGGTTTGGAACTGATGGAAATACACCTAACATGGATGCTGGATACTTCATGTAACGGTCTATGCCTTTTCCAAGATGGCCGTCAGCATGTATTTACGCACAACGCACCAGTGCTCCGATGCGTTGTATCTTAGTACTCTCATACCTTTCCAGCGCTGTGTTGCTGTTTGTTTCGCTACCAGTTATTACTTACTATAGCTTTCCCTCTCTCTTCTATCATTATCTTTCACAGAGGTAAACATACTATTTTTGGCTAGCTTATTTTCTCTTATCGATTTGATCCCTGTTAATCGCACTTTGAGGTCATTCTTAACTCCTCAGTTCCTGTACTTTTCCTTTCTGCTTAACTTTGTTGTCCTTTCTTTCTGACTTCCGTTTCATATCTTTTCTATCATTTTCGGCTGGAGTCTCTTCTCTCTTGTATAAGGCTTTCCAGTCTAATCTTCAGTTCGTGGTATCGCTGCCTTGGCGTTCAATTACCCTCCGACCTGTTTCCGGTGCTTCTATTGTGCCTCAGTACCTTCAGCACCATCAGCTACTCGATCATCTTTACCGAAGAAGGAAGAGGACTCGATTCTACTATTATATCCAACCTGAAGAAGACCATTCACACAGGGTTTTTTCTGCCTACGGCTTTTTCCCTGGAACAGCGGGTTGGCTCCTCGGAGGCTCCTGGGACTTGGTTTCTATCCGGTCACGGTGGCCTCTGGGGAGTTGCGACCGTACTTGCATCAAAGAAGGAGTAAAGAGAATCGAAAGTCACGAAAGAAAGAGAAGACAGAACTCCGAGAAGAATTCGACGAAGATTCAGGTGAGGAGGAGTTTGAAAAGGGATCCAAGGTTGCAAGTTTTGACAATTGGTCCATCCATGGCTAAATTTCTAAGGGACAATCTTTCATGGTAATAGAAGTGAGATCAAGATTCTGTGATGGTTTTATTAAATTTAACACAGCAGAACCCTGTAGAACGCCACAAAGCAAAGGTTTTGGATCACATTCCAAAGACCTCAGTTCCACTGCCTGGGTGTGATCGATATCAAAGGAGTGAGACCAGTTGAGTATTGTGTCCTGAAAGTCATGTGTTTCCAAACAAGTTCAAATAAATATGCAGTGGTCGATGGTGCCAAATGCAGAAAATAAAAATAACAAATTCATGACCCTGGCACCTTTCACCTCTGCTGCGAGTTGGTCCGTTATGGCGTGGTAATTCTCTATGTCCAATGACCAGGCCTTTATGCAAATTGTACCTAATCAAAAATATTAACTGAAGTAATGCAAGAATGAAGATTTAAATTGCATTTGCAGCCAAGGCTTTCAAAGGAAGAGGACATTGAAATAAGTATCAAAGTCGTAAAGATAGATGAATGGAATGTAAGGGCAATGCCACCTCAAGTACATTCACCCTATTGCTGACCAGCATTTTATAGCCATCTTGGTGAAGCATATCAGCCAATCAAGTACAGTGTTCAAGCATGTCTCTGTTAGCACCACAAAATCGATCTCTACTTGTTCCAACAGATCATGAACATTGGTGGTGTGCTTAAAAGTGGAGAAGACATTCGGAGTCAAAATTTTTCTGAAATACCTAGGTTTACATGTTTTGGAGATAACACGACAGTATGAAGGAGCAAGCCCCAATGGAAGGAGCACATTTGTATTTTATTTATTTATTTATTTAAATTTTTATTAAGCACCACACGCCCATGGGCCTCAGAGCACACAAAAACAGGACAGGGACAAAGGGTGAGGAAGTAGGAGGAGGAGGGCAGAATAGAAGCCTATGTTCAGCCTGGATTGAGATTGAAAAAGTGGGTTTTTATTTCCTTCTCAAAAAGCACCAGATTATCAGCCAGGCGTATATGCCCGGGAAGTACGTTCAACTGCAGCAGAACCTGAGTGTCGAATGAAGTTCCTCCGAAGCGCACCAGCTTGTATCTGGGCTGTATGAGTGTGGGATCGGCAGAGGAGCGAAGCTTCCTTCCGCCTACTTGGTATTTCACTCTATCAGTAAAATTGATTTGACAGGCATTTGAACGACATTTGCAGGACAGTGTCAGGATCTTATGAGTGATCCTGTGTTGAACAGGCAACCAAAGAAGAGCCCTCCTTGCCTCTGAGACATGTGCATATTTGGGCAGGCCCTGAATGGCTCGAACAGCATTATTCTGTGCAATCTGCAAAGCTTGTATGTTAAGATGTGTTGTGCTCGCGAGGAGACTATTTCAGTAGTCAAGTCTGGAATTTACTAGTGAAGAAACAAGCAGTGCACAGTTGTTGGTAGTGAGAAAAGGGAAAATATAGTTTATTTGCTTGGTAATGAGGCCACAGGAGGATCAGATGAAAGAAACATGTAGTGTCATAGATAACTCCTCATCAAGGACAACCCCCAGGGTCTTGACCTTTTTTTGAAACAGGGATACTATTGCCAGCGAAGCAAAAATTGGCATATTTCTGGGCTAATTTAACAAGATGGGCTCTGGATGCCACAATCAGGAGCTATTTTTTTTTACAATTCAACGCAAGAGAGTTGCCTACCATCCAGGCCTGGATGGCATTGTAAATTGTGTTTATGGCAGTCAGGTCCTGCTCGTACCTTTCACTGAGCTCAAAGACAACCTGGACGTTATCAGCATAATTT
Organism: Ambystoma mexicanum; assembly: GCF_040938575.1. Taxonomy (NCBI): domain Eukaryota; kingdom Metazoa; phylum Chordata; class Amphibia; order Caudata; family Ambystomatidae; genus Ambystoma; species Ambystoma mexicanum. Next base: position 272,910,217 of record NC_090925.1, read on the forward strand.
GTATACCGGACACCCAGGGTATCCAACATGTCAAGGAGAGGCCAGATGTATATGTTAAATAGGGTAGGAGACAAGCAGGCGCCTTGAGGAACACTGCATGTTTGAAAGACAGGGTTGGAACTTTCCTCACCAATGGACACCAGGACTGTTTGAGGGCCAAGAAATGAAGAAATCCCCTGTGAGACTTGATTAGAACAGTGTGCAACCTCCCCCAGTCTTGTCACTAGTAGAGAGTGGTCCACCAGATTGAAAGCAGGAGAAAGGTTTAGAAGCATCAGCAGAGCTTGATATAGCACAGGTTTTAGGTACTGTGATGAGTCTTTATGAATGCCCCATGTTTTACCCCCGTTTATCTCTCTGAATGTAGTGGAAGTCATTTTACCATACACGTCTTTTTTACAAGCAGTTGGATCGTGTAGATAAGTGAGGTTATCCATGACAGTATCTCTGTAGCAATGGTGGGCACGCTGTGGTCACCCAGATGTTTTGGAACACAACTTCAATGGTCTCTCACTATTGGTTAGGCTGTCTATGGATAATGGTAGTTGTAGGCCAACACACCTGCAGGACTGCGACTTGCTTTTCAATTACTGTGGTATGACATGTTTTACTGGCATCTATGATACAGCATCATAGATACCTTTAAAAAAGCTCTCCTTTCCAACCCCACGACCCCCACTAAAATCTGCCTTGCAGGTCGGCACAAACCCAACACAAGCACACACACAGTTACACACTCATTCAAACACACATTCATGCAGCATTTACACAGTATTCATTTCAAACAGCATTCACCTGCTCATTCAAACACACATTCTGCATTCGACCAGCATTCACAGAGAATTCACTTGCTCATTCAAATATATATTGACGCATTCAAAAGAGCATTCAGATAGCATTCACTCGCTCGCTCACATGCACCCAACCACATAACAACCTACACATTCAAACTTACAATTTACACATACCTCATACCTGATCCTGCTCTTCTCCAATGCAGCCTGACAGCACCCCCACCCCTGGCTCTTGCGCACAAGAACAGAAACCAGGAAGCACATCTTCTTGATTTCTGCACATGCGCACAGGAGTCTGAGCGCTGATGATACTGTGTCCCATTCCGTTGGTATATGTTTGGAGAAACAGGAGCACCTCCTTGCACATGCATATGAACAGTTTCCAGTCTACATCCTCAATGGGCCATGCAATGCTGGGAAAGCAAAACTCCCCTGGCCTTGCATGGCTCATTGAGCATGCGTGCTTGGGACCACGTTTCACTTTGAGAGTTTAAGCCAGCCCAGGACATTCCCTGAGCTGCAAGAAGCAGCTGTGGGAGCGCTCAGGGATTACACTTGGTTAGGTTGGCTCGTCCATAATGGGCGTTGGTTCAGGTGAGTCAGCGCCCCATGCCCATTATCGCCGAGCCACCCATGATGATGGAAGAGAAGACTGCTTGAGGGTTCAAGTGCTAAAACGATCAACAATGCCAATTCATGCACCCTGGAGTTGGCTACAAGGGGCAGAGTGGAAAGGGATGGCTGACCAACCAGGAGCAGGAGGTCAAGTTATCAAAATATCCCTTGTACTGAATGTTGTTTTCCATTAGCATCCTGGGCGAGGGTACTGACCAATCAAAAAGCTCGGGTGTTGGGCTACATTTACTGAAACAAACCCTCTTTCCAAGCTTCCTAAGAACTGCATCCCCCTCGCCCTCTCCCTCAATCGCTCCATATGCATTAAGCCTTACTTCCTGCCCGCATTTAGCAGCAAAATAAGAGGTGATGGCTGGAAGGTCTAGAATGAATCTGAACCTCTGGCATTGCTCATCCCTTCTGCATGAGACCACAAGCATCCCCAGACATGTTTCAGCCTCATTGGGCCTCATCTGTGACGAGTAGCTTGGGTCTCTTAGCAGCCACATCCTTCAATGTCCATGCCGAAATCTTGATTACATTAAATGCATACTTACCTTACGACCTATGACACACTTCAATAAGAGGGAGTCTGCTTCCATTATGATTATTATTATTATTATTTTTCATTTCATAACAACATTTTATTGGGTTTTCATAGGTAAGCATTACATCATTATATCATGAATCAAAACAACAGAACAACAATCTTGATCAAGGAGCATGCCAATGTCTCTTGTTAGGTGTGGTGAGTGATCACATTCGAGGGCCGAAATGTTCAGGATAGCCAAGGGGGGTTTCGGCGGGCCGGGTTGTGGTGGGCCCTAATTGGTGATTAGTGTAGTGGGGTCATTTGCAGCCATCTGGTTAATGGGGGCCTTCTGGTGAGGGCCGGATATCTGGCAGCATAGTCCATGAATGGGTCCCATATATTTAAGGCTCTGTTCAGAGAGCCGGAATGGATTGCAGTGATTTTTTCTGCGACCGCTATGTCCCAGCATTTCGCCCACCAGAGTGCCACTGAGGGCCCATCTTTGTCTTTCCAAACCCTGGCCATAGCGATTTTCGCCGCTAGGAGGAGGTGAGAGCACAGCCGGGGGACGCGGCCTGAGAGTGGGAGAGCGCCCTCGCCAGTATCGCCCAGTAAGATAATTCCAGGGTCCCAGGGAATGGATAGGCCGGAGATGTCTTTGATGTGTTTAATTATTTCTCTCCAGTATCGCTCGACTTTCGGGCAGGACCAGACCATGGGCCTCATTACGAGTCAGGCGTTAAGGGGTTAACGGCCCCGTAAACACCGCCGACCCTTAACGCCTGATTCCGAGGTCCCTTAGCGCCATGGTGAGTTTAACGCCTGCTTTTTGCAGGCGTTAAAATCCATGGCGCTAAGGGAGCATGGTGCTAATTTCGCCACCGTAATTTACGGTGGCGTAATTAGCGCCTTCCCCACTCCCATTATGCCCTATGGGGCAAAAATGGGAATGGGGAAGGGTAAAATGGGAAATGGGGATTTACCGCCCCACTCACCTTGGAATGGGGCGGTAAATCCGCCAACCACCCTGGCGTAAACATAGTTTACGCCATGGCGGTAAAGGTACGACCCAGGCAGTAACTTACCGCCTGGGTCGTAATGAGGCCCCATGTGAAATAGGGAGCCTGGCGTCGCACACCCCACCAGCATGAACCAGAGATGTTCGGGTTGGCCTTGTTGATTTGAGCAGGGGTTATGTAGTACCTGTAGCAAAGTTTGTAGCCCCCCTCCCTGTTTGTGATGCATTGCAAACTTTTGTGCAGCCTAGTCCAGATTTTCCCCCAGTATTCGATATCGATTTCCCTGCCCAGGTCCTTTTCCCATTCAAGCATGTACCTTTCTTTTGTGGATGGGTCGGCCCTATCTAGGAGTCGGTAAAGAGTCGAGGTTCAGCCTTTGATAGTTGGGGTTGTGAGGGATAATTCCAATGTTGTTAGTTCTCTGGAGCATTTCTCTCTAGTCTCTCTATGAGATAGACAATGTCGGATTTGAGCGTACCAGAATCTCTCTTGCTCGTTCACCCCGAATTTAATTTTGCATCTCTCAAATGTGATGGGCGTACCTGACTCGAGGACGTCACTGGTTGTTCGTAGGCTGCCCTCCCTCCATGCATGGAAGTTCTGTGGGGACAAGACTGGAGAAAAGTCTGGGTTTAACCTGATGGGGGTGAGGGGACCCAGAGAGCAACAGATTCCCCATCTGTGGGTCGCGGCCTTCCAGCATCTAGCTGTAGTGCTGGTTGCGGTTAGTGGGCTGCTTGTGGATGGGGCAGGTAGGTTGGGCAGATGTGGTAGGGCAGGGGGTGGGACAGGGCACCAGGCTTCCTCGATATTCGTCGATTTCGGTGGGTCTGATTGTTGGACACAGGCGAATGCGTGGGATAGCTGCGCCGCCATGGTGTATCTAGCCAAGTCAGGGACTCCCAACCCCCCCTGCGCTCTCCCCCTCATCATTATGCGTTTGTTGATGCGGGGCTTCTTCCCCCCCATACGAATTCTTGGATTTTCTTTTGTAGCGCCATTAGTGCTGGGCCGGGGATCTGGGTTGCTAGTGCTGTGTAGTGATATAGCCATCTAGGGAGTAGGTTCATTTTGACGGCGGTAATTCGACCGAACCAGGAGATCTCCTGCGGTTTCCACCTTTTCAGATCCTCCTGGAGCTCTCTGATCAGGCTCGGGAAATTGCTGGAGTATAAGCGTCGCGGGTCATTGGGAATCTGGACCCCAAGGTAAGTGATTGGGCCTGAAGACCATGGGATCGGCATGAGGGGGCTGAGTGAAGCCCTTTCCTGTTTAGTTAGGTTGACTGCGAGGGCGGTGGATTTATGGAGATTAACCCTGAACCCAGATAGCCTCCCAAATGCCGTGATCTCCTCCCACAGGGCGCCCAAAGATTCTGCAAGAATGGATGCGGTTACTAACACATCGTCAGCATATAATGCTATTTTGTATTCCTAATCTCCCACGAATACCCCTTTTATTCTCGGATTTTGTCTGATTTTAGCTGCGAAGGGCTCCATGGATAGAGCGAATATAAGGGGTGAGAGTGGACAGCCCTGTCTAGTGCCTCTGGATATGTGGATTGTCTCAGACCTAGAGCCATTGATTCATAATTGCGTGGTGGGGGACTGATAGTTGGCCATTGCCCAAGTGATGAAGTTTGGACCGAAGCCGAGGTGTTTGAGAACAGCCCGAATATATCCCCAGTCAACCAAATTGAAGGCTTTATGGGCATCCAAGGAGATGACCGCCATTCCCAGTTGTAGTCTATGGGCGCTCTCGATGATATTTATCGTTCTTCTGATGTTATCATGGGTCGCTCTCCCTGGTATAAAGCCTGTTTGATCACGATCGATCAAGGATGGTAGGATCGGGCCCAGCCTGGTAGCCAGTATTTTGGCAAAGATTTTGCTGTCGTTATTGAGGAGTGAGATTGGGCGGTATGAGGTGGCCATTTTAGGGTCTTTCCCGGGTTTGTGCAGCAACACTGTAAGTGATTCTGCCATTGAGCCGGTGACTGATTTCGAGAGTAGGAAAGAATTGAAAAGGGAGGCCATGTGTGGTGCTAGAATTCTGGCAAATTTTTTATAGAAGTTCGCTGATAGGCCGTCAGGGCCCGGCGCAGTGTTCTTTAGGTTTTTCATTACTTCCATGATTTCTTTGCTCGTGATATGGGATTCTAAAGCTTCCAGCTGGGAAGGGTCAGTGGAGGGTGTAGTGTGCAGGTATTCTGGAAGATTATCCAGTGTGGTGGGATCCCCTGCCATGATAGAGATATGGTGCTTGAGTAATACTTCGAGTTTTCCTGCCTCGGTGTAGTGCAGGCGGCCGTCTTCCCCCTTTAGACTCAGGATGTTGTTCCGGGAGCGGAGCTTTTTTAGTTTTTGCACTAGCACTTTATTTGCCTTATTACTTCTACTGTAGTAAAATTGCCTAGTAAACGTTAGAGATTTGGACGTGCGATCGGCGCAGTGCATCTCCAGTGCCATTTTTGCTTTCCTCAGCTCTCTTTCTGATTTCCTGGAGTAGTGTCGTTTCAGTTTGTTGTCCAGATGTTTTACTTTGTCCTCCAGTTTGGCCGAAATTATATTTGAGATTCTTCTCTGTTCTGTCCCTGCGCTGATTAGCGCACCTCAGACCACAGCTTTCATGGCATCCCAGATGATATTGATGGGGGAGTCCTCGGTCGTGTTTTCTTGGAAGTAGTTAGAGATGGTTTCTTCGATTTCTGTTCTGATACAAATCTCTAATAATAGTGAGTCTTTGATCTTCCAATGTCTTTGGACTGGGTGCTTTTGTCCTGAAATGGACAGAGTAGTCGAGACTGGGGCGTGATCCGATATCATCTTAGTGTGGATTTCTGCTTTGCTGAGGCAGGGGAATATGATTCCAGAGATTAGTATGAGATCTATTCTCGAGAATCCTTTGTGGACTGAAGAATAATGGGTGTAGTCTCGCGTGTTATCATTGAGTAGTCTCCAGGCATCGACTGTCTCTGTTTCTCTGAGTAGTTTGGCTACGGCCAGGGCGTACGTAAAGTCTGTGTTTGTGGGGGCGAGAGTCTTGTCCATTTGAAGGTTTGGTATGCTGTTGAAGTCCCCACCCATGATGAGGTGCCCTTCACGGAATGCTGTGATGGTGGACGATAGGTTTATTATGAACTTAGCTTGAGCTACGTTGGGGGCATAGATTGAGGCGATGGTGATTGGGAGTTCTTCAAGAAAGCCCATTAAGAGAAGGAAGCGCCCCTCTGGATCCCTTTTTATGGTAAGTTTCGTTAATGTGATGTTGTCACTTAGGAGGATTGCAACCCCTCTTTTCTTTAGCCCCGAGGAAGCGAAATATCTTTTTGTGTATTTGTTAAATCGGACCGGGGCTTCATCTTCTTGCAGCAAGTGGGTTTCTTGAAGTAGTATAATGTCTCCTGACAATTGGCCCAGTCTATGTTCCACCGATTTGCGTTTGCGTGGCGAATTTAGCCCCTGGACATTCCAGGTGAGGATTATTATGTCATTGGCTGCAGACATCGGTATTCCTCTTTGGTGATGGGTATGCCATTGGCCGTGCTCCCCCCTCGGGATCGAGGGACTGATGAAGAGATGCTGAAGAGCGATTGTTGCTTCGGGCTTGATGAGATGTTGATAATTTTACGTTGTTCTGTTGTCTTGGGTGCAAGGCCGGTGTCCGAGAGAGTGAAGAACCCCCTCCCTGGCCTTTGATCAGTAAACCCCCCCTTGCCCCCTCCTCCCCCCAAAAACAAGAGTATGTGGGAGAACTGTCATCCCACTGCCACCGGGGAACTGGTGGCCCCAAGGCGCCAAACTATGGCCAACTGGCCCGCTGATAAGAAATAGGCTGGAGCTCGAGTGAGTCTCCCGTCGTGTCGGTGAGCCCACATGCATTGTTCTTGGCTTGCTGCCTCCCTCCTGGAATCGTGTTACAGACTTCGATGGGTCGAGCTGGGACCCTCGATTTGTACGTGGTGAGCTGCAGATGTGGAGCACAGAAAGCCGGAGAGCTGAGGAGTTGCCAAGCTATTCCCGGGTGGTCAACCCGGATTGCTGTCTTTCTTCGGAGGTCCTCGAAGTCTGCGACGTCTGCCCGCTTTAGCCCATTCCACTGTTGAGGGTTTGTTCTGCTGAGGTTGATTTGGTTCTTCCGAGCCGGATTTGCCTTCCGAACCCGCCAGGCCCATGAGTTTCGTGGCTTCTTTCATTGTGCTGATTTGCCTCTGAGATCCATTCCATTTGAATCTTACTGATGCAGGGAATCCCCATTGGTATGGGGTTTGTTTCTCACGTAACCATTCCGTTAATGGGCGCATGATTTTCCGCTTCTGTAGCGTGGAGGGAGCCAAGTCCTGGTAGAAAGATATTGTGGCGCCCCTGAAAGTTATCGGTCGCATCTGTCTTGCCTCCCGCATGATTTCTTCTTTTAGCTGAAAGAAGTGGACCCTGGTCAGGACATCTGGAGGAAAGTTGGATTTCCGTCTAGGGGATGTTCTATGTACTCGATCCAGTTCCATGGGGGAGGCATATGGGAGGGTGATTACGAACCTAAAGAGGTCGGAGACATAGAGTCTTAGGTCTGCGTCTGTGATGGAGGCGGGGATGCCTCTCTGGCGGATGTTGTTCCTCCGTGAGCGATTTTCGGCATCTTCCTGTTTAGGAGGTTATATTTTGCCTCCAGGGCCGCAATTCGATTCCTGTCTGATTCCCCTTCGAATCTTTAGTCGCAGACCTCGGATTCCAGTTCGGCCGTTCGGTGTTCAATCTCGCCCACGTGCTTATCCAGGATCATGATTTTCTTTGTGACCTCTTCTGTGCTTTTGTTTATTTCTTTGGTTAGAGCTGTTAGGAGGTCTTGTAGGTCGGTTTTCGTGACCAGTTGAGAGGGCTCTGGATGTGACGTGGGGGCTGTAGTTATGGTGCTGTTGATAGGTTCCTGAGAGGGGTCCCCCTTTTTAGGTCTTTCGGCTCCTGAGATGGCCATCATGGCGACAATGTCCGCTTGCTTGGATGCTTTGTTGTGCTTGGACATGCTGAGCAGGCAGGGCTCTGTGATAAGGAGTATCCGAAAGGGAGCAATAGGTGTGGACTTTGCCCGGGTCGAGGTTCGGGGCTCCGGTAACGTGTCGGGCCAAGCAGAGCCCGGAGTCAGGAGGGCAGCTATGTGGGAGCCGAGGCGAGCTGGGGTTTTCTGCACTCAGATGTGCCCAAGGAGTCACCAGGCCTGCAATTGTGGGCCCTTGGTGATCAGGGGAGAGAAGCGATGAGCACGGTGTCTGAGCACCCGAGTGGTGGATGGGTTCAGTGCAGTCTATCCAGGGGAAGCCGGTGGGAGAGGTGGATCGCAGCCCGGATAGATTGGGAGGTTGGGTTGTGATCGCAGCGTATCCACACACTCCCCCCGCTCCTTACCTTGTGCGGTCTGTTATGAGGGAGGTGATTGTGAGAGTTGAGATGTTGAGATCTCGCAGGTGATGCTGTGGGCCAGCGTGGGAGGCCCGGAAACCCCAGACCCAGGATCGCAGCTGCAGCCGAGAGTTGATGGCTCTTGTGCGGTGCGGGAGCCTCCTGTAGTGCCATCGGATGCAGATCAGAGTGCCGGGACAGGGCTACGGGTCAGGACCAGGATAGTGAGGTGAGGCCCAGCGGGGACCTCCCACCCCCGCTCAGGGCTCCGGCCGCTGTTGGCTGAGATTGGTGCTTGCAGAGGGGAGCCGAGAGCGTTAGGACCAGTAGGAAGGAGGGAGCACTGGGCCCCGGAGAACACCTGTGGAGACCAGAGCAGCGTCGTCCCCGGGATAATCCGCCTCCCGCTGCCTTCACGGCGGGGTACGTGCTGATGGAGGAGGCGTCGGGTGTTGCCGGGTGCGGGGCCTTTCAACCCGCTCCCCCCAAGGAGTCAGGCGCTGGAGCGGTACCCGGACGGCGCGGTGACGCCGCGCTGGTGACTGGCGTGTAGTAACTCCTCCGGAGCGGGGCCCCCGGTCGGTGTCAGGGGTTGTGTCCACAGTAAGTAGTTGCGGGAGGCAGGGTGAGGACCCTTGAAGCAGCGGACCACTGCTGGGACGGCCACAGGAGCTTGGATGCCTCACCAAGGGTCCGCCGCGTCTTCTGTGTGGCGAATGCTGCGTCGGGGGTCATGGTCTGCGGGAGGCGGGCACAATGTGCAGGTGCATGGAAGTGCGGGTCCGACAGGCGGGGAGTCGAGCTGGGGGTTGTCAGATGCCCTCAGTCACGGATGTGAGCCTGCTCCTCCCCCCTCTGGGGAGGCCTCGGCGATTGCACCGAAGTTGCCATCTTGGATCTTATCGGTCTCCAAGAGGAGAACGGGCCATACACGGCTGAATCGGGCTCGGGGTGTGAACCCGGTCGGATGATAGGTGACGTGGCGGTTCATGAGCGGCATCAGCTGTTTTCAAGCCATAACGGAGTGTAGGAGCGGCGAAGGTTGCGTTGGCGCCTCAGGCCATGCTGGAGCTCCTAGGAAGCCGAACCAGTCATGGCGGCTCCAAGCCACGCCCCATTATGATTATTTTAATCTACAGTGAAAACAGACTCCATCTCTCTTAAGCAGAGAAGCGTTAAGTATTATTTTGTATTATATTCCTTAGCAACCGGGCTGCAGGTTTATGGTTGCTGATTGCGTTGTTCCCCTCCGGGACACATACTTCGCTCAGGACTTTAACTTGGACAGTGGGCACTTACCAACAGGGTCAGCCCACCGTGCCTAAATAATAGGCATTTGTATATCATATATCTTTCATGGGTGTGTCCACATGGCACTGCTGGCTTGGATGGATGCTGGAGCCTGGATGCGCGGACCACATGGGTCCTTTCAGGCTCATTCTGGCTGTCATTCACACTGGTAGACAGTTGAGTAATGATATTTGGTTGTTTCTTTTTGTGTTGTTTGTTTTGGCCACATTATCTCTTTGTTTTAATCGCCACCTAGGAGCCAAAACTATTGCATTAGTGTATGGCTAGTGAGAAATGGCATATGAGGAGGGACACATGGATTGTAGGTGTTGTTTGATAATTTACCCACTCAGGGACTGGCCTTCGCCATCCTAATCCTTATGGCCATTCCCACCCCCTCCCTACCCCGCCCCACCCACAACCGCATCCAGCTGGGATCTCTTTGAGCAACCTGTAACAAGCCATACAATCAAACTTTGTTCTGAAAGTACCTGCAAGGGTTTTATCAAAGCAGTCCAAATAATAATGTCTTAACTAAGTGTGATTTCAGATTCTTAATTTATAAGCACTATGTGTGTCCTTCACTGAAGTCCTCTAAAAACAAGCATTGGCAAAGCCAACACTTTTGGCTTGTGTATGAGTACCAGGCATTTGCCAGGCAAAGTTATTACATGCCCAGGTACTCACACCATTTTGCTGCTGATATCAGTCAATAACACTCCTAGAGTGCCTGCCAAATGCCTTTCCCATGCCTACACAAAAGCCACAACTGTTGGCGTGTTTTTCATGTGTAATTGATGCAGGGCAGAGATGCTATTTTTCTGACGGTGGAATGAACAAACTCCCAAATAATGATGTGAATCTGCCTTTGGCTCATCTACTCCCCCTAATGACACTCCTGGTATTCCTGCCAGAACGAATCCCATCACCACACACATGAATGCCAACACAAGCTCTTCTTTATTGGAACCTTCAGGGCAATTGATTGAGAAAACCCATTAAATACGCTTCACTTTGATGACTCATTTTATTGTTTAGCACCAGAATCCTGCTGAGGCTATATATGCTTCTGTGAAAAGGACATTTGAAATGAAATGTGCTTTTAAAGTTTATATCATGTTCTGTGTGGGCAGGTGGGTGTGCACCAAAGCGATGCCCGAAGATCAGTGGTAGTTGGTGCACCGGGAACTTAGTTGGACATAGGAAGGGGGCAGGTTAGTGTTAGAAATAAAGTATACTGAAAAATTGTCCAGAGGTTGTTTTTTAATTTATAAAGGTATCAAAATGTATTTGCTAAGATACATTGTTTTCCACAATGAATTAATCATCAATTAATGCACGCATTAAATTACATAAATATTGCAGGAGAGCATAATATACCAGATGATAAAACAACCTAACACAACCATCATTCCTCAACAATCAAACCATCATTTGCAACTCATGTCAATCAGCCTCATTCAATCACAATAAACATTGAACCAAACTATTGGTGCAATATATATGTAGTAGCACTTCATTAGTTAGCCCCACATAGTCTTTATCATTTCATTTCATCCACATTGAATGTGTATCAACACAATAATTGTCCAAGATGTGTTCTATTCCACAGAGTCGGTGCATTCAACAGAAAATGACAATTCCCATCCCCGGATTTTCTCTCTACCGGTTTCGACGTTTGAAAACAATTAGGACAACGTCTTCATCAGGAGAAACAATTAATACAATATTACAACTGACTTCCAGTATTATATGCTCTTGATGGTCAGACCCGCAAGTATAACTCGAAAAGAATTCAAGAGAATTCTAAATCTCGAGCAAGGAGTCAGAATTATTCCAGTAGTATTAGAAATAAACCTTTTTGTCTAGGTTCGCAATGGGCCGAGGGCACACAGAATGGTTTGCTAGATATAAGATAGAGGTCTTCAAACTTTTGAATGCCAGTCCCCACAACAAATTCGCGGAAGTGGCATGCCCAGAGGTGTTGCCTGGGGGGGTTTAAGGGGCTATAGCACCGGGTCTTTTGGTTGTAGCCCGGATAGAATCTAAGGGTCTACAACCAAAAGGCTAGCTAGCCCCGAGTCCTGACAATCCTGACATTAGTGTAGCCCCACATCTTTGCCAGACCTAGCAACACCCCTGCCGCCACCGTATGACTGTGTTTATAATATTAGCAGCTTGATTTTCATTGGCCCTCATTTCATGTTCTTGCCACTTGATAGAATAGTTAATACCGCCTTATAGTCTAAGAGTGGGGTCACTATCCCAAGTGTATAAGGCGATTTGCACATATTTCTAGTGAAGTACATGTTTTGGAGTTTTGGTGACAAAATATAAATGTTACTTTAATAGCGAGTAAAATAGAGAAACTCAGTAATGTAAACGTGGTTTCATTTTGTAGTGTTTATGTAACAAGATTTACAAATGATGTTTTTCCTTTTCTTCTATTGGAAGGAAGTACAAAATATTTCTTTCCCTTTTTATATTATTATTCTTTATTGCTACTTTTCTCTTGGTATCTGTACTTTGAAATTGTATGTATTGTTAACATATTATCATTTTGTATTGTGTGTTATTTTATGTAATTAATGGAATTTGGTATTTGTGAAAACATTTCAGTTAAAACACAATCAAAATAATTAAAAATAAAAATAAAGTAACACGATTTTCTTTACAAGTTAAGTATTTTCATTGCAAACTTATTTAAGCTGGGGTTGGTATAAGATTCACTAGGCGCCTTCTAAAAGTAAACAGTTTGACTCTGCAATGAACATTCTGATTGGTTGAGAGGAGGTCAATAACAAATTCTATTTGCTAATATTTTAGAGTTACCCAATGTCAGCAATGTGTTCTCTTGCCCCAGGTGTTATTTATGTTTACAAACTCCTCCAGATTTTACTGCAAGGTAGGATGACAGCTGGCACAATCACAGGTTGACTGAATGGAGTGATTGAACCCTGACGTTCGGCAACAATTGTAGACCTTAGAATAGATTCTAGTTTTACACTGTGCATCCAGATCTCTGCTGCCTGCACGCCCCAACCTTTCAGGTAACAGTCACATGCCTTTTGTGACTGTGCCGCAGAGACTGAATAGGAAAGGAAAACATAGTAAGGTCTGGAATAGCAATCAGAGCAAAAACCATTTGCAGTTCAAATACTTACATTCACAGTCAAATCCGCACAATGTATAAGCAGCATCAGTGCCCGAAATAGTGTGGGATGCCACAAGCTGGGGTGGGTATTGGGGGTTGGTGTGTGGTTTGGGGCAGTAATAGTCCTACTTTATATTTGAGACTGGTCTGGTTGTTTGTATTTTTTTTTTAGGCATGGTTACCCTGTAAGAGGTGTCTCGATTACCCAATTAAACAGTGCACACTGTATCGATCTTGGAAGAATACCAGATTGAGTAGACCCTGTGAAATGAAAAAAAAAGGCTGAGTTGACCAGCTGAAATCCACGCTTGTGAACTGCAGGAAACATGCGTATAACAGAAGCAGGCAAATAACTCCAAACCCCATTTGTTCATATGCGTGGTGGTACTGTTAAACAGTAATTATATAGTGCCTCCTTAGTATTTATATTGGCCTATTTGTGCTAGACCGAAAACCGCATTGCAAAGTTCCGATTTTTGGGTTAACTTTGCCGCCATTTTAAGATTCACTCGCCATTTTGATTTTCACTTGTGTTTTCTATGTTCTAAAATGGTGGACTATGTTTTCGACATGCAGCCAAGCCTTCCGACCTTTGAGTTCTGTTAATGTTTAGGTTTTCCGAGAGCCGACTGTTTAAATTGAGCAAAGAGACCTTGCGCTTCATATGAACTGTCATTCAAGTGTTGTCTGCGCTCACAAGCCTCATCCTTGGGACAAAGAAGAACAAACTTCGAGCGTATGCTTTAGCTGAACTACATTGTGTAGAAACTTGGAATAAGGTTTACCGCGGGATCCAAGAACATACATCACTATTGTGTTTTCATGGAAATACAAACTTATGTAATCCTTAACATGATATTGTAAAAGCTGTATGTGAACTAGGCACAAACTCTAGACCACACATTAATAACATGAAGAGAGGCTGGACAATATTGTGTGAAATTTATAAATACGCTAGTGTTTAGATGTTCAGCACTCTCTCACCTCTCTTTGTCGCCTGGTACACACTGCGAAGTGTTGGGAGCCAGACAGCTATCTGTTTTGCTTTGTAAACTGTACAGTAATAAAAGATCTGTGAATCTTTTTAGCCCGTGATTGGTGTATTTCCTTTGTGGTACTCAGCCTCAATATTTCTTTGTACTTTCAGATGGTGCCCGAATAGGGCCCGTCAAGATTGATGCCACCTCGTTGAAGAGTAGATGCGGCTATTGGACCGGGATCGGACGGTGAGAAAAAGGGGCCCCCTTTTGGATGAGACACGACACCTCAATGATCCGATCCCTGGACGGTGAGCACGCGGTCTGAGACGGCATCTTGATGAGGGTCCATAAATCGAGGTGGGCAGTTTTGCCGAAATCACCAACCACGAGGGTCCTTTGTCCTCCGATCGGACCTCCCTTTGTCCTTTGAATCAGATGAGACGTGCCCCGATTCCTAAGTATCCTGATATTTGGTTGTAGATTTGTCCTCGCGAGCACAAACGACGCCAGGTAACACCAGTAATCTCACATGCCTGGGAAATTGTCTGCCTGTTTCAGGGCATTATTCTGCAGAGACAGACAATCTTTGGAATTTGGCCAACCGGCACCACAGGAGCGGTCGCCGGAATGTACTATGTACTGTAAGTACGACATTGGTAGTATAGTATTCAACGATATTTGCCATAGACAAACTAGACATGCTTCCGAACTTCAGTGGCCAGTCAATGGTAGTTTTGAGATTGCCCGAATAGAGTATTTAGACTCCATATAGTTAAAGAAAAAAGCTAGATCTGCAGCATTTGATGTAATACAAAATTGGAAAAAGGAAGCTATGCAGCAATTTAAGAGTAAAGAGAAGCATGCACGTCGTCACATGTCAAATTCAGAAAAGGCATTATTGTATGATCAAAATAAACAGTCAGAGTCTGTTACAAACATGCATAGGCCTTTTCAACTTGGTATACAGACAATATATCCGTCTAAAGGTTTTCGTGTCTCAGATGAGCTAATTGATAAACTCTTAAATGAATGTAGGCGTGGTGCCACTGCACCACCTCCTCATGTACCTATTCCTGCTGTTTTACCTCTTCCCGCTGTCGCTCCTCCCATAGCAATTCCTGTTCTTCCTGTTGCTCCTCCGCCCCCAGTTATTGCTCCACTTCGAATTGTTGTTCCTCCGCCTGTACATTCACTTTAGCGGCTATTACTGTTCCAGTAAATCTGTCTTTGTTGCCAGTGATAGTGTCTCCACTACCTGTTGTACAGGATTTGTCTACTATCTCTTTCCCAAGCAGTTCTGCTCTGCTTGTAGCTGATAAAGGGGCGAGTGCTGAATCAGAAGTTGCAACGCGGTACACAGTTTCCAAAGAGAAGAGGAGAAATTTGAATGCATGGGCTAAGCCATGTAGAGAGAAAGGTGAACAATCTACTGTCTTAGCTAGACTCCTTAATCTAGAAAGTATTCCCGATCAGAATGTCTTTATTGAGGGGATGAGGATACACTAGGCTGTAATGTGGAATAGATTGACGGACAATTGATGTCCCACAAGGGTTGAGGGATTTAAATGTTTTAGCTTATTCAAGGGATACTGCGGAGAAAGTACATGAGCATGTCGAGAGAGTTTTTGAGTTTACAAGGGAGTTAGAATGGTTACAGAATGATGAAATAGATGGTGATAGATTGGACGCTTTTTATGTGCAGAAAAGGTTCCTTCCTCCTCATAAGTCAACGAGTGAAGAAATGCAGATTTGCACAAGGGATGCGCTTAGATGGATTACAGACATGTCGATATCTCCCATAGATGTATATGATATGTATAGTCAGTATACTCTAGAAATGCAGAGGAAAGTGCTACAGGTAATGGTAGAATACCTACTGGATGAATGTATAAAGAAAAAGGTTTGTTGTCCTGCAGAGTTATTGAATATTTATAAGAGAGCTTTTGATTCTGATACTGCTTCCACCACTTTAGCGTTCGATTTGGCTCTGTTGCTTAGTAAACGTCGGAGTTGTCTACTTCTCAGCTGCCAATGAGATAGGTTCCTCCGACATGCGTTCCTAAAGTTGATATTCCGGCTAATGTTGCAATGGGTGCAGCAGCCATTGATATTGAAGCTTACTATGTATCGCAGTTTGTTCATGTCCCATTCTCAAGACAGGAAGTGAATACTATTGGACAGTTGATTCCAGACATAAGAAAAGATCCAACAGGGTTTTACAAGGAAATAGAATCTGTTCTGCATTCGTCAGTTTTCACTCTGGGTGATATAGATTTGTTGTTTTCTGTGATCCTACCTGCTGGTTTATGGAAACAGATTAGGACTGTAGACCATCCAGCAGGGTTGGGTGACACGTGGGTTAACTTGATTAGGTTAGATGGAGAAAGGAAAGCTGGTGAAAGACCACCGCAAGTGATACAGACTTTGCCAGACAGAATAGTAACGTAATGAAAGACTTTGATTCCCGAGAGAAGGATTGTTTGGGACAAACTCACTGCTGTACCCAAGGAAAATCTGAAGGTGCTACCGAATTCTTTATTCGGTTCGAGAAAGTATTCTCAGATTTTAGCAGACAGGATTTAAGCACTGATTCAGGGAAAAGATTGTTTGTTGACAAATGTGTGCGTGGATTGTTGCCTGATATCCAGTCACAAATTATGACTTCCGAGAGTGCTTGGGAAGCTAAATCACAGTCTGAAGTATTGCACATGGCTCAGTATTGCGGGAATAGAGTCAATAATGAAAAATAAAGGATCGAAGAGAAAAGGGGAGATCTAAAAACCAAGCTATTATTGCAACAGATGGTCAGAGGGCCTAGAGGTGAAAGTACACAGTTTTAAGGTTAATTTGTTCCACAAAGTAATGCGCTGTTGGGTCCTGTACATGCGAACTAATGTGCTCATTGCAGACAAGAGGGTAATTGGCGAGCACAATGCCCGATCCTTCAACAAAGGACGAATAACACATATGGTGTCATGGGTAGACGATCCAGAGGCCGCCCTGGGGTAGGGGGACCTGTTAGAGGCCAGTTCGCTCAAAATTCTCAGTCATTCTTGCAAGATAATCAGCAACCTAGTATAGATAGCAGAACTATTTTGATAATCCTTCAACTGCTTATCTTTCTGAAGATCTTGTCTTTGATGATATGTTGTTTTGTTAGGACAGCCCAAAGCAGGGTCTGGAACCGAAGCCTATTCCCGTTAATCAGAAAGGTCCCTACGTTGAGATGATGGTGAGGAATAGGAAGCATCTATTTTTGATAGACACAGGAGCGCAGAAGAGTTAAATTGATCATTCACGGGTTCCAGGCATTCCACTGTCAGGGCAGAATAACGTTTCTGTAGGGTTTTCTGGCACGCCAGTGGTTAGTCCGGTTTCTCTGCCGGTACCGATTTCACTTGGGCCATTCATGGACCACTGTCCGTTTCTTCTGAAAACGAACTGTGGAGAGAAGTTTTTTGGGGTTGAATCTGTTGAAGGAATTAAATGTGGTAATTCATTGTTCTTCGGATGGAGTGTGTTTGACAATTTCACCTCAGTAATCTTCTGCCTCACCGTTTTTGACTAGACCTTTGCCGCCAGAATTTAGTGAAGTTCCGGTGTGTTTATAGGCGGTTGACGACAACGATGTTGAAAATTGAGCCTTTAAAAAAAGTTTTGAAACCAGGATTTAAGTTCCACAAATTCCACAATATAAGATTTCAGTTGATGGCGAGCAAGCTTTGAATTGTATAGTTTCTGACTTTGTACATTGTGAAGTAATCAAAGAAATTGCAGGAAGTTTGTGCAATAGCTGATATTACCAGTGAATACGAAAGGGGATAATGAGATTCTGTTCCTTTTCATTATCGATTTGCGCACAATAAATAAGATTGGTGCTCCACAATTTCCAATTGAGCCTGATGTAATGACGATACTAACAATGATTCCAGCTTCTGCTACTCATTTCAGTGTGGTGGATCGTAAAAATGCCTTCTTTAGCATTCCCATACATGTGGATAGTAGATATTTGTTCGCGTTCACCCTAGGGGGATGCTCATTTACATTCACCCATGCACTTCAAGGGTACACAGGGAGTCCAAGCATTTATAGTAGGGCTTTGAAAGAGCAGCTCGATACACTTGAGTTGCCTTCTACTTGTACATTGCTACAGTACGTCGACGGCCTTCTCTTAGCAGCAGACTCAGAAGGTGCTTGCAAGGAAGGCACTGTGTTATTGCTTGTTCATCTAGCAAAGCATGGGCATAAAGCTTCATTGAAAAAGGTTCAGCATTGTTGACAGGAGGTCACCTATTTAGGCTATCTCCTGTCAAAGGAGCGAAGAAGATTGACACCTGGACGAATTAAAAGCATTTCTAGCATGTCTGTCCCAAATACACAGAAGGAAGTCAGAACCTTGATATGAATGGCTTCTTACTGTAGACAGTGGATCCCAAACGTTTCACTAGTGATAGAACCAATGTTGGCATTGACAAAGAAGGGCATTTCTTTGCCACTACCATGGAACTTGGAACACCAGAAAGCTTTTGATCTGCTCAAGACTGCACTGTGTTCAGCACCAGTTTTGGGCACACCAAATTATGATAAGGCCTTCGAGTTGTATGTGCATGAATGTGATGGATGTGTTTTGGCTGTGTTAACGCACAAACATGGGGGGAAGAATAGACTGTGTGGTTATTTTTCCTCCACACTTTATCCTGGTGCATTTGCTTTGTCGAGATGTTTGAGAGCTGTCGCTGCTGCTGCTGCATCTGTAAATCAAAGTGAGGGCATGGTTCTAGGTCACACTTCGACCATGATGGTACGTCACTTTGTAGACGTTCTATTAAATAGAATGGAAACGCAACACCTTACTTCTGCACGATTAACAAGATATGAACTGATCCTATTTGCATCACATATCCAAATTAAGTGGTGTTGCGTATTGAATCCAGCTGAATTATTACTTCTCCCGTAAGAAATTGCTTGTAGTGACAAAATATCACATGACTGCCTCTATACCACAGAGCAAGAAACTAAAGGCAGATTGATTTAAATGATACACCTCTGAATGATCCACAAGGGGAGCTGTTTTGCGATGGCTCCTGCTTCAAACTTCCGGATGGTACATCCACTGCTGCTTATGCCATCACTACACTAAGCACGAATGTGGAAACCAAGAGAATTTTGCATAACCCTGCGCAGGCCACAGAGATTATCGCACTGACTTGAGCTTGTGAACTTTCTGAAGGGCTTAGAGTGAATATATTTACCGACAGCCAGTATGCCTTTGGGGTGGTTCACAACTTCGGTAGACTATGGGCAGAACAAGGTTTCTTGACCTCACATGGAGCAAAAATCCAACCTGGCATCTTGATAGTTCAGCTACTCTCAGCACTTGCACTTCCTACTCAACTAGCAATCATGAAGTGCACCGCACATCAGAAGGTAGTAGAGGATGTAGGGAGAGGACAGGATAGCTAAACAGACTGTTACTGATTTATATTCAGAAATGTATGTTACGAAGGTAGCCACAAACACTTCTACAGTAGATGAAGGGATTGACTCGATAAAGAATATTCAAGCTGATGCCACTCCAGAAGAACTTAAACACTGGGCTGAGGGTTTAGCAAGTTTGGATGAGGAAGGGTGTTGGGTAGACATTTCAAAAGGAAGATGGATGCTACCCAACGCATATGTCATTGCCATGGTCACAATGGCTCATGGTTCCTCTCACATATGTGCTAGGAAAATCTGTAAAGCACTAGAATCCGTCTGGGTAAATGTCAACATCTTAAAAACTGCTGCACGTTTTGTCCAGAATTGTATGGTTTGTTTACAGCATAATGCGGGGAAGGGTACGAAAACACCAAGGGGTAGTTTTGGTCCCCCCTCTGTGCCTTTTGAGATGGAGCGTTGTTATAACTACAAATATGTCCTGGTAGTCATTTGTGCCTTTAGCAAGTGGGTTGAAGCTTTCCCTGTGAAAGATGCTACAGCAATGATAACAGCAAAAACCATGCTTAAGGAATATTTTCTTTGGTTTGCCAAGGGTCATCTGGTCGGATAATGGTCCACATTTTATCGCTGCTGTTATCCTGCAAGTCTGCGCAGGATCGCAGATCAATAAACGGTTCCATTCGGTTAGGCACGCTCAGAGTGCTGGACTCGTGGAACGCCATAATGGTATCTTGAAGAATAAACTTGCAAAGGTCTGTGCCAGTAGTAATTTGAAATGGAAAGACACCTTACCTATAGTGCTACTGTCCATGCGAACAACCCCACAGACTAGAACTGGACTCTCCCCCTATGAAATTATAATGGGGAGACCAGCTAATATTTGGAATTTGATTTTGCTAAACCTAAGAAACTGAAAGAGGTGGATCATTTGCTTCTTGCTGAATACTGTGACCAGTTAACTCGAAACTTGTATTTGATTTATCAACAGGTGCGAGAAGCCCTCCCAGTTAAATACGAGGGGCCATGTCACAGAATTCGGCCCAGTGAATGGGTGCTCACAAAATCATTTGAGAGAGCATCCAGTCTTGCACCACGCTAGAGTGGACCATTTCAGGTCCTGTTGGCCACACAGACTGCTGTACGAGTAGCTGGAAGAAAACACTGGATACATACCACACACATCAAGAGGATACCTTTCTCTTTGCCACACGACAGAGAAGAAAAGAAGGAAATTGTTTGCTCTGCTTCTGGTGATCAATCGGTCTTGAACAACATCAAGGGTGTTTCGGAGACTCTTCCTGAGCCTGTGGGGCCTGGGGATACTGCTGATTTGTCTCTGAATTCTTCTTTGGATATTTCTGCAACCTTGAGCAACCTTGCCTCTGTTTCACCACTTCCATCAGGAAGCAACAACACACTGTTTGCAGATCACGCAGTGCCTGGAGTCTTAAAGTATGATCTGCATCCATGGCTCTAGACTTACAGCAAAGCACGGCTGTGCCTACAGGAAAGGACTGATGAGCTTGTCCTTAGCCACTTTCTCACTGAAAAATAAATGAGTGGCTGGTACCGGCAAATGTTATCTTCAATCAAGAAAAATCACGGGGTCAGTCTCACCAACAAACGAACTTACGGAGTCTATCGCAGAAACTTTCTGGAAAAGAGCTTTAAGGAACAATGCCTGTCGCTATCTCCACTCGTACGGAGCAACCGATCGATTGTGTGGCTAACAAAGACATTGGCCAGAAAAATACATGGTCCGTGAGGACGTACTGTTTTCTTGTGATTATGTTAACTGGTCTGACAGTAGTAATTGCTCTTGGGTTTTGGTACATTGAGGGGGTGCGTCCACTTGAAACTTTTATACCCACTGAGAGTGTTCCCACTATGTCTTCTCCTTTCGTGCATCTGCACACTCTATCCTCTAGGGATTCCATACACAGAAAGAGTTATCACAACAATACGCTTTTGTTAATCATGAATGCGACCCATGTGATTTTGAACAGAACTAATTGCTGGATATGTTCACATCTGCCACAACATGGGGAAAAAGGGTTGGGCTGGTATATTCATCCTCTGCCTCCAACTACTACATGTTATGCCTCTCTAAGGGCATTATTCTTTGGTCGTTGGAATGACAGCATCTCAGGGAACTTTGACGGGACTAATTTAAATGAGTTTGAAAGGTGAGTCCTGACGCCCCTGGGATGTTCTCTTTTCGCAAATAGGAGTAAGCTTAATGTTGCTTCTATTAGGCCTTCTGATAGACTTTCTAGACCTTTCCTTGTTCATTTCTTTCAAGATGGCTCCCGTAGGCAACCGGGTTGCCACGCCTCCTTCCTACACTATCAGTCACAGCCCCAACTCTGTTTCCTTCTGCATACAAAGGAATGTTTCTCAGCCAATGGGTACTTTTCAGGGTTGTACCAATATTGTGAATTTGACTAGTGAGGAAAGACCCTTGTATCTAGGGGATCCTGTTTATTTCGTATGTGTCAATGAAACTCCTTCACAAGTCATGGGTGATGTAGCGAAATCATTTGTGCCATTTTGGGGACAGACCATGAATACCGAGGATATTAGGAGACTAGCAAGAGTATTGGAGAGAACCATCAATTGGACCACCAATTTACTCTACAATATGATGTTAGAACAGAAAGCAATTAGATTAGTGGCTCTACAGAAACGGAGGGTGTTAAACGTCATCCTGGCTGAGCGTGGTGGAGTATGTAAATAGGTGGGATCTATTTGTTGCGTTTTCGTCCTGACGCAGTCTGCTCTTCGCTTTCTTCGCCTTTCAGTCTCTCACCACACTCACCCTCTTGCACTTTTTTCTTCTTCACCACTCACGCTCCAGACTTGTGTCTCCTGCTTCTCTCCCGTTTGTGCTCTCTTCTTTCTGTCTCGGTTCTGTGTCTCCCCTTCCATTTGTTCTCTTCTCTTTCTCTTCTTTTCTCTCATCTCTTCAGTCCTCTTACTCCTTCTCTCTCTATTCACTCCTTTTCAGGCTGTATTATTTCTCCCTCAGCCCCCACCCCCGGTTTGGTCTCTCACCCCCCTTCCATCACACAGTGTCTTTTTGATTCCAATCATGCTCTTTTTCTTCCATCACCCATTTGACCTCTAATTGTCTGGTTTCAGTTTGAAGTGGAGAGTAGGTTGACCAGATGTCCCAGTTTTCCCAGGACAGTCCGGGAAATCACTTTCCGTCCCAGGAGTTTTTAAGTCTTATAAACCTGCAAGGGTGGGTGGCTACAGTCCTGGTTTATGTCGGGACCCGATTTTGAAATCCCAAAATCAAGCCAAGCGCAACTCTTCCTGCACAAAAGGGGGCATGACTCCTTTAGTCATGCCCCAATTTCCTCTCCCTTCCCCTCCCAGGCCGCTCTCCTCCAATGAGAAGAGTGTGCCTGTGAGCACACCCCCTCCAAGCCCCCAGCAACAGGCCTGTGACATAGAAGTAGGACTACAGTAGTATTTGTATTTACTTTATAGCCTGTCCCGTTTTTTTTTTTTTTTAATCTGGTCACCCTAGTGGAGTGTAAACTGCTTCTAACATTGAAGTTCCACCAGAAGTTTCTTTAGAATGTATAAAGAAGTTAAATGCCCCCTCACCCACACACAAGTAAGTGTGCCCCTCCCCACAGTCTCTGAAGTTATTGAGTACCAATTTCGATTGGGTAATAATAAAATAATAATGTATGTAACTATGTCCCATGTAAAGTGCTTCAGTTAAAAAGCACTATATAAAAAACAAATGATTATTATTAAGTTAGTCCCTTACTAGGGTGACCCAATTTAAAAAGTAAAAAACCGGGACAGGGCAACTAACATAAAAGTAGGACTGACCCTTGAAAGTGCCTGTCAAGGGACTACACTTCAGTAGCATTTGGAGGAGAAGGGGTTAAGTGTTACTGTTCAAAGAAACACATATTATGATAAATGTATTGCAAACTAACACTATCTTAAGCTGTAAAATGCAGCATTTCTTCTGTGCGAGATTGTGCATTCTTGCCTGCCAGCTATGAAGATCTACTACCAGGGCTTTAAGTGGACCAGGGCCTCCCGGGGCTGGGCCCCAGCACAATCTGAAATCTCGTTTTTTAAGCCGGGGCCCTGCCGGGGCCCACTAATCTCCCCTGGCAGCCCCGGACACTACACGAAAAGGCTTTTTTTCGAAAGTCTGAAGCTCTCACGCATGTGCCGTCTCACGCGTGTGCACTTTAAGCAAGAGATGCCCATGGGCCGGCGCCACCATTATGGAGAGAAATGCAAGGCTGCTGGAAGCAGAGGCCTTGCTTTCTAAATACTGAAGCTCCCGCGGATTCGCAGGAGTTTCAGTATTTAGGAAAAAGGCCTCAGCTTCCAGTGGCCTCACCCTTTCAGCCTTAATGGTGATGCTGCCCCTCGCCAGTGCCACCATTAAGGCTGAATAGGCGAGGCGCTATCCCCTGCCAGGCAAGGCTATAGAAAATAAATTCAGAAATAAGCACCCTCTCCCCCATGCTGATCTCTACAAAAGGGTGCCTGGCAGGGGTGCCAGTAGCCCATTGAGCCGGGGCTCGTCAGGGGGGTGTGGCCTAACAGCCCAGCATGGACCCCGTCATTAGACCACGCCCCTTGATGAGCCCCGGCTCATTTTGTAGTGCCACTTAAATCACTGCCTACTACCAAGAACCGGGACCACTGCAGTTTCCAATGGGAACCTAATCTTGAGAAAGGAGGACAGAGCACCAAATACTGGGACAGTCGCGGCAAAAAACGGGACGTCTGCTCACCCTAGCCCTTTCCCAACATATGAAGGGTTAGCCGCACCTGCCCCATGACATTTTAGCCTAGGTGCACCACTGATTTGAGTGTGCCACGGGTGACACAGAACTCTTGCTTCATAAACTGATGTTTACAAGAAGCGCGATAATCTACCACGCAATAGTCTCCCGCTGGCAGAATAAGTCCCCCCTATGATCGTTTCCCCTTCTGCTCTGTAAGCGCCATATTCCGTCACGCTTATCATCTGCGCAGTGGCATTGCTCGGGCGGGAATGTGCGCGGCAAAGATAAGAGTGACGGAGCACCCCCTCCCTGGCCTTTGATGCACTGCGTCGCGTCACGATAGCGCGACTCCATCCATTCTGAGCTCCGATGGCGCAGTAATACTATTTGGGCTTGACGTGGCTATGGGGTCCCGCGGTGAACATATTTGTGGAGCGTTGTGTTGCACAGCATGGGTTATAGACCCATAGTCGGACGCGGGATCGGGCAGAACGATCTGTGGACCCCTTCACGTTCCTTGTTGTTATTTTTTTACCTGCTTTTAGGATGGACATCGGCTGTGTTTTGGGGTGTGTTCTGCTCATTCACCCCTAATATTTAATTCGCTGCTTGTTGAGATCTGACTTTTGTAATTGGATTCTCCTCAATTTTACAAAATGTACAGGTACATGAAACAGGAGCATTTGCTTTAAATCAAGCCAGTACAAATAGTGTTGGCTTTTTTTTACACGTGCAATATTGCCGCAAAAAAGTCACAAACCGTTGGTTATTTTCTAAGCAAACTAAGGTAAACTTATTTACTTGGTTTGCAGAGAAACTCTGCGGCCAAAGTTTATCAGCAGTTTATTTAAAGCACTTTTTCAGTGAGCTGCATGCAATGTCAAGAAAACAGTTTTTCCATTTACTTTGCTGGTAAAAATAATTGAGATAAAACTTTGCTAGAGAATTTCTGAAAAAATGAAGCGGACACTCATTGCTACAGATTTCAATGTATTTTGAGGTTTAATGTCAGGATATTTTTTCTTCAGCAAAGCGCATTTGCAAAAGTGAAAATACTTTTTGAGTTTTGCCCAACTAAATGTTGCACTGCCTTAATATGTCTTTTGACTTCAAAAAGCCTGGTAGGTAGGTGGAACCACTGCAGGAAAAACGTTCTATTGTTTGAGGTAACAAGGTATTTGGGCCATAAACAGAGACACATCAGACAGAAAAAAAAAAAAAGAAAAAAAAACAGTTCTGGGTGCAGTTCTGAATCAGGCACTGCACATAAGAGCAGGGTGTGGTGAGGCCAAGGGCAAAATATTTGGTGAGGCCCCCTTACTATTTTTGTGCACTGGGCCAGTGACCACGTGCAAACAGGAGACAGGAAAAATCTCACTTTGGGCCTGATTTATGGATGTGTCAGCGTGGTGGTGCAAAGTGACTTTGCACTGCCAACAAACACCCTGATTTAGAGAACAGTGCAAAGTGTATTTTTGCAGCACAAAGTCACTTGGTACTAAACAAGTACTCTTTGCACATCGCTAAAAGTGCCTAATTCATGGTTCAAATAGTACTTTTACAGTGCAAAGTGACTTTGCACTTCGCAAAACATTCCATAAATACGACCCTTTGAGTTTATGTGTGGAGGAATCCGAATATTGTTTATTATGACCCCAAATCAAACAAAAATAAAGTCATGTTTCTCTATTGAAGAACGGTGTATACCAGACCACGGGCCTGATTCACAGAGTGTGTTCCTTTAGATTGCCACCAAAAGAAAAACAGTGCAAATCCACACAGCTACTCAGTCGCTCGCACAATGCACCACAATTGTGGTTGCTATAATCTTCAAAAATATTGGAACTTGTTACAGGACATTTGAACCTAATGTTGAAGATCATAGCAACCACAGCTGTGGTGCAGTGTGCGAGCGACTGAGTAGCTGCGTGCGTTTACACTCAGTTTTTCTTTCGGTGGCCGTTATTTGGTCCAGGTGTCTTTGGACCTTTCATCAGTTTGCTCCTTGAAACTGGAATTAGAAGCATAACAAAGTTTGAAACCTGGTGGTGCCCGCCTTTTTCCCCCCATGTGCAAATCTTCCTTTGGGATTGCGCCATTGTAAAATGCTTCTCTGAATCAGGCCCTAAATTGTGTAACATAGGCATAAATAAGTATAGGACGGCATGAAGGCATGGCAGCATGCGGTGTGTGATGCCAGCATTAAAGCACCCCTGACACTGTGTGCACATGAAAGCACGCATCATACCTATTGACGGGTAGGTGATGTTCAGTGGCGGCTGCTGGATTCTTGAACTGCGGGGGCATACCTGTGGAATCAACCTCACGCAGGGGGGGAGCCCAAACCAAGGACAGAGGTTTGGCCCGTTTCTGTCCCCAATTCTTATTAGGTTTACAAAGTGCATTGTACAGCCAAATCTTTGAAACATTGTTTAAATAGCCATACAGTTCCCAGTAGGTTTTGTATGGTAGCACATAAAAAAAAAAAAACTCATTAGATGCAAGGCACCAACAGTGCACAGTAGCATTTTCAAACTCATTTCCATGACACCTTTGCCCACAGCATATCCCAGCATAAAAACATGTTCATGCTGGTTGTGCACATACATGCCCATGCAGGCTGCATGCACCTGTGCATGAAGAGTCAAGCAAACTTGATAAGTGTTATTAGTTGGCTAGACAGTCTAGCCCCAATAAGTACTGTTGTCAGGTTTGTTTTACCATTTATATAATAGTTACTGTGCAAACATACTTGTTACTGCATGCTTAGACTGGCCTACAGTCAATGTAGGCCAGTCTAGGCATGCAATAACACTTTCGATGAACAGCACCGTACATCGAGGGTAAATCAAGAAAAGAATATCATACCATAAGCAGCCCTACCCCCTTAATTTAGCGTGCCTGCAAATTTAGGGGTGAGGGCTGGCACACACACAATCACACATTCACACATCATTCGAACAACTCCTCCTTGCACGCACACATTTATAAAAACAAACACACTAGCATACACTATTACTTAAATCCTTATATGCACACATACAAACGTACACTTTTAGAAAATACATTACAATTAACTTACCTGCAATCTCACAACCATCACACACGCCCGTGTCGCCACGAAAAGGATCGGGTGGGCCTCCTCTCCACAACGTGAACACAGTGATTGACAGAAGAGGAGACCTCTCCTGTCAATCAGCATGTCTATACTGTCAGAGCAATAATGAGAGGGAGCGGGGCTCGACTTAGAGCCCTGCATAGGGTGACCAGATTTTTCACACAAAAAACCCGGACAGGCCATAGATATAAAAGTAGGACTAATATAAATAAAAATACAAATATAGTTCTACTTCTATGTCACTGGCCTGCTGCAGGGGATGTGGGGGGGGCGCAGGGAGGTGAGCACACCCCTCTTATTGGAGGAAAGTGACCGGGGAGAGAAAGGGAGAGGAAATGGGGGCGTGAAATCCTTTTGACGCCCCCATTCGCGCATTTACAGTTGCACCGGTTCGTTATTTCGAAATCGGGTCCCAGCAAAAATAGGGACCTTGGGCACCCACCATTGTAAACCCCGAACGGGGTTTGCAAAATGAAAAAAAACCCCGGGACCCCGGGACGGATGGCGATTTCCCCGGACTGTCCTGGAAAAAAACCGGGACGTCTGGTCACCCTAGCCCTGCACCGCCCCTCATTATTTCGCTGTGTTTGTTGCAGAGACCAAAAGGCTCTGCAAGAAACAAAATGTTTTCCGGTGGACACGCGCCCCTGCTGAGAGAGGCAGCTTAGACCCTGTATAAATAATGACTACTGGGCCATTGTGCTGCCTGACACTCAGGGGCCCGTGCCACAAGGCAACTCACAAACACGAGGCACAGGGAGGCTTGCCTACTTTTCCCCCCGCCCCCTCCTCGTAGCATCCCAGAGAAAGAGGATCAGGCAGTGAGTGAGTGACCAGAGCGTAATGAGTAAACGGCAAAGGAACTGGGGGCGGGGCAGGACGCATGACAGACATTAGTGTGAGCGGTCAGAATATTTATTCTGAGGTATTTACAGTTGAATTTACAGTGTATTAGGGCATGGGTAATCAAAGAGAGAAGGTAAATGGGGTGCCTTGAACGTCAATGTGGTGCAGTTTTAGTGCAGATTTAAAGGAGTGGATTTGAGGGGAGCTTTTTTTTGCATATGGAGGCAGGGAGTTGCAGTGTTTTGGGGCATAAAGGGAGAAGGAGTGAAAAGGAGAGGAAGCAAAGGCTGGTTAGAGATTAGGGAGGTAGTGGAGGGGAGTATGCATTAAGGAGAGTAGCAGGAGATGTGAGCCATAAAGGGGAGGCAGGCCATGAAGAGATTTAATGATGAGGATTAGGCTTTTTTTTAGGTCAAAACCAAGTAGCATGGAGGCAGTTTCGATCTGGGAGTGAAGCAGGGAGATTATAGAGGGTACAGGTGGACAAGTTAAGAACTTTGTGGTGGAGTGAAAAAGAGTGGGTGTGGGTAGGAGAAGAATAGCACAGTAGTCAAGGCGACTAAGTACCAGGGTGAGTAAAATGGGTTTTGCAGAGTTGTAATCCAGGAGGGGGCAGATTTTTCAGTTATTGGGGAGGTTAAACCTGGCTGCCTTGTACAGGGCCGTGATAATTTGATGAAGGTGGAAGTCGTTGCCAAGGAGGACCCCGAGGATTAGCGCCTTTGTGGTGATGCAGATCAAGTCAGGTGGATCAGAGACGGGCGAGGGAAGGAAACGGTGGGAATCAGATGCAGAAAGGTACATCACTGTGGCCTTTGAGGAGCTAAGCATCAGCACGTGACTCGGCAACAGTGATGGGCTATCTTCCCTCTGGTGTGTGTTTTGAGGAACAGTGATCCTGCATTTGGCTACTTCAGGTGTTCAAATGATTAGGAACAAATGTTTTTTTTTTCCCCTCCCCATCTATCCACCAAGAGCAGGAGTACCAATGATCAGAAACATTGTAAATGTAGCCATTATGGATCCCTTGCCAGGGAATGCCGGGACAGCAACACATTTTCGAATCACTGAACCTAACAAAAATCCTGCTCCAATCTTCGTTGAATGTATGAGTTCTGAATTTGATGCTGTGGAGGTAGAGGGCGCTGGGAGCTGCAAACAGAGGTTTGTGCGGGAGGGCAAATTACCCTGCATTCTACTAAGCAATCGGACTCAGCTCTGCGGTTTGGGTGTGTTGGGTGAGGGTTGTGTGACAACAGCTGTGTAGAGGGTGAACCGGGGTCCCCGTCTACTGATGGTGCTAATGCACGTAACCCATCCAGGTCTGAGCTGGAGTGCGGGTGGAATCATGCGGTGCAGTGGCTGCATACTGCAGCTAAAGCATGCTAGGCATTCTGGCATACCTGGAGAATACCTCCCGGTGGCATCAAGGGAGAGTATGGGGGAGTCGCTCTTGTCCAGTGATGCAACATGAAACAGCTGAAAGAGCAAGTGGGAGTGAAAGTCAATCAACATGGATGGGCTATGGGAAAAATCCATAGGTATTGTAGAGGCACGTTCAGCAAGATGTGCCTTCTATTTCCAGCTGCTGGCTCCCTGGACGCCGGACGATGTGCTGCGGTGTACAGCTCTGGCTGCGTACAATAGATGGTGTGCCCGATTGACTAATGAAACAAAGCAAGAGCACGGTCGCGCTGGCGTCTCTGTGATGCATTCAGGCATCTAGGTAACGCCTTCTTCTTCTTCTTCTTCTTAATTATCGGAGGCGTGGGCGGACCCACGCAGGCGCTTCCCCATCCTATAGGATGATGTGCACCGTACCCACTAATTATTATTTAGCTCCATTTAAGCTCACAACTCTACCCACCTCCCCGTCTGCCTCACAAAATCCAACATCACACTACTCCTCCTCCTGCCTCTCTCTCCATCACCTCCCAGTAAAGTCCTCCCATTCAGCTCAGCCACACCCAACGCAGTCAACCGAACCCTCATCAATTCTCTCTCTGCAACATGTCTCTCACACCTAATCAAAAAATGTCCCACCGTTTCAGGCACCCCATACACCGCACAGTCCCTTGATTCATGCTTCCCTATTCGAAATAGACAGTCATTCAGCCCCACATGACCTATCCTCAACCGATTCAGCATCACCTCCTCCCCCCTCCTCCATTCTGAACTCCTTGCATCCACCTTCACCGACACTTTCCCACGAACACCGAACATCCACCTGCCCTTCACCCCACTCACCCACCTTTCCTGCCACTCATCCAGGACCCGTCTCACCATCACAGCCTTCACCTCATCCACATTCAAAGGCAACCTCACATCAATCGCTCCCCTCCTCATACCCTCACCCACCGCCAGATCCACCAACTCCTTTCCCAAAATGCCACTGTGACTGGGAACCCATGCCAACTCCAAATCCATACCCCCGCGCACACACCGATCAATCTTCATCCTAATGTCCAAAATCACATCCTTCCTATCACCATCCCCTGCCACAATCGCCTGTAACCC
Source organism: Ambystoma mexicanum (assembly GCF_040938575.1). NCBI lineage: Eukaryota > Metazoa > Chordata > Amphibia > Caudata > Ambystomatidae > Ambystoma > Ambystoma mexicanum. The sequence goes on from NC_090925.1 coordinate 272,940,686, forward strand.
ACTCAATGAATCTGAGAACACAAAACAGAAAGACTGAGGTGTGCCAGGTTAAATAGCGCTTGAGTAATTGAATATTACAAAATCAAATCGATTAAACCTCGAAGGATTGGCTGCAGCACCCTGAGGGAAAAGCGGGCACCTCAAACCCACTTAACAAGACAAATGGAACAATGGGTATTCCCCCATTATGGATGCGCTGCCAACAAAACAATTATGAAATAGAGAAGTCCTCTCACACACTTCCTGTACGATAATTGATCTGGTTAACACAATAATGAAAGTTTTATAAGTTTAATCTTCATCACATCCAATGTGTGTTGTGGCGTGACAGAGTGATATGCCAACACGTGTTTCGACCTCTCTCGGTCTTTCTCAAGGCAAAACTCTGTACAGCAAATGAAATATGCAATTTGGTAATGCATAAAAATCCCCGTTAGTAATCCAGGACATGAAATACAGTGAGCACAACAAACAAGGGTAATGGCAAGTGCATATATACATTACCAGCAGGATGGATGTAGCAACATTGTCACAGGCAGCATATACAGAAAAAATTCAAGAAAAAAGAATACTAAATAAAAGAACATGTCATTGTTTATATGTATATGA